>NW_026137588.1:0-1238306 GCF_009805555.1 Andrographis paniculata
GCGAAACTCGCCGCTGCCGGCGTTTTCAGCCCGGCGCCTCATCACCATCGTGGTCGCCATCCTCCATAACCCCCGTCCCCACCCAACCGCCGCCGGAAATCGCTGCAGCACCGTCGGCCGCTACTGCCCTGCGCGGCGATACTTTCAGCGCCGGTATCTCTCAACACCGGCGTTGGATCGCCGTTTGGCCACCGTCACTGAACTCGCAGGGCTGAGGTGTCCCCGAATCCACCCCTCGATCGCCGGAATACGCCGCCGGCTCCGCCCCTGACGGTTGGCCTCCCGCACCGTCGCCACCCCGCGTTTCGGCATCCCCCCGCCGTCGGACCACCATTCTGACGACGGGATCGTGTTCCCCAGGCCGGAAAACCCCCAGGGCCGGGCTACTACCGCCGCGAGTCGCCACCTCTACACCACTGTCCGCCGTTTGCCCTAGGTCGCCGTCGCCGTAGCCCTGATTTGCGACACCTTCGGCGCCGCCGTTCTCCTCCGTCTCCGACGTCGGATCGTCAATCGGCCACCGTCACTGTCCTCGCAGGGTTGAGGAGTCCCTGAACCCGCCACCCACCCGACCGCCGGAATACACCGTTGGGAACCGCCGGTGACTCCCCCGACGGTTGCCCTCCTCCCGACGGTTGACCTCCCCGACAGTTGATCTCCCGACGGTTGGCCTCCTGACGGTTGAGTTCCCGAGACGCCGCCTCTGCATATTCCGCCGACTCCGCTGCCCGACCACTCTCTGGTCCCGATACTGTTCCACCCGACCCCGACATACACCTTGGTCGGTGCTCCTTGACGCCAGAGCATCCCCCGACTGAGGCCCAGGGATCGCGACTGCTGTTTCTCTCTCCCGACGGTGATCTCCCGACCGAGTCCCGACCGAGGCCGTCTCTGGTCCCGTAGGTTGCTCCCGGCCGAGGCCCGACCGAGGCCGTCTCTGGTCCCGACGGTTGATCCCGATCGAGGCCCGACCGAGGCCGTCTCTGGTCCCGAAGGTTGATCCGACCGCGGCCCGACCGAGGTCGTCTCTGGTCTCGACGGTTGATCCCGACCGAGGCGCGACCGAGGCCGTCTCTGCTCCCGAAGGTTGATCCCGACCTTGGCCCGACCGAGGCCTGAAGGCTGTCTCCGGTCCCGAAAGTTGCCCCGACTCAGCGCCTCTCCGACCGTCTTCGCTGCCCGACCACACACTCCCCGCCCGAGGCCCAGGGTTCGTGGTTGTCACTGGTCCCGACGGTTTGTCCCGACTCGGTGCCACCACTTTTCTCCCCCCGACCCCGCCAACCCCCAGTCGGTGCCCCGACGCCAGAACACTTCCCGACTGGGGCCCAGGTGTCGCGGCGGTCACTGCCCCCGACGTTTTGTCATCCCGACACGACGCCCCGCTACTCCGCCCGACCCTGACGCCAGACCACCCTCCTGGTCCTGCCACTGTGTCTCCCGACCCAGAAGCCCCCAGACGCGGGTTCAGTGCCTGAACGGTGTCCAGACTTCACGGCTGCCTCTGGCCCTTGTCGTCGTCGGTTTCTCTGCTGCTCTGGCGCTCTGCGCGCCGGTCTGACGGGACTGTTGATTCTCTGGCCCTGGCAGCCCCAGCACCCCATCCTTTACCACCGTCTCCGATGACAGCCGCCGACTCCTTCCGGAGCTAGGGTTCTGCCGTGGAATTGCCGGATATGGCCGCTCAGGCTGCTGCCGGCCGCCAGCAACCTCCCCAAGCTGATGGTTCGGTACGCCTCACCACTGCTACTAACCATCTCCATTCCCACAAGTCTTTTGCCAATGCTGTAACCTCCGGACTCAACTCCGAGATTCCTGAGGACAGTCCTTACTCTTTTCTGGCGGAGCCTCGTCCGACTGCTATTGGACAATGGATTTCTACTGCTGGACAGCCGCGCCTTGCTTTTACTGCTGACGAAACAGCAAGGTACACAGCCTCGCACCCGTACATTCTTATCGGTAAATTCTCTCATGGGTACTCTTCTTGGAAAGATCTTACCGAAGGTTTTGCGAGTTTCTGTTTGGCGGGGAAGTTTGTTTTGCAGCATCTTAATCACCGCCATATTGTGATTCGCCTCACTACCGAGGCTGATTATATGCGACTTTGGATTCGTGGAACTTGGTTCATCAAAGGATTCCCGATGAGAGTTCTCAAATGGACCCCCAGATTCAAAACTACCCGAGGAACCCCCACATGTTCCGGTGTGGGTTACGCTCCCACTACTTCCTCTCCACATGTATCACAGAGATCTTTTATTTACGGTTGCTGCTGGCATTGGGACCCCTCTGAAGGTTGATACCCCTACGGCGACTCGGAGTCGGTGCTCCCACGCCAGAGTCTGTGTGGAAATTGACCTTACGAAGCCCCTCCTGCATGCCTTCGAGATTGATGTGGGTACTGGTGTGCTCGAGCAGAAGGTCATCTATGAGCGTCTACCTAGTTTCTGCTCACTCTCTGCCGCCATCTCGGACATAAAGCAGAGGCTTGTTTACGCAGACCTTCTTCGCAGCCGGTACCAGCGACCGTATCAGCTGCGCAGGATCCTCCTGCTGCGCCTTCTGGTCGCCATGACTCGGTGCATGGCCCTTCTGAGATCTCTGCGGCCCCTGCCTCTGGTGCTATCATGGAATCCCGGCCCCCCACTGCTCGACGCCGTCGTCGGCGCCGCAATCGAAATCGGGGTACGCCTTCTACTGGTATCACTAATGATTCTGGCTCCTTGCAGGCTCCTCTTCGGCCCCTCCGCCAGGACCCCCAGCCTTCTACCCGGAGACCTTCTGATGACATACCGGAGTTGAACGGTTCCAGACGCCTTCGTTCAGGTGTGCGGGTGTCCTTTGGGGAGACACAAGTGGCCCCAAATCCATCACAGACGGCCAGGAATTCACAGCAGGTAATACCGGCGTATCTCAGCGGCCCTGCGGAGGCTCATCGCCCCCACGCTCCTCCTCGGGTGACCTTTGCCCACTCACGGGGGGATGCCTCTGCGATACTGCTTACCTCTGGTGTTCGAGTTACTTTTGGGGACTTCCGGGCGCCTTCGGAAACCTCTCCGGCCCGCCCTCTGGCTGGACAGACTACAGCTGAGCCCCCGATCGACAGTCCTGCTTCCCCGCTGGACGACTGTCGGCTGAGTCCCACTCCAGCGACTCCTGCCACCGCTCCAGCCCTCGGTCTCCTTCTGCAGCCCCCTTTGGACGATCAGGTACCCTCGCCGCCTTTACCACTGCTTCCTGATGATATGCAGGTACCCCCGGAGCCTGTGTCGCTTCCTCCTGCTCAGTCTTTGGCAATCTGGGGACTCCCCTCTGGTCATGGCCTGGATAAGGGGAAGGCAGTGCTGCTCTCGGACCCCCCTGCATCACCTATCTGCGATCGACGTGATCTTTCAGTGGACACATGCCTATCGGCCACGGGTTCTCCTTCCTCCTCGGACACCCAGCGGGATGAGGACTCTGCACTTCACGCCACTTTCGCCGAGGACTCGGATGGTGACTCGCCCCTTATTAAGGATGGCCAACCGCCCCTCCTTGATTCACTGTCTCTCTCCCCGAGAGGTACCACTGATTTTCACTCTTGTGATCTCCCTGCTGATGCAACTACAGGGACAGAGCTCCTCCCTGAATCTGGTCCGAACCCACCCCTCCTGCGGACTTCATCGGAACCGCTCCCTGTTGTCGCTCTGTCGACGGAGTCGCATCCGAGCAGAGGGGTGTGCGTTTTGAACCAGGCTGCTGATCCTCCGTCTCTCAGCGGATCTTTGGAGACAGTGTCGGATGACCGGCCACAGGCTCTGCCGCCAACCTTCTCTAGACCGATCACCCGCAGCATCTCTCGTCAGCAAGTAAGTTCCTCTCGTCGCCCTTCTGCTAGTACTCGATGACAGACACCTACATTCTGGTCTGGAATGTTCGAGGAATTGGTAACCCCAGGGCTCAACGGGAGGTACATTGGCTTTGTAAGCAACAACCGTATCCGCCTTCTCATCATCCTTGAACCTATGGTTCTGGCGGACACTGCTTTCTTCTCTGCCGGCGGTTTGGTTTCTCTCTCAGATGCTAACCAACACGGCTAATTCTATCTGGATTCTTGCTGATGATTCTTATACACTGGCGCCTATATCGGAGATCGATCAGTGTCTTCATGTGCAGGTATCATCTCCACAGATTCGCCGGCCTTTTCTTTTATCTGGCATATATGCGAGGTGCTCTATCACCCAGCGCCGCGAGCTTTGGTCTTTCTTACATGACACCGCGGTTTCGTCATTGGGATCCCCCTGGCTGATTGGCGGTGATTTTAATGCCATCGCCGATATATCTGAACGGAAGGGCCCGGGTCGGCCTAAATTGCGCTCTATTCAGGATTTCTCGACCGCAATCCTCGATGCGAACCTCATTGATGCTGGTTTCGAGGGCCCCCCGCACACATGGACCAATCGGCGGGTTTTGGGAGCGCCTTGATCGCATTCTTTACAGCTCTGCCTGGGAGGATTTTGCGGAGACAACTCGAGTCAGGCACTTACCGCGGATGCATTCGGACCACGCCCCGCTCTTGATCCGGTTCTCGCATGAACGGCACCGCCTAGCCTCTGCATTCCGGTTCCAGAACATGTGGACTAGACACCACACTTTTCAGGACCACGTCCGCCAGAGTTGGACTGTCCCGACGGGCACCACCGGTCTCCTCAACCTGCGATTGAAACTCGGACGCCTCAAGCAGGCCCTGAAGTGGTGGAACAAACAGGTATTTGGTAATGTGTTTCAGGTACTTGCAGCAGCAGAGAAAGATGCTGCGGAGTGCGAAGCGGATTTCGATCGGGATCCCTCTGACGCCAACCTCCTCCGTCGTCAACGGAGCGCAGCAGCCTTGACACATGCGATTTCTCTTGAGGAGGCCTTCTGGAAACAAAAAGCAGCATGTCGTTGGGCAGTTGAGGGAGAGCGAAACTCCAGAATGTTCCACTCCATGGTGAAGGAACGGCGTCGGCGGGCTACGCTTTTCTCGATGAGGGACGGTGCTCGTACCCTCACTGATCACTCAGCCATTAAGCAGTCAGCTATTACCTACTTCTCCGAGATGTTTGGACAGCCTGACGATGCAGACACATCGGGGATGGATGCACTGGCGGACCCTCCGCCTCAGGTTCCTTTGGCTGAATGTGCTCGGTTGCTGGAACCACCAACACTTGCGGAGGTTCGTGCTGTGGTTTTCTCGATTGCCAAGGACAGTGTGGCTGGCCCTGATGGCTTTTCCGCTGCTTTCTATCAAACGTGTTGGGATATTATTCACGAGGATGTTTTCGGTGCTGTTCTGGATTTCTTCTCGGGAGCTCCTCTTCTGAAGTTCTATACGGCAACGACACTTGTGCTTATCCCCAAGACGGACGGGCCAGTCGCTTGGGCTGATTTTCGGCCTATCAGCCTCTGTAATGTGAGTTCTAAGATCTTCACGAAGTTACTCACTGTGCGACTCGGTCCGCTACTGCCGCAGCTTCTGTCCCCACACCAGAGTGGTTTTGTCAAAGGTCGGGCAATTGCAGACAATATTTTGCTGGCATCGGAAATGGTACATGATCTCAATTTGAGGGGGGACTCGCACAATTTGCTGCTGAAACTGGATTTGAATAAGGCATACGATCGGGTATCGTGGCGGTTCTTACGACATGCCCTTACCAGGTTCGGTTTCCCCGCCTCATTTCATCACCTTGATTATGAATTGTGTCGAGCATGCTTGGTACTCGATTCTTGTGAATGGGGATTTGGGCGGTTTCTTCCCCCTCCTCGCGAGGCCTCAGGCAGGGAGACCCCCTGTCCCCGACCCTCTTTGTTTTGGCTGCAGATCTCTTATCTCGCGGCTTGGAGCGCCTATACAATCGGTACCCGGACCTGTACTATCGGTGTCGTGGTCGGTTCCGATTGACGCACCTAGCCTATGCGGATGATGTTCTCATCTTTGCCAATACCCGTGGTGATCGAATCAGCCTCTTGACGGATTTTCTGACGACGTATGCGCGAACAACTGGCCAGATGGTGAACTGTCAGAAAAGTCAGCTGGTATTTAGCCGCCGATGCCCGGAGAGGGTCCAGCGACAGCTTCAGTCCGTCACTGGTTTCGGCAGGGTTGGACTTCCCCTTACATACCTCGGCGCCCCGCTCTATGTGGGCAATCGGCGTAATATCCTCTACGAAGACCTACTTGGGAAACTGCGGCGATATCTGCAGCGTTGGGACCGCTCCGTTCTCTCTCACGGAGGTCGTTTGCAACTGATCAGAAGCACGCTCTTCTCGCTTCCCCTTTACCTCCTACAGGTCCTTAACCCCCCCCAGGCTGTCCTACACTCAGTGGAGCAGCTCTGTGCTCGTTTCTTCTGGGGCTCCTATCATGGCCACCGTCGCCGCCATTGGATTTCCTGGATGGACGCGGCGAGGCCCCAGGACGAGGGCGGGATTGGTATTCGCCGCCTGTCCGATATGGTTCGCGCCTTCTCGCTTAAATTGTGGTGGCGTCTCAGAGATGGTTCCTCTCTTTGGGCTCGCGCGCTCCAGCATAAATATTTCCGCAGCTCCTTCCCGGGTCTCGCCCCCTGCCGGAACTACGACAGCCCGGTCTGGAAACGTCTTTGCCAGATCCGCGATGAGGCACAGACGCAGATCACTTGGAACTTGGGGCGTGGGGACTGTTTCTTCTGGTATGATACTTGGTGCGGTGATCGCCCTCTCTGCACTGACCGCCGGGTTCGCCCTCCGCCGATTCGGGTGAAAGAGATGTGGGTTAACGGGTCGTGGGATTTGACGCGCCTTCAGGCCTACCTTCCGGCATCCCTTGTTCAGCGGGTATCTGCGATTCTTTTTGACCCCCTGATAGCGGATCAGCCGATATGGAAGGCTTCGGACACAGGTATTTTTACTACTACTTCAGCCTGGGAGATGAGCCGGACAGTGGGGGCTCGGAGTTGGCTTTCCTGCTGCCTCTGGTCGCCACTACTTACGCCTACGATGTCGGTATTCCTATGGCGTTTATTTCGCCGTCGGATACCTGTTGACGAGGCCCTTTGGAGGCTGGGTCTTCCTATTGTTTCTCGCTGCCAGTGCTGCAGTGAATCCGAGACTTTTGCACACTTATTCTTCTCGTCGGCGGTTGCCCAGCGCGTGTGGCGCCATCTTGCCGACCTATTCCGTATCCAAATTCCGCGGACACATGCGCCCCACCTGATGGTCTCTGCTTGGCGTCTGTCCTCCCCACATGCGCGGAGCATCCGTACTTATATCCCACTTCTGGCCTTCTGGTTCCTTTGGACGGCACGGAATGACGCCAAACACCGAGGTATCCAGATTTCCTCTGACAGGATTATTTGGCGTATTCACTCTCATTTGCAGGTGTTGGGCCGTGCTGGCCTCCTTCAGCGACAGCACTGGCCTGGGGAGGTGCACTTAGCCTCTACTCTCGGCCTTCGCCTCCCGCCTCCGGTTCTTCGGCCGCCGGTCATGGTGCGTTGGGAAGCCCCGTCTCCAGGCTGGTTCAAACTCAACACTGATGGGGCATCGCTCGGGAATCCAGGCGCCGCTGGAGCTGCGGGCGTCATTCGGGATGCCACCGGCGCCCCACTTGTGGCATTCCAAGTTCCCCTTTCGAATATGACGAACACTTTGGCCGAACTGCAAGCGATTCGATCTGGAGTGGATCTGGCGGTTGCCCGCGGCCTCCTCCCTCTCTGGATCGAGACGGACTCGGCCAGCAGCATCTCTCTCATCTCCTCCTCGACGGGACATTGGACCCTCCAGCCTTGTCTCCACCACCTGCGCCTACAGCTTCGCAGCATCGAGTGGAGGATCTCTCATATTTTCCGCGAGGGCAACAAAGTGGCGGACAACTTGGCGAACACCTCTGTTGCCCTTCCTCACACGCGGATCCTTGAGCCGGCGGACATCCCTGCGAGGACTCGTGGCCTCATCCATGCTGACGCGGCGGGCCTCCCGTGCTTTCGCTTCCGTTAGCTTTACTTTATATTTCTATTTTACTTTCCAGCACTTGTACCGAACTTTGCAGAACTACGTATGGCTTGATCCCGTTTGGGTACGTAGGCAGCTCTTGGAGCCCAGCCAAAAAAAAAAAAAAAAAAAAAAAAAAAAAAACCCTAAACCCTAAACCCTAAACCCTAAACCCTAAACCCTAAACCCTAAACCCTAAACCCTAAACCCTAAACCCTAAACCCTAAACCCTAAACCCTAAACCCTAAACCCTAAACCCTAAACCCTAAACCCTAAACCCTAAACCCTAAACCCTAAACCCCTGCGAGGACTCGTGGCCTCATCCATGCTGACGCGGCGGGCCTCCCGTGCTTTCGCTTCCGTTAGCTTTTATTTCTTATATTCTCTATTTTACGTTTCCAGCACTTGTACCAAACTTTGCAGAACTACGTATGGCTTGATCCCGTTTGGGTACGTAGGCAGCTCTTTGAGCCCAGCCAAAAAAAAAAAAAAAAAAAAAAAAAAAAAAAAAAACCTAAACCCTAAACCCTAAACCCTAAACCCTAAACCCTAAACCCTAAACCCTAAACCCTAAACCCTAAACCCTAAACCCTAAACCCTAAACCCTTTATTTATTTCTTCTCTGCTTTTCTTTTCTTAGTTCTTAATTCTATATGGACTTAGAACTACATATGATTTGATCCCGTTTAGATAGGTAGACAGCTCACTTTGAGCACAGTTAAAAAAAAATACCTTAAACCCTAAACCCACAAAGAATGGCTTGAATATTAGATTTTTTTGCACCATGGCCTGATCAAATTCTTCAATTTTTTCCATAAAAATAAGAGCTACTATGTTATATGTTTTGAGAAACTTTAATAAAAGCTTTTAATCTGACAGAAAAAACTCTCTATAATAAAGTCATTACCATTGCTCTAAACACGTTCAATTAATGACATTACATATACACAGGCAAGACCTTGAACTTGGGTTTGGGATTTTTTTGAATTTGATGAGACCAAATTTTGGTAATTACAACAATAATTATGGGGTAATCATCATCTTTATGGCCTATGATCATTCTCTCTCTCTTAAATTCCTAAGTGAAGTATTCTATCCTCTTTCTTGATTACATCAACAATTTCTCTTATTTCTATTCTCTAGATTTTTTTTGTTACCTTTTAAATTTTGGAACAAGCTTTCCTAAGTCTTCCCGCCCATCACTTTTGGTATTGGATATAACCTTATATAATAATCGTTTCCTTTTGTTGCCAAGAATAACCAACATCAAAAGCAAACCCCACGGGTCTCAGCCAAAGCGTGCCGTGAGTCAATAAAGCATACATAAATGATAGCGATGAACAAAATCCCAATTAAAAAAAAAAAACTAAGTTAAGAAAATATTTTTTTTCCGTTTCACTTATCATATAATTTTTTATTTTTGTCAGTCTCATTTATTTTGTTTTAATTAATTAATTATTTTAATTTTAATTTATATTTTTTTATTATACAATAATTATTTTTACTAATACAATTTTTAATTATTTATCATTATACCCTTTATAAATTATTATGTCTACAGTAAAATAGATATAATAGTCGGAACGAATTATACACTTTAATCTTATTTTAAAATTTTAATTTATAATTTTTTAATTTTAAATAAACTAATTAATTATTTTAATTTTAATATATAATTATTTTTATTATATAATGATTGTACATGATAATTACAATACAATCGATGTCCGTAATTTCAAATAAATCATAAATAAATTTTTAATTAATCGAAGATGATGTTGTCCCGCATGCACATTATGTGTTCATGCATACTCCTCACACCGGTGAATCTCATGGAAAAGAATGATCAATGTACTAGCAACAATATATTGTTAATTATTTTATGTCCTTTAAATCTTTGTGTCTACATCAAAATAGACATGATAGAAGGAACATAAAGAATATTTAAGGTTGCATTCTTTTGTAGTTTTTACCACATATTTTACTGTTCAATATTTTTTTCTCTAAAACAATATTAAATCATAATTTTTTTATATTATATTATAAATTTATTTTATATTCAAAATATTATATCAAATATTTATGGCTAAATTGCACAAAATCCACATGTGATTTCGTAAAATTGCACCAAATCCCCCGTACTTCTAAAATTGCATCAAACTTCTCGTTGTTTCATAAACTTTGCGTCTAACCCCCTCAGCGGTCTTTATTTAACCGTATTTGATCTAAATGCGCTCAAATTGCGAATAAATTTTAAAACCTCAATTTCTAAACCATTAAAATTATAAATATATTTATTTTTTATATATTTAGCCTAAAAAAATAGTAAAACTAAACTCTTAAAATCTGAGAAAAATAATTATTAATTTTAGGAGTTTATAAATTAAAATTCTAAAATTTATTCGCAGTTTAAGCGAATTTATGTCAAATACCGTTAAATAAGGACCACTGAGGGATTAGACGCAAAGTTTATGAAACCACGAGTGAGTTTGACGTAGAAGTATAAAAATTTGATACAATTTTATGAAATCACTAATAAATTTTGTACAATTTAACCAATATTTATTTATATCACAGTAAAAAAACTATTTAAATTTAAAATTTTACTATTAAAAATCTAAATCCAAAAATTAAAACCCATAAACAAACGCAACTTAAGTAATTAATTGCTGAGGAAGCGAACAGAAGGTAAGTAAGTAGTAGTAGTAATAATATTATTGGAATGGAGAGCGCAAATCTGGAGTTCTGGTGGTAGGAAGCCGTCGCTCCGAAGTGTGACTCATCGGTATTTGAAAGTAGGTAGGTGGGTAGGTAGTTCATTTGGATATCCATTCATCCTCGCCTGCCTTGTCCCCTCTCACTCTCTCCTCGTCTTCGTCTTCTTCTCTGCGGCAACAGTAACACTAAAACAGGAATTTTGTACTTCTCATTCCGATGGCGACGAGGGGGGCTATCCTGGCTGCGATAGCCGATGGCGCGGTTACCTTCATGTGGGTTTTCTGCGCATCTTCTCTGGGAGCTCTGACCTACATCTTCTCTTCCGCTCTCGGTGTGGCCCACGCTCTCCCTGCCCTTCTCATCACCACTCTGCTCGTGTTCCTCCTCTTGTTCTCGTTTGGATTCATTGGCCATCTTTTGGGTGGCGCATCGTTCAATCCCACCGCCACCGCCGCCTTTTACGCGGCCGGTTTTGGTGGCCCCGATTCTCTCGTCACTGCTGCCATCCGCTTTCCCGTGCAGGTATGTTGATCTATTCTGACCCTACTATTGAATTAGCCAACCCTCATAATGCTCTTTGAAAACCCTTCTCATGGCGGTATACAGTTTTACTGGTTAGGTTACTGCTTTTAGATCCATTTCTTCTTGTTTGTTTATGAATCCAACTTTTTACTAAAAATTTGACAAATACTCATCACTCCAAAAGGTCTCTTTCTAAACATAAACTTTTGGATCAATACTCCTGTTTTCCAGTAACCCCTATAAATTAGTGAGTGCGTGTTTGTTTATCCGTACAACCCAGTAGGCGTTGTATGGCCTAAACTCACTGGTTCTCGACGCATTTCTTCTGGACATTTTATTGTTAAAACAATGTCATTGTTTATCCTTTGCTTGACAGGCAGCTGGTGCTGTGGGTGGTGCTCTGGCAATTTTGGAGGTTATGCCGATGCATTACAAACATATGCTTGATGGCCCATCTTTGAAGGTTGACTTGCACACTGGAGCAATAGCAGAGGGCGTTTTGACTTTCACCATATCCTTTGCAGCCCTCCTCATTGTGATTAGAGGCCCCAGCAGCCCACTCATTAAGAATTGGTTGCTTGCTATGGTAACTGTGGCCTTGGTAATTGCGGGTTCCAGTTACACAGGACCTTCT
The DNA here is from genome assembly GCF_009805555.1 of Andrographis paniculata. NCBI lineage: Eukaryota > Viridiplantae > Streptophyta > Magnoliopsida > Lamiales > Acanthaceae > Andrographis > Andrographis paniculata. Next base: position 11,864 of record NW_026137588.1, read on the forward strand.
ATGAATCCTGCTAACGTAAGCAATCACCTTTCATATATTATTTGAATTTTGGTATCAGAAATCTTTGTTTGATCTCTATGCAGTATTGGCATAAATTAGAAATGATACTGGAATAGATAATATACTTTTCAGAATAATTCCACTGGATTTAATAACTATATTGTTGAAAATTATTGACTACCCCAATGTGATATCTTGACAAGACAGTTGGCCCATTAATTGAATTTGAAATCTAGTTTACTGCTGCTAGTTGTGATAAGGAGGTGCCCCAGGTTTTGTGAGTACATTTGCTCACTGGTTTGGTTGCTCACAGTGATATTTCTAAACCAGAAGATTTCTCTAGTTTCCACGATGCCAGTGTTCTGAGCATTGTATTTTATCCATGCAATTCTTAATATGTCCTGCTTTTTAAGGTTTGATGTAGGTGTTCTAATCGTGAACTAGGGTCTGGTCTCAAATATCTCCAAGCTTGTGACAGGCAATTATTTCTTGGGAGAATTAGGATAAGTCTTCTGGTTTCAAAGTAGAGATCATCCTCTGTTAGTATCAAAGGAAGCATATTGTGTTAATGTATAAAATATATTCACTGTTGATATATATATATATATATATATGTCCTTTTGGGCTTAACATTCTGCAAATGATTTGTGTTCTTCACTTTTGATTGCTGTCCCACATGTTCGTTATCTGCTCTTATGAATTATGATTTCCCATCCAGAATTGTCATCAGCGGTCCCTAATTCTCTCAGTTAAATCATTCCTATGAAAAAATATTATAACAACTCTTGTTCTATTTTTCAATGATGAGATGTCCTTAAGGATAAATTTGAAAGTTCAAATAATTGCCAGTGATGCATATTGGAGTTGTTTCTTCTGCAAGTTCTTATCTTGGATGTGTGGGTTACATTGTAAAAATATTTTGAAAGCATTATGAGACTAAAGTTAAATTAGTACAGGTTCAGACAATGATGATGACACATTTGAACTACTATTCTATGGATGCTAACCTTTGCCTTTATGACCTGTTCAGAGCCTGACTCTTTTTGTTCTTCTCCTTGTATAAAACTTAATCCATGTATCAAGATATTCATTCAAGTTTTACAAATTATTGACATTTTTTTATATATGAAACTGTTGGCTTGAGTATTTATTTATGTCAGTCATTGGTGCTATACTTATTTGACTTATATGCTTCCTTCAAAGTTTCAAAGCATAGCTTACAAGGCATTATAGTCATTTTTTACCAGTGTTGAATGTAGAGTGTTCTTTTGAATCATTTTAATATTTCTTTTTGCTACCATTAAACTTGTGAACAGTATCTTCTCTTAACAGATCAGGATGTTGTTCAGATATATATATATATATATATATTCATAATATGTTGGATGGCCAACACCATGATTATGCATGGACATTGATTTCAAACCTAAAAAAATCTCTCACAACAATTGTTCTTTATATTTTCTTGACTTTGTGAGGCAATTCAATTTTCATATGCTTACAAGTGTATCTGGTTTGATAGATACTTTATCATATTCTGCCCAATGTCAACCTTAATGGCTTTGTTTGTTCCTTCTTATATCATCCTCCACTCCTTCAGAAATAGCTCTTCAAAAAGAAGTTTCAATAAGCCACTTAGTTACAAATTACAGTGTAGCCTAATGTCACTCCTTGCTTCCCCATAAGATTTTCTTTATAGCATTTTTAGTTCGTTGTAATTACTGAAGCTAACATAGGTTGCAATAGACTAGATTTCCCTTGTAAATTAGTGTGAGCATCATCAATTTGCTTAGTACATGTCTTGTGCAAGATGTCCATCAATTTCAGTGCTCGCTCTTGTACTAAATGCATTGAAAATTTGAAATGTTCCATGTTCTTTGTGATTTCAAGTTTATCATTTGTTCCATTGACACATGCCTAGAGAAAAATAACTTGTAATGCAGGTAAGTTATTGTAATTCACTGAACCTATCATTCCATGGTATCGCTGGGATGGTTGTGATTAGGTATCTACTATCCTGAGTGAATACTGGATATGCTCTACAAGAAGCATGTGTGAATGCTATGCCATGTGTATTTTATATACTTCCAATTAACTTTGGACAATCTAATGTGATTAGGACGAGTGTGTTCCTACTCATCTTATACATTATCTAGCAATGCTCAATGCACTTTACTAGCGTACTTAGTTATTGTCTCACACTTAAAAATTGCTGGAACGTCCCCCTAACATGAGGTCATGAGTTTGTTTGAATGCATGCAGGCATTTGGCTGGGCATACATCAATAATAAGCACAATACATGGGAGCAATTCTATGTGTATTGGATCTCACCCTTCATTGGAGCCATACTTGCTGCATGGGTTTTCCGTTTTCTGTTTCCTCCTCCAGTCAAGCAGAAGAAAGCGTGAGGGGCCCTCATATTACTTGGTAGTATAAGAAGCTTCATGGACAAACATAGGTCCACACTATCCATTTTCATCTTTAATAATATTGGTGACATTTGGATTTCATTTCTCCAACCTTTAATAATGGTTGTTATGACATGTAAAGTTGTGTTCAATCTTGCCCTGTGTTGATTGATTTTGAAGTATTGCTCTTACGAAGGATGCATGCATGCTTTCCCTCTTCACTCCTCCCATCTCACACTCCCACCCCTCCCCACCTCAACTCTCCCCCCTAAATAACCAATGAATTTTCACTGCATTGCAAATCACTCCAGAATATAATACCTGAATCTACAGGTATTCAATAGGGACTTCTAAAATTTTTAAAAATTTAGAGGGGTATTTAATTCTGATTTTTAAATTTTTTTAAAAATCTTATTGTATTCAACAATCTATATGATTTTTAAACGGTGGAGATTTTGATGAACTTTTAAAAATATATTACTGTATTATTATTATATAAATATTATTATAATATTTTAATAAAATAATAAAAGTTTCACAAATTAAAATATACTAATAAAAAATATAATATTTTTTAAAATTAAAATATAATAGCAAATTATTAGCAAAATTTTTGGAAATATATATTTTTTAATCAAAATTTTAAATAAATTTTTATTTTTTCTTGCATAAAAAAATTATCCAAATAAATTTAATTAAAAAATTTATAAAGACCATTTGAACCCGAGTCACTTGGATTATTCTTCTCCGTATCCATCCATATCCATTTTATGCATCTCACTTGTACTTTACTCCAGTTTTGAGGGTCAATAAAACACTCTACTTAGTGTTATTACTTTTGTACGAAGCTATACTAGCGAGTTCTCGAGGGAGTCAAAAAATCGCTAGGCCGACGGGAAGATGTTCGAGGAGGAACCATCCGACTCATTATTTCACATTAAATTTGTTAAATTAATAATACATATACAAATATATAATAAAATTATACTAAAATTCTAACCAATTAAAACAAATTAATATAGAATATAATAAAAATTATAAAATTCAAATTATTAATATATAAAAATAGTATAATACTATAATATTATACAGCAATAATAATATATAATATATATATTCAGAGATACTTTATTTTATAAAATAGTAATATTCCATATATATTTCTACATTTTTTGTATTTTTATTTAATTATTTGAATATTTCTTCATCTATTGTGTTTCATATAAATTATATAAATTAATAAAACATTATTTTACCATCCTATAAAAATATATATAAATTCATAAATAATACAATTAAATTTATAAAAAATTATTTAAATCGATAGATAAAATTCATTGAACTATGTAGATTTCTAAATTTACAGAAATTCATAAAATTTTTAAATTTCACTGAAAATCCAATATAATGCAAGAGGAGATCTGGACTCTCTGGTTGACTAGACGTGGTAAATTTTGGTTGCTCGATTTTTCGTGTTGGATTTGTCTGATAAGAGTGGTTTGACTTTAGAATTGTGTTTGAAAATTCATCTGGTTGACTAGACGTGGTAAATTTTGGTTGGCTGGATTTTTCGCGTGGAATTGGTCTGATAAGCTTGGTTTGATATTAAAATTGAGTTTGAAAATTCAACCTCCAGCACCATAAATATTTCGTGGGAGAAAAAAAAAAATATTTTTTAATAATGTAGAGTTTAAATAGTAAAATTCAAAAAATTTTGAACAAAATAACATTTATGTTTTAATTAAAAAAATTTATTTAAAAAATATTTTATTTTAATATTTTATTATAGTAAATAGTATATATCTTAGTGTTTATTTGCTACCGTCTCAATATATATTTTACCTTATCACAAAAATTCATATTTAACATAAAATATTAGGGTAAACTGTTTTGTAATTCCGTAATTAGATCCTTTATCATTTTAATCTCGTAAGTGGAGCATGTCGCAAACTAATATCATAAGTGAAAAAATTTCGTTGTTTTAGTCCTCCAGCGCCGGAGACGCCCGTATGGCTCGTCGGAGGCCACGTGTCTACCAGGTCAACGACACCAGGCGGACACGTGAATTTTATTTATTTTTTTCCATTTTTTTAAATTTTTTTTTTAAATTTATTTTATTTTTTTATTTGGTCCAATTGAAAAAAATTAAAAATAAAAAATAAAATCCATGTGTCCGCCAGGTGTCGCTGACCTGACGGGACACGTGGCTTCCGACGAGCCACGCGGGCGTCTCCGGCGCCGGAGGACTAAAACAACGAAAATTTTTCACTTATGGGACTAGTTTGCGACATGCTCCACTTACGAGACTAAAATGATAAGGGAGTCCAGTTACGATACTAAAAAAATAGTTTACCCAAAATATTACTTCATCCGTCAACTTACAATGTTTACATATTTCTATTTTGGGACGTCCAATTACAAAGTTAACATTTTATTAAATACTTTATTTTTTTCCACAAATACTCTTACTTTACATCACATCATTCATTTTACACAAAAAAGTAAGGGCAAAAATGTCATTACACTATTTTTAACTACTCACTATAATTAATACTATTATTTCTTAAACACCGCACCAAAAGTAAATGTAAATATTGTAAGTGGACGGAGGGAATATTATTTATATTATCGACATGATTTTTTTGTATTTCACATAATAAAAATTCATCAAAATATTAAACAAACAAACCCTTAGGGTGTATTCTTCCACCATTTTTTTCAAAACGATTCCCAATAAATATAATATATTTTTATTTTAGGTAAACTGTTTTTTTAGTCACGTAACTAGACCCTTTATCATTTTAGTCTCGTAAGTAGTGCCTGTCGCAAATTAGTCTTATAAGTGAAAATTTTTCGTTGTTTTAGTCCTCCGGCGCCGGAGACGCCCGCGTGGCTCGCTAGAGGTGACGTGTCCGTCAGGTGTCCCGCTAGATCAGCGATACCCGGTAGACACGTGGATTTATTTTTTTTTCATTTTTTAAATTTTTTAAATTTTTTTAATTGGATCAAATAAAAAAAATAAAAAAATACAAATAAAATTAAAAATTAATTAAAAATAAGTTTTAAAAAAATTAAAAAAAAAATTAAAAATTCACGTGTCCGCCAGGTGTCGCTGACCTGGTGGACACGTCACATCCGGCGAGCCACGCGGACGTCTCCGGAGCCGGAGGACTAAAACAACGAAAATTTTTCACTTATGGGACTAGTTTGCGACAGGCTCCACTTACGGGATGATAGTTGGAAATCGCATGCATTTTATATTCATATCATATGCGATATTTGAGTGATTTTGATTGAATTCTACCTAATTTATATGCGAATTGTTTATTTGCTGTGTGCAGATGACAAATATCAAATTTGGTATAATTGGCAGAAAAAGGGAAGAAAAATTCAGATTTGCACAACCTAGTTAGTCATGACTAACTACACCTTTTTGATATGAGAAATTAATTAAAGGCCCAAAAGCCCATCTACAAAATAATTAGGGAAAAAATTAAATAAAAAGGGGGAACACACGCCTATAGGAGGAGAGAACGTCTAAGGCATATATGCACAGGAGCAGGACACTAACAGACTCATAGATCGCGTAGGAGCAAATCGACAGAGAAGATTCCCCCTCCCGCTATGACTTTATCTTTCTCTTTTGTACTTTGTTACTTGATTATGGAGTAGATACTTTTCTAGTTTGAGGGGTGATAATGTTTTGGTTCTTTTGTTTTGGAGATTCTTGATTTTCTTTATAAAAGTTCTTTTTGATTATCAATATTTGTCTAATTCTGAGAATAGCGTTTGTGATTGTTAGATTGATTGAATATTTTGGTACCGATATTTAAATTAGTCTGATAATCTAAAGTCAATTCAGGTAGGATATCCGTAATTATATTCACACTTGAATATGTGACAACCGGGTTGAATAGTTCCTTCTCGGGGGTTAGACAATCAAATCTAATTGCTCCTTTTAGGTAGTAATTGTTTTGAATTGGGTTTTGCTAGATTGGAAAGCGGTTAGGCAATATTCTTATGGGCGCACCTAAGTTTATTTGCTTAATTAGGGGTAGTTAACGGTCGTACCTTAATTACCTACACTGTAAGGAAAAATTGGTTGTCAGAGCTTGTTGATAACTATAACCAATTTATTGATACTTTAATAAGAATTAACTTTATTGAATTTATGATAAAACACAAGTGTCATAACTGCATCATCCCTTGAATCAGACATCCCCTTGATAGTCAGTTCCCCTTTAATTTAATTGCTTTGTTATTTTATTTTAATTAGATAATAAAAGAAAAATCTCTCTTTATTTACTGCATTAGAATACGAAAGAGTGAATCACACAATCCCTGTGGAGACGATCCCTTCCCCTGTATTACATTAAATTGTGATCACGGATTAGGTGAAATATTTGATTGACTGCGCGACAAGTCAATTTTTGGCGCCGTTGCCGGGGATTGGCGCTTTGTTTTACTCTTTGTGTTATTTTAATTTATCATCTTGTTTATGCCCCGTTCTTCTCGTACAGGTGAACTGATATTTAATCTTGAGATCAAGAAGGTTGAGCGAAAGCTACGAAAGGAAGCCAAGCAACGAAAAGCTGCTCAGGTTGCGAAGCTGGCAGAATCTTTAAACCACCTCAAAATCTCTAGCTCTAGTGACTCTGAAAGTGATCAAGAGACTGTCATGGCTGAGGATACCCGCACTCTAAGGGAGTTGGCTGCTCCCAACTTGGCGCAGCAGCCCTTATGCAATAACTTTCCAACTCTGAATAACACTATTGCTTTTGAACTGAAATCTGGCTTAATCCATTTACTGTCTTCTTTTCATGGACTTGCAGGTGAAGAACCTCACACAAACACTTGCAAGAGTTCGACGTGGTGTGCTCCAGCATGAAACCACCAGGTGTTACTGATGAACAGATCAAACTCAGAGCCTTCCCATTCTCACTTAAAGATGCTGCAAAGGATTGGCTCTACTATCTCCCACCTGGAAGTATTGACACGTGGAACGACATGAAAAAGAAATTTTTGGAGAAGTACTTTCCAGCTTCCAGAGTTGCGATCCTGAGGAAGGAGATATGTGGCATCAAGCAACAATCAGGTGAAACGCTCCATGAATATTGGGAGCGATTTAATAAACTTATCATTAAATGTCCACAACATCAAATTCCCCCTCAACTATTGATTCAATATTTTTATGATGGTTTATCATTGATGGACAAGAACATCATCGACGCTGCAAGTGGTGGAGCTTTAGTAAATAAGACGCCGGGACAAGCTTGGGATCTTATTGCGAGGATGGCTGAAAACACGCAGAAATTTGGTTCAAGAGATGTTGGACATATGAGTGGAAACAACAACGACCATGCCATCCAATCGATGCAGCAACAACTTTCTGAGTTGACGAGCTTCGTTCGCAAGATGGTCGTGGAAAAATCCAACCCGAGTGTCCAGGTCAAGGCATGCGGAATATGCACGAGTACATGACACTTTACAGATGCATGTCCGACCCTCCAAGAAGAATGTGCAGTGGATGTGAACGCTGGAAACTATGGTATGAATAGACCTTCAGCGTACAATCCATACTCCAACACCTACAATCCAAGCTGGAGAGATCATCCGAATCTGCATTATGGAAACGCACAACAGGGTAATGCTCATCAACCATTCAGAGCTATGCAGCAGCTGCAAGAACCTCGTTTCTATGAGAAACAGCCGCCTCAAGCACCCACAAGCAACTCTAGTCCATCTTTGGAAGACTTAGTGAAAAATTACCCTGCAATTCCAGCAAGAGATGAAGTCAACTGTCGAAAAATTACAAGGTCAGACCAATCAAGTGTCAGAGGAGGTGAAACAGCTACGTGAAAGAGGAAAGTGGCCTGCTCAGCCTGAGCCAAATCCAGCAAATGTCAGCGTCATCACTATCTGCGGTGATACGATGATTGAATATTCCTCCCGGCCTAATCCAAGGAATGCGAGTGCTATAACCCTTCGTAGCGGAAAGGAATTGGAAGGTCCACCTCCTATCTCAAAGGAACATAATGAGGATAAGATTGAGATAGAGATTGAAAAAGAAGTTGAACTTCACAAAAAGGTACTTCCTAACTCTGTTCCTCCTATTGAAACTAAATCAGCTCCTTTTCCTGACAGGTTGAAGAAACCAAAAAAGGCGAACAAACGAAAAGAGATGATGGAAATATTCAAGAAGGTGGAACTTAATATTCCGCTCCTGGAAGCTATCAACCAAATCCCCAAGTACGCAAAGTTTTTGAAAGAACTGTGCACCAACAAAAGAAAATTGCGAGAGGACGAGCATATTATAGCGGATGAGAACGTTTCTGCTGTTATCAAAAGAAAGGTACCACCTAAAACAGGTGATCCAGGTATGTTTTCTATCCCTTGTAAGATTAGAAAAACTGAGATAACTAAGGCTATGCTAGATCTAGGAGCTGCTATTAATGTCATGCCTCGATCAATATACGACTCTTTAAATCTAGGGCCTCTAAAAGAAACAAGAATTATTATTCAACTTTCTGATCGAACCCATGCTTATCCTGATGGTATGATAGAAGATGTATTAGTTCAAGTGAATGAATTAATTTTTCATGTTGATTTTTATATTCTGGATATGCATGATCCGCACTGCTCTAATCCACCGCCTCTTTTGTTAGGAAGACCTTTTATGTGCACTACAGGAACAAAGATAGATGTTAAAAAAGGCACACTCAGCTTGGAATTTGATGGAGAAGAATTTCATTTTAATATTTTTAATCCCGTCAAATGTCCTGTTGAATCTGGATCGTTATATGCAATTAATGTTATTAATTATGTGGTGCAGGAAACTCGTGAAGTTGGTAATGAGAATAAACGAAGAACTGTGTTGACAAAACAGTTAGAGAAAAAACCAACTGAAGAGAGTAAGAAAAGAAAAAAAATTGTCGAATGGATTCCCAAGGGATCACCATTGCTGGCAGCAAAAAAATGTCATAAGGAGAATCAAAATTCTAAGCCGAAGAAAAAGTGTGTGGCCAATAGACATCACTTCAAATTATACCACGAGGGACCCTCACTTGATCCTATAAAGTCGGCACCCGTTGCCGATTTCGATGTTCAGAATTGATGCGAGACGAAGTCTAGCTGAAAGACTATAAAGAAAAATGTTTTTTGGGAGAAAATCCAAATCATTTAATTGTTTTCTTTAATTTTATTTATTTTTATTATTTAATTGCTAATAATACTTTTGATAGTTTTGTTTGGTTTAGTCGCCGCCTCCAACCTCCGGCGCCGTCGACTTCTTCCTCCCCTGCTTAGTCATCGCCGATTACCACATCTGCTCCTCTAAATGGCTTGCGTTGGTTAGCTATTTTCGCAGGACTCAGGAGAACTTCAAGCCTCCCTAAAAATCACGATCAAATGAAGAGGTGTTAACAAAGCTCCCAACTACTACACCCCATATGGACTCCAGGGAAGTTCCTCTCTTCTTTTATTGCTTTATTTACATTGAGGACAATGCATAATTTAGGTGTGGGGAGAGTTATGCAAATTTTGGGCAAATTTTTCATTTTTTGTGCTACATTTTATGCCTGATTTGCTGTCATTTTGCATGTTTTGCTGTCATTTTGCATGTTTTTTAGATTTGTCTGAAGTGAGTCAAAGGTGATTTGTGTGATAGGTTAGTTTGGCATGACTAATGACATTTGATTGGTGATATGTTGAGTCAAGTCGACGTTTGAACCCTGTGAGATTTGAGCCTATATTCCAAAAGTTACATTAGAAAATAAATTGCACATATTCAAGCTTTTGGAAATTTCTTTCATGTATGATTTGCAGTGCTCAATAAGATGACCTAGAACTTGAGTGATTATGCATGTTGAAGTTACAACTATCGAGTCTTGCGTTTTGAAAATGATAAGAGCATTAGGTAACACATTAAACCTTTCTTTATTACTCAGCACAGTATATTCCCCTGGTTAGCCCATTTGAGTCTTCTTAGCCTATTTTTTTATTTTATAATAACCTGTCTTTAGCCTTATACCTTTCTTTTGATTAAGCCATCTCCAGTTTGAACCCTATGTTAGAAAGAATTACTTTAAGTTCATGTTGTGATGCACTTTATTTCCTCGGCACTAGTGAGAAATGAAATTTGTGTACGAATAAGTCATAGTATGAAGGAATAATTATGGGTAGTAAAGTATATATATATATATAAAGACAAAAGCAAAAAAAAAAAATCAAAAATCAAAAATCAAAAAAATCAAAAAAATAAAAAAACAAGAAAAAAAAAGAAAAGAAAAAAAAATATAAAAACAAAAAAAAAAGAAACAAAAAAATAATACAAAAATAAATAAATAAATAATTATCTTAATAAAGTATTTTCATTTAATTTCATTATTAAAGTTTGGGTAGTGAATAGAGTAAGGATTTCATTGTTTGTGCCGATTTGTTTTTCATATGCTAGCATCGTGTTCTTATTGTATTCTTTTCTGACATATTTTAGCCATTGTATATCTTTTTTCCTACCCTGACCATAAGCCCCGTTACAACCCTTATTGAAAGTCCCTTTGATTCTTTATGCTAGATTAGAATATTTTAAGCAAGCGAAATTTGATCTTTTACTCAAGCCTATAGAATAATCTTTTGTTGCACTACCTGAGTGTTGAGCCAATTATACACTCAATTCTTTCAAAGAGCATGTGAGAATACACTTTATCGTGTGAGGTTGACTTGGCTTGATGTGTTAAAATTCGGATTGAATTGGCTGTGTTGGATCATCTTGTCATATCGAGTTGCCTGCGATTTCTTTGGCTTATTTTGAATTTATGCTTGAGGGCAAACATGATCTAGGTGTGGGGAGAATTGATAGTTGGAAATCGCATGCGTTTTATTTGCTGTGTGCAGAGGGCAAATATCAAATTTTGTATAATTGGCAAAAAAAGGGAAGAAAAATTCAGATTTGCACAACCTAGTTAGTCATGACTAACTACACCCTTTTGATATGAGAAATTAATTAAATGCCCAAAAGCCCATCTACAAAATAATTAGGGCAAAAATTAAATAAAAGGGGGGAACACACGCCTATAGGAGGAGAGAACGGCTAAGGCAGATACGCACAGGAGCAGGACACTAACAGACTCATAGATCGCGTAGGAGCAAATCGACAGAGAAGATTCCCTCTCCCGCTATGACTTTATCTTTCTCTTTTGTACTTTGTTACTTGATTATGGAGTAGATACTTTTCTAGTTTGAGGGGTGATAATGTTTTGGTTCTTTTGTTTTGGAGATTCTTGATTTTCTTTATAAAAGTTCTTTTTTATTATCAATATTTGTCTAATTCTGAGAATAGCGTTTGTGATTGTTAGATTGATTGAATATTTTGGTACCGATATTTAAATTAGTCTGATAATCTAAAGTCAATTCAGGTAGGATATCCGTAATTATATTCACACTTGAATATGTGACAACCGGGTTGAATAGTTCCTTCTCGGAGGTTAGACAATCAAATCTAATTGCTCCTCTTAGGTAGTAATTGTTTTGAATTGGGTTTTTCTAAATTGGAATGCGGTTAGACAATATTCTTATGGGCGCACCTAGGTTTATTTGCTTAATTAGGGGTAGTTAACGGTCGTACCTTAGTTACCTATACTGTAAGGAAAAATTGGTTGTCAGAGCCTGTTGATAACTATAACCAATTTATTGATACTTTAATAAGAATTAACTTTATTGAATTTATGATAAAACACAAGTGTCATAACTGCATCATCCCTTGAGTCAGGTATCCCTTTGATAGTCAGTTCCCCTTTAATTTAATTGCTTTGTTATTTTATTTTAATTAGATAATAAAAGAAAAATTTCCCTTTATTTACTGCATTAGAATACGAAAGAGTGAATCACACAATCCCTGTGGAGACGATCCCTTCCCCTGTATTACATTAAATTGTGATCACGATTAGGTGAAATATTTAATTGACTGCGCGACAGGTCACGAGACTAAAATGATAACGGGGTCCAGTTACGGCACTAAAAATACAATTTACCTTATATTTTTATTTTACAAAAAATTAACATTCAATATAAAATACTTCATCCGTCCCATAAGAATGATACTATTTTCTATTTTTATCTGTCACAAAACAAGGATACATTTTTTTTTTCTTTTTTTAAGTAATTGTATTATATACCTAACATAATTAATATCCTTACAACTTCAAAATATTACATAAATGTCATTACTTTTATGTTACACAATCTAATAGGGGTATTTTTGTCTTTTCACTATAAACTAATATAATACAATTATTCAAAAATCTACGTGCAAAAAATAAAAGTTACTCTTCTTACGGGACGGGGGTAGTATTATTTTTTATATTACTTACACAATTCTTGTACATTACATAAAAATATATATATATATATATACATCAAATCAAAACACTAAACAAACAAACTCTTAGTTTGTAATGAAATTTATGTACTCCCTCCATCTCATATCTATTTATTTGTTTTTTTTTTTTATTAAATTTTTTAGAAATATTAGTATTATATTAGAATATAATAGAAATAAATGTAAAAGGACTAAACTAACCTTATTACTATTATATGATATAAAAGTTTTGATATTTGTGTAATATATTGTAAATTAGAATGGTATTTGTAATATTAGATAGATAGTACAATTACTTAAAAGAAAAATGAAAACTAAAATAAAAAAATAGATAGTTTGTTAAGAGACGGAAAGAATATATAATTTGTGAATTTTTTTATAATTTTCTCCTAGCCCACATCACGTCACTCGGTTCTTTACTTCTAGAATTCAAAATAAAATTTTTAAAATTTTCTCCCTTCTACGTCAATAAATTATTATTTTATTTAATATAAATTTTATATATTAATATTTTATATTTCCTCATTCCAATTAGAAAGTATACATATTTTTATTTTGGGATGTCCAATTATAAAGTAAATATTTTATTAAATACTTCACTTTTTTTCACAAATACCCTTATTTTACATCACATTTTTACTTTTATACCAAAAAGTAAATGACAAAAATGTCATTACACTACTTTTAAGTACCCAATATAAGTAAAATACTATTATTTTTTAATCGCCAAAAATAAATCTATACTTTATGTGTGGATGGAGAGAGTATTTAATTGCTATATTTATATATATTATTATATTTTATAAATTAATAATAAAATATATAAATTCACTATAATTATTTATAAAATTATAATTAATTTTAATATAATATTAAATATTAATTCATAACATAACAATATTATTAATTAAAATACATATAATAAATAAATTGTAATTATAATTATAATTATAATTATATATAACGTTTAATATAATTTATATTAATATTATTATACTTATTTAAAAAGAAAAATAAAAACACCTTCACCAACATGTGTTCGTTTAAATTTAAATTATTTATAATTCTTTTTCCTAAAAACATTAATTTAAATATTTATATTACATAAAAAAATTAAATTTAATATTAAAATATCACATTATTTTTTATTTATATTAAATTAAATCCAAGTCAAAGCATCCAAGCAGACACACCCAAACTTGCCATAAAGCCGGCAAAAATTATAAGTCCCGTAAAATATCTTCGTCATCAAATTTACTTATTTAATTTTTAGTTTACTGATTAGCCTCCAACCTAGCTTGACTCGCAAATAAACGAATTGTTTGTAGACCAATCTAAAGGTTTTGATATATATTTTTTTTAATTTTATATGTAAATTAATTGTATATATATAGTGGTATATCTATAATTTAAATAAAAAATTAAAAAATATTTGAATATTAATGTATAATTATTTTTATTAAAATAAAAAATATGCTCTGTAAACGAAAATAAAAAAAAAATATTTTAAATTGAGATATATAGAGTAATATTTTATAATTAATATTTAAACAATTATTATATCGTATCATTCAAATAATAAAGATTTTAAAAAAAATCTAATCAAACCAATTCATAATTTTAAATATCATTGATCAATATATAATTTTTTTAAAATTGATAATTGAAAACATTTAAACAATAAATAAGAATTATTCTTATAAATCTCTCAATAAATTGTGAATAATAATAAAAACAAAAAACTATAAGACAATGAGAGATAAAACGTAAACAAAATAAATGACAAAAAATTGAAACAAAAAAGATGACGATATCAACGAGATAGTTAAAAAGGGAGATCAACGACATAAATATTATTAGTTACTTATTTTCGAAAATTACTATAAATTATATTACTCTCTCAATCTATATGTATATCTCAGATTAGTTTTTGAACTATTTATTTAATATTAGCATTTTGCTCGTTGATTGAATGTTGAATTTTGTTTTTTTTTACTATAAAAAATGTTAAATTAATTTTGTAAAATTTCTCATCACTCCCGCGTGGTTTTGAAATTCAACGTAAAATTTTCTTATACTTTAAAAATTTCATAACGCCCCCTTATATTTTTAAAAAAAAACATTGCATGAAACTCCACAATCATTAAACCTTTTTGTACGATAAGAAGATGATTTTCTATCTATATTTTTTATGGCCGGGTTTTCATGCAATATTTTTTAAATTATAAGAGAACGTTACACAATTTTTAAAGTAAAATAGGAATTTACGCAAAGTTTTGAAACACAGACAGTTTCATTCAATGTTTTTAAAGTAAAAAAGGACACAATACTAAACGAGATATTTACACTGAGTTTCAAAACTACAAGAACGTTTGCTATCAATTTATATCTTTTAGTTATATTTAAAATATAATCAAGATAGTAATGTTTAGTTAATCAGCATAAGAGCTGAAATAATCAGCACATGATCTGTGCTATAGTATTTTATATGTATTAGTACAAGAATAATCGAATTTATCCATAAAAATTCAAATTAGTTAAACAACAATATGACAATATTTTGTAATAATATAAAAGTTGTAAGATTTTTTTTTTAGAAAAAAAATTATGCAATAATTACAATTACTAAAATGAAATGGATAAATTGATTTAGAACAAATTAAAATGATAAAATAGATGTATTGTTCCGGATGAAGAAAATATAAAAAATATACTATGATTATAACATAAATACTAATTATATTTACTTGGCTTATAGACGAACCCGCTCTATTGCCGGTTAACCTATTTCTAACCTGCGGTCTCGTTCTAATTCGTATTTTAATGGGCTTAAAAATTAGAATATAATTCTCTTTAAAAATGGGATAGTATTTTATTAATTTTGTAGTAAATTGAAAAATAAAACTATTTTATTAATTATGGTAATTGTGTAAAAATTTTTGATATTTTTTGTATATGTAATTGTATATTTATAATTTAAATAAAAGTTAAATATACTTTAATATTATTATATAATTATTTTTATTAAAATAAAAAATAAATACTTTTGAACAATACAAAAATAATAAAAAATAATACCTTAATATGAAATAAAAAAAAAATTATTTTTTTTAAAAAAAAATTCTAAAATCATATGCAATGCATTGTTCTTATAAAATAAAAACTACCTCCGTCCATTTTTAATATTTACATATTTTTCTTTTAGTCTCTCTGGCTAAAGGTTTACATTTTCCCACCACTATTAAAATACTAATAGTGTTTAATCTGGGTGCAAAAAATAAATATAACCTTAAAGTTCCACAAAGGAAATATATGACATTAGTACATGAACAAATAAATAAATATATATATATATATATTGCTAAAACGGTCTTGTTACGAAATCGTTCTAAAACCTTTTCTCTCCTGGACGGAAGATGCTATGTCTTTTTCTACTTGTGAATATATGTTTTAGCTTAGATATAAAAGAAGAGTGACTTTTGCACATTAACCAAAAAAAAATAAAAATGCTTATAGTGATACAACTTTATGGTAACGAGATAATAAAATTTGAACCTATAAAACAGGACAATAGATATGTGACAGAAGAAAATACTTCCTCAAATTATTTTGCTCTCAATTCTTGGATATCTCCTGCATGTATGTAGCCAGTTGAGCCCCCATCCAAACTGCAAACGCCCAGCCCAAATTGCCCCACTTTACAAAGCATCTCAATTCCTGAATTCCTCCTGTGTGTGAAGCCAGTCGAGGCCCCTCCAGGCCGCAAACGCCCTGTCGGGATAAACATTACAATATATGGCAAGTGAACATTACAACAGGTATGTAGATAAGTAGGAGCATTAAGGTATGCATGAGACCGAGAAACAAATATTTTCATTTTTTAAACAGATGTTGGATAGCTAAATTTTACTTGGATGCATGAATTATTACCTGCAAGCAAGGTCAATGGATTCTCTATCCAAAAGCCCAACTGGGCAGCCTCTGTGGTCCCCATCCTCCAAAATAACGGCTAGCTGGCTCATGTTGTGCCTATTCATCAAAGTTAATGCAGAACTGAGGTCCATGTTTGGGGTCACTTTCCAGGAAAACAAACAACCTTCACCATAAGAGGAGCACAGCTCAGATACTCTAAGCACCTACAGTAAGACAATTCCAAGCGTCAAACTCATTTGTATAATACTAAGGATGCTTGATACTTACTCTAAGCACCTACAGTAAGAAAATTCCATACATCAAACTCATTTGTAATAATACTAAGGATCCTCGAGCACAGTGGCATAACTTGAAATCTTCAGTAAACCTGTTGTGACTCAATTAAATTGATATCAACTCCAAATGCATGACATTCTCATTCCTTTTTAATTTCACCAATTTCTCAGGCATCTAAACTCTCATCATTTTTACTTCATGTTCAAGTTTCTTGTGGATCAATAACATGGCAGCCACAGATAGATACCACCCTCACTAGCTAGCAGAATAAATGACTAATACATTGGTATAAGATACTATCAGACTATATCTAATTACAAAGGAATTACAAGAAAATCACAGGATTCCTTTGCTCTCAGATGAAAAATATCAATCACCAGGTGAATTCTATTTATGTAACACAAGAAACAACTGGAAGAAATAAAGCAGAGAACCAATATCAATATTGGAGCTTCTAATGATTGAAGGTGTTAGGTCACTCCTGATATTAAAAAACACAAGTGCCAGAAGGTCTGGATGGAGCACGGGTTTATTCAGAATTTGAAAAACAGATGCTTTTCAATTTTTTGAATAAATGGGCGCCAGGTTAGAAGGCCGTTGAATAAAACAACTCATCAGATGAAACATTCAGTCATGAAAAATCATTTAAGTTACTTTACCAAGTAGCATCATTCAATATTGTCATAAATTTAAAATGCTTTTTTGCTTGCCGGGGTTTTTTGGTAAGGAAGCAATAAGTTCTTGTTAAGACACATGACGTAAAAAATGGAGCATGGAATTCAATCATATAATACTAAACAAGAAATCATGTTTGCACCTTAAAACTGAAGCTTCAAAAAATGAACTAAATGGGCACAAAATGGTCAATCTTGTAACATTTATCAAATGGCTCCCACCAAGCAATATATATTGCAATTTGCAGATTCACGGATATTGAGTACCTTTTTTATAGAAGGGATAAAATGAAGGAGAATTATGGTCATCATTTCAAGTCCAAAAGCCGCATGTATTCAAGTCATTATGAATTTTCTTTCATTTGTTCTTTATTGAAAAGGCATTGTATGCACAGATTATAGATCTCACATCCATGCGTTTGTACCCTTGCTTAGACATAACAATTACCTTCGTCTGCACTCAAAACTATTAGGAAAGTTCCCACTTAAACAATAAAAAAAAAAAAGCTATCATTTCATATACAAAGCTACCTGTGATTTCCTTCCATTTTTAATTGAAGACTGGATGAATTGCTGAATTTGATCGAGAGTCAGTCGACCAAGAAACTGATCATTATCATCAACAATTAGTGCACAAGTTTGCTTCTCTTCCAGCATGAGAGACACCACTTCTGTCAGAGAATTGTTCATCAGTGCTGTGACATATTTTGTTCTCATGGCCTGTGAAACAAGAATTTCATCGGCAAAGTAACTTGCATCATCATCTAAATCCCCATCCAGACAAAGTGAACTCTCAAGTTCACAAATATTTGTTCGATTCAGCTCTATGACATCAGGAGTAGAATATTTAGAATATCTTTCAGGTAAAGTTGCTGCGAATTTCCCATCTTTTGAATCCTTGGTGTTGTCTATGGATTGTTTCCTTGTCTTGTCGGATGTAATCAGTGAAGAGAGCCCCACAGCCCCCAAAAGTGGTAGAACAATTCGATAATCCTGGGTTAGTTCAAAAAGAAGCAATGCTGAAGTAAGGGGAACTTGGCATACCCCAGCTAGTGTGGCTGCCATGCCAACCTGCAATAAATTCCAGAAAACAACTACAATTAAACGGAAAGATATGAACATTAAGAGGGTTAGGGGTGGATATGATTCATGATTTGATGTTAAATCATTTTTTATTTTCCACTCCAAATTTGGATGCTCTAATCCTAGGGCCTGAAGTACACTAGAATGTCAAGTAGATATATGCTTTCAACTCTTTATAGCACATATTTGTAGGTACAGTCATGTTGACATGAATTTTAGCAAATTGGGAACTCAAACTGTACACTTTTCCTCAGTTTGACACTTATTCGATGGGTTTCCACCAATCTTTCATGAGCATTCACTCCAGTTAGTTGTCACGTTGACAATAATTTTATCAAATTGGGAACTCAAAGTGTATATTTTCCTCAGTTTGACACTTATTCTATGGGTTTCCACCAATCTTTCATGACCATTCACTCCAGTTAGTTGTCATGACTACCCATTTCATTTGCATGACATATTCGAACGACTCTATATACTTGTACCATAAAATAAGCATATATCGAGAATTGCACCTCCAATACAATACTAATGATTCAATGAACATTACCAGTCTACCTAACTCCCAAATTGGGTAGTAGTACGGATTTCACGAAAATGCTCAACCGGGTTGGTCTGCCCCACCCGCTCCACTTTAGAAGAGGGTTGGATTATAACTTTGTAAACTCGTTAAAAAGCAAGCCTAAACAAACCAACCACATGAGCGTGGGTTGGCCCCCGATGCAAGGTAGGTTGCCTGAGGGCCCAATACTAATAATAATTTATCATACTCCCTTCGTCCAGATTTAAGGTCTACATTTACCTTCTACGTCATTCTACTTAACATTAAAAATGTTTTTATATTTCATATTGTTATGAGAAAACGAGAAAGAAAACAAATAAAGAACACAGAGATTTTACGTGGTTCAGTGATGGTGTGTCAACCATAGCTATCTATTTATAAGCACCCAAAACACCCAAAACCATAAGCCTATTTGTTATTGATTAGGATAAGCCCAAAAGGAATCATGTCAATTGAAACAGCCCTTTCGCTTTGGTTTCGGGTCGGGTAGACCGCTAAATTCAAGTCACGTTTCAACAATCTCCACGTTGACTTGGAGTTTCTCCAACCGCCAAAGGTTCGTCAGTATCTCTCAGTCGTCTCCTTCCTGCCAGATGCCCCGAGAGGGCTTTACCTCCTGCGAATATTCACCAAGTTCAAGCAATGCTCAAACTTCTCCGTCGGTAGCGCCTTTGTCAACATATCAGCCGGATTGTGTTCTGTAGCTATTTTCTGAATAGAAAACCTGTCTTCCTCCAAAACATCACGAATAAAAATTCAACCTTACATCAATATGTTTAGTTCTCTCATGATACACTGGATTTTTAGCCAAACTCAAAGCACTTTGACTATCACAGAATAACACCGGTTTTTCCACCTTCAAACCCAAACTCTGCATCAGACCATGTAACCAGATACCCTCCTTAATACCTTCAGTCATTGACATGTATTCCGCCTCAATCGTTGACAGTGCAACCGTAGGTTGTAAAATAGACTTCCAACTGACTGCACATCCAAATAGAGTGAAGATAAAACAAGTTAGTGATCTTCGTTTCACCAAGTACCCCCGTAATCAGAGTCTGCATAGCCAACAAGACCATCGCCATGGTCTTTATCATCATATACCAGACAAATATCAGAAGCTCCTTTCAAATATCGCAAGATCCACTTTTCAGTTTTCCAGTGAGCTTTAGCCGGATTAGCCATAAACCTGCTCACCACACTAACCGCATAAGCGAGATTTGGTCTCGTACATACCATCGCATACATAAGACTTCCAACTGCACTTGAATATCGAACCATCTTCACGTAGCTAACCTCTTCATCTGTACCCGGTATAGTACTTCGATCAAGTTTAAAGTGTGCCGCCAAAGGGGTACTTACCAGTTTGGACTGATCAACAGAGAATGCCTACAATACTTTCTCAATATACTTTTCTTGAGAAACCCATAGCCGTCCTGCTTTTCTATCACGCCAGATCTCCATACCAAGTATTTTTTTTGCCGCACCTAAATTCTTCATCTCAAACTCACCCTTTAGTAGAGCCTTCAAATCATTTATTACAGCCATGTTTTTAGCTGCAATTAACATATCATCCATATACAACAACAGATACACAAAGGAATCAGTAGAAACTTTCTTCGAGTAAACACAGTTATCAAACTGATTACGAGTATAACTATTATACACCATGAATGAGTTAAATCTCTTATACCATTGCCTCGGAGACTGCTTCAAACCATACAGAGATTTCTTTAACAAGCATACCTGGTCCCCTTTAGAACCGTAGAACACCTCCGGTTGAGACATGTAAATCTGTTTTTCTAGATTACCATGAAAGAATGTTGTTTTTACATCAAACTGCTCCAGCTCCAGATCAAAAGCACCCATTATTGCCAAAAGAACCCGAATGGTTTTGTGATTCACCACATGAGAAAAGACTTTATGTAATCGATTCCTTCCTTCTGTGAGAACCCTTCTGCCATCAGTCTCGCCTTGAACCTAGCAGGTTCAACACCAGAAATTTCCTCATTTCTTTTAAAGACCCACTTGCATCTCGCTGGCTTCACCCATTTTGATAGTGCAACAAGATCCCAAGTCTTATTCTTTTCAAGAGATTGCATCTCTTCATTCATTGCCATAATCCAGGTTTCTGCATCTTTACTCGCCACAACTTCGTTATGTCTTTGGCTCATCAGAGTCAAGATCATCACCAACCGCCAGTGCATAAGCCACAGAATTCATGTCACATGTATTGACACATCCTGCAAACCTAGCTGGTTTCTAAATATTTCTCTTTCCTTTTTTTGATGCTATGGAATCTTCAACCCCAGTACTAGCGTCATCAGCTTCCCCCTTAACCGGTTTTCCTTGAGGTGTTGACTGATCTGGTTGATCGGATTGATCAATAGTATTATCCTGCTGCTCTTCTCTAACACAACTCTATCAGGAGTCTCAAACTCCACCCTCTGGTCAAAACCACAATCTTTTGTACATGCAATACTTTCACAACCTCTACTTTGATCAAGCATAGTAGATTCATCAAAGGTTACATCTCTGCTAATAAGAAATTTACCAGGATTTTTACCTTCTGTACACCACAGTCGATAACCTTTTACTCTTGTTGCATATCCTAGAAATATGTATTTTACCGCCCTCGGCTCCAGCTTACCATAATTCACATGAGCGTATGAAGTGCATCCAAATATTCTTAGATTAGAGTAATCAGAGGGTTTACCGAACCATACCTCTTGAGGAGTCTTTAAGTCAATTGCAGTTGATGAAGATCTATTAACCAGATAGCTAGCAGTGTTCAGCCCAAAATTGCTTAAATAAGCCAGCAAATATGCGCATACACCTAGCACGCGCCATGAGGGTTTGGTTCATTTGCTCTGCAACTCCATTTTGTTGTGGTATGTGTCGTACAGTGCGATGCCTCACTATACCTTCTTTTTTGCAGAAATCATCAAATGCAGCGTTGCAGAACTCCAACCCATTCTTAGAGTCTTGACCTGTTTACCCATCCGTTTTTCAACAATTGTCTTCCACTCCTTGAACTTCCCAAACACCTCATCTTTAGTCTTTAGAAAGTACAATCAGACTTTTCTCGAATAATCATCTATGAAAGTGAAAGTAAGAACACCCGCCCTGCGATTTCACCGGAGAGAGACCCCAATGATCTGAATGAACATACTCCAGAATTTCTTTTGAAGTTTGATGACCGGTACTAAACCTCACCCTGCGTTGCTTCCCTTTTACACAAGCCTCACATAATTGAATTTTACCTATCACATCCCCACCAAATAAACCCTACTTGCTCAACACAGACAACCCTAGCTCACTCATGTGACCTAATCGACAGTGCCACAAATTTGTCCTGTCATCATGTTTATCCAAGGACTGGGATACCGCCGCCATTCCCATCACTGAACTGCCCTGTAGAAAATAAATTCCATGCTGCAGTTTTCCCTTCATCATTACCAGAGCAGGACTTTCACCCACTCATCTTATATTTTAAACCATTCTTGGCTAAGGTACCAGGAGAAATCAAATTCTTTCTGAGTTCAGGAACATACCAACAGTCAAACTTCCTGACAGTACTGTCATGAAATTTTATCTGCACTATCCCGCTCCCCTTTATGGCTAGAACCCCATCATCACCTAACGTCACCGTTCCATTCCACTCCTTAAAAGAAGTGAGTAGATCACGAGAGAACGTCATATGGTGAGAAGCACTGGTATCCATAATCCAGAAATCAGCAGTACTAGCACTACAGGTTGTCAGAACTTCACCAAAGTCCCCATCATCAGAACTGTCGTGTACCAAAAATTGACCTGTTGCGCGATCAATCAAATATTTCACCTAATCCGTGATCACAATTTAATGTAATACAGGGGAAGGGATCGTCTCCACAGGGATTGTGTGATTCACTCTTTCGTATTCTAATGCAGTAAATAAAGGGGGATTTTTCTTTTATTATCTAATGAAAATAAAATAACAAAGCAATTAAATTAAGGGGGAATTGACTATCAAGGGGATGTCTGGCTCAAGGGATGATGCAGTTATGGCACTTGTGTTTTATCATTAATTCAATAAAGTTAATTCTTATTAAAGTATCAATAAATTGGTTATAGTTATCAACAAGCTCTGACAACCAATTTTTCCTTACAGTGTAGGTAATTAAGGTACGACCGTTAACTACCCCTAATTAAGCAAATAAACCTAGGTGCGCCCATAAGAATCAACTTTTGTATTTCCTTTCTTCTGTGGACAATCCCTTTTAACGTGCATCTTCTCCTTGCAAAGATAACACTTAACTTTGTTAGAGGATTTTGATTTTGAACGTGACCTCCCATTCCCGTTACCCCTCTCCTGTGGTTTTCCCCTGCCGGCAAACAGACCTGAACCAGAACTGTAATACCTCGTAAAATAATCGCCGAAAGTTTGCCGGAGTCGGACAAAATTTATTTTGGACTTTTAGTGTAGTAAATTAAAGAATTGGATTTAAATTAGGAGTAAAAATTGGAGTTTGGCCCAAGTAGGGTAAAATAATTATTAAAGGCCTAAGTATTTTATGTTTAATAAAAGAATAAAATATAATAAAATAAAATAAAATAAAAGAAAGAACAACAGCAGGAACAGCACACGCACGCCCCTCTTCCTTGGAGTCCTTTTTCTCCGAAACTCTTCCTTTTGGTCTCTTTTCTCAAAGTAAGTGGGATCAATCTTAGATAGATTGATATATTCTAATCCCTATACACCTTCTATTGATATCTTTTTCAATATTATTGTCAAATGAGTTTGCCCTAAAAGTGTAAGATTTTGCCAATTTCTTCTAGAAAGTTGATTATAATGCTTATGTGAAGATTATTATTAGATTTTAAATTGAAAATCGTAGAATTAATCGGATGGGTTTGAAACCCTAATTTTGCCCTAACTTAGTTATGATTTTTGGAAAACGATTTATGATTATATTTAAATATTATGATTTTTGGAGTTAGACCATGCCTATTGTGATTGACATATTTTTCGAATGTTTATTTGGCGAAATAAAGTGAGATTATAACGAACTTGTCGGGTCTAATATCCTACTTTTGCATGATTAAATGTTGACAATTGAAATATTTTGAATTTAAAACACTCTTTTTGAAATTTGCCTAAGAGCATGTTGAGTATTTGGTCAAATTGGTAATTGAAACTACCCGTCGAGTCCGATTAACTTGTCAATTGTTTGGATGATAAGGCATAGCCTTCCACCTCTGTGCCTTGCAAACACGTGAGGATATACCGGTATTTTAGGATAACTAACTAACCTTGAACTAGATCCCAAATGGGCTAGGTCGAGGGATCGAGATGGCGGGTTCCCTTTTTAGGTGATTCCAAGGTGCCTATCATTCACGATGAAAAGGTCTTTAGACCATCATCCGTGATGGAGGGATGGATTGCGTACAATCCCCTCTTGGTATGTTATATTGGAGACTAGAGGGTTGTGGGCCGTATGGCGCCCCTCGCAAACTAATAATAAATTGATTTACGTGTACTTTGAATTTCGAACCCTTATGTACACATTGTGGAGTTTTCCTTGAGGGTTGTGACACTATGGTTGTTATGTGAAACTATGTGACGTGTCATACGAAGTAATAAGGTTGGAAAACCGGGTCGAGCCGGCCCTAATTAAGGCCTAGTGGAGTTTTCTTCGTGATGTGCTTATCACTATTATTTGAGAATGAAAATGAGATATAAAGGAGGCGCTAAAAGACTCGTGTGTGTGAGTTTCCCCTTACGTGATACGTGTCATCTTATTCAATTATCTTCTTCAAATAATTTTATGGCATTATACCGTATTAATTTATCTTCGATTAACTGCGCTTACTCAACCGTTGTTTTGACCCTCTTCTTACAATCTTTTTGTAGGTGATCATGCTTCCGTTATACCTAAGTGATGCATTCACGTCATATGATCCATCGGGGGAATTAGAACTACTTTACCTTCTAAAATGCTTTTGAAATTCATTAATCATGTTTAAAGACTAATGCGTTTTGAACTATTTCCAATTTATACTTTTGAATTGAACTTTACTTATTTAATTGATAAGCCGGTGCGCATTAATTTTAAATCCTTATTTAGTTGTTTGTATTTATTGTTTTAGCCTTAGCGCCACAACGTAGGACTCGTTTGTTGATGAACGAGCCTTCCGGTGTGGTGTGGCAGTGACGCTCCGGTTTGAGTCGACCGGGGTGTTACAGTTGGTATTAGAGCCATGGTTAAGGCTCATGCTTCTTGGTTAATAAAACTTGAAGATTTCAAAACTTCTAAAATCAATTAGATCATGGGCTTAGTCGGGTTTGGGTGCATTCATGGCATGCATTACATTTTATGTTTATTCTATGTGTTTATGTGCATCGGTCATGGTATCGGACTGATTGGAGCCTATTAGGTCTAGTCTCAATTAGCAGGATGCCCCCTAGGCGTGCTCGTCAGCCACCTGTGGCACTTGATTCCGATGAAGAAATCGAGAGTAGGTAATCCCAAAACGCCGAGCCTCCAGTTCAGAGTCCCGTTCGACCGTCAGACCCGACATTGGAGATCTTTCGTCAGTTTATGGGACAGTTCACTCAACAGCCCCGGAGTGCTATGGATGCAGTGTTACGTCATAGTCCTCCGACTTTTACTGGTCAATCGGACCCGACTATTTTGGGAGAATGGTTGGATTGTTTGGAGACTATATTTGAGGTGGTGAGATGCCCATAATGAGAAAAGACAATGATAGCCGTGTATTATTTAGAAGGACTAGCCAAGAAGTGGTGGAATAATGAGAAGGCTTCCGGGAGCAATTTGGTTGGATTACCGTGGGAGGCCTTCAAGACGATGATAAGGGCGCGTTTTTATCCTCCGCACATTCAGAGAGCAAAAAAGGATGAATTTAGTGCCTTGGTGCAGGGTAATATGACGGTGGAAGAATACTTCACGCGTTTTAATGAATTGGCTGCCTACGCTCCGGATTTGGCAGCGAACGATCGGTGCAAACTGACGAGATTTGTTGGTGAGTTGAATAGAGACCTTCAGCGGTTTTTAGCCGGCTTCAGTGTGTTGACCCTTCATGAGGCATACGAGAAAACAGCTAACATCTATCAGGCAAATCGAATAGGATATGATGAGCGGAGGGACGAAACCCGCATGGCAAATAAAGGAAAAGGGAAGGTGAGCGAGAGTTTGAAGAACCATAAGCGAAAGGATCAATCGGAGAGGTTTTCGGGTACGCCCTATGCATCTCGCCCAAAATTCACTCATGGAAATTCGAGTGACAATCGTGGAGGTCCGACTGTTTGTAGCCGATGTGGAAAATCTCATCCGGGAGTTCGTTATGATGGCTAGCACATCACTTGCTATTA
This sequence comes from Andrographis paniculata, assembly GCF_009805555.1. Lineage (NCBI taxonomy): Eukaryota > Viridiplantae > Streptophyta > Magnoliopsida > Lamiales > Acanthaceae > Andrographis > Andrographis paniculata. Next base: position 38,548 of record NW_026137588.1, read on the forward strand.
CTGTCATGAGCCGGGACAGGTCAAGAGGTTTTGTCCCAAGTTAGTTGGAGCTCCAAATGCGTTTAAGAGGGCCCGGTTCCACAGCAACAAGGTCGTACACCGCCATTGGCACCTCAGTGTACGAGAGGAGGGGAAAGGAGTGGCCAGAAAGGTCACATTAATGTCACGACGAGAGGGCAGGATGTGGAGAACCAGGGAGACGTCCTGACCGGTACGTTCTTGGTGAATTCTTTACCTCTGGTTATTCTCTTTGATTCCGGTGCATCCCTTTCTTTCATATCGAGTAGATGTGCTAAGAGACTTGAACCAGATCCTTCTTATGTGATTTTTCCTCTACTTGCAAACAAACTTGAACTAGATCCTTCTTCCAGAAACCTTTCTTTTTAATTCTTGGACATAAGGGCATCTTTCACATCATTAACAGAAATTGTAGTTCTACCATATAGCATAGTATCTACAAAATTCTTATATGAACAAGGCAGCGAACACAGTAAAATTAGGGCTTGATCTTCATCATCTACTTTAACCTCAACCCCTTGAAGATCAAGAATGATACGGTTAAAGGTATCAATATGATCCTTTACCTGAGTACTTTCGGACATCCGGAGAGTGAAAAGGCGTTGCTTCTGATATAGCTTGTTCGTGAGAAAATTGTTTTGGTACTTCTCACACAGTTTATTCCATAACCCAAAAGCCGTTGTTTGATCTACAACCTCCCGTAACACCTCATCAGTAACTGACAGCAAGATCGCAAAATGAGCCCTTGCCAAAATCTCCTTATTTATCTCATCTTTCGTGTCTTTAGGAAACTTGTCTTCTCCCTCCAACGCAGCCGCACATCCTTGTTGAACCAGAAGTGCCATCATCTTTGACCTTCCAGAGTGTGAAGTCATTCGACCCATTAAACTTCTCCAGATCAAGCTTATACGAGAACATCTTCAATCAATGAGATAGGACTCTGATACCACTTGTTATGAGAAAACGAGAAATAAAACAAATAAAGAACACTGAGATTTTACGTGGTTCGGTGACGGTGAGTCAATCTACGTCCACGAGCAGGAACCAAAGAGATTTTATTATACTGATTCAGAGATTTACAATTATGTCATCCGATTAAGAACCATAGCTATCTTATTTATAAGCACCCCAAAACACCATAAACCCTAAGCCTATTTGTTATTAATTAGGATAAGCTCAAAAGGAACCCTAATTGAAACAGCCTTTTGGCTTTGGTTTCGGGTCGGGTAGACCGCTAAATTCAAGTCACGTTTCAACATATATAATTTACTATAAGATACTAATAAAATAATTTTTGTCTTTGTCTCTTAATTTGAACTACGTTTTGATATAACAATTAATATTAAAAAATTAACACGCAAAAAGTATCTATCAACCTTAAAAGTGAACGGAGGGAGTATTATATATTTAATATTATAGTTTATATTAATTTATTTATAAAAAAATCTCAAATTAGTTCCATAATCTAATATGTAAAGTGCAGCCGCTAAAAGAAGTAAAGAGCATTTTGATTAAGTAATTTTAGTTTTGAAAATTTTGTATTTACGAATTTAAATGGTGGAATAAGAAGACTATGAGAAAAATTGATGAATGAAGATCATACCGTTGACTAATATGTAATTATTTGTTTTAGTACAATTAGAGCTATTAAAAGAATCGAGTAGTTTGCGAGCCAAGCTCGACTCGACTCGTTAACAGCTCGATTCGGCTCATTTATCTCTCGAGCTCGAAAGTTATTTTTTTTATAAACGAGTCGAGCTCGAACTCAGCTCGCGAGTAGCTTAATTGAGCTCGTTAGTAATAATATATTTATATTATTTATATATTAAGATAATATATATCTTTTTTATATCAAATTTTACATTTATTATTAAAATTTGAATATTTTATTATAAATAATTATAAATAAAATTAAATACATTTAATTTATATATTAAAAAATATATAAAATATGTATAAAATTGAAGTCGAACTTGAACTCGAGCTCGAGTTTAAGCCTTACGAGCCGAGATCGAGCCAATATTTTGGCTCGAATTATTAATGAGTTGAGTCTGTACCGTTAACAAGTTCAAGTCGAGCTTGAACAACTGATACTCGAGCCCGCTCGGCTTGTTTAACCGCTCTAAATACAATATTGTTTTGCGTTTTGGTTTGAATAAAAAAATTTATATGAAGTATGAAAAATTGTGTAGGTAATATAAAAATAATGAATATGTATAGTATATTAATTTTTTTGGGGGAAAATGTATTTGAGAGTTTTTTACAGAAAAAACAAACCCTTAGGCTTTGTTTACTATGAGATATTTTTCAATCTTCTTAGCATCCAATTTTCACGGTTTTCTATAAAAATACATTATTTCATGTTACAAAATATTACATTCAATCCAATATTTAAACAAACAAACAAGAAAATCATAAAGTAAACACAACCTTACTATTTGAACTTTACAAACCAAACATACCCTGTTTTTTTTTTCTTTAAACTATTTTTGTAGACAATGATTATTAAATTTTTAATATTCATAAAATGCATATGAACATTTATAACTTTAGTATCTTTCTAATATTACTAAAAGTCTGTGGGAAGACCCACTGGCTTGCCACCCATCAGTGGGTAGGATTTGACCAACTAAATTCTAACCCATCTTGCTAGCCTGTTTTGATTGCTATAATTTCAGGTAGATGCGCTTATCTCTCTTGATCTACATTTTTTCCAGTTACAGTCAAGTAGACATGAATTTTACTAAATTGGGAACTGTTTTTACATTTGTTTCAATTGGAAACATGTTTGATGGGTTCCACCAATTATTCATGAGTACTATACTCCAATTAGTTAGTTATCATGATTGTACTATTGTATACACTTCATTCTGCATGGCCTATTTCATGTGATTCAATACTTTTATTATACTATAAGCATACAGGAGAATTACACCTTCAACGCAGTACTTATCATTCTACCTAGCTCCTAAATTGAGTATACTTGCTGATTCTGCATTTTAGAAATTGAAGGAGTGATGTGTATTTTCCTTAAAATAAACAATTCCATTGTCTTTTCTCTCAAGTTGAATTTGGGCAAAAACTTGTTGATGGAGACTATATGATTTCTTATCTTTCATGTATTTCATACAGTTTAACCATATGTAGTAGGCTGATGATACAGCTGTTGTTAAGTGCTGATGGATGCTTGTTAAGGAACAAGGAAAGGCATTTGAGACTAGAACTGTGGATAAGGCATCTTGAATGCCATCTTAGAATATATCAGAGACTTGAAACTATGGAAATCTTAGGCTTGACGAATTTCAATTTATTGTCAGCATCCCTTAGATATTCAAACGTGGCCACTTGATGACTCAAAATATGAGCATATTCACCGCTTGACAAAACTACGTATTACTTGAATTTCTGTATAAAAACTATCACAATAACTGATTTATCATCTATCTCGCTTGGCATGATTCAGTGTTAGTTTGTTGAGATTATTAACAATTTTTGTCTTTTTAAGCGGTGTTTTGAATCCAGAAAGGCTAAGGCAGATGAGACAAGCGATAGTCATTTCCGCTCACAGACGATACTCCATCGCCCAAAAAAGCTAAGGCAAGAGAGGTAAGCGATAGCTTCTTTCACTCGCAAGCGATAGCCACCTCCACTCATACCAGCGACCAGACACCCACCGCAGCGAAGCGATGGTAACTCAACGCAAATATCGCCTAAGTGTCCAACTTGCAGCGGTACAACCATTCCACTACCAGCCAGCATAAACACGTCTGCTTAATTGCGCTGGTGCCCTCCAGCCATCCGACAAGCGAGGAAGATCTGCGCCCTTACAAACCAAAGCAAGCAAAGCGAGCATCTTGGAAATTATGACCAGTAACTGCTTCAACAGAATAACCGCTACAAACTGCCTAACTGCCTAGCGATTGAAACCACTTTGTAACTGCTTGCAACCGCTACTTCCACCTGCTATAAATAGGGCCAAATATCTGCATGTAATATATACTTCGAGAGGAGTATACTAACACTTGTTTTCTCGCGCATTCTAGCTTCCTTCCTGTTTTTCGAGAACTCCAACCCTGTAAGGGAGTTCTCAACCGGAATGGCCAGGGGAGTTGAGATTTCTCTCTCCCTCGGCCACCACTTTACTGCTTACTTAGTCTAGTTTATCATTTTAATTACAGTTTTTTTTTTTAGATTTAGCAGTTCCTGCTTTTGTAATAAGTAATGAAATATCATTTGTTCTTCGTAATCACCTTCCCAAAGCCTGAAACCGCTACAAACAATTGCTCCACTACTGCCCTCATCATAAGATCCCTGACTTCATAGAGCTACAGATTTTCTATTCAGGAATCACTCCAGAACTAAGGATGTCCTCGGATGCAGCGGCAGGAAGCTCGTTGATGGGGCTTTGATAGAAAGGATGGCAGCCAATCAGACTAGTTGGCCAGAGACTAACAGGCCGGAGCCATCGAGGGGTCTTTACCAAGTTCCTGTGTCAATTTCACAAAATGCACGGATTGACAACTTGTCAGTTCAAGTTAAAGAGTTGTTTAAGCTCATGAAGCAGGAACTGCGTAACAAAGGAAAACAGGCAATAAATGAGGCCACGGCCACTGAGGAGTGCGCCTATGTGAACCAATCGAGCCCGCAGGTTACTGAGAGCTCATCTGAGCAGACTCAGAACCCAGCGGAGGTTTTTTATATGGTAAACAGAAATGCTCCTCAGTTCCCGCAATATCATAAACGGCATGCTCAAGGGCCCGCTGGACCGCGTCCTCAGCAACAATTTCAACAGCCGCAAGAGTTCGTTGCGCAACAATATCATCAAGGTGATTCTATCCGCAACAACAGTACTTTCAAACCCCCCACTTTCCGCAACAGGTACATGTATTTGCTCAACTTCCCACAGCGGCTCAGCAGCCACTGAGTCTGGAGAAACACCGAGCGCGCAAATCAGGAGTTTCAACGAAATACGTTTGCCTCGATCCAGATGCTGGAGATTCAGGTCGGGCAGATAGCTGAGGCTATAAAGCTGAAGCAGAAGGGAATATTGCTTGGGACGGTTGAGATTGTCCCGAATCAAGCGAAGGCTATAGAGACAAGGAGTGGAAAGCGAACACAATCGCCACCGCCGCCTGACAGAGGTACTAATCATTCTTCTACTCCTTTTGTTGCTAATTTGCCTGTAGATGATGAAGTTACACAGATTCCAACCGAGGAAGAAGGTCCATCCTAGCCACAAGCAATACCAGCCGCTCGGGTACCTGACCAAAAAAAAAAGGGTCCCGCTCAGCCTGTAGCTAGGGCTCCCTTTCTTACCAGGCTTGGGAAGAAGGACGATTCTAAGGAATTTTATAAGTTTGTGCATACTTTCCGTAGTCTTAAAGTTATTATACCGTTTTCTGATGCTTTGTCGCATATGCCACATTACGCTAAGTTCATAAAAGATATAATCAACCGGAAGCGGGCATTTCCTGATGAAGCGGCAGCAGTGCAACTAGAGAGTATGTGCAGTGCCGTATGTAAGGAGGACCTCCCAAAGAAATTAAGCGATCCTGGGAGTTATATTATTATTTGTACTATTGGCAATTTAGAGCCAATTAAGGCATTATGTGATTTAGGAGCAAATATCAATCTTATGTCTTTTTTACTTTTCTTTAAATTAGGCTTTATAATTAGAAGCATGCAGAACTGTAATACAACTCGCAGACAAATCAATAAGACTTCCGGAAGGAATTATTCGTGATGTATTAGTGCAAGTAAACAAATTTATTTTCACTGCAGATTTCATAATAACGGAAATGAGCAAAGATCGCGAAATTCCAATTATTTTGGGGAGACTTTTCCTAGCCACCGCTCAAACAACTATTAACGTCGCTTAAGGCGAAATAACACTGAGCTTAGTTGGAGATAGAGTCACATTTTCCATGAACAATGCAATGCGCCAACCTCAAGAAGAAAATTGTGATTTTATTGATGAGTTAAATGAATTATTAACTTTTGAGAACTACATGACACTTGAAACTCTGGAAAAAATTTCAGATAATGGATCACTCAAGCTGCACGATGTTATGGGCTCTGGTGGGGCAAGCGGTGAAGTAACATCGCCCACTGAGTCTATTGAGAAAGCGAAGCGAGAGCCAGAGAGCAATGCCTGCATCAAAGACGAGTTGAAGAAGTTACCTGAGCACCTCAAATACATATACCTTGGCCCGGAGGAGACTTACCCGCTGATAATCTCCACCTTACTGTTGCCGGACCAGGAGGCTCAACTCGTCTCACTTCTCAAAAGAAGAAAAGTTGCGTTTGCATGGAAGATCACTGACATAAAGGGAATCAGCCCAGCAGTGTGTATGCACCATATCAGACTGGATACTGAAGCTCGACCATGCAGACAGCCTCAGCGGAGTCTAAACGAAAACATGCAAGAGGTAGTTAAGAAGGAGGTAATAAAACTATTCGATGCAGGAATCATCTATCCTATCAGTGACAGCCAGTGGGTCAACCCAACCCAAGTGGTTCCCAAGAAAGGAGACTTCGTCGTGCAGACAAGCGACAAGGGAATGTTTTCATGACAAGACCTGTCACTGGTTGGAGAGTATACATTGACTATAGGAGGTTGAATGCTGCAACTAAGAAGGACCATCTCCCACTGCCATTCCTTGATCAATGCCTGGAGAAGCTCGCAGGTCATGAATACTACTGTTTCCTCGATGGATACTCAGACTACCATCAAATTCCCATCAAGCCGGAGGACTGTGAAAAGACCACTTTTACCTGTTCTTATGGTACATTAGCTTATAGGAGGATACCGTTTGGACTCCTACATAGAAGCTTTTATGGATGACTTGTCGGTTTATGGCAAGATATTTTCCAGATGCTTGAATAACTTGGAAAAAGTACTTCTCCGCTGTATTGAGACTGACCTAGTGCTGAACTGGGAGAAGTGTCATTTGATGGTAAATGAAGGAATTGTCTTAGGCCATAAGATCTCAGCTGCCACAATTGAGGTAGACAGATCCAAAATTAGTGTAATTGAAAAGATGCCAGCGCCCTCGAATGAGAAAGGAGTAAGAAGTTTCCTTGGATATGCGGGGTTTTACCGTCGCTTCATCAAGGGCTTCAGTCAAATCACACAACCGCTCACTGCACTGCTGTGAAAGGATGCCCAATTTGACTGGTCAAGCGAGTGTGAGAAGCCTTTCCTCATTCTAAAGGAGAAGCTAACCACCGCTCCCATCATTTCAGCAACAGTATGGAGCGAGCCATTCGAGCTAATGACGGATGACAATGATTATGCCATCGGCACTGTTCTGGGACTGAACATCATCTATTACGCTAGTAAGACATTGGATTCTGCTCAGAAAAATTACACTACAACCCAGAAGGAGTTGCTAGCTATTGTCTTCGCTTTCGAGAAATTCAGGCAATATCTCATCGGAAGCAAGACCATCGTTCATACAGATCATGCAGCAATCAAGTATTTGATGGAGAATGAGACAAAGGTCCGCTTAATCAGATGGGTGTTGTTGCTCCAAGAATTCGATATAGAAATCAAGGACCAAAAAAGGAAAGAAAAATTACGTTGCAGATCACCTCAGCCGATTAAGGCAGACAGAGGACATATCTTCTGGTATCAATGAATTATTCCCAAACAAAAAGTTGTTCCTGGTTCAAGTGAATGAGCCATGGTTTGCGGACCTGGCAAACTTCTTGACCACAGGACAGTTTCCTGCGCATATCACACAAAGAGAGAAGAAGAGATTGCTCAGTTTAGCAAAGGATTATTTTTGGGATGAACCCTATTTGTTTAACATCGGCTCAGATGGGATAATCCGCCGTTGTGCAGCAGAATTTGAGATCCCGCTGATTTTGAATGGATGTCGTGGGTCCCATGTAGGAAGGCATTTCGCTGGCATGCGCACAGCAACCAAAGTTTTGCAGTCAGGCTTCTTCTGGCCTACCCTACAGAAAGATGCTGATGCCTTTGCTAAATCCTGCGACAAGTGTCAGAGATTAGGCTCTATCTCAAAGCGGGATGAGATGCCCCAAACTGGAGTCTTGTTTGTTGATATTTTTTATGTATGGGGATAGATTTTATGGGCTCCTTTCCAAACTTAAATGGGAAACTATACATTTTGGTGGCAGTGGATTATGTGAGCAAGTGGGTCGAAGCGCAAACGCTCCAAACAAATGATGCTCGATCCGTGATCCGCTTTCTAAAATATACCATAAGCGATGAAGGCACCCATTTTGTAAATAAGGCGCTGCAAACTTGCCTTCAACAATACAGTGTTCGTCAGCATCTAACTACCCCTTATCACCCACAAGCAAGCGGTCAGGTGAAAGTTTCAAATAGAAAAATCAAGCATATCCTCCAGACCATAGTGAATAAAAGTCGTAAGAATTGGACAGAGAAATTGGATGATGCGCTGTGGGCATATAGAATAGCCTTCAAAACTCCAATAAGAATGTTCCCATATAGGTTTGTGTATGGAAAACCCTGCCATCTACCTCTGGAACTCGAGCATCGCGCGTATTGGGCTATCAAATATTTGAATTTTGATCTTCTTCCCGCGCAGAAGAAGCACGTTGAACGATTGCTCGATCCGATTGAGTTCCGGTACCTTGCATATGAAAGCGCAAAACTTATAAGGAAAGGATGAAATTCTATCACGACAGGAAGTTGAAGAAGAAAGAATTTATTGAGGGATCCAAGGTTCTATTCTACGATACTAGGCTTCACCTATTCCCAGAGAAATTGAAATCACGGTAAGCTGGGCCATATATAGTCAGACAAGTTCTGCCAAGTGGAGCCATAAGAATTAGTAATGTGGACAACCCCAAGGAAAGCGATTCCTTTCTTGTCAACGGAGCGAGACTGAAACAATATATTGAAGGGTCTATTTTGCAGCGGGCCAATGCAGATATTAATATGGTGGAGGGGCAGAAACTCGCTCGGTGATAGAATTACAAGTGATATCCAAAAGTGCCCTATCCCGAAAACGCCAACTTTACAGCTTTCTTTACCGCTTTCATAATTAGACTTTATAGTTTTCTTTACCGCTTTCGTAGTTAGAGTTTACAGCCTTAATTATCGTTTTCCATAGAATAGTTGTTATTGCTTTATAGAAGTAGTTTAATGCTTATTTTCTTAGAAAAAATAGTTAGAATTTTAACTTCTAACCTAAGCCTGACCCAAGCCAACCATCGCTTCGCTTGCCTCATCCTCATATATACTGGAAGAGCAGTATCGTTCACCCAGTACTGCTTCCATCATCGCTTGTGTGTCATACATAGGTATCTAGAATTACTGTTTTAACTGCTCACCTGCCTTGGAACCCACCCTTATACCTTTATATTAATATGCATTGGACCAGTTTACCACTTCGCTCACCCCTCCATATAAACGCCAGTACCCTCTATAAATACCCCAGTTCACAGCCATTTTTCACTTTTACCATACAACAACTTCCTCAATAAGCTTCAGCAACCGCCATTTCTACGTACACTAAAATTCAAAAATCTCGATTTTTCAGCAGTACACTAAAATTCAAAAATCTCGATTTTTCAGCAAATTTTAGCTCAATCCAAGGTAAGATCTAGGCTAACCTTGGTCTATAACCTCGATTTCATGGTTGATTTTCTCTGATTTGACGCACAATAACACAGAATCAAACATTATTTTCGCGAAAAACTGTCTTTTCTTCAACTGTTGCAAAAAATTTTATATCTTCGATTTTTGTGAATCTAAGTTTGTTATCTGTTAGATTTAGATATAATAAATGATATACTTGCTTCGTATGGATCAATTTTACAATAACCTGCATGTTTGGTTACTGTTTTGTGATTTTCTCCCTCTTTCGCAACGAAACACTTACTGAAGTGTTCTGTTTCGTTGTGAAGGGGAAGATTTAGGGTTCAAATCACTGAGATTTAGGAAATTATTGCCTGTTATATGATTATTTTTTGCATTTTGGAACTGATAAGGCAGGATTTATAAGTTTTCCAAATTAAACAATATAAATCTGAAAAAAAAACCCAAGGTTCAGAACAAGCCAGCAAAATAGATCCAAGCAAGCGAAAAGTGTCACTCAAGGAGTTCGAGAGGATTGAGGAGAAAGTTGAAAAAAGGATTCAACGAATCAAATCTACAGACGGGCGGAAAGTAGTAACTACAACCTCGGTGGCTGAATTTGCGGAACCAGCACTGCCGAAGGCATACCACAGAAGGAGGAGGCTACTGGAATTAACTGAGGATTGGGGAAAGCTCAGAGAACTTAAGTATATCTCATTCAGAAAATTCATCCCAGAGTTCCCATTGGATTACCTCATATTCGAATACACAGAGGAAATAGAACAGAGGTATCCGGTGATCGACTGGTGGTTCGATTACGAGGAGTTGAAGGACTTTTAGTTGAAGGAGCTTAAGAGAGAATTCGTTCACAAGGAAATAGGAGAAAAGATGAAGGCCTTCCGAAGCGAAAAAATTTCAAAGAAGAACGCCGCCGATGCTGCCAAAGACGTGTTGAGATCCAAGCAGTATGACTCTATCCATTTTGTAAACATCGAGGCAGCGGTGGCGTATGAGAAGGTAAAAGCGATGGGGATCCTCTACGAGAGAGGATTTGACCCCGAGAAAATCTCAGGCCCGCTCGCCAACTGGCTGAGGGAGCGGGCCTCACCTAGATGTGTCACTGGTGACGGAATTTTACGCAAATCTAAGTCAAACTGACAGTCTACGAAATGTATATGTTTGAGGAAGATAGTTAGACTGCTCAGCGAGGAAGATCAACTGGGTCCTGGGCTGGGAACACCACTGTCCCACCCAGGAGATAGAGAGCAGGCAGTGGAGGACTACAGCTTACTTGAGCTGCAAACACTTTATAGGACCTTCGCCACCACCCCAGAATATGACAAGAGAAACCTGAAATTCGGGTCGGTGGACCAAGAGAAAAAGGAATGGGTCAAGTGGTCACTAAGCTGAATAATAATTACCACTCACACCACAGACATCCGTCCTGATTTTCTCCTTGCCTTACCCTTAATTATGGAGGAAAAAGTTGATATTGATTTGGGCGCGATCATCGGCATAAATATATGTGAAAGAAGAAAAGTAGAACGAATGTTAGGTCACGGGACCCTGATTACAGAACTATGCAGACGCGCGGGCGTCAATTTGCCCACTCCAGCCCCAGATCTACAAATAAAGCCACTGCTCCCAGCGGACTTCCACAAAGCATAGCTGGAGTCCAAGGGGTTCACCTTCATCCCCAAACAGAAAAGTGGAAAGCGGTTGTTCCTTCCCCTCCACCAAAAGGGAGAATGAAAGTTACGGGGAGGAAATAATTAGAGAAGAAGTGGCACCCGAAGCCGATCCGGAAGAGGCCGCTGCAGGACCAGACTTACAATGAACTGTCTCCAATGAAACTCCCGTTGACGAGAAAGAAGAGTCCCTCCGCTTCGCTCGGGAGATAGAGGAGGACCTATTTGGTGCAGAATAGGCCAGAAGCGATAAGGGAGGAAAGGCCCCGGAGGCAGCCGCTGGTGAAAAGAGGTCAAAGCGGAAAGAAGACCCCGCTCCAGAGCCTGTCGAGAAGAAGCAGAGGGTGAAGGTAGCACTCAGAAAAAATCCAACACCCCCTAAGCGAGTGACAAGGCAGGAGAAGGGGAAGGGTAAAGCGGTGGAAGAGAAAGCAACTGAGGATACGATCCCGCTGTCCAGACTCAGGAAGGGGATCACCATTAGGAAACCCACCACTTAACCTGAACGACCCTCACCAGCAAGGCCAACAACAGAGAGGGTGCCACCCAAGCCACTGAGTCCTATAGGCGATGAACCTGTCAACCAGCAGGGAGCAAATGAGCCAACTTGTGCTAGAACAAGCAATGAAATTGCACCCGTTAACCAGCTGAGAGCGGAGGAGCCTACTGCTGCTGGACCAAAGAATGAGCAGGAGACTGTCATCACTAAAGAAACCATCGGCGGAATCGATGTCACATGCGAGTCTTACAAAGAACAACTCGCCGAGGTTCCCGCTGCCACAACCGCTGAAATTGCCAGTGAAACCGAAAAGGTCGAGGCAGTCATAGCAAATCATCCTATTCTGCAGGTGTCTCCACAAGCGACAGAGACAACACTAGGGACGGCAGAAGGAGAGCCGATGCCATACTGTCCCAAGACACCAGTAGAAACGGTAACACCTGCAGAAACTCTGACTCCGACCTCAGAAAAATCTGATAAAACAATTTTCGATTAGGAGGAGGATGAAGAGGAAAAGAAATTTTGAGAAGAACAAGCTCAGCTGCTCGCCGCAATGCAACAGTTACAACAAAAGCGAGAGCGTGAGCGACAGAAGAAGAGAAAGATGAAGCTATTGGCCAAGTTGCTAAAATATTAGAAGCCGCTGACCCAAATCCAACTCCAATACATGAGATATTTGGAACGGAAGAGAGCAGAGTAGCTGGAGTATGAGGCAGCGAGGCAACTCGTGTTCCTAAGGGACGTCACTCCTGAGCTAGCACCCGATTCCACAAATGAGAATGAGCTAATGGACATCAGTTCGGCCGAGTCTGAGGGACAGTCACCAGCACCCGCGGAGGCAAGCACATCAGCCTCCCGCGCCGCATTTGACACCTTAGGAAAACGACTGGATGAACTCGATGAAGTCATGCTCAGCCAATACCTAATACTTCAATCACTGATAGATACACATGCAAGGAATTTGGCTGAGATACTGACCACTGGCAAGAAGGCGAGCTCCGCACTAGAAGCGCGCGTAAAAGCGCTGGAGACTCAAGCTGCAAGCCTGGGTGCATCTCAGACGGAGATTCTGAAGGCACTTTCAGCCATCACCCAACAGAACGCGATCCTTATGGAACAACAGCTTGATACAACGAAGAGTCTCCAAATGATGTAAGAGCTAGTGCTACAACCGACAAAGAATTTACCTCCGGGACGAAGACCCACAAGTGAGAAAAAGAAATGATGTAGGGTCCTTCCCCGTGTACATAATTTTTTGAATTGGCAAGGGCTGTACAAATGACTAATGATCAATGACGCAACAATTTTTTGGTAACAAGTGAAATTTATCTTTATTGTATGCCTACCATAATGTAAAAGCATGCGTTTTTATTTGAGATACTTTTAATACCTCGCTGCGTTAGCCCTGTAATATGTTTTAAAGTAAAGTTAGATAGCTTGCAAACACCAGACTGAGTAATCGTCCCTCGACCTTTATCAATAATGCGAATATTGATGTTAAACTAAGTAACATCGGATATGTCTTGTAAGGATTAGTGCCCCCTTCATTTCAAATTTTCCATACTCATTAGGGCCAACGAACTTCTGCCTATCGACTTTGCTCACAAGAGATGACTTGAAAAGAGAAATCCTTAAATATGGTTTAAGACACGATGTAAGCAAAGCAGGAAGGACCTATCATTACAAAGGAGCTGAAAAGGCCTAGATGCGCGAAAATCAAATAAGATCATGAGCAAACACAATATTTGTTTGAAACTCTTGATCCAAAAAAAAAAATTCTCTGCACCCTTCGGCCGAAGGCTTCTTTAATCAAAAAAATAATCCCGGCTAAGGGAACAAACTAAACGATACCGGGATAACTTCGCTCACGTTAGATCAAATGACAAGTTTGAATGCTTAAGGATCAATTCTCTCTATTCGAGATTCACCTTTTTCTCAATCATGGCACTGATCTTAAGCCATACTTGACTACAGTGAACAGAATAACTCTTTGATCTCATAATTTAGTTTGTTCGAGGACGAACAAAGGTTTAGTGTGAGGAGGTTTGATGACTCCAAAAATGAGCATATTCCTCGCTTGACAAAACTACGTATTACTTGAATTTCTGTATAAAAACTATCACAATAACTGATTTATGAGATACTTTATTTATCTATCTTGCTTAGCATGATCCAGAGTTGGTTTGTTGAGATTATAACAATTTTTGCCTTTTTAAGCGGTGTTTTGGATCCAGAAAAGCAAAGACAGATGAGACAAGCGATGGTCATTTCCGCTCACAAGCGATGACTCCATCACCCAGAAAAGTTAAGGCAAGAGAGGCAAGCGATAGCTTCTTCCGCTCGCAAGCGACAGCTTCTATCACTCAAACCAGCGACCAGACACCCACCGCAGCGAAGCGACGGTAACACAACGCAAATATCGCCTAAGTGTCCAACCCGCAGCGGTATAGCCATTCCACTACCGCCAGCACAAGCACGCCCGCTTAACTGCGCTGGTGCCCTTCAGCCATCTGGCAAGCGAGGAAGATCTGCGCCCTTACAAGCCAAAGCAAGCGAAGCGAGCACTCTGTGAGTTATGGCCAACAACTGCTTCAACAGAATAACTGCTACAAACTGCCTAGCGGTTGAAACCACTTTGTAACTGCTTGCAACCGCTATTTCCGCCTGCTATAAATAGGGCCAGATATCTGTGTGTAATATATACTTTGAGAGGAGTATACTAGCACTTTTTTTCTCGCGCATTCTAGCTGCCTTCCTATTTTCCGAGAGCTCCAACCTTAAAAGGAAGTTTTCAACAGGAATAGTCAGAGGAGTTGAGATTTTTCTCTCCCTTGGCCACCACTTTACTGCTTACTTAGTCTAATTTATTGCTTTAATTACAATTTTTTTGTAGATTTAGCAGTCCCTGCTTTTGTAGTAAGTAATTAAATATCATTTGTTCTTCGTAATCACCTCCTCCATACTCTTCACAATTATATAAACCCTAGTTGTAAAGGAATCCACTTTGCTGGCAAAGAGCACAGAAAAATTGATTATCCAAGCCTTGTCTTTTGTCACAAATAGATTCAAGGTAGTTCAATGTATTTAAGTATGAGGCAGAATTTAGAATAATTAATGGGGCATAGGCGGTGGTCTATTGGGTCGCAGAAACTCTTAGTGACAGTAGAGTTTCTTTCTTATAATGTACTGATTCTGAGTGTCATTAAAGTCTTGTTGTAAATCTCTTAAGGTCAAATACCAGCAATCAAAATTCTTTATAATCTGGTTTATATACTTACATTACTCCCTTCCTACCGCTTCTGCATTATACATATATGTCTCGATTAAACACCGGCATCACTCACTCATTTCATCCAAGAAAATCTAGCCATTGAGTAACGCACAGTTCAGACACATCACCTCTTCACCACTCTCTACCGCTCAATCTATATGAGTATATGTTGTATCATCCGCTCATGTCCCTATCGCTCACCCATCGTTGGCACCTTGTCCACTTACCACCGCTCCGCTCATCGCGGCTCACATTTTACCGTTTTCCTTTCCAGCTTTCTGTAGATTAGGATTCAAGCCCGCTGCAAAACGGGTCCTTTTACTGCATTTTCGCCGTTTTCATTAGATCAATACTTGATTTAAATTTGCGACTTAAAATCTCTGTGTTCGATCTGGAAACTCACCAATCAAAAGTATAAATAATTATGATAACGATTAAGGGTCTACAACCACAAATTTTTACCATATCTGATCGCTCACAATAATTCCTTACTTTTCAATCTTCGAACAAAATTCCCTATATTTGAATAAATACCTAAAACGGTTATCACCACTCAAATAACTTCTATAAAACCAAGAAACTAATGTAATATAGAATCTCATCAATTACTTCTATTATGTGAATTCGATTAAGTACAACAATTAAGAGAATCCATGAATTTATGTAATGCATTAGCACTACCAGTGAATTGTTCTGAAAGGATTTATAAGAAAGATGATATTCTCCAGATTACACTTAGAACTTCTACCTAGGAAAAACTGCTAAGAATATTGTAACCAGAAACAAGATTACATGCATGCTTCCTAATTTACAAACTTAGCCAAACTGTAACATACCAGTCCATATGCCTGTGGTGATGCAACTTCCAAGACCGAAAGATGAAATAGCGGATTGGATTCTGAAACCAAATAACTAAGAATTTTCCCATATGCCATGCCTGTAGCAGCACCAATGAATAATGACGGAGCATAGTAACCACCCACTAATCCAGAAGCTCTGCATATAGAGGTTGCCAGTACTTTGGCAACCAGTACCTGAAGCAGTAAATCAACAGAAAGACTGTTCGACAAAGGACGAGACTCCAACAAGGTGTCAACATTCTGAAATCCCCAGTAAAGAATCTCGGGGTAAACTAAGGCCATAAGTCCAACAGTCAAACCACCCACTATTGGAAATACTTCTTTTGATATCCCAATATTTCTTTCAACGCCATCAAAGACGAGCAGCATCAAAGATGTACATTTAGTTAATCCAACTGAAACCAAGCCACATAGTATGCCCAGCAAAAGATAGAGTGGCAGTTCTGAACTGACAAGAACACAGATTATTAGGTTAAGGCTTACAGTAAAAGGTGCAGAATAAAAGTTTACATATTGCCTCTTAACAGAAATTAACTCTACAGATGGTGAGATTACAGGCACTGACTAATATATGACATAACAATGTAGATCAACTGAAGGAATTCAGAGGGAACTTAAGATGAATGCATGAAGTTATTTCTAATGGCCTTCCGGACATTTAAGGTAAAAGTAAATTGAGCAGGAGTGATAAATCAATAAGGGCAAACCTCTACAGAATTGAGCATTTATTTCTTAAATATGGACAAGAATACTGACAATACTGTTTTCTGGAAAAATCTTCTCATCAGACAGCTAGATATATAAAATGTGTGTATACTATTATTATTATTATTATTATTATTATTATTATTATTATTATTATTATTATTATTATTATTATTATTATTATTATTATGTATTTCTAGGAATATCCCTCTTCACACTGAACCAGATTGATTTTTGACAAAATGGATTATCCTTCCTTTCAAAGAGTCGTCATAATGCAACTTTTGCCTCGCAGAAACATCTGCAACAATTTTGAATCAACAATGGGCTGGGATTTTCTACAATATTTAGTCACATTTTAGTTCAGCAAGAAAAGACAAATAAATCCATGGTAAAATTAGAAGACTACCTAAAGTAAATCAAGAGTTGCAAAGCATCCATCAAAAAGAAAAATTCATCTGCATTAGAACCCAAGTACAAAAGAATATATTGATATATCTTACTAGTTTTGATTGTAATATACCGAATGTGTTGGCAAACAAAAAAAAGGTTATAATATCCTAAATCACTTAGATGTTTAAAATTTTCTTTAAAGAACAAAGAGTAATGTAATAACATGCCATTCATCATTCAGACATGTACCTATAATCTTTAAGTGACAGAGTTCCCCGAGCATTAATGATCATCAAATGGTACTATTCGCACACTAACTGATGAAAACACAAGTGTTTGCCTTCAACTGGATTAAAGACTGCCTATGCAATCTAGAAGTCAGAAAGTTGTTTCTCTACTTCTCTTGGGGCATCACTTTACACTCTAACAAACCCCACCAAGCCTAAGTTATGAATGCACCTTCCTAATTATACTATTGTGCCAGCTTTAATGTCGCTCATCTCAGTATAATATGATTACATGTGCATATTCTCCCAAGCAAATGAAAGCCTGCTATGGTCAGCAAATTACAAGCATTAAAATTAGAAGCTAAAAGGGATGGAAATGACAAGCCAATGTCCAGGGCAATCTCGCAAAGTTACAGAATCTATTGTAGTTTTCCAACTGACCATAGGACGATCAAGGAAAATGTCGGGACAAAGTTTTTGCATCTTTAATTGAATAGCCATTATATTCATTCATATGCAGTGAGAAATTATTTAGGCTTAAATTCACACTCCAAGGTTATGTTCTTTTGTGGGTTTTATATCAAAACATTACATCAAACTCTATTTATAAGAAATCAAAACAACTATTCAAATTCAACTTTTTACTATTCAAAAATCCAAACCCAAAACCTAAAACCCACAAACAAACCCACCCCAAATTATTGAATTGGTCTAACTAGAGTGGTTTGTCCATTCTTTGAAAAAGACATGGAGATGCACATTCAATTAGTTCCTAGAAGGGAACATAAGTTAAAGAGCTGACTTTCGCAGCAGCCGCACCACTTTAACAGAGAATGTCAGTATAAGTTATATTAAACATGCCAATAGTGAAACCTGCATCACCCCCCCCCCCCCCCCCCCAGTCCTTTCAATAATTAGAAAAAGACCATGACGTTAGAAATGTTGCAAAACTCCTTTAAGGTTTCCAGTTAATAAACCACAATATTGACAGAAAAGGTCTGCAGAAACATTACTTTTCTCATTGAGTGACTTACCAACAATTTTATCATACTAGAACAGAAATCACATTTTCAATGGCATGCAACTTGAGTCACACAAATCAGCAGTTCACATCTGATCTGATTTGGTTTAATAAAAGATATCTATCTGCTAATCAATCATATGGACATTCTATACCAAATAATGAAATATATGCAGGAAGAATATTTAAAGTTACTTAAATACAACACAAAATTTTCTTTTTACTATCAATGTCATTATTCCAGGGATGAACTCTTTTGTTCAATTTATATAGCTTCTTAATTATCAATGCCTTAATTATCAGGGAATAAATAGCAGCCAGTGTGGAAAATGGGCAACATCTTATTCTTTATAAATATCACTATTTATGTTAAATGCCCTTTTTTATTTATTGGTTCCTTACATAAAAATCCTAGGTTCCTTCGAAGCTTAATTATAAACCCAAGGTGTACCCTTGTTGATAAAATTTGATCACTTTTATGTAGTGCAATTTTAAGAAGTGTGAACAGTTTACTGAAAGAACATTACTAGCATAACTCTCATTTTTTCATAATTTCAATGCTCAAGGGGCACAACAAATATGATAAAAGATTAAAGAAAATTGAACAATTACCACTTGGAGAACGAAAATCATAAATAGGAACAGCAAAAGCTGGCTGGGATCCTAAACCTATTTCTGATATAACAGATGCTATAACAGCACTCAGTATGACCATCGAAGTAGTGTTTGTCAAGGATAAGGATGATTCTACGGGTGACGGCCACAGTACTGACTCCAAAGCGAAAAAACAACCAGCGACAGCAGCATTGAATCCTATATTGAGAAAAATTGAAGTCATTCACCAACAAAGCCATTCCAAGTTTAGGATAGACAAAACATTTCATAATTAAATTCATGTAATGAATGTGTGCCAGTCAGTTAATCACAGTGTCAAGTTAGCTTTTTCTTTAGCAACAGAGTTTCATTTAAAATGTGATGTGAAACTTCTAGAAGAATACCATTTCAAATGCATCATTAAATGTTATGGAAATGCCAATTTATTAATTATTATTGGATGTACCAATTGAAAAAAATAGAATACATAATGATATGAATCGTGATAGTGTTGCATGCCTGCTGCAAATTACCTTCTGTTGATACAAAATGAAAATACATGATAATATGAACAGTTATAGTTATGAAGTCTGCTCCAAATTATCTTCTGCAGAATTAAATACCTGATACCCCAGTTCAGCGAAGAAGTTTCCTTTGGCCTAAATCCTTTACTTTTTTATTTTGCACTAATTAGTGATCTGCCAGAAAGCCACAGTAATGAACATGGTTTACCCTTGTTCTTTTAGCAAAATCCCGTTAAGCACTTCTCATGCAAAGTTTTTTCATGTTTGATTTTACAAAACTCTATAATTTTCTAGCCTTCCTATGAGAATTTAAAACAACTAACAGAAAAAAGGTATTGAGTTTACTGAAACTGAGCGGAAAATGATTGTATACCACAATAAGACATTCAGAAAAGAAATTGACAAACCAGAAGAGATTCCAGCAGCAGAGCCTGAAGCCTTGAGTGATAACTTTCTTTCAGACTTTCTATCAAAAAGAACACCCACTCCTTTGGCTACAAAGGCACCAATCTCAACACTGGGGCCTTCTGGTCCTAAAGAGTTCCCTGTCCCTAAGGTCACACAAGCAGCCACGGTTTTCAGTATTGGTCTTAGAGCAGATTTGACGGCAGATGTAACAGTTCTGGTAGTTGAATCCTCCTGTACAGCAGTTCGAATCATGTTCAACAAAGTAACCATCAGACCTCCAGAAGCAGGGACGAAGATAACAAGTCCCCATTTTGCTTCAATGGATTCCTCTCTTAACCATGAAGCACCTCGATCAGGTACTCCACCCCAGCACAAGTCCCGTATTTCATGTACCTATTATGTACGTTATCAGTTAGCAGGGTCCAAGGGCTATTAACTAACTTCATTATCCTATAAAATGCATTAGTAACACTGCAACCAGAGGAGGCCATCAATACAACTTTTCAGTTTCTATAATCTTTGAAATGCTCTGGGTTTGGACTAAACTTCACAACACAGCTTTGAAATAAGGAACACATTTGAAATTGGGAATAGAAGGTAAAGGGAAACCAATGATCAACAGATCAGCTTCAGGAGTGATAGCACTAAGCAAGAACAAATCTCATGAAGACTCTTAAAAAAGAGCCAGAGCAACACCATGGAGTCGAGCGGCCATCAGGAATTTACCATTCCATGGGAGTCAATCTCAAAGGGCGGAACCAAAGATCTGACTACGGATTAGACTGCATGATGCCAAATCATCATATGTCACGGCATAATATATATATTTGCAATCAAATCATCAATCCATGTATAACACTTATGATTACACAGAGGGAGCACAGCGGAAAATGTCAATGACACCTACAGTTCAATCACTATGCTTGTGTGCCAAAACATGTCATCAATAAAACACGGCCGCAAGTTCTTGAAGGGGTCCCAAGAAAATCAAGTTTGTAGCTATCAGTGGGGAACTGCAAGCAAGAAGACGAGCAGCATTGAAAAAGAGAAATGCATTACCGTGTAATTGAAGAGGACGACAGCAATCCCGGTGAAAAGGCCAACGAAGGAAGCGAAAAAAACGGGAGAATTAAGAAATTGTAACAATGAATTTTGTTCTTCTTGTATGAGAAGAAGAGCAGGGTCAGGCGGGGCTTGCAGAGATGAGCGTATTCTAGATTCATCATCATCATCATCCTCGTCATCAGCATCATCAATGGCCTCCTCTTTGCCCAGGCGGGTATGATGCCTACAAGTATCTTTATTGGGATGAGAAGATGGAAGAAGGCGAAGACATCTCCGGCGGCAGGAAGAATAAGGCTGGAGGTGCAGCAGAAAAGAATTTAGGCGGATTAATGATGCATTAATGGCCAAAGTTGTGCTGGTGGGAGAAGATGTTAGCCGAGGTTTCGGGGTAGCTGCCGAGAAGAGAAGGGTGTGATGATGCACATACATAGAATACATGGTGAACAGTGGAGTTAGTGGCAAATTAAACGTCGGCGGTGGTAGGAAATAAACAAAATCCCACCCGGTCTCACAACGGAGGCAAATATTGCTGCGACAGCCGCAACGGCAGGCGGCACCAATGGCAGCATCATAACCCAATCTGTCTCGTTATCCACAGAGAGACGGCGGCGCTTCCAGTTTCACAGAGTGTGTCTGTCTGTGGCCATCAGTGATCGGTCATTTATGCCCACTCCTATCTATAATAATAATAAGTGGGAATCCGATCAAAAATAATAATAATAATAATAATAATAACCGGGAAGTTGGAGGTGGGTTTTCCATTTTGGTTCGTTCGAACTATTTAATTATACTAGTTTAGACCTTATTATAAAAATGTCATTCTTTTTTTATTAGACAATATTTATGGGAGTATTTTCGTTTTTTTCAGTATAATTTGTTATAATACTAATATTAAAAAATGATAACTTTGCACCGGAACGAAAAGAGTATATATTTTTCTTAATATTGATAGAATTTATTTTTTTATAAATATTATATAAATAAGAAAAAAATTAATTTTGGTCCAAATATAATAAAAAAAATTTCAATTTTGGTCTCTATATGAAAACTCATCGATTTTAGTCATATTATAAACAATTTCAATCAATTTTGTCCAATTATAAACAATATAATTTCAAATAATTTTGGTCTCACCGTTCAAAACCTTACGTAAATTGTTGACGTGGACGTAACGGTACACGGCCATTGAAATATACATGACCATGTGACAACATGGTCGTGTAATTCTATACGGTTGTTTACATTTATGTTTTGGTTTAAATTTTTATTTTATTTTATATTTTTTAAAAAAAAATATTTTGAATTTAGAATAGTTAATATAGTTATATAATGAAAAAAAAATTAATTATAATTCTAATATAATTAAAATGTATCAATTTTAATTCAAATATAAAAACTTATAATATATATTTATTATGATCCTGATAGACGTTCGTCACACGCTGCAAAATTAAACATAATAAACCTACTTTTAAAATAAGAATAACTTAGTATAGTTGAAGTGTCTCCTCAGGGAATTACAAATATTTTATTTTATGTTGTTTAATATATAGATATAATAGAAATGGGGTTTTGGAAATTGAAAATAAAAATAAAATAACAAGCTAAAAATCTAAGGCAAAATGATAAACTCAATAAAAATAAGCTTCAAAGTCTACAATTGAAATTAATAACTTGGACAGTGACTTTGATCATTGATAAATATTTTATTTCATTGGTTTCTAAATAATTTCGTATAATTACTGACATGCGTCTAATATCCTCTTTCTTAGTTTCTAACAATCAAGGTAAGCCCCTTAATTGCTTTCATAATTAGACTACAATTTTAGTTATGCTATAAAGAATTTATCAGTCTCACCACTTTGCGAACTAAAATAATCTATTCAATTTAACAATTATCTATACAAAATTGTTTAAATTTGATTATGTGATTTTCAAACTATGCATGTTGCTATTTGATCCAAATAGAATTAAATACCTAATGTTCATTATCTATACATTCTTACATATGTTCAGTATCTATATGTTCAGTATCTATACAACATATATCTATACATTCTTACATATATATATATATACATATATTATACATTACAAGTATGGTTCGGTATGGATTGGCGTGGCCTGTGTCTATCAGTCTATGCATAGGTAAGTTTTGGGTTATTTATTTATTTTTTAAAAAATGAAAAAAAAAATTAATTTCACTATAAAAAATAAACAAGATTGCCGCCGCAACAATTTTAATGAATTGCTGCGGAAATGTTGCAAAATTCATTTCGCACCAAATCTTTCGTGGATATTTGGGTTTGTCGCGAAAGACCATAACAAATTGTCATGGCTTTCCGCAACAATATTATCGCGGAATTCCACGACAACACATGCAACAATATTGTCGCGGCCTTCCGCGACAACAACAATATTTATATTATTCTGATATTTTTTTATTTTTTAAAAATTTTTATTTTCAAATAATAAAAATAATTATTCATATAATGATATTTTAATTTCAAAATAAAATCTAATTATCTTTTGAATAAATAAAATACAATTATATTTCAATTAATATTAATGTCAAAAAATTACATAAGAGAAAAAATATACAAAATTATAATAATATTGTGTATGTAGAATAGTTTCATCATCGTCATTTTCTTTGTTGGCATAACAGTGTCCACGTCTACTCGCTTCACCCGTCCGACTCCGACTTCCACTTTCCTCTCGACGCATTTGATAAAGATCAAATAGATTAGCCATTTGTGAATAATATGGCTCTGGCTCATTAGGAATACAATTATTAAACTTCATGGAATCGGGATTTGTAGAAAAAAATTTCATCACCTATAAAAAAAAATCAAAAATATTTATATAATTTAAAATTTGAGAATGAAAATTATCAATAATATTTAAAAATTATAATAATAATAAGAATAAAAAAAACAAACTTGATCCGTCTTTCATTAATTGTTTGTAATTGTTCTTTAATTTTCAAATGTTCCTCCATTGAGACACTTGAATAAGAGGTAGATGTGACATGTTGTGAACAAGAAGGACGAATTGAACCTTTGCTATTTTACCTCTTGAACCAAGCCCAGGAACACGATCTCTTAGGTTGAAACCACCAAATGCATCGAGAAGTTTTTTTGGATCCCGATCGGAAATAGAATTACTTTCAGAATATTTTCGTAGCTCCCCCTTAAAATTAAACATTTACAAACTATTAAATTCAATTATTCAATATGAATATATATTCTAAACAAATTTACCTCAAGAGCTGCAACATCTTGTGTAGGTATTTTATTTTATTTTTACTGTAGAACCGGTGATAAAGTTCAATTTCTGTCGTTGTGCATCCTAATTCATCGGCCTACAAGATAAATATAGTTTTTTTTTTTCAAATATGTATACAATACTCAATATATAATATTAAACTACATAAAATTAAATATTACCATATACTTTTTCGAACACGGCCAACAAATTGAGCACCCCCGCGATATTGATTTGCAATTTTTTTTTTATTTTTTTTATTTTGAGCTACCATATCCTGATATTCTGTAGAACCCCATTGCTCCTTCATTTTATCTCAATTTTCAGATTTAATCCATTGGAGACATATATTTTTGTTTCATGCGTAGCTTAAATTTCGTCTTAATAACTCACTAACTTTATTAAAAAAATAAGTCACGAATCTCAGATTCATATTGAGATTCCCACCTATAAAAATGCTGTTGAAATTTAATAATTAGAATAAATCCAATAATAAAATGGTTAATTTAAAGAAGTCGATTTTAAATATACCTTAAATATTTCAAGTCATGTGTTCCTTTGGCTATGAGAAACTTGTTTCATAAATATCCATGCTCCAGGCAAACCAGACCGAAATATATTTCCTATATTTCCAACCAAATCTGGAACCGAACTATAAATTAAAATATATTTGCATCGGGTTAGAAATCAGATTTTAAAAATATAATTAATTATATTGAAGAAATAACGGTGGATGTACTAAAATTAAAAACTCACTCAAAATTATCGGAAGTAATCTATATTTTATTATCAACAACTCCACTGGCAATATTTTGATTTTCTTCACGAATATTACTAGTGTTTCCACCTCCACCGCCACCGCCTACGGGAGGATGGTGGAAATAACGATGTTGATTGTCCATATATAAAATCTACACCCTACAGTACAAAAATAACATTAGGTTGTGGAAACACCTGGTCACTTTAGGAAGAACTTTTACATCCAAAAATCGAAGAAGATACAACGAACAGATCAAACACTAAAAAAAACTAATAAAAATGCTACCCATCAACAAGTAAATTAAATATCTAAAAACTCAGATATTTATTTAAATAAGAGCAGTCACTTTAATCATACTTTTACCTCATAATCTGTAGATGGACAATGCTCTGATCGATGACAGAAGGATTCATGTTGACTTTAGTCAAAGTGTTGCAAAGCTCTGTCTCAGTATAGACGCAAAGGGCAGTCAGGTAATGATTTAAACCGACACTGTATGATGTCTAGTATAGGAATATTTTTTGCATATGCCAAATATTGTAAAAAATCGGTGTCAAATATGGTTCCAGAGTTCTTTAGGAAATTTGATGCAACCGAGTATTTGTTTATAACCAACTAGCAATCTACTACGACCGTGGCTCTTTATGAAAAATATATCACAAACAAATTTTGAGAAGATTGAAAGGAAACAAAACCAAAATGAAAATTCAAGAAGAAAAACCCATAAACACAAATGCCAGAAGGAAAACTAAAACAAATTCCAAATTCACAAACACAAACTCACAATCGATGGACGAAGTTGCTTGAATCGTCTGCGGACTGTGCGCGGGGACTTGATCGACAAATGTGAGGCTGTGAACGACGGGTGTGAATGCGAAGAATGAATTAGGGTTAAAATATTTTAGAAATGGTTGGAGGCTGGAGGAGTAAGTTTGGGGAGCGGGCATGAAAATGTATAAATTTAGATTTGTCCTTTCGGTTTCGAACCGCCGCTTTGCCCGTTTTTGAACCAACGGTTACGGTTCAATGCAAACCGGGCAGTTCGGCGTTTTGGCTTTCTGTGTTTTCTTTAATTTGGCAACTAGCTGATGGCGCAGGCACAACAAAGAAAAACAAGGGAAGAGGAAAAAGAACGGAAAACAATTGAAAAAGAAATGAAAGAATAAGGGTAGAAGAAGAAGAGGCGTGGCTAGTGTGGGCTGTGGCGGATGTGAAAGTTTGTTATAATAATAATAATAATAATAATAATATATTTATAATTATATTTTTTATATATTATTAAAATTTATAAAAATAAAAATAAAAATAAAAATAATAAAATAAATAAGTATTAATGATATATTCTAAAAATAGGAATTTTATAAATAAGTAAATATTATTTCAATTATTTTTTATATTGTAACAATCTAATTAATTATTTATTTATTTATATAAACTTTATATAATAAATAAATAATAAAAATATATAAGTGAAATTAAATTAAAATTAATTATTTTTAAAATTGTATAAATTAATCACAAGAGTGAAATTAAAATTAAATTTAATTATTTTTAAAATTATATTATGATGATGATAAATTTATATATTTTAATTTTATAAATTAATTTTTAAATGATAATACTTAAAAACTATTAAATAATTTATTGAAAAAACATATTTAATATTATAAAAGTTTGTCTCGAGCATCCCCATAAACAATAAAACATATATAAAATCCACTAAATTATTAATAATATTTGTTAAAGAAATTAGAAACTATATTTTTTCTTAAAATTTATTTTTTAAAAGAATGTCTTGTTCAAAAAAAAAATTATGATAATTAAAATAAAAAATAAAATAGTGTCACTGAATACCGCAACAAAATTAGATTAATTTAAAACCATTGTCACAGAAAGTTGAAACAAATTTTAAAAACATTAAAATTATTCCTTTTTTGTTGCGGATTTCCGCCGACAAATTGAAAAAAAAAATTATTGTTGTTACGTACGAAATTTAGAATTAGGTTAAAAGCCCAAGGTAAAAAGAAGAATGGGCCTGGCAATAGGGTTGATTGAACTGGCTGAAGGACACCGTGAGGAAATCAAGGAAAATAAATTTATTTATTTATTTCTAAGGAAAATACAGGTCCTCAGGACGGAAGTTTCTTAGGTCGGTAGGTCCTCAGGACGGAAAGACCTCAGGACGGAAGGTTCTTAGGTCGGTAGGTCCTCAGGACGGAAAGACCTCAGGTCGGAAGGTCTTCAGGTCGGGAGGCCCTCAAGATGGAAAGACCTCAAGTCGGAAGGTCTTCAGGTCGGAAGGTCCGCAAGACGGAAAGACCTCAAGTCGGAAGGTCTTCAGGTCGGGAGGTCCGCAAGACGGAAAGACCTCAAGTCGGAAGGTCTTCAGGTCGGGAGGTCCGCAAGATGGAAAGACCTCAAGTCGGAAGGTCTTCAGGTCGGGAGGTCCGCAAGACGGAAAGACCTCAAGTCGGAAGGTCTTCAGGTCGGGAGGTCCGCAAGACGGAAAGACGATGAGTCGGAAGGTTTTCAAGTCGGGAGGTCCTCGAGACGGAAAGTCGTCGAGATGGGATATCCGCAGGTCGGGTAAACTGTAGGTCGGATAGAAGGAGGAGTCGGACAAACGCGGAGGCCTTTGATCAAAGACAGGGGGCGGTTGATATGGAGGTCGGCCCAAGTGGGGTCGGGCGAAGAAGTAGGTCGGACGAAGGACGAAGTCGGGCCAAAAGAGCGGAAGGTCTGTGGTCGGCTCAAGGAGTGAAATATAGGGAATTTTGGTCTGCTGGGGACACGTGTCAGCATGAGAAAGGTTGGAAGACGGTTGAGAAGGAGATGTTGTAACCGTTCGGGTGACGGTTTTCAGTACGGTTTCCCAGGGAATATTTAAGGATTTGGATCATCATTTGGCAAGGTATCTTCAATCAACTTCAACAAAGCAAAGTCAGATTTGGGGATCACCACTTTAAATTTCAGTCTTTTATTTTCCAGTTTATTTTCTGTACGTTACAGTGTTTAGAGATTCCTAATCTCAGGCACTAATTAATCAAGTTTAAGGATATTTTTAATATCTTTGAATTTTACTTTATTTTTGTTGAAAAATTACATCAACAAATTGGCGACCACAGTGGGAGCAAGACAAAATTGCTCATTCCAATTCCGGCGATAATTTCATACGTCTTAGATCCGGCCGAATCATCGGAAGGGTTATGGCAGGTTCACAACCGCAATCATCTTCGACACCGGTGGGAGAATCCGTTCCGCCACCCATTGTGCCAAATGCCGGGGAAATCCCACAACCACCAACTGATTGGTGGTCTTATGTTCAACAAATGAACAACCAGCATACCTTGGTTATGCAGAATATGTTGCGTGAGCAACAAACGAACATGTTGCGTGAGCAACAGAGTCAGTTGCAGAACATGATAGATCAAGCACTGTCAAGGGTTAGTCTTCAACCCACTCAAACGCCACCAGGAGTGTCACCGTCCAGACCACAGGCAAATTTCGCAGGGCCATCATTCGTGGATAGTACATTCCCAAGTGCCACAAATCCCAACCGAATGGATAGGGGAAAATCTCCTTTGACTTTTCCCAACAATGTTCCATTGGGACCAAGGGTTACCAATCCGCAGCCGAGCAATACAAGGGAGGACAGGCCTGAAGGATATATACATGATCCTATTCATATTCCTGTGCAGGATCCGTTCCAAGTTCCTGATCATCAACGCTTTCATGTAGATCCTGACGAGATTGCACATATATTAGGGATCAGTATGGATTAACTCCTCAGATGGCTAACCGCCCTGCATATCAGAGACCTTTCCCAGAAAGGATCATTAATGAACACCCTCTCCCAAGGAATTTTCGACCACCCGACTTTCATGCATTCTCAGGGGAGGACGGATCTTCCACCATAGAACATGTTGGTCGGTTCACAGCACAATTAGGAGAAGTTGGCAATAACCCTTTTTATAAGTTACAGCTGTTTGGTTTATCTCTTACTAGAACGGCGTTTTCGTGGTTTGTAAGTTTGCCTCCAGGACAAATTCAGACATGGGAAGGACTGGAGATGGCATTTCACGCTAGATTCTTTAATCCTTTACCAGTTGTTTCTTTAACTGATTTACTTGAATTGAGACAGTATCCAGAAGAAACTGCTTCACAGTTTATAGAAAGGGTGCGATTGATGAAGGGACGATGTCCTACGGTAATCAGTGAGAAAGAGATGACCAATTTAGTGGTCCGGAATATGCATAATCGTTTAAGAAAGGCACTCACTGCCCTGGATGTTGAGGATTTGGCAAGTCTTGCATCCAAGGCAGGACGTCTAGAGTCTTTGTTCAGAGAGGAAGATCAGCATAACAGGCGTAATAGAGGCCAACATATGGCGAGTATGGGAACAGAAACATGCGACTTTGATTTTAATCAGTCAGAAGAGATGGCAGCCGAAATCCTTTCTGGAAAACCGTATGTATGTCCTAAATTGAAGCCAGTACCAGGATCTGAAGGAAAGGAGCAACCGACCTTTGATAGTTCGAAAGCTGATGAAATCTTTGATATCCTACTGACTGATGGGCAGATCCGTATTCCAAAGGGCCAAAGACTTGCCACTAAAGAAGAAATCAAAGGGAGACCATATTGTAAGTGGCATAATTCTTTCACACACACTACAAGTCAGTGTACTCATTTTAGGAAGGAAATTCAAAAGGCCATCAAGACAGGTCGGCTCAAATACATCACTCTAGGTGTAGACCAGCAACCGTTTCCGAATGTAACAACGGCAATGGTTGACATCCAACCAAGTTCGGAAACAAGGAAAAGTTCGGCCAACGATGGACAAAAAGGGGAACGAAACCAGCCAAGCCCCGAAACAAAAAAAGGAAGTCGGCCAAACAGCAGCCGACCGGAAGAACGACTCAAAATTTGTGAGAAGCCAGTTGCTGAAAAGTGGGACCATCCAGATGGTTCTTTTAATGTGGAGGTGAAAGAAAAGGTTTTGATACGTGATCACCCGACCAGAAAAACAGGGTCGGTCGGGAGCAATTGGGCTCGAAATAAAAAGCCTTTACCAGTTGATATAGACCCTCGTTTCCCGGGTATGAATCGTACACAGATTCGCAATGCCAAACGCAGGTATGCTGCAAAGTATGGGAAAAGAGGTCCTTCAGCAAAACAACTAACCGACGGACAAAAAGCAGCCGACCACTTGGCAGGAGATCAGTCCATTCGGATCTTTACAGAACAAACGACCAACGAGCAGGGAGTAACCATTCAGTCTCCAGTTGGTCGGTCCAGTCGGGTCTGGTCAGGAAAGCAACCGAATGACGGATTAGGCGCTTCCGACCATACCAAAAGAAGTTCGTCGGGACTGGGGAAAGGTAAAGGTGTGGCAGATGAAATAATTAAAGGTTTTAGATGCCAACATTGTGAACGAATCAACATCAATCCATCTCTTGAAGAATTCCGTATCGAATCTTTGACGGTTCAATCTCGATCTCGGGATAAGACAAAGGAAGAAGTGGTACCTACAGAGGAAAATTCAAGATCTGTTAAATCTCGTCTGGGACCACGAATCCCTTGTTGAATGACAGAGATTAACCAGATGAGTGATGAACCGACGTGGGCGAGTCTGGTAGATGATACTATGGACGAACCTTTATGGGCATTCTTGGCAGATGACGAATTAGAGGAAACAGAGTGGGCAAAGATTACAGATTCTGAGCCTCAGTCGGAAGCACCTTCAATTGTGTTTCCTCCTATTCCAGAGGGTGCGAACTCCCATTTGAAACCTCTGTATGTTAATGCTCACATTTGTGGGAAACCAATCACAAAGGTTTTCGTGGATAATGGAGCAGTCTTTAATGTTATGCCATTGAAGACTCTCAAGAAGCTAGGGAAAGGAATTCATGATCTGTCCCCTGTGGAATTCGAAATGACAAGTTTTACAGGGCAGCCGACCAAGCCTGAAGGTATGATGGTTGCCACAATTGAGGTCGGACCAAAGAAAATTTCCACTGTTTTCTTTATTGTGGACGCAGATACTACATACTCTCTTTTGCTGGGACGAGATTGGATTCATGCCTCTCAATGTGTGCCATCAACCTTGCACCAACAGTTAATGTTCTGGGAAGGAAATCAGGTCTTTAAAATGGAAGCGAATGACAACCCATTCGACGTAACAGAACAAGTGGAAGAGTCAGTGTTTTATTCTAGTCATTTGGCTCCGATGTCTCAGTTGTATATGGCCAGGGAATACCCAAACAAGGGTTATAAAGTCACTGGCCAGAACTCGATGTTCTATTAAAAGAACACCTTTATTGTATGGCTCATGATAAAGCCACACCCATTTCCGTATAAGTTGTTTGTTATGGAAGATACAACTTTAGAAGTATGTAGTTCTCTTATTAATAAGTTCTATTTAAAACAGTTATTACATAAAGTAGAAAATAATAAAGAGATTCTGGATGTTCACCTCCAAGAAGATGAACAATTTCGTTGGCCCGACTTATTAGAAAAAACAGAACCAACAGCTTCATCACAAGACCCGTTATTGGAGTTTAATTTAGGAACCGAATTGGTTCCAAAAGTGATCAGGTTAAGTGGTTATTTGTCTAAAGAGCAACAAACAATGATGCTTGAAGTTATTAGAAACAACATTGATTGTTTAGCGTGGGATTATTCAGAGATGCCTGGTTTGACAAGAAGTCTAATAGAGCATCGATTGCCCATCAAAGAAGGTTGTAAACCTTACAAACAACCTCCAAGGCGAATGAGTCCAGATCTGATGCCTCAAATCAAGGAAGAAATCCAAAAACTTCTCAAAGTGGGTTTCATTCAACCTTGCCGTTATGCGGAGTGGCTGGCTAATATTGTGCCAGTGGTCAAGAAAAATGGTAAGATAAGGATATGCATCGACTTCAGGGATTTGAATCTAGCTACCCCTAAGGACGAATATGTGATGCCTATGGCCGACATGCTGATAGATGCAGCAGCAGGGCATAAAATCCTTAGTCTGATGGATGGTTATGCAGGTTATAACCAAATATTCTTGGCAGAAGAAGACATTCCTAAGACAGCATTCAGATGCCCAGGGGCTTTGGGTATTTATGAATGGACAGTCATGCCATTCGGGTTAAAGAATGCAGGGGCAACTTACCAAAGAGCCATGAATTCAATCTTTCATGATTTAATTGGCAGATCTATGGAAGTGTATATTGATGATGTTATAGTTAAATCTGCCAGTTTTGACGAACATTTGAGAGATCTTGAAGAGGCATTTGAAAGAATGAAGAAGTACAAGTTGAAGATGAATCCAACCAAATGTGCTTTTGGAATATCAGCCGGGAGCTTTCTAGGATTCTTAGTTCATGAGAGAGGAATTGAAATTGATGCCAATAAGGCTAAAGCCATTCTTGATAGTCGGCCACCCAAGACGGTTAAAGAAATCCAAAGTCTGTTGGGTAAGGTGAATTATTTGAGGCGTTTCATTTCTAATGCTGCTGGCAAGGTCAGACCCATTACTAAATTGTTGAAAGCTGGAAAAATTGCCTTTGAATGGGGTCCCGACCAACAAACGGCTTTAGATGCTATCAAGCAGGCATTGGTTCACCCTCCAGTCTTGATGCCTCCTAAACAAGGTCGGCCACTCAAACTTTATTTGGCAAATACATATGAGTGGTTAGTTGTTTATTGGCGCAGGATGGTGATGACGGGAAGGAAAGGGCAATTTACTATCTCAGTAAAACCCTTACAGGACCAGAACTGAATTACACTATGCCAGAAAAAATGTGTTATTCATTGGTCTTCGCTTGCACTAAACTCGAGCATTATTTGCTGCCCAGAAGAGTTGAGGTCATATCAAAGGTGGATCTCATCAAATTGATTTTACAGAGACCTACTATGAAGGGCAGACTCATGAAATGGGCCATCAAATTGGCTCCTTTCGATCTTCAACATTCCCCGCTGAGGGCAATTAAGGGACAAGCAGTAGCCGACTTCTTGGCAGAATTCTCACAAGTCGGGTATTCTCTTTGTGATAGTGTCCGACCATTTAGTTGTTCATCATATCTGGATAATCTACAGGTCGGATGTGTGCCTTATATAAGTACCAGAACATGGTTGATGTTCTTTGATGGTTCTACCTCTGGAAACAAATCAGGAGCAGGGGTCTTTTTGCAAGGACCTGATGGTCAAAAGATCAACTTACAACTACGATTGGAATCCATGACCCATAATTCGGCAGAATATGAAGCTTTAATTTTGGGTTTGGAGGCTTTAATTGCCAGGAAGGTCCAGTCTGTAATCATAAGGGGGGATTCTCAATTAGTAGTCAACCAGGTAAACAATCAATATGTTTGCAATTACCCTCATCTTCGCAGATACAGGGACATTGTGAGTCGGTTACTGACAAAAATCTCAGAAGTAATAATTGAGTTCATTCCGAGGAAAGAAAACCAACGTGCTGATGAATTGGCTCAAAGGGCATGTAAAGGAATTCTGGAGGATATGTGGTCGGAGGTCAAGTCGGGCATTGAAGGAAAGACAGACCCGATCTGCGAAGTTATGGTCGAGCAGGAGACTATCGGACATGACCCCGACTGCGAAGTTACGGTCGGGCAGGAGACTATCGGACAGGACCCCGACTGCAAAGTTATGGTCGGGCATGAGACTATCGGACAGGACCCCGACTGCGAAGTTATGGTCGAGCAGGAGACTGTCGGACAGGAGCCCGACTGCGAAACAGTGCCCGATTGGAGAACAGAGCTTATCATGTATTTACAGAATCCAGGTGCGAGTGTTTCGGTTGCGACACGATTGAAAGCTTTACGTTTTCAATTAATAAATGGAATTTTGTATAAGAGGTCATTTGAAGGTCTGCTTTTGAAATGTTTGGGGTCTAAAGAAGCTCTAGAGGTAATGACAGAAGTACATGGTGGCATATGTGGAGCTCATCGGGCAGGTCTGAATATGAGATGGGCCATTCATCGTTTGGGTTTTTTTTGGCCTAAGATTTTTGAGGATTGCATACAATTTGCAAAAGGCTGCCAGGAATGTCAGAGACATGGAAATTTAAACCATCTGCCAGTAACCGAATTGCAATTCTTGGTAAAACCATGGCCTTTTAAATCATGGGCTATGGATATTATTGGTAAGATACATCCTGCCTCATCGAAACATCATTGTTTCATATTGGTTGCGACTGATTATTTTACCAAATGGGTAGAAGCTGTTGCTTTGAAAAATGTGGATCAGAAAGAAGTGATAAACTTCGTTTTGAATCAAATTATTTATAGATATGGTATTCCTCAGTCTATAACAACCGACCAAGGCTTGGTTTTCACTGGGGAAAATTTTTCTAGTTTCTTAGCAGAGTTTGGTGTCCGACTACATCATTCTTCACCTTATTATCCCCAAGCCAATGGACAAGCGGAAGCAGCAAATAAGATTATTATTGGGATTATAAAGAAGATGGTTGAAGGGAACCCGAGAAAGTGGCATTTGTTATTGTCTCAGGCTTTATGGGCACATAGGAATACCAGAAGTACGGCCACAGGGTTCTCACCTTACCAACTTACATTTGGCCAAGATGCTGTTTTACCAGCCGAAATCCGAGTATCATCTGGCCGAACAGAATTTACTGATGGTGGTCTTACAGAGGAATACCAACAACTTATGATGCAACAGTTAGAAGATTTGGATGTTGACCGACTCCATGCAATAGGGCGAAGTGTGAAACAGAGTGAAATCAGAGCAAGGAGTTACGGAAAGAAAGTTCTTCACAGGACGTTCCAGAAAGGAGACTTGGTTTGGAAGACCATTCTTCCTATATATAAGAAAACTGATCAATTGGGAAAGTGGTCACCGAATTGGGAAGGACCATACATTGTTCAAAAAGATATTGGAAATGGCGCGTTCATTATTGTAAATCATGAAGGTAGAAGAGTACATGATTGTATTAATGCTAAATATCTGAAGAGGTATTATCCTGCCTTTTCAGATAACAAAACTGCCTGAAACAAAATATTATTCAGAACCCATTTATGGGGTTCGAACCTACTGGAAGGTTCATTTCTGTTAGTCATCGTGTAGTTGTGAGAAATTTTCTGTCTCTGAATCAGACTTTTCATCCCAGTGAGTGGATATTAGCTCTGGTTCTTCTTCAATAAGATCTTCCAAGTCTGGTCGGTACCTTTCCCATTGGCTTTGCATGTCATCTAGATCTTGATGGGTACGTGCTTGCATGTCTGTTAGGGCTTGATGTTCACGGTCAACAATGGTACGCAATCTTGAAAAGACTTTTCGTTGATTGGAAAATATGTTATCCCAACCAAGGTCTGGAAGTATGGTTGCTGCATGATTTTCAATCATTTCCATGTGATGATGGAGATCAGGAATGCGGCTGAGGATGTCACGAAGAGGTTCATATCCCTCAATGATTTTTTCCATCAGGCGGATGACGCGATGAATAGTTCTTCTACCTCGTTGGGAGAATCGGAATTTGAAGTCTAGTTGCTTGAGTATATATAACAAGTCTTCTGCATGGCCTCCAATAGGGTGATTACCCACAAAGAAGGGTTGGAGAACACCTTCCCAGTTGCTTGATGGAACATGAGGTCGGTCATTCGCCATGTTTGTTAATACGTCAGGTGTTTTGATTTTTCGAATATGCCTTAGAATGTGTTTCTTAAAATGTGAGAAACAGTGTTCTTTTAAAGAAGGAGTTTGTTTCGTTTCCTATAAAGCTGGGAATTGAAAGGTGATCCTTGTTTTGAGAGAAGAAAGAAAAAATGGATTACTAAGTCAATTGTTGTTACAAAGGGGGAAGTATTACAACAGTGCCCCTAGGGCAGTTTTTATATGGGTCCATTTGATTTCATCCCTGGATAGCCTTCTGGTATTGGCAGCCGTCTGATATCTTATGATGAATTGGGATCGGGCTTGGGTTTTCAGCTCTTGATCCAATTCAGCTTCATTCTTGGTGTACTGCTCAATCAGACGCTGCTCATTGATAATTTGCTTATCCAGGGTAGACTGTTCTTTCCTCAGCTCCCGCAATTCTGCCTCCTTTTTCTGAATAGCTTCATCAACTTGAGCTTTCGTGTTAAGGAGACCACCCAGCCTTCCAGTAGTCTGCTGGAGGGATTCTCGGGTCTTAGCCAAAGAATTCTCCAGCGTTGTTTGATCGAAGTCGGGCTGGGGGGTTTCGGCTGACAGGAGTCCAATGACTAATACTTCAGTCTTGAGCTCTGTAAGTCTTTCCATCAGCCGATGCAGAATGGGGACGGCTGGTGATTCCGTTGGAGTGTAATAAAGAAGGCCACCAACCGTCTGAATGAGCTTGTCCAATAAGTCGGACCTTAATTCGGACAGGGGACGGTTAATGGCCTCAGTGAACACAGTCTGGGCCTCCGCTGGAACCGGAACAGTCGATAGGACAGCTAAGTCCGAAGGCCCCTGCAAGTCCTACAATGTCAATAAATATTCCAAGGGAGTTGCAAATTTGTTCGGAGAAAATATGTGGTACCTCTGGGCGGACTGCTGTCAGTGAGGGGGGCAGCAATGAGGTCGGTCGAGTTGGGCAGACAGCTGGTATAACAGCAGCCGACTCGTCGGCTGCTGCGAATGGTCGCTGAGGTGCCGACCTGGGTCCCTATGGAAAGTAGTATTTGAAACAGTTAGTGTTTTTCGAAAGAAAAGTTATGGCATGGATTGGTTTAATCTTACCAAATTCACAGAAGTCTCCGAATCGGATGAAGACATTTCTTCCATTTCTGGAGGTTGGGCTGCCACAGGTGGTTCTTCTGCCTGCCATTCGATGGCTAGAGGGAGCGCCGCTGCTGGTAGGGCGGCTGCAGGTTGGACGGCTACCTCTAGAGCCACTGCAGCCAGGATCTCTGGGGCACCTTCGATTTCGGGATCAGCAGCATCAGGGATGTCGTTTTGAGGGTCAGCTTCGGCGAGGGCGGCTGGTTCTTCCTTTGACATAGATGAGTCTGATGCCATGTATGGCGGCCGACCCATCTGGGAAGTAGTCCCCTCGCTGTCAGAAGAGACCCCTGCTGCTGATGGGATGGGTGAAGGTGTCTGTGGAAAAATCATGAAGATGTTTGTTGTTAAATATATTAAGGTTGATCATCCGAATCCTAAGTCTTGCTGATAAAGGAACTTACTGGTTCTATAGGCACTGCTGGTAAAGATTGTCTCCTGGTCGGGGGCCTGGCCCGACCACTCCTCGGTACGGGAGGAAGAGTTTGCCTCCGCGTCGGGTCCTCCGCCCGACTGCTCATTGGCAAATTGGTCTGGACCAAAGGCCCGATTGAATGGTCGGTTGGTGCTGGCGTCGGTTGCATGGTCGATGTCACCAAGGTCGGTTCTGGGGAATGAAATGAGTAAAATCAAAGTTACGATATAGTGAATTGGTTCACGGTGTTAAGAAACATTACCAATTCGGGGTCGGGTCCTTGCTGACGTCCTATTTATTCCAAGGTCTGCTAGTGTTTGCTGGTCGGTCTCCGAGGTCGGGGGTGTTTGCAGCTGGGAAGTTTTTCTTTTGCGCGTGGGACCACCAGATCCGATTCCCGGGGCGGTTGTTTGTTGTTGGGTGCTAGTATGTCTCGCCGCCCCTAGAACCAATCCTTGGGGGGGAAGGAGTATGTTCAGCAACCGACCCTCATCAGGGGATATCAGGGACCATACAACCGACCACCATTCATTGAAAGTATCTACGATCTCAGGGTTGGAGCGGAAAGGAATATAAGAATTGGAAATTATATACGTGGTGAGCTGGGAGATATAAGAAGGGATTGAATTAGGAAGGACTCGTCGGTCGGGACTTTGAAAAATTATTTGGGGACACGCGACGGGTCCAGGGATACCTTGGCAACAGCCGAACTGGCGCGCCATGAATTGAGGTTCATAGTTAAAAGTGTAAAAAGTTTTCTGCCCTTTTTTATCAAGTTTCTTGCTACTAAAAAGAGACCTGGGTTTGAGGGCGACGTCCCAGGCGAAAGGATAGGTGGGATGAGGACAAGGCTCAGGAGTCGGAAGCGGGTTTGGTACTGGAAAGGGCCAAAAATGGTCGGGAGCATAACCCGCATACTTTTTATACATAGAAAATCGAGAGTTACTGCGGGTATCTGTTAAAATGGCGGTTATTATGGGATCGGAAGATTGGAGTTTATTGCGTCCTGAGCAGAGTCGGTTGAGGACTAATCCTAAATGTTTTTCAGATGTTGGCATAGTGGGCGGAGATCCTAAGTTAAACGCGTTGGGGAAGTAAAGACGGAACCAAAGTTCTAAAAACCAAAAAGGACCCGACGCGGCAGTGTCTAATTTCCTATTATCGTTATCTGTTAAACGAAGGCTAACCCTGGTGAGTCCTTCAAACAGATTGGCTAAAAATAGAGTACCAAGGGAGAAGAACCGACCTGACGCAATATGAATGGCCAGGTCGAGGTGAGAAGGAAGAACACTTTTGGAAGGGGAAACAATGACGTACCTACAAAGCCAGAACAGGATAAAGGCAGTATGCTCCCGGTCGGTTACAGGAGTCCCTGGAGCCCCTTGCTGGTCGGTTGCGAACTTTGTCCAACCCCATTCCTTCACACCTTGTAAAGACCATCCCGGATGGTCTTCTGATGGCTCCTGCCCATCTAGGGCTCCCATTACAGGGTCTTCACCCACGACTGGGAGATGTGCGATCATGGCCACGTCCATAAGAGTTGGGCCAAAGGGGGCCGATGGCAAAAGGAAAGTCCCATTTTCCGCATTCCAGAAGGCGGACATGGCCAACAGCACCTTCTCATGCAGGTTGATAGGCATGGTGGACAGTAGTATTGCTTGGTCGATCTTTTGGGATCGCCATTGGGTCTGGAAGTGTTCTGCTACTCGTCGATACCAAGCACGATACAGATCTTTTGGGTCTGTGAGATGGGTCTTGATGCTGTCTCGGATGCGAACTGCTTGGTAGTTGGGATTGTTGATAGCCAAGGAGTTGCGAGATTCCAAAACTTCCCTCATCCGATTTGAATCTTCAGGAGTAGTGCAATATGGACGGATCGTCGGAGTTAGTACTTTCGAGGCTGAAAATGGACCTTCTGGAAGGGTTCCGTCGAAAGGAAGGGCAGGAATGTATTGATTCGCCATAGTTAGAATGTTTTGGGATTGTGATTCACACAGGCTTGTATTGCGAAGAAGGAAGTTAACCAGGAGTGTTGCAGTAACTGGTGTAGTTGCTAAGGAGGTAGTGCTTTATGAACTTCCAAACATTGATTGTTAAATGGCGTTTGAAAGTCCCTTGGCGGCGGGCAAGTTGTTACGTACGAAATTTAGAATTAGGTTAAAAGCCCAAGGTAAAAAGAAGAATGGGCCTGGCAATAGGGTTGATTGAACTGGCTGAAGGACACCGTGAGGAAATCAAGGAAAATAAATTTATTTATTTATTTCTAAGGAAAATACAGGTCCTCAGGACGGAAGTTTCTTAGGTCGGTAGGTCCTCAGGACGGAAAGACCTCAGGACGGAAGGTTCTTAGGTCGGTAGGTCCTCAGGACGGAAAGACTTCAGGTCGGAAGGTCTTCAGGTCGGGAGGCCCTCAAGATGGAAAGACCTCAAGTCGGAAGGTCTTCAGGTCGGAAGGTCCGCAAGACGGAAAGACCTCAAGTCGGAAGGTCTTCAGGTCGGGAGGTCCGCAAGACGGAAAGACCTCAAGTCGGAAGGTCTTCAGGTCGGGAGGTCCGCAAGATGGAAAGACCTCAAGTCGGAAGGTCTTCAGGTCGGGAGGTCCGCAAGACGGAAAGACCTCAAGTCGGAAGGTCTTCAGGTCGGGAGGTCCGCAAGACGGAAAGACGATGAGTCGGAAGGTTTTCAAGTCGGGAGGTCCTCGAGACGGAAAGTCGTCGAGATGGGATATCCGCAGGTCGGGTAAACTGTAGGTCGGATAGAAGGAGGAGTCGGACAAACGCGGAGGCCTTTGATCAAAGACAGGGGGCGGTTGATATGGAGGTCGGCCCAAGTGGGGTCGGGCGAAGAAGTAGGTCGGACGAAGGACGAAGTCGGGCCAAAAGAGCGGAAGGTCTGTGGTCGGCTCAAGGAGTGAAATATAGGGAATTTTGGTCTGCTGGGGACACGTGTCAGCATGAGAAAGGTTGGAAGACGGTTGAGAAGGAGATGTTGTAACCGTTCGGGTGACGGTTTTCAGTACGGTTTCCCAGGGAATATTTAAGGATTTGGATCATCATTTGGCAAGGTATCTTCAATCAACTTCAACAAAGCAAAGTCAGATTTGGGGATCACCACTTTAAATTTCAGTCTTTTATTTTCCAGTTTATTTTCTGTACGTTACAGTGTTTAGAGATTCCTAATCTCAGGCACTAATTAATCAAGTTTAAGGATATTTTTAATATCTTTGAATTTTATTTTATTTTTGTTGAAAAATTACATCAACAATTGTAATAAAGATTGTTGCGAAAGCCCGTGACAATTAAATTATATATAATTTTATTATATTTTCGATCATAGTTGTGACAATAAATCATTCCGCGACAAATTTAAAATGAAGCATTCATTTAAATTTTTTATTTAAATAATATTTTTTATATAATATTTATTATCTTTTGTAGGAATTTTGGTCATAATATAAATAAAATTTATCAATTTTGTCCCAATATAAAAATTTATCAATTTTAGTTTCATTATAAATAATTTCAATAAATTTTGATCAAATTATAAACAATTTTAATCAAATAAAAGAACTAACATAAATTACTGACCTAACATGACAACTGATATGAAAACTACAAATTAAACTAAAATTAATATTTTTTTATGAAAAATTATAAAAGAAAATAATATTTTATTTGTCTCATAAAAAAGTAATATTTACATTGTTAAATATTAATATTATATTAAATTTTAGTAAAATAAAAAAATAAAAAATAAAAAAATCTATATTATTATGGTTTAATATATAAAAATAATAATATTTTAATATTTGAAAAAATATTTATTATTTTAAGTAAATAATACATTTACTAAATTATAAAATAAAATATTAAAACCTTGTTATAGAATGGAGAATATGAATTGTAATTGAAAATGCTAAAAAGAATAAATCATTTATAGCTATATATGTACTGCTGCTGCTGCTATATTTTTTACGTATTGGATTTTGACCTCCAAAAAGTTCGGAATCTATTGGTGCAACCTCTGCCTATTTATATTCTTATTTAATGCCTATCCGTCTTTTTTCTCCTTATTTTCCTTTTGCAATTTCTTCCTAACACTCTTTTGCACTGTATTGTCTTCTTTGGCATCAAAAGTGGCACCTAGCCTCCTTTCTTTCCTTTTATTTATGCCTTAATTTTATAAAAATTGAGTTTTCCAATTTTTTACTTAACTTATCTAATCATTGAGCCTTTTTATTCTCTTTTACTTCAAATTCTATTAATTTTATTATTTTTTTTTTCTGCAATCAAAATCAATCATATAATATAAATATTTAAACGCATGAAATTTCTATCATATCTGTTCATTTTTTTTAGAAAGTTTTTAAATTGAAAATTTCTAACAATTTAGAAACGCATAAAGTCACTTACAAATATATCTACTTCATCCTACTATCAAATATACTATCGCTCACCAATATATTCTAGCTTACATCCACCACTCATCTTATTCCTCAATATATGTATACCGTCCACACACCACTCCACTCACCATCACTCTCGTTGTATTCACCTGTATCATCACCTTTCTATACATATAGAAATTGACTATATTGCCCTCACCCTACTCGTGTTCATATATGTGTTTGCTTGGAATGAAAAACACAACTTTTTCCACCTAAGATAACACTAGTAATGTTGTCAAAGTTAGAAGGTGGAAAGTCCGCTTAAAAAAGAAAAAAAAAAAAACGTAAGGGTTAGAAGGTCCGGAGTAAGCTAGAATTAATGAATAATTGCTTTCGATCGATCAACAAACAGACACTTATATGACAAAAATATAAGGAACTGGTTGGTGACATCAATATAGTAACGTACGTACGTCCAAGGGAACAAGATCCCCTTATCTCTCTCTCTCTCTCTCTCTCTCTCTCTCTCTTACATGCATAAACCAACATGTTTTGGTTTGTTTAGTAGTTGTCTTTACAGTAGGACTTGGTTCTGCGGAAGATGTAAGTAACACAATGAATTGTTGTTACCCGCTGGTGATCAACATGAAACACGCATGCCGGAACTAGCTAGCTAGTAGCAGTAGCAGTAGCAGTAGTAGTAGATAGTGTTATTAGTTCCCGGCCGGCCGGCGGAAGGAAATTAATTAAGTAGCAGCTGCAGCAGGCCGGGCTGGGCAGGGCAGGGGCCGTGGCAGTTGAGTTAATCCTCCTCCTTCTCCTCCTCGACTCGTCGACGATGATTGTTTTGGACGACATAGGTTCTGAGGGAAGGTGAGTGGGTAAGAGCAAAGGGTGCCACAGTGGTATTCTGGCTCGCATTCTT
The DNA here is from genome assembly GCF_009805555.1 of Andrographis paniculata. Lineage (NCBI taxonomy): Eukaryota > Viridiplantae > Streptophyta > Magnoliopsida > Lamiales > Acanthaceae > Andrographis > Andrographis paniculata. The sequence goes on from NW_026137588.1 coordinate 80,915, forward strand.
ATGCTGTATTCTTCTCCTCGCGATGTAGCCGCGGACCCAGGGGGTGACGTCCTCGTTGACTTTGATCATGATGAAGAAGATGATGCGGTAGACAACGATCATGCTGAACAGCACGCTCAGGTCGATCCATTTCGAGCGCCTCACGTCGATCTGGAACACATTCTCCAGTATGTACTCTCCCGGGATCTTGGGGAGATCGGACGACTGGTTGTCGAAGATCAGCCCTTTCAGATCGTTCTGGTACTGCCCCTGCACCAGGATTATGAACCCACACATGTATATTTGTATGTTAGAGTGATTGATTTATAATGACTGACTGACTGACTGAATGAATTATTTCATTACCTGCAGCGCCCAGAAATGGAAACTGATGTAAGACATGGGGTAACGCCAGACGGGCTTGGGGATGTCATTTGGAAGTCGGAAGTAACCAGAGACGAGCATGAAGATGCCCTGCAAGCCAGCGTAACAAGAAATTATAGTATAGTAATATATACTATCAATAATAATAATAATAACAATTAGAAAAATCATTGAGTGAGTGAGTCAGACAGATAGGCATATATATAGATAGAGGTGGAGATGGATGGATGGATGGATGGATGGGCATGGAGATGACAGAGAGGAGAGAGCAGAGACGACACAAAGTATATATATAACCTGAATGCCAGCCCCAATGATGATACCCATGAGGAAATTGGGGACGACGCTGGCAATAGCCATCATGAGGCTCTCGACGACGGTGACGCTGGCGTAGAGGCAGAGCACGAAGAAGAGGTAGTGGGAGAGGCCCGGGTGGAGGCGGACCATGAAGTAGCACACCGTCCCGGACAGGAACGTGATCAGTATCAGGAACGGCATCGCCGACAAGGTGTTGCTGATCACGAATGCGCTCACGCCGTAGTGCCCGTTCAGCCTCTCCCTCTGGAACACCTGCAAGCAAGCACATGGTCAATTCATTTGATTTCAAATTTCAATCGAATCGGATCATACACACACAAACAAGCAAACATTACCTTCATATCTTCTACGAAGGATGGGAACCCACCGATGGACATGAAGGTTACAAAGCCAAAAACGAAAGATGCGCACGCCCCCCTTGCCTGTACGCACGCACGCCAAACCAACAAGTTTTAATTAAGTTCAATATCCTGTCTGTGTTAATGTTCTGTGGAAGGAAACCTAATTAATTAATTGATTAGGCATAAGCTTGTTTTGTTTTTCTGTTTCAAATAAACATCGATCGATCAAAAGAGCCAGTGAGTAATTAAGAACATTTAATCAATTGATTACCAGGATTGAGTTGTAGCCGGTTCCCACATTCAAGTAAATGGTGCCAATGCAGATAGTGACAACAATGTAGATGACTAGCCTCAGCCAGTAATACCCGAAGTCCCTCGACATGTTCACAAAGGAGCGTGTAGTTAATGTGAAAGCCTGCATGAAGAAACTAGCCTGACTCCCCCCAGAATCTAGCACAGTCCCTTTCTGCATGTAAAAGTGTAACAAACAAAGCAGTCACTAATTAATTGGAATGAATATCTATCTACCTATCTATCTTCACCAGTTTGTTGTTACCAAATCCGCACTTGAACCTAATATGTCTGATGATGTATATTTTTATAGATAAGAGCCCGTCAGTGAGAGAGAGAGACACTCACAATTTTGGACATCTCCTCAATCTTTTCCTTGGCCGAATAACAATACTGAGATGTGCGATAAGAGTCTACAAGCGTCCGAATTGCTTCTGCTGTGGTTATCTTTTCAAGAGGATCATCGTTTGTCTCGAACTGATCAGAGATTCAAAAAAGAAAGAATGGCAAGCAGCCAGTGTCATCGATCCAATGTTTTGATTTAAATAAGAATGCTTGTTGAGTGAGGTCTACTATCTGACTGGAGTATGGAGTTTCTAGTGGATGATGCATGGTATGGTCGTCGTGGTATAAAAGAACAGAATCAAGTTTAGGGAAGAAGAATAATGTTACCCGAATCTTCATAGATCCTTTTAGAGTTGCTTTCACCTTGTCAAAATCGGAGTTGATGCACCGGAGGAAATGGTCGGAGGGATTTCTCAGAGCGGGGCAAGGGAAGCCAGCTTGTGCGAAAAACTGCATGAAACACACACACACACACACACTCATGAAGATGTTAATTAGCAGTGTTATTTTATTTAATAATTAAATGAAGTCGGTTAGCTAGCCTAGATCTAGTGATTAAGATGAGCTAGAGTGATGACCGCATGCCTCGTAGGCTTCCGAGGCTTGACCGAAGTAGACAGTTTTTCCACCGGACAGCAAGTACAGGCGGTCAAACAGCTCGAAAACTTCACTGCTAGGCTGGTGAATGGAGGCTATGACTGTCCGCCCATCTCTCGAAAGCCCGCGTAATGTCTGGGTCACAAAGAATGCCGATGCACTGCCGTTGACATATACATAGAAAGAGAGAGAGTTGTAATCATATATATTTTGCTAGAAATAGATGCTACATACAAAATGTCAATGCAACAAGAGTCAACAGGTGCGTCTTCGTGTAGATGTGTGTCGCGTCTGGTACTGATCAAAATAAAAGAAGACACACACACACACGCACACACACACGCACACAACATATATATATATATAGGCATATGTGTGTGTGTGTACCCCCTGCACACTCACGCCTGCCATTAGGTGGATCATGCGGCTTTATCCATATACGTCACCTTTAAATTGCATGCACACTAAGATTTTCCAAATTATTATTATTATTTCCAAGTTATTATTTTATTTAGGCAATGCATTGCTGACACAGGGACAAACAGGATTGATGAGGAAAGGCATTGAAGATCCTTGGAATGTGCACTTCCACAAAAATTTCAGTACAACGACAAAGGTAGACGACATAAAATGAACAAAAAATTTCCATACTGTCCTGATCAATATAAATAAATAAATATATATAAAGATTTTAATTTTGACTAAAAAGCTAACTAATTAAGGTCAGGTAAAACCTAGGTATAAAATGGCGGCAGCAATGCAATGCGGGCCGGGGAGTTAGTTAGCTAGCTAGCTAGGAGTTTACGTTCGTATAGGATATTAGTGTAGTAATTAAGAATTGCAAGTCTCCTCTAGTCTCGTCTCATCGATCAGATATTCAGATGAGCAAGAATGATTAATTAATTAAGTAGGCGCGTAATTACCTGTCCAGGCCGCTGGTTGGCTCATCCAGGAAAAGCAACCTGGGGCGCATCAGGATTTCGAGCGCGATGCTAACCCTTCTTCTCTCTCCGCCGCTGATGCCGCGCAGGTGCCAATTCCCGATCACCGTGTCCGCGCAGTCCTGGAGCCCCATCTCCACAATCGTGCTCTCTATCAGCGCGCGTTTGTCTGACCATGGCATCCCGTCGGGAAGGCGCAGTCGAGCTGAGTACGATATTGTCTCGCGAACGGTCAGGGTGCCGATCAGGTTGTCGTCTTGAGTTACATATGCCTGCAGCAGTGACACATAGATTAATTGGATTACTGTTAATGTCATGACTGCTGGCTGAACCAGGTGCGGTCGTATTGAATCCGAAGAATGCAGCAGATATTCCGTATTATCTATGGAATTGAAGTCCGGAGAGAGTGGCAGCCAAAGAGACGCATACGATACGCGTACCCATACCTAACGGATCGCAAGCTAAGGTTTACAGATAGATATAGATGCATAGTTAGATCATTAGTTTGAATACGCCGTTGCCGCTGCTGCTTTCTATTAATTGGACATTAATTATTATTATTATCAGAGAAACTAAAGCATATTGAAACTGTCCGATCGGATCGGATCGGATGGGATGGGAAGACATGAATGTAACCAACCAGGAAACGTTCCCTCGAACCATGCAAAAGCCGAGAGAGAGAGAGAGAGAGAGAGAGAGAGAGAGAGAGAGAGAGAGAGAGAGAGAGGGAGAGAGAAGGACATGAACCAGCAAGCACAATAAATAAAAGTAATAATAAGCATAGAAATAAAAAAATGGAATTTGAAACTCACAGCAGTGCCGAAGGAGAGCTTGGTCTTGCGGCCGTTGAGGAGAATGGTCCCGGAGAGGAAGGCGTTGGCCGCCAGACGGCCCGAGAGGGCGTCGAGCAGAGTGGACTTGCCGGATCCGGAAGGGCCCATGAGCGCCGTGAAGGATCCTGGCTCCGCGTACCCAGAGAGCTTCTCCAGGACATTCTGAGTGTCCCCGTTGCTCAGAGTGACCATCACCGTCAGATCCTTCCAGGTCAGCCTCGCCGACACGTCCCCCATGAACTCCGTGTTGGTCTTCTCCTTCCACAGGCTCTCGCTCAGGGGGCTCAGCCCCCCCACCACCAGCCCGTGCCCCTGCGGCTTGCTGGCCTCGATCTCCATCATAACATCATCTGCGGCCGAGGCTGAGGAGGAGGTCTTCTTATTCGTCGTCGTCGTCATGGCTTACCCTGCACTGCAGCAGCCGCGGAGTAATTAGTTGTTCGATCTCTTCCCCGAGAGTAATTAAAAGAATGGATACTACTGCGTGCAACAACAGCAGCTAGCTGTCGTCGGGGTATTAATCTGTGGTAGGCGACTAACAAGATTATCAGAAATGGAGTTTGTATGAGAAACGCAGACGCTGTGAATTTGACTGCCCCCCAATGCAATGGCTGACTGACTGACTGACTGATCACGGCGATATCACAGCAAAGGCTTCGCTACAGCTACAAATTCCAACAACCAAAACTACGAGGCCGGCCAGTCACGCAGTTAGGCTTGATTCTAGCTTGGGTTGGATTGGGTCGGGTTGGTTTAATCTGATCTGATCTGATCTGATCTAATCTAATCAAATCAAAGAATAAACATGATCGATCGAGTGATTATATCGTGGAAACAAGGCACACGCAGGCAGGCAGGCGCACAGTATAGTAGAGTCGTGGGGAAGAATATGAGTAGAGAAGGAAGGACTAGTAAAGGTAATTAAATTGACGCCGACGGCGATGAGGATGAACTCTCCTCCCTCCCACCCTCCGGGTCCATATGGGGTTTATGGTTATGGTTATGGTTATGGTTATGGATGGTCGAGTGAAATGGTGGTGCTGCTGTGCTGTGCTGTGCTGGGACGGCCATTAATGTGGGCAGGTAGATGTTGGTAGAGGCATTAAATGGGCATGTACCGACCCAATTAAATTAAAAATAAAGTTGTGGCATGGCACGGCATGGCATGGGCGGGCGGGGGAAGTTGGCACATAAATAAATTTCTAGGGCTCTCTCTAGTAGCCATCATCGTCTCGCCTTAGAACTCTTATTAATATCCCATCCAATTGCGCTTATTAGTTTTCTTTCGGATAGATAGATAGATAGATAGATAGATAGATACATCGATAGATAGAAGATAGCCATAGAATGAGCGTCAAATCATCCTCTGTCCTGGCCCACTCCATAGAACTCACCTCATGCACCTCACTTCTAATAGAACACAATTCCTTTTCCCATTCCAACACCCATTCCCATGTGGACAATATATATATATACATATATATCATAAATTAATTATTCTTTTTTCTATAATAAAAATATATAATTATTGTAGAATTAATTCATTTGCCAATTGCCATGCCTTCCACGTCAAAGTGCAGCTTTTTAAGTCCAGTTCTTACACACGCGCATCATTCCCTATGATTAAAATCAATATGGAATTAATATATACACACTTAAATATTTATTGGGATTGGACTAAGTTATTTTTGTTTTTTTGTTTTTTTTTTTTTTTTTTTTCATTCACGGGCCTATCATCATATCGATATCATGGCTAACGGTCTAAAGTGCTGGCCGCGTTTCCTTGGAGGTTATGGGACCTAAGTGCATTTGCAATAAAGGTATTTATTAAGTAAATATGTTTTTTCTTCTACATCATATTTTTTTCCTTCAAACTCAACAAAAGAAAGTACATACATATTTATATTTATATCAAAATTATTTATTTTTAATATTAAAAATTTTAAAAATATATATCAATGTATATCATTTTATAAAAAATAATATTCTATATAATATAAATATATAAATACAACTACTATTAAAAAAAAAAAGTAGATATTTTATAATTTTCTAAAAATAAAAATGGTGATGTAGCATGATGAGGTGCGTATCTCGTTGGTAGAGATACCACATTGCAAATGCCCTAACCTGGATGACAAATATTGTACGGACAACCTTTGTGGATCGTAATAAAACATTTATCTATTGTTCGATGCTAATACACCAATAAAGCATGCATTTATAGTTCCATATGCAAAATTATAAATTAGATAAACTTATGTTTGCTCTACATTCTCATCATAATAGCAAATACACAAAATATTATCTGATTAATTGACATGTTTTTTTTTTTGTTTTTTTTTTTTTTTTTTTATAACTAATTAACTTGTTTTTTTGTTAATACAATTGATATCACGATATCAAGTTACAATTATGTTGTCTGTCTCACAATATATGAAAAAGGGTTTGGTTCTATGAAATTGATCCCCCTTGAAATTACTTTATATACACAATGATGGGGAAATATGGAAAATCTTGTTATTGAATAATAGGTGAAAAATTAAATTCAAAATTTTTAAAACCGATTAAACGACAAGTAGAAATATTACGAATTGAGAAAATCAAAATAATAGGATCTTGGTCTTGCAATGAAAAAGACTAAGTTTAATTAAGTGGGCTAAGGTGGACTCATTATTATGTTTAAGGAATAATTAACTAAATAATTAGTTAATTATGCCTCTTTGGGAGTTTGAATACAAAATGAATGGATTTGTAAATAAATATAATTATAATGGATAAAGTGGCATGCATACCGGCAGACGAGCCATAGTAAAGTTACTTCTTAACGAGTTGAATCGAACAGAATTTGATAAATATGATCTTATATTTTATTTGTAATTCATATATATAATACTTCATTTATTTTTAATTCATAATTTCATATATATATATATTGTGAATATTCGCGAACAAAGATCGGACTCGTTCGTTCATCAACAAAATGAACATATTCGGCTCGAATTATTTATGTTTGCGAATTAGTTTAAACCAAATCAAACTGAATCAAATTTACAAATAGTTTGACTTGTTTAACAGCTCAAGGCCCACACGTGTGCCGCATGTCCATCGGGATTGGATACAAGCACAAGCTTGGGCTCAGTGCTTGGATTGTAGGACTTGGGACTTGATAAATGTTTGACTTCACGATGCCAAATTTTACTTGAAAGCCTAAAATTAAACTCAAATTTTTTTGTCATGTCTCCAGACAAACCCATATTATCCGGTACCTCAAGAAAATAGAACTAATTTTTAGCCCGGCATGCATGTACAAAAATTTTATCTAGATATTTAACAACGAATTATTATTGGCAGTTTTTGGCAATTAATGGTCGACAATACTAACGGTAATGGTCAATATTTTCAATTTTGATATTGAATTTTCCCGAGTGAAGGTTCCTATAAAAGCTCTCCATACCCTCTATTCAACACACATATCTTAAGCTCTCTTCTCTCCAATTACTTATGTTTTTCCAATTAACTTTCCAGCAAGTTTCCATAATTTTATTTCTTCCGGAATGGTTCTCTTCTTTCCTTGTCATATTTGTTCCGAAAAAGTAAGTTTTCGACATAAAGGAGTTTGAAAAAAGATATATAAATATATATATGAACAATCATGCATCTTCTAAAGTCAAATGAATGGAAACAGTGGTTTTGAAAATGGCATTTAAAAAAGAGCTAATGATAATTGCTAACATAGATTTAGCGGACTGTGACGTGATATCTAATTGGGACCAATACTTTTGTATTCAAGAATATACGGCCGTATATATATAATCAACACTTATACGTCATTGAAAACACAACCGTGTTTTGTGTCTTACTCCTCCAAGCTGAAACGCCTACTCTCAATCTCCCAATTCAACTTTAACAACCTCACCTCCGGAAAACTTCTCGGGCTGGCTTTCCGGCCTCGCTGCTGCCCAATTCTGGCTTGTCCTCCTCGTTGGCTCCCTCCTCAGCCTCGCCGGCTATGACATCCAGTACCTCTTTTCTTAGCTAGCCACCTCTTCTCCCTTTCCTATTACCATATTTTTTCCCTCACCTCCGTTATAGTTTTCTGATCGAGCGAAAGTGTTCCTTCTTCTTGACGCTATTATGCCGGTAGCCGTCTGCCTTGCCGCTGTCCTGTTAGCCTGTGACTTGAGCGTCAAGAAAATGAGGAATCTGACGGCTGGATTCTTCTCTATGTTCGTCGTCACCATCGCCACCGGCATCGTTGTTGTGGTCACCAACCTCAGCTCTGCTGCCTCCCACTCAATCTTTAATTTTGTCATCTTCATTGCCATTGTTTTTTGTTCATCCTGTCTCTTCCAATGGCTACGAACACTTTCTTAGCAATTTATTGTAGCTGCTTCGACTTCAGTTTCTGCTCAGATTCTCCATTGGATTGCAGAAGTAGCACCATATATATACACAATGAAAATTGAATGGTTAAGGAATTATTGATTATGAGGGGAAGACAGAGAAGAAGTGCAAAATTGTGCAGAAGGAAGATCGAGGAACTTAATAGAAAACTGTGTGTGGGTATTGAATGTATGAACGAATCTTGTTTTTATTTTGATTTGATTTGGGGACATGAACTGCAATTACAAAACAACACACGGCCGTAGGGTTATGGAATACGATCGTGTTTTCAATAACGTTTAAGTTGATTATATATATGCGGCCATATTTTATTAAACATGACTTTATTTGTTCAAATCATATGTCACATACAATCAGTTACGCTCATATAATTAGTTTTCGGTAATTTTATAATAATGAGACCAAAATTAATTAAAATTATTTATATTGAAATTCGTATTTATGAATTTCTCATCAAAATTGGTTAATTTAAATTTCAATTGGACTTGTTTAATTTTGATTTCTTCCTGATTAAGTGGTATCTTTCTCATCAAAATCAAAATATCTTGTGTAGCGAATGGAGATGGACAGCTATGAATTAAGTCAACAAGATTGAAAAGGTGAGTGAAAGATTGAATTGGAAGTGGTATTGATTTGTTTCCAACTAATACCGGCCAGCCTCAACTTTATTATTAGTACAAATCAACCGAGCTCAAACTCAATTTGGATAACTTTTGGTTTGACCGACAAGGAGTGTCGGACTTGTTTGAGCTCGTGATTTTATTGTAGGTAACAACACCTCACCCCAATTACAATACATACATGACAAAATAAAAGAAAGAAAGAAATAATTTAATGAAATACAATATGGGTGGGTGTGGGTGTGTGGATAAGAAGATATTATTCACGGAGGCGGTGGACAACTAGAAGCTGAAAATTCGCAGACGACTTGCACTGTACTGACTATTTTCGTCAACAGCCAAGCCAACAACCCACTCCGACCAGCTTATTAGCTTATTTCTTTGGAGTAAGAACATACATTTTGCAATCGTGGGGAGACACCTCCGCGGAGATCTGCCCTTGGAGGGAGCTTTGGGTGGAATGCTGCAGATCATATTAGATGAGATGAGATGAGATTAGATTCAATGCAACAATAGTAATAGGAATACATATAACAGCAGCTATTTATTAGTAGTAATTTGTTGTCTTGTAGTAGTAACTAGTGAGGAAAGAAGTAGGTCCTGCTAGCAAGCAAGCAAGGTTGCTTACCGCCCAAACATCGCGGGCATCAACAACAGTGGTGGAGCGGAGGCCTAAGTCGGACCAGTAGGCAGTAATGGTGGCCTGCGAGGACCCTCTGTTCCATAAAACCACCGCATGCCTGCCCCCGCTCAGCGCTCCTCCCCACACCTGCACACCAATCAATCAATTATACATATAATAAGAATGGAAGAATACGAAGAACACATGCACTTGTGCAGTGCAGTGCAGTGCAGTGCCTTCAACTTAGGCAATCAATCGCATGATATGATCCATCCATTTGCCTCCCTGCCAAGGCAACACCACTACTACTAACCTCTGAATCCCCATATTTCTTGAGCTTCCTCCCTTGAATGCCAAGCTTATCTGTATGTGTGTGTGTGTATGCACATCATTATTAATAAGGCATGAGCTAGCTAGCCGTGCAGGCGATCGAGCCACACGACTATATATATATATGCATACATATAGAAAACGGAGAGAGAAAGTGTGTGTGTATGTGTGTGCGGTGTAGTGACTCGTCGCTCGCTCGCTGACCTTGGTTTACGGCAATAGCCTCCTTGTTGGTCAACAGATCCTTTGTCACACTGTCCATCGACCGAATGTCACACCCAATCAGCAGAGGAGCCTAACCACCCCCCACAAAACAAAACAGCATTAGCAATAGCATTCGCCTTAGCATTAGCATTAGCATCAGCATCGCCCATCTTAATTAGAAGGAGATGAACAATGAATTCCTCCCTTGGTGTTGGTGTTGGGGTTGGTGTTGGTGCTGCTGCTACTGCTACTGCTACTGCAATTCATTCATTCATTCATTGCCGCTATTTATTCATTTATCAAGTCACTTACTTTCGCCAATGCCCATATGCTGAAATGTGATCGATATTCTTCAGTGCTCATCCCACCATTCCCAACTTCCAACATGTCCGGATCTACCAAAATCATTCCAACACACTCATCATCATCATCCAGCTGTAATAGATGTTGGCAATTCGATCGATGCTTGCTCGCAATCAATTAAAACACAATGGAGCTCAGTCTTACCGTTCCATCCACCTGGCCCTGCATACGCTGCCCATTTGTCGTTCATATCCGCTCGAGAAATCATACTAGGTAGAAATCACATGAATAAAAGAAGCAGTGTCACAACCACCACCACTACTACTACTGCTACTGCTACTACTATCAGGATTACGAGTTTTTCACCTCTCCCAGTCATCACTAATGTCTCCAGTTGTTCTCCAACTGTTTCCAATAGATTTGGCCCAGGTGGCTGGATCTTCTTGCCCCCTGCAATTCATTGCACTTGCTCTGTCAATCACATATTCATATATGGTAGGTAGGTAGGTAAGGACGAGCGCCGTGATCCTGGCTGGATTGGCTGAGACTAACCATTCACATAGAGAGAAGAATATGGACCTCCCGGAGTTGAGCAGAGCCTTTCCCATTAAGGGATACCTTTCCCTACCGCTGACACCATTGTTGTTGCAATTGTCATACTTCAAGTAATCCGCGCCCTGTGTTGTGTTTTCAATATCAAACACCACCACAGGTTAGCACGAGCAGAGTCCCATATGGGGGGGGGAGGATATCAGACAGAATATCAATATGCATGCAAGTACCCATGAGGCAAAAGTTTTTGCATCTTGCTCTTCGTATCCAAGTGATCCAGGCATTTGCTTGCTGCATGTCTGAGTCCTGCCGTAATATATAAATTAATGATCACAACCCATTCCCATCGCCATTACCATCATCAATATCAATACATACAGTTTAAGCCCTATATAACTAATTAAGCTTCCTTCCTTACTAAAATAGCAGTATATTTTACCCAGCATCGGAGTAAATTCCGAATTTTAGTCCTTTCTTGTGGACATATTCTGCCAGTGCTTTCATTCCAGAAGGAAATGTAGATTCTTTGGCCCTCAAATTCCCCTGCATTGCATAACAATAAATTACACAATTATTATTATTATTATTATGCTGACAATTGGCTCTTTTACTCTGGATCGGTTCAAACAAGTACAAGAGGGCATAGATTCGTTTGTTTGTCCATACCTTGGAGTCCCTACTTGATTCAGCCCAACAATCATCTGAGGCAGATGAAGAATAAGAAGAAAGGCTCTAAGTCAAGAAACTAACTAATGCTAATTAGTACTGATACTCTGTACTGTGTGTCCCTATATCTATTATATATATATATATGTAGATATGCATTGCAGTTGAATGGTACGCACCGAGGTTAATATATTCATATCCAAGCGCGGAAAGCCCCGTTGATACCATTGCATCAGCTGTCTCAATCATATGAACAGACAAACAAACCCACCCAGCTGTGAGATACCATATCGTAACTTGGCAGGACATACAAGTTTGATTAACTAACGGCAAGGAACAAGTACTAAATTGGAGTGTATCCTATGAAGCAGGCTCATCACCTGTTTCTTTGATCAGCTTCTCATCGATGTTGCACTGAAAATGATTCCAGCTGTTCCATCTGAAGATTGGCAGAGATTATTATGGCTGATATGAAATCATTTTTCTCCGGGAAATTAAAGAAGCAGAGAATTAAAGAGAACAAATTAAGGAGATCAGAATAGATGTTTGTATGGACACGGATGGATGGCTATATAGATAGATAGATAGACATATGGATAGATAGCTAGGGACATAACAACATACCCCATCTGAGGAGTTCCGCCAAGACCGTTTTCCAGAAGAGCTTTCCGAAAGTGGGAATGGGAGTGGGAGCGGGAGCGGTTGTGGGAAGCCGTGAACCACTTGGTCGGTCGAGCAGATGTCGCGGAGGCACTGAATAAGAGGCAGGAGCAGGCCAGAAAAATCACAAGTGATGGCAGCGACAGACGCCGGCGTCGCCCCATCCCAATACTAGTAGAAGAAGAATGTTTGACAGCAGCAGCAGCAGCAGCGCCCATCGTATGAGTGAATTATCAATTGTATGTTTTTGTTTATCAAGATAACGGGGACTGGCTATCCTTTTCCTCTCCTATCCTCCACTATATAATATATATATATATATATATATATAAGAGCCGACAGACAGACAGACAGACAGAGAGAAAGACGGGCGACGGGACGGAGGGACCGACAGAAAGAGAGACGACGGAAGGAGATTACAGTGAATGAAGAGACCTACCAAGGGAGCAAGGAAGGGCAGGGCCTGCGACTAATAATAATAATAACAATTACAATGATACTAATAATAATATCGATCCTACGTCCTAAAAGGAGGAGGAGGAGGGGGAGGGGTGCACTACATGCTATATGCACACATGATTAAATAAAGGTGAAGGAAGGAAGGAAGATGTGTATGGAGGAAGTGACGTGGCGTGCACCGATGGAGCTGAGTGAGAGGAGCACTGTCACGCACAATAGTCGTGGTCGTGTCGTGTTGTCTCTTTCTATTTATGAAAAAGATGAAACAAACACATACGGCCTAGCCACCCACCCGCACGTGACATGCATGCATATGGCACATGCAGCAGCAGCAGCAGCTTTATGTGTGTATGTGTATATAAATAGCTAGCGTATACTACAATATACTGCTAATATAGTATAGCACTATACTACACGAACACGACTACGACTATATGGTATGGTTTGGGATTAATGATTGATGGATGGATGAATGAAGTCCAACTAAAACTTGAGTTAGGCCGTTCCCATCCCATTTCATCCGATCCTCCGATATATACTATAATAAATATATCATAACTGTCCGATTCATTCAAAATCTAATTATGATATCGAATGCCTTAAGGTATTGTATTGTATTGTAAACATCCCATCCAGCTGCATTGCATTCATTTAATGCCTCCTCCTTAATTTAAATGTCCTTTTTCTTTCTGGAGTTGGAATCGTCTTGGTACTTACTACATATGGACATGAATGTACCAGTACTTAGTTGTACTAGTTCATAGCTACAAAGAAGCCTAGAATAATATATATATATATATATATACATATATCGGAATACATAACATAATTCGTGTGTGTACGTGCAAATTGCAATGATATGACTGCGCGTGTATGTATTTGTGTATGTGCGTTGTGCAGCTAGCATTGGGTCATTTATTTATTTATTCATTCTAGAATGCATGTAATCCCCACAGATTGACTGACTAGCTAGTGTGACCTCCCACAAGTCAGCCCTATTTAAAGGTAGGCACTTTAACTAGCTAGCTGGCATAAAAACATCCTTTATTTTACCCCTTTTGGTCAATCCCAATCCCAATCCCAATTCCAATTCCCAAACCGAATTGAATGACGACTGGCTCTGCCTAGATATTGACTCGTGGAGGTTCTACTGACCTTTTTTAGTTGCAATTTTCTCCATCGGCAGCAGCAATAAGCATAAGCAGCTACATATAATATACCTACTACTCCTACTCCTACATGCATCCTTTAATTAAAGTGCTGATTCTTTTATGATCATCATCATCTTTGTTTTTATGCATGTGTATAGATAGGCTATGTCAATGCTCTATATACACCAACCAACTCATCCCATCTATGCCTTCAAAATTTATATGCAAAAGGCAAAATCTGAAACGAACTCTCCGCCATCCAGCCAGCCATGATTGCCAAATATAGCATCAATCTTAATTAACCATAGCCATGCCATATAAAATAATAAGCAGCAGCAAGACCATCTAAAACTACTCATTTCTATCATCCATTTCCATTTGCCTGCCCTATGTCTTAATACATATACCTATATCAATACGCATATAATACGACTTACCTTTGTTCAGAAACATGAATGTGTTATCTTGAAAAGCAATTTTATGCTCAGTTTAAACTATTTATAAACCTTTCTGTTTAAAATTAAATATAACATGAATTGTATTTTGATTACCTGAACAGTAACATATATAATGACATATATAGTGACGAGTAAAATGTAGTCTCACCTCATATGCTAGCTTGTGAATCATCCATGGATTAGGCTATTGTTTTATTCAAATTTTCTACTACTGAGTCATAAAAAATATGTAAACTTCGTAAACTCAAAATTTTGACAGCTTTTCCTTTCAAATGTGATGTTTTGAGGTTAAAAGTTGACCTAAAATATAGCATATCGTAAATATATGAGTATATTATGATGCATACTGCACTTTTAGTTCCAAAGCAATCTCAATTCTCCTAGTAAAGTATTCTGATCATCAAAGTCGTTTTTAATCATTTCCAAAATAGCTTAATTATCTTAAGAATTCCCCGACGATTTTGGATACCGTGTTGATTAAGTTAACACATATTAATATAACATATATCACATATTTTTATAGCATATTATATAATTACAAATAACATAATATATTTCAATTTTAACACAATAGCACAATTATAAACATATTATATAGTACAATACCATACATAACTTATGCATTATGCCTTGTAATAAAAACATTAATTGTTTCAAATCAGCATGCTAATTTGATCAAATTAGCACGTTTGATCTTGTCAACACCTTAATAGCCACAATTCATTACATATTGATCTCATGAGATCTTCTTCAATTATAAGAATTAATACATAGCTTTGCTTTCTAAAATAAATTGTATAAATAATATTTTATTTTATTTTAGCATTTTCATACATCTTTCGAAACTTGTAATAGTTCAAAAAAAAAAAAAATCAAAAATCAAAAGAAAACAGATTTCATTGTCATAAAAAATTGGTTTGTATGTATACTTCTTTTTTAAATATAAATTATACAGTTTATATATATTCTAGACACAAAAAATATATGTCTAAAATCAATTAAATATCATGTATTTTGGAAGAAAATAAAATTCCAATAAAATAAATATATGGTATTTAATTATGCACACATGTTAATTTTTGTACAATAAATATCAACCATTAATGCAAAAATCTGCTTAAAATGGAAGATATCGTACAAATATTACGTTCATATATAGAGCCATAATAAATTTGGCGGCAAAATAAATTAATCTTGTCAATAAAGGAAATATATAAGTAATATCTTCCAAACAAGGCAATGATATAAAGATCTTGTCAATAAAGGAAGTATATAAATTAATATATTCCAAACAAGGCAATGATATAAAGATCTTGTCAATAAATGAAGTATATAAATTAATATCTTTAAAAAAGGGCAATAATATAAAGATTTTGGCGAGAAAGGAAGGTGCACAATCAAATCCGTCAAGAATGAAAAACGGCATCCGATGGAAAAGGAAAGATTATAAAATCTTTCCATCCAAGTAGCACCATCCGAAAAGGAAGCCAAGGCCGCCCTCCCCTATAAATAGGAGTCATGGCCAATTCATTTGACACACCGAAGTTTCTTCGAGGATTCAAACAAAGGGGTAAGTCTCTAGACTCTTTCTGTATTGTTCTTCATGTTCTTCGTGTCCTTCGAAGCGTTCTTCGTCGAAAGTCACTAATTTGGACAAATGCTTCAATATTGGTTGACGAATCGATGAAGTTAACGTTCTTCGTCGTATGTCCAAGCTGGAGGAAGGATCAAAGCTCTCAAAGCCGTTGAGGAATTCGTCAAAGCCAAGGGAAGGTCTTCAAAGTTCCTCTCAAAGCTTCAAGATGTTCATCGCGTTCTTCACCAAAGCATCAACTCGGCCCTCTTCGATCCAAAAGTCAAAGGGACATGCCACCAAAAGCGTTATGGAGCATCAAATCCACATTTTCAAAAGATCAAAGCTGCGGATCGTCCAAAGAAGACATCAAATCCAAAACTGAGGATCAAATCGCCCACACGGAGACCGAAGCTCTCTAAAAGGCGAAAAAGGCAAATTAAAGATCAAAGCTGCGGATCGTTTAAAGAAGACAACAAATCCAAAGCTGAGGATCAAATCGCCCACACGGAGACCGAAGCTCTCCAAAAGGCGGAAAAGGCAAACTAAAGATCAAAGTTGCGGATCGTCTAAAGAAGACATCAAATCCAAAACCGACGATCAAATCGTCCGCACGGAGACCAAAGTCCTCCAAAAGCGGCAAAGCCAAAACAAATGTCAAAGTCGCGGGTCGTCCAAAGAAGACAACAAATCCAAAGACGATGACCAAATCGTCAATGCGGAGACCAAAGTCCTCCAAAAGGCGGCAAAGCCAAAGCAAAGATCAAAGCCTCGAATCTTTAAAAAAGACATCAAATCCAAAGCTGACGATCAAATCGCTCGCACGGAGACCAAAGTCCTCCAAAAGCGGCAAAGCCAAAACAAATGTCAAAGTCGCGGATCGTCCAAAGAAGACAACAAATCCAAAGACGATGATCAGATCGCCAACGCGGAGACCAAAGTCTTCTAAAAGGCGGCAAAGCCAAATCAAAGATCAAAGCCTCGGATCGTCTAAAAAAGACATCAAATCCAAAGGCGATGATCAAATCGCCAATACGGATACCAAAGTCCTCCAAAAGGCGGCAAAGCCAAATCAAAGATCAAAGCCTCGGATCGTCTAAAAAAAGACATCAAATCCAAAGCCGACGATCAAATCACCCGCACGGAGACCAAAGCTCTCCAAAAGCCGGCAAAGTCAAACCGAAGACCAAACCTCTTCGGATCAAAGAAGCCATCGAAAACTAAGTTGGAAAACAAATCGACCCGGAAGAATTCAGATCAAAAATCAAACCCATTTAGAGAATAGGACCTGCTTTAAATTCAGATCAAATATAATTTGTACAAATTTTATGTTTATTAAAAATAAAACAATTTTTTGTCTACGTATATATAAATTGTATTATTATTAATTATTTGATTATAAAATATCAAACCAAACTATTATTCAAATACAAATATAAAATATATAAATACAAGTAAACAAACTCTCTTCGTCTTGTTTATCACAAGAATAATATAAGTATTTATTTATGTTTGAATAATAAATTGTTGAATCTTATCCTCTCCCTCTATCCCTCATAGTCAAACAAACAAGCCCTAAATAGCAGCAGCTTACAGGTAGATGGTGGTGGTGTTGCAATTGCGCCGCGTCTATTTTTGAAGAGGTGATGATGTTAAATCCTAGAAAGAAATAAATGCCATAGGTTTGCTTGTTTGTTTGTTATCGACTCGGAAGAAGATGAAGATGTAGCGGGTTTTAAGGTTTAAGCACAAACCCCAAAAAGATAAAAATAAAAATAAATAAATATAACTAGAGGCCGAGACTTCATGCCTGGTTAGGGCATGAGTAATACACACTGTTCGTCTGTTGCTTCAATAATAGTAATAAGTTAAGGGTATTAGAGGAGGTGTGTTTGTTGGGCGTGCGTGAAGATCAGATGGGGGCAAGTTGGGCCAGGCCAGCCCGTCAAAAACAGATCCAGATCCAGATACAGTCCTGGACTAATATGGCCTGACCTGACCTGTCCTAGCCGCTGTTGGGACCACAAAGCAATTCAGCCCTTTGCCTGCTTAAGCCAGGTCTCCAAGTACGGACACGCTGCAGCTGAGTGTGCGAGTGAGTGAGGCCCAACTTGTTCTTTTCTTCTTCTTCTTATTAGTATTATTTAGTACTAAAACAGTAGACACAAATAAAGATATGAAAGCGTGCAAGCGCAACAAACTAGCAAGCAAACAGCACACCCATCATCCAATCCAAAGGCCAAACTCAACTCTTCTTATATACACGTACAGGGAACTCGAAGTGGAAGTGGAGCAATCAGATTGTTGAATGAATGAATGACTGGATGAATTTTGTGCAAGCAAGTATCAATGGTGTGGTGTGGTGTGGTGTATTGCAGCCCAGCCTGGCTGGCACTCATTCACACTCTCTCTCTCTCTCTCTCTCTCTCTCTCAGAGGTATGCTACAGGGAGCAGAATGGCGCGTGGAAAGACGGTTGGGGTTAGGGTTGGGGTTGGGAGGCAGCAGCATATAAGGAGAAGAATTCATAAAAGCGGGGTGGGGCGATGCATGGAGCCCACCACCCATGTGCCCTCCTCCTGTCTCCACCACCCCCTGCTCGCTCGCTCGCTCGCTCTCCTCTCTCTCCCCCTGTTGCTGCTCCTCCTCCTCCTGCCTCCAATCCTCCAATCATTATTACTACTCTCTCTCTCTCTCTCTCACTCTCCCCTCCCACTACTCATTCATCGACTCACCTGTCTGTTTGTTCGTTTGTTTATATCACTCTATCCATCCTTCCATCCATCTATCTTTGTTTATTCATTATTGCTGTTACTCCCTCCTCCTCCCTCCTCCGTGGATTTCTTCTCATTTAATTCCCTGCTTTTTTCTATATCATCACCATCATCATCACTCCCTAATCTTTTTTATTTTTATTTTTTCACTTACTATGTCAGCGTCGGCAGCTGCTGCTCATGACGGTGCTAATGGCGCTGCTCTCGATCCTCCTCCCCCTCCCCGCCACCCCCAACTTCTCCCTGCCCCCTCCGCCCCCAAGAAGCCCCCCGCCAAGGACCGTCACAGCAAAGTCGACGGCCGCGGCCGCCGCATCCGCATGCCCATCATCTGCGCCGCCAGGGTCTTCCAGCTCACCCGGGAGCTCGGCCACAAGTCCGACGGCCAGACCATTGAGTGGCTGCTTCGTCAGGCCGAGCCTTCCATCATAGCCGCCACCGGCACCGGCACCACCCCTGCCACATTCTCCACCGTCTCACCCTCCTCCGCTCGTAATTCTGCCTCTTCCTCTTCCTTCTCTGCCTCCGGCCTCGACCACAAGCCCCTTTCCCATTCCCTCCTCGCCCCCACCCCCTTCATTCTTGGCAAGCGCCTGCGCTCCGACGATGATGACCAAACCCAACACCTCTCCAAGGACGATGTCGCCGTGGGCCCTACGGTCGCTGCTGGGGGTTTCTGGGCGCTTCCTGCAAGGCCAGACTTTGGCCAGGTCTGGAGCTTTGCCGCTCCTCCACCTGAAATGGTGGTCGCCGCTGCCACCGGACCAAGCAATTCCCACCACCAGCAGCCGGCTTCTTTGAGGTTTATGCAGCAGCAACAGCCGTTGGGAATCGGAGAGGCCTCTGCCGCGAGGGTCGGTAATTATCTCCCAATCGCCCAAGTACAGGGACACCACCTCAATTTACTCGCATCTCTATCTGGTCCTCCTCCCCAATCTTCTGAACAGCAGAGGGATGGTGATGCCAGTTGAATGGTGTTTCCGTTTGTTAATATTTAATCGATGCAGTCATTTGGGTTTGCATTAGTGAGTGAATGCCTGCTTTGCTGTCTACGTTGTTGCTTTCTGTTGCTTGATTGCTGGTTCCGGGGTACCTTAATTATCCCATATGCTAGTGGTGGTGTAAAATTCTGGGGCTTTGCTTCTGTTGATTGCCTTGCGTTTTCATTGTTCATGATGCTGGTGTTGATAAGTTCTCTATCCAGTGTTTGTATTAGACTTCAGAGTGCTTTTATTTGTAGCTGTTGTTTGGTTGATGGAAATACTCCAATTTGTGTAAGAACGTTAGACAATAAAGGAAATTATTTCACATTGATTTCGCCCCTTTATCTTTGCCCTTGTCCGGTTTATCTTGCTTGCCTTTCATGATTTAATATGATTTGTTATATTCATTATAGGAGGTTGCGGCAGACTACAAATACTTCATGCAAGTTATAGTCACATTCTTTCTTCTTGTATCTTTGAGATGTTTATGGATATAGAAGAGGAGAACATAATATTTATTGCAGATGGAAAGCTGCTATGATGGTAGCTTCACGGCTTGCAATTGCTTCTATGTACCTCAGAGTCATGCCGGCTTCTCAAGTAAGTACCTGTAACAAATCTGTTCTTCTTACGTTCATCATGCAAGCTTGCCCCTATCCTCATGCAAAAGCGCCCACACACACACAGAGTGGAAAGCCTTTTTTGTTTTTGTTCTTGTTGTTGTTTATTGTATAGTTTCAATCTATTCATAATTTTTGTTCTACCCTAGTATGTCACTGGTAATTTGAAAGATTTCTGTACTTATGTGATGTTATAGGGAATTTATTATGAGAGTATGTCATAATTACTTGGGATTTGAGACTCCAGGGTTCAATTCATATGTATTCTTTAATAATGTTACAGAAAATGTCTTACACATGTTTATTTCTAGGGAAAAAGATGATGCAGACGATTTTATATCTGTGATGACAGATTACGCTATATTTATGCAGATGATTCTCTTTTTTGTTTCAAATTTCTTATACATTGAAAGTTTCTTAAAAGTATGCTTCTACTTGTGTTATAAATAAAGGATTGTGTTCTTCTAGTAAGTCATTATATGATTGTTATATCTATAGACTGCTGTTAATAAATATATTTAAATTTGATACCAAATTTAAATAATGTACATTTTTAGGTAAACTTAGCACTCCTTGAATTGGATTTTGAATTTGACAGTGTTAACTTGAGCAAGAGCAGGTATGCGAGGTCAGTGTATGATCCACATAATGATGTTAAGCAGGCAAATGTGCTCTTCTTGAGCAGACTCTTAAAAACAACATTAGAACATGGAGACAAAGCAACTACATGAAGAGCAGTGAATGCTAGTGGAGGTTGTACCAAGCACTTTTGTGAGTCTTGTTAATGGATTATTCTCTCCAATTATAGTAGAACACGGTATTCCCACTTCCGTTTAACTTAGTTTGATATTAAGTGCATTGTAGCTCTGGAAAAAGTGGTCACAATGAGAAGCTGTAGGATTGCATCCTCCCCTGAAATACAACCATAAAAATATAGAATATACAGCTATGACAGAATTTATGCATATAATCTGTAGAACTAAACAAGAAAGTAACAAAATCACAGTATCCACAAAACTTAGTTTCAGGATTAAAGTAAATTAAATTTATATGCAGTTGGATGTTCAAGTAAAGATATGAATGTATGATGAGAGATATATTGAGTTTCAACTGGGGAATTTATTAACTAAAGAATATTCTGTAGATTATTTATCAGTACAGAGCCTGGGGGCCAATTACTAGAATTTTTGGCAAAATCCAAATGTCAGCTGTGAAATCATCTTAGAAATCTCTTTGTTTTACTTCTAGTCTTAATATAAAAGAGTGTCCGTAAAATTATAGAGATGAATCTTTCTTTTTAGTATCAAATCCTAAACATACGATACAATGTCTTCAATTTTTTGGTTTCTAATAACCAATCTATTGATTCGGTTAAGGAAAGAAGAGTTATGCACGACTGATTATATGCTTTTTCAAGTTTCATTTCTCCAATTTCTTGTATTTAGAAGTTAGTGACTGACGACTCCAAATATGAGTATATTCTTAGTTTGATAAACTGTGTATTACTTGAATTTTTGTATAAAAACTATCATAATAACTTGTTAATGGCATACATTATTGATCTATATCGCTTGGCATGATCAAAAGTTTGTTTGTTGAGATTATTAACGATTTTTGCCCTTTTTAAGCGGTGTTCTGGTGCAAAAAAAGTTAAGGCAGACGCCACAAACGACAACCACCTCCGCTTGCAAGCGATGGTTATATCACTCAGAAAAGACTAAGACAAGAGAGGCAAGCGGCAGCTTCCACCGGTCACAAGCGACAGTCTCTCCCGCTTGCAAGCGAAGGCTCAGACGCTGCAGAATGACGGCAGATATTGACTAAGTGTTCCAACTGCAGCGGTGCAGCCATTCTATTTCCAGCCATCACAAGCAAGCCTAGCTGCGCTGATGCCCTCCGGCAAGCGAGGAAGATCTGAGCCCTTATCCTATGCAAGCGAAGTGAGTACCCTAGGAGTTATGGCCAACTGCTTCAACAGCCATCAACCGCCTAACTGCCTAGCGGTTGAAACTGCCTTGTAACTGCTTGCAACCGTTCTTTTTCACCTAGTATAAATAGGGCCAGATATCTGTATGTAAATATACTTCGATTGGAGTATTTTAGCGATTAATTTCCTGCGCATTCTAGCTGTCTTTATGATGTTCGAGAGCTCCAACCCTGTAAGGGAGTTCTCCACGGGAATGGCCAAGGGAGTATGGAAATGCTAATAAAACTGGAAATGCTAGTTCTACAAAGCTGTAATCGAAAGCAGTAAAGCTACACTAAGTAAGCGGTAAATCCCTACTCCCTTGGCTATTCCCGTGGAGAACTCCCCTACAGGATTGGAGCTCTCGAAGACAAGGAAGACAACTAGAATGTGCAGGAAATTAATCGTTAAAATACTCCAATCGAAATATATTTACATACAGATATCTGACTCTATTTATAGTAGGTGAAAAGGAACAGTTACAAGGCAGTTTCAACCGCTAGGCGGTTGATGACAGTTATTCTGTTAAAGCAGTTGTTGGCCATAACTCCTAGGGTGCTCACTTCGCTTGCATAGGATTGTAAGGACTCAGATCTTCCTCGCTTATCGGAGGGCTGGAGGGCATCAGCGTAGCTAGGCTTGGTATCGCTGCAGTTGGAACACTTAGTCAATATCTTGCTGTCATTCTGCAGTACTGGGCGCTGGGCCTTCGCTTGCAAGCGGGAGAGACTGTCACTTGTGAGCGGTGGAAGCTGCCGCTTGCCTCTCTTACCTTAGTCTTTTCGGAGTGATATAACCGTCGCTTGCAAGCGGAGGTGGTTGTTGCTTGTGGCGTCTGCCTTAGCTTTTCTGACATCAGAACACCGTTTAAAAAGAGCCAAAATCGTTAATAATCTCAACAAACAAACTCTTGATCATGCCAAGCGATATAAATTAATAATGTATGCCATTAACAAGTTATTATAATGATTTTTATATAAAAATTCAAGTAATACACAGTTTTGTGAATATTTCTATATTTGGAGTCATCTGTGACAAAAGGAGATAAAGGTAACCTGTTATGTGAACATACTTAGTTGGAGAAAGTTCATCCCAATACAATTTGCAAGTGGTGTCTGTGTTGTGGAGAATTAATGTTCAAATAGATACTAAAGGCCTAAGATATGTATCTCGTTTTAAAAATGTGTCATTAATGTCTAGTGGATTGCTGAATTTGTTCATGAGAACAATGTTACGCCACTTTTGCAGGAGAACTTGGTGGCTGATAAAACAATCAGGAGTATGACCGGCTTCGTATAGATGCCGTTGTTAGTCAGTCTTTACTATCAAAATTGAACACCTGGCTATCTCCTGAGTTTTTCAAAATCTCTCTCTCTCTCCTACAGTAGAATGAGTGACATTTCACTGGAACCCTGTGAGAGAAATATTTGATAGAAAGAACGAGAATCCTTAATTTATTGAAGAGCTATTGTGTAATATGATTAGTACTCTGGTTGACATCAATTGCCACAGGTTGCCATATAATCCCAATTTTATGAATGGAGTTTTATTCTTTTCAGAAGTTCCTATGATGTGCTTGACAATGTTAATGGTAGTGTGTGACTTAATTTCTGAAAATCAAGCATGCTACGAAGTAATGTTGAAGAACTGTAGCATATGAGTTGGTTGTATTACTATTTAAATTCAGGGTATGAAATAATTACTGTTTCATCATATCTATCACTACCATTGCTCATCTTCAGAGCTAGTTTTCAGGATAAGGAAGCAATGGAAAAACATGTTTATACATATGGAAACTCGTATTATTCTATTTGATGGTGACATCTGAGTATAAATGATCTGGAATGAATATCAGTGAAATTCAAAAATGAAAAATATTTCATTATTGAGAGCTGGGCTACTTCTCATTTAGGCATACTTGTAGTCATTAGTACACCCGCATTGGTCCTAAGTAAATTATCACACCCTCTACTTTCTGCAAATCTGCATGTAATAATATGTTCTATTTAAATTCTCTGTGCTAAAAGCATTTCTTGTTTGAAATATTTGGCAACGCTGCTCATACATTAAGTCTATTTAGTTCTATCCATCTGCTGATTTAGTGGTCAAAAAATGTAATTCATCATAATAAGATATCAACTATTCAGGCCACTGATAGAGTATATTTTAATGTCAGCATATTGTTGCTATCTAATTCCTTTACTCGTGTTGGAATGAATGTGGATTTATTCTTCTTTCTTGTTTACCCTAATGTAATGTTAGGGGATTGGCACCTGTTCATGCTACATCTCACGGGGGGCTAGATCTGATGCCATTACATTAAGCCTACAAAGTGTAGTTTTAATGAATCCTGCTTGAAAGCAGCAAACAGTGCTCATTCCTTCAGATGATGAATTTAGACCTGGTATGGTGGGCAGGCAAACTCACGCCTTGGATCTGTGAGGTATACATAGAAAGTCCTTAGCTTGCTAGCTTCTGCACATAATTTAGAAATTGGCTACTTATTTTCTGATAAATATTCTGATACATATAAGTGATTTAGCACCATAACTCATTTGTTGCACCATTTTATATACTTTATCTTATATCACATGGCAGATGGGTACTGTAAATTTTGATAGTGGTGGGTTACTTTGATGTTGCCAACCAGACGCCATTCTTTTCTTTGGATGGATTTCAAATCTTTACATGCTGCGAATACATTTTGATTTGTTATTTTCCCCATACTATGTCAGGGTTGCCAACAATTGGATGCTAAGGCCGATTTGGATTTAACTCTTAGTTATTGTGTTTTCAATATATATGTTTTGTTCCCTTTAATTGTTTTCCTGTAGCTATCTTTCAGAAGGACCCCATAGAGCTTGACTCCAGTGGACTAACATGGACATAAAGCGAAACAGAAAAATACAAGCCTGTATTGTTGGTTTGATAAAGAACAAATGTCATGTGGTCTCTGGATGATTTAAAATCATCAACAGTGCATATGCGTATATATTTGAAACCATGTACAAAAACAATAATTCACAGATGCTAACAAGGTATGTTTGCAATGGATTAAGTAGCACCGGTATTAGCATTTGTTCTTTCAGTTTAAGTGATCCATGCTTATTTTGGTGAGTTGTGTTTGAAACCCATTCAACAATCGAGCTGATGGAAAGAAAGACATCCGATCCTCCTTGAGCTGCCTCCACTGAAATGTTGTCGGGAAGTAATGAAGGAATAGGGCTATCTGGAGGCGAGCCAACTCGGCCCCTGGACAGAAGCGACCGCCTCCCCCAAATGGGGCAAAATGTGGACTGCTCCTCCAATTTCTCTTCTCTTGATTTTCAGGTTCCATCCATCTCCAAGGGTTGAACTTCAGAGCATCCTTGTAAATGTCCTCATTTAGGTGGACTGCTGAAAGGAATGGGACCACAAAGCAGCCTTTGGGAATGATATAATCTGCAATGCTTCAATCATTTCAGATAAACACATAGTGCTAAGCATTGCTATATTCCGGTCACTACTGTAGTTGGTATGATATGCTGATTACCTCCGTATTCTACTTCTTCTTTGGCTTCTCTCATCAGCCAAATTGCAATGCCAGCCAGACGCAGAGTCTCATCGATTACCTGTTGCAGACAAGGGAGGGCTCAATAGGTTCGTTCTGTCAAGGTTTCAGGTGAGAGTAAAAGGCATAGATTATGCATCTTGTCAACTCATTCTCCTAAAGTTGCAGACAGTAGAGTTACAAATGACTCGATTGGTTGGTAGAAGAGGACTCACACATTGAGTGAAAGGCATAGCTTTATAGTCTTGCCAGCTCAGCATGCTTTCGTTCCTTAGGCTTTGCTGCTCTTCCTACACTTGTGATGGATGATCCCCCAACTCATAAGTGAATAGTTTGAGATAATAAGGCTGAGCTTGTTCTGTTGTACATACCAGCAATTGCTTCAAGGCTCTTGGACATTGTGTGAGAAAATAAACCGCAAAGAGCATGGTTTTAGCGGTTGTCTCATTCCCAGCAAAGAGAAGGTTAATAATGAAGTCAGCCACAGCATCATCAGGCAAGCTTTCTTCTTCTAATAGCCTTCCCAGAACACAAGCGTTGGCGGTGGCAGGAGAGGACTGCTGCTGTTGATGTATCTCCATCGCCCTGTAGATCTTGTTTATTATACATTCCCTTGCCTGTTCAATGACCGAAAATTGAAGGTGAGTTCCTGATAAAGTAAGCCAATAATTGCAACGCCTGCTTTCAAAGTAGCCTGAGGTATATGTTTATTGCTCACAAACAGGTTGCATGTGTACACGAAGGAGTGGAAAAACGACTAGAAAACTGGAATAACAAAGAACTCTGCTATTATGGCTATCTGCATCTAATGCTATATAGTGAACAAGTAGCAATAGGATTGATCAAGATTGACAGCAAGGTAGGGTTTGTAGTTCTTTAGACAGCCTCTTAAGAATGACAGCACATCTGAATTTTATGTTGCTGGATTCAATGATGATGCTATTCTAGACTTGCAGACGATGAAAGCAACTTGAAAGAATGATTCACGGTACCTTCATTGCTTTGTGGTAAGCAAAACCAGGCAATTTGATGGGCACAGAAAGGCAACCATCAGCGAAATCAGAGAACAAACAAGCTATCTCATCCACTTGGGACTCAGAGGACATTCCGAGGAGTTGATTGATTATCAGGTTGATTGCCACCTGAAGGATGAGTGATTAGGTGGAGTTGGCCTTGTGCAACTGCTGGGCCTGATAATTCACATTTGGGCGAATTAAAAAAAAAAAAGAGTAGACTCGATTGTTACCTTCCTGCAAACATCTTGGAGAAGAACAACTTGATTGTTGTGGAGGCTGGCCATGGTCTGTTTCATAACTATCTGTATGTCCTGCATGAAATGGCATCGGAGTCGGTCCAGGCGCATCATATTGGAGGCGATGGAATGCAGCTTCCTTTGTTGGTCTCCTTGTGCAGTGATCACCCCACTTTTCCCGACCAGTTCTCTGAAAGATTTTGGATAGCTGGACTGGAACAACTTCCCTTCATTCTGCATCACGAAACGGTTGAAGGCCGGGTCAGCTGATACAACAGCCCATTTCCCAAACAGGCTGCACGAGAATATCTTGCCAAACCTGTTGCAAGGTATGGATGTATGTATGTCTGATGAATGGTTGGTATGTGTGTATACCTATCTATCTATCTATCTATCTATCATCAACTGCACACACAATGTAACTTTTAACGTGTGTGTGTATGTATATGGAAAGAGGATGGGATGAAAGTGGTAGAGCGGCGTACCTCTTCACCTGTTGCTCCACAAAACTCGGGGGATGAGAGCTGGAAACAGCATTGTACCAGTTGATGCTGTCCCCAACGAGAGGCCACCCTCTTCTGCCTGGAGGCAACCTGGCGGAGTGGCTCTTACTGTTCACATGAAGCCTGAGTTTGGCAAGGAACAGGGAGAGCAGCAGCAGGAGGAGGGAGCTGATCATGTATGGAAACGCTCTGGCATAATCCGGTGCCATTTCGAGAAGCTGGCGGACACGGACTGGGAAGGCTGGAAACAACAACAAAGTGAGGCAAGCATGCATACATACATACAGATGCGGTAGATTGATTTTGATGGTAGTATTGTAGAAGAAGAAGAAGAAGAAGTAATCTGCAGGCAGGGGCAGGGGCAGGGACAGGCTTTCAATTTAATGGTTGACTGGGAAGGGTAAAAAGAAAAGAGATGTGTCTGTCACGCCACGCCCACACCCGCACGTCTGTGCGTTCTAGAATGTGTAGCAAGTTAATGCATTTTTATATACTATAATACAACTAATAGTATCCATTGGTATAGTTCGTTTATTATACATCTTCCAACTGTTGCAGGAATACTGCACTGGCATTGCTCATAATTTAATATAGTGTTTCTTATTGTTATAGTTTATTATATTATCTTCAAACAGTTGCAGGAATACTGTACTGGGATTGCCTTGCATTTTTATTTGTATATGTATTTATTTATTTATATGTATGTGTGTGTGTGTGTGTGTCCCCTAATAATAATGATCTCATCTCATGGGATGGATACACTACCCTACACCACTTAACACAAGAGATCTCTCAGAAGTAATTTGAGTGGTAATCAGGGTGGGATGGTGCAGGTGCTGGTGCTGGTGTTGGGTAGCGGCGGCGGCCATCCCAACTTGTCTAAGATCCATCAATCCATCCATCTTTCTGTTCTATAATTCTTGTTTGGATTGTCCCCTCCTCCGAGGCCTTCACTGCCACTCAGGCTGTGCGCGTGAATCATCCTCATCGTCATCATCATCATATATAGAATGAATGAACGAATGATTGATCGATTGTACATTTAAATAATACGCATAAACCATACTTGTACATATAACCGCAAGATCCAGCAGGTCAGGTCAGGTAGCGCCAATTATTATAGTAGTAAGTTGCTTTAATTTAATAAATCTGTTGAATCAGCGGTATTCGTCCCGTCCCGTCCTCGTTGTTAGGCAGGTAGGTCGGTAGGTAGGTGGTTAATAATTTAATAATCCTATTCATGTGTGTGTGTTCAGTTTGACTCCATCTAGGCTAGCTCCATGGATATTATATAGGTACATACACTTACACATGCACGTTTTTATATAATACTTATGCTTCTGCTGAACTGCTCTGCTTTCTCCCGACAGTGACAATGACCTGGACATATCTAAAATAGACTGACCACCTGTCCTGAGGCTGACTTCATGGAGCCACAAAAAACAAATAAAAAACTAAACCCGCAAACCGCTGCGTGATACCATGTGCTTGCTTGCCCGTTGCCACTATTACTTTACTGTTACCATTACTTTACTTCACGTCCACGAGCAGCTACATTGACTGACTGACTATGTTGAGAATTAAACAAACTACTTTTAACGCAAGTTAGATAGATACTATTGCTGAAACAATAAAAAGAATTCTCTTCTAAACTAATAATGATAATAATACCTCACTTCACTAGTTTGCTACTTCGGTTTGGTTGGTGTAATAAACTGTTCCTGATCTGATCCTGAGTCCGACTGTAGACTGTAGACGGTAGACCATAGGTTGAATAAATGTGAGCCCAGAAACTGGGCGGTGATTGGGCCGGGCCGACTTTGCACTGCCGACCCTATGCTATGCTATATTGTTGGGCTTTGAGACGAGATTAGAGATTGTCAGCGGGCGGGGCGACCTCAACTTGCACTTGCCGATTCCCAAACTGCTGCGCTGCTGCCTTACCCCATTTCCCTCCATCGAATTCCTCTGTTCATCCAGCATCTCAGAGATATACATACATACATATGGCTTCGCTTATGCAAACGTTCCCACCATCATCAGCTCTAGCAATCCCTTCCCCTTCCCCTTCCCCGCCTGCGACTCTCGCTCTTACTGTGAGTACTTGCCCCCACCAACTATTCTACTTTGTCTTTGTAAGTTGCAACTGCAACTATATTTTGTAGTTTTTAGATAATTTTGTGGGTTGTGTTGCGTGCCTCAGTCGCTCTTCAGCTGGAAGGCGGCTACCGTGCGAGCGAACAGGCTCATTCATTCCTCTTATATAAATACTTCTTTCCGGAGCGTTTCCACTGCAAAGCCCCGTGGATTTACGGTGAAGGCCTTTTTTCCCAATCCCAACGAAGAACCCATTCTCAAGGAGGCGCTCAAGGTATTCCCTCAATTATCGCTTATTCTTCCTCTACATTCCAAATTTACCATGTTTTTCTGTTGCTTTGAATTTACGGGTTTTTCCCTTCTCCGCGCCTTTGTTCTTCAAATTCTATGAGTATGTTTTTAATATATGTCCTACACGAATCTGATTTTTCCTCAGCTTATGTAGACTAGATTGACAATGCTCATGTTCCATTATATGCAATTCTGTTTGTTTATTTTTTTTTAAAAAAATGCGGCTCGTATGAAGTATATGGACTTTGCAGTCATTGCTGCAGTTTGTATGGGGCTAATATCTTTACCTTACATAATAGTGTGTGTGTATATATATATATATATATATTTAAAATGCAATAAAGCTTTCTACTCCGTTGGAACAGAGCTAGTTACCCTTGAGGACAAAGCTAGGAGTGATATTGATATTACCAATTCTAGCAACAGTGGCAAGAGATCCATTAGCCACTGTAATTTTATTGTTATTTGAACAAGGAGCACATGTGTAGAAAAATGAGAAAAAAGGATCGTATGCTTTGTGATTCCAGATTTTACAATCCAATTGCAATTATAACACAATTCAAGCGTATGTGTAAAAAGAAGATGAGAGTTTACCTGAAAAAGCAAGTGAACAAGTTCCAAAAGCCTTTTCAAGGGAGTGTGACAAATTCCTAGTTTCTCGATTCCCTCACTTTTAAGCCTACAATAGAATTTTCCTCAATCTTTGATTGTTCAGCCTATGATCCTAAGGCTTTTGTTGTCCATTCCATTCATTGTAATTTCCCACAGTTCTCCCTATTTATGAGTAGGTTTCTTGTAATAGGAGCACCAACAATCATCCTTTTGATTTGCTTTACTATCATCTTCTTTCCCTTTCTCCAGAAATCTACTTTGATAGAAAATGCAAGCCCATCTGCACTTTGGGTCGGCTTCAACATCACATTCTTCTACTCTTTTCAAATCACACAGGGGAAATGGTCTCTTCATAAAGTGCGTATAAGCTCTTTCTAATATTTGGATTCCAACTTAATCAAATTCAAGATTCCAGGCCAACCAAAAATCTTACACTTGTTCCCACTCAATGAAGTTCTTTAGGATTGCAGTATCCTTTTTGTACTTAATTTCAAATACCTTCCAGCGGTCCAGTTTCTGCCAATGTTTGTAGAGTATTTGCATATTCAGTAAGAGTTTTTCACCTTGCTTTGTAGCTATTGCTTTGACCATGCTATCATATACTTTTTCTACGTCACTTGCATTCGAATAGGTATGTTGAATGAAATCCCATACGCCTTTAGCAGTGGATAGGAACATAAGTATCACTAATCTTAGGATCAATTGAATCCCACAACCACAATGTTACTATTGAGTCTTCATGATCCTATCCTTCAAATACGACACATTATTCTTTTTGGACCAGTACCTAGTATGTGGTTGAGTTTTTGTTTCTCTTTTAGGTAGGTGTAAACAAACTTATCCTACTTGAGGCAATTCTTCCTATTGAAGCTGCATGAGGTGCGGATATTCTCTAAGTTGCCAAATTTCTAGATTGCACATGCTTCTTTAGATTGGTTAGATCTTTGGGTGACAGATGCCTCAAATATTGACGCGATGGAAGAAAATCAGCAATTGAGGTTGCAGAAAGCTCTTTCGATTAAGGTTAAAAATAGAGTATTAGAGGGCGAAGGTTGGCGATGAAGGCACAGCCGGAATGCTACAATGGAGTCAATTATATTGTTCTTTTTTATTCAAGCTCTAATACCACTTTGAAAATGAATGGAAAAATGATTTTTATTCAATCTGGGCTATTGCGAGTTACAGTAGAAAATAAAAAGGAAATAATCTAACTAATGTCCAGGTTCTAGCCATGAAATCTTTCTGCTTCATAGTAGCTGGTGTCTTTAATCTCAATCAAGATTCTCATTCTCTTTCGCCCCCATTCATGAGTGTCAGAATGTATTTTCAATATATTAGTATGATGTAATAGTGAAGTGCATGTTTCTGCTGTGTATGCGGGCGTATCTGTACTGTAATTAAGGAGATGATCTGACATGACATCTGTGTATGGGCGAGCTCATTATATCTTTTCTTTGAGGCAGCTAGCTATTCATTGTATTTGGTATCCCACGTTGTTGTTGTTGTATTTTTAGGAGCCGATTGCGTTTGTTGGAGGGGTGTTTGCAGGGCTTCTTAGACTCGATTTAAAGGAAGAGCCACTGAGGGAATGGGTTGCCAGGACAGTAGAAGCCTCCGGGATTAGTGTGGAAGAAATCAGCAGGAGAGATGAGGAGGACGGTGAGGAAGGGGTGGCCCAGCAGATAGATATAGAATGAGTGGCAGACAGGTATGTATGTATGCATGCAATGTTTGTGTATGCGTGTACAATATTAATGTGCCGGACAGAAGAAGAGTCGGCAAGATGATATTTGGTTTATCTTGGGGGTGGGGGGGAGTTACCATGAATGAATGACACTAAAAAATAGAAATAGAAATAAATAATGGTGATGATATATCTTCTTATGAATTCAGTGAGAACCCATATCATAGATCTAAAAGGGTGGTGATTAGTTATAGTATGGGTAACGAGGAGGAGGTAGGACTAGAAGGGCAGAGAGAGAGAGAGAGGGAAAACATTGTATTGCATGGACGCAGCAGCATTTATGAAATGTGGTGCGGTGGGAGAGTGGATGCTGCACATGGGATGGGATGGCCCCTGCCCTGGCCGCGTTGACATGCAATAATAATAATAATAGTGATGATGACAAGAATAGAATAGAATAGACCCTTGGCGGGGCGGGTGGGGTGGGGGTGGGGGTGCTGAAGTTCATCACCTAGAGCGACTAGACGTACCAAGTAGTTTGCGAGTCAAGTTCGATTCAATTTGTTAACAGTTCTATTTTATTGTTTACATAGATAAAATGAATTGAGCTCGAGTTTGAAAATTAATATTTGTATAAATGAGCCGAGCTCGAGTTTGACTAGGTGTTAGTTCAATTGAATATGATATTTTTATATTATTTTATATATTAATATTAATATAATATTTTATACCAAAATTTGTATTTATAATGAAATTTGAATACTCTATTGTAATAAATTATGAATAAAATTAAATGTATTTAATTTATATATATAATTTGAGTCAAACTAGTATTCTAGCTGAACACAAGTTTGAATTTTAGCATATGAGTTGAGTTGGAATTACTATTTTGGTAAGGTTCTTAATGAGTCGAGCCAAGTTGAGTTTGTAAATTTGATCCGTTGGAGTTTGATTTGTTACCAGCTCTATGTGGTAACTAGTAAAGTAAGATGGATGTAGGGATGGATGGGTGAGGTGTTGTATTAACTGATGACGACGACGAGAACTGCACTTTGCTGTGCCATGTCTTCTTCCTTGAGGCTGATGGGGGAGGTGGCCGCTGGGGTGCTACCGTTTTTAAACGATCCACCCCAACGGACACCGCCAAGAGGGGGCCCAAAGTGTGTTGTGTTGGGCCTCTTAATTATTTTTAGTTATATGTATAATTTTTTGTATTATAGATATAATTTTCAAATTTTAAGCAATGAATTTAAGATTTGATTAATTAGTCATTTCTATTCATTTAAGAAATAAATATATTGTTACAAATATTTAGTTTAATTGTTTAAATATGTCTATCTATAAATCCATAAGATTGAAAATTCGAACACTTGTCATTATTTCTTTATATAATCTTAATCATATAAAATATACTTACTCATAAACCTCGTTTTATATGATACTAGATGACGATGATTTGTGTTCTACTCCGCATTCATACATAAATTTGGCTATTACTCGCTCGACACATAAGATATAAAGGTTAATACGGATACCGATTAAAATTAGTCTTGTTAGTTGCTGCACCGGAAGCATTGAATGCTGAATTAGATAACAGGCTGGTTTATCTATCTCTGTCCAGTTTTATGGAGTAGTAACTTTTACTGCTATACTTTTGTTAGTATTTTATATGTCGGTCGTTGTACTTGTATCATATGCGGACCACCATACCCTGAGGCCATCTCCATCCACGATACATAACATGGGTATCTCTTACTTTCTACTATTTCATTTTCTCTTTCTTCTATATCAAACATTATTCTTTTCCATCTCAATAAAAAAGAATACATATATATATATATTTATAGTTATATCAAATTATTTATTTTAAAATTAAATATAGATAAAATTGTATCAATATGTATATCACTGCTTAAAAAACTAAAATTTTATAAAATATAAAAATAAAAAAATATACAAAAATGAGACATCTTATTGTATAGTTAATTAAGTTATTTATATATGTTTTTATCTAACAAATTTTATTTAAAATAAAATAGAAACAAACAAAAATAGAAAAAAATTTGTGAAGTGAGTATTTAGTTTACAATTTTATTATTTAAGATTGAGAAATGAACTAAGCACTGCCCAAGAAGAGTATCTATCTCCGACCTAGCAGTACAAGGAGGGAAAGTGATAATAAAATTGATAAGTTTAAAATTATGGCGGTGGAAGAGGAAACAGCGATTAATTAGCAGTATAAAACATTTATTGCGTTGTGATTGGAATGACAGTGACTGACAGTCCTGACAGTGGCGAGAGGGAGGGAGAGAGACAGACAGAGGTTCGCTGCTGAGCAGATTCAGATACAGAGTTGCAGAGGCACAGTCAAAGCTCTCTCCAACTCCAACCCCATCCCATCCATCCATCCCCAATCAACATTATTCATCTTTCCATCTCCATCCCCACCCCATCTCCATCTCCATTCCATGCCGTCGTCTTCTTCTCTGCTTGCCGTCCCCCTTGCAACTCTTCTTCTGCTCTCACTCTCGCCCGCCTTCTCCTCTGCTTACAATGTCAGCTACGACACCCGCTCCCTCCTCTTCGACGGCCACCGCAAGCTTCTCATCTCCGCCGCCATTCACTACCCTCGCAGCGTCCCGGCCGTCAGTCCCTTTCTTTTTATCTTCTCCTCTGTGCTATGCTATGCTACGCTACGCTGCTCTACTCCTCTCCTCTTCTGTATCTCCATTTCACTTTTTTAACATTCCGCAGATGTGGCCGGGCCTCGTACAATTGGCAAAGGATGGTGGCGTGGATGTCATAGAGACCTACGTCTTCTGGAACGGTCATGAACTCTC
The DNA here is from genome assembly GCF_009805555.1 of Andrographis paniculata. Classification (NCBI taxonomy): domain Eukaryota; kingdom Viridiplantae; phylum Streptophyta; class Magnoliopsida; order Lamiales; family Acanthaceae; genus Andrographis; species Andrographis paniculata. The sequence continues at coordinate 116,120 of NW_026137588.1, forward strand.
TCCCGATAATGTCTCTTCTCGTCCCTTTATCTTTCTGTTAATCCATTTTTATCGCTGACCATCAACTACTTCACTTCCGGTGTATTGCATTGCAAGTTATTCAGCTTTTTATTGTCCTTCGTGCTTGCAGTACTATTTTGGAGGAAGGTATGATCTCGTCAAGTTTTGCAAGATTGTTCAGCAGGCTGGAATGTATCTGATGCTTCGAATTGGTCCGTTTGTGGCTGCTGAATGGAAATATGGGTATGCCATTCTCTAAGGTTTTTTCTTCCCCTTCCAGCTTCTTGTAATGAAGTCTCTCTTGTTTTGATTACATACTGTTTTTGTTCGAGAAGCGGATTTTCAGCACCACTTGCAGAAACATCTGTATTCAACCTATTCAAAATGCTGTATCTTTATTCCTTCAACTAATGATTGTTCATGCAGCGGAGTGCCTGTTTGGTTGCACTACTTGCCTGGAGCTGTCTTTCGAACTGACAACGAGCCTTTCAAGGTTTGAATGAAATTGTCTACTTATTCCTTAAGGTCAGTACATGACACAAGCTTTTTGAAACTTGTTTGGAACTGGTGCTTGAAATTCCAGTATTACATGAAGAAATTCACAACATATATTGTGGACATGATGAAGAAAGAGAAACTTTTTGCCTCACAGGGAGGTCCAATTATCTTGGCACAGGCAAGTGTTCTGCTTCTGAACTTATGGATAAGTATTTCTGATCATTATGCATGCAACTCTCGTAAGAATTTTCAACAGGTTTGGCACCATATTTTGAATATGTCAGATGCATATTCTGGTGTGCAAAAACAAGGTGATGGATGTCCACTGATTTTTTGTTTTCATTTTAGTGCAGGTGGAAAATGAATATGGATTCTACGAGTCTGCTTATGGTGAAGGGGGAAAAAGGTATACATTGTGGGCAGCCAATATGGCTGTTTCTCAGAACATTGGTGTTCCTTGGATTATGTGCCAACAGTTTGATCCACCAGCTTCTGTGGTAAGTACTCAATGGCTAGGTCAATTGGCCCGCTGGCTTCCTAGGAACCATGAACAGCCCATAATTTGAGGTGTAACAAATTTCCGAAATTGCACTCTCTGATTGAAAATTGTCCTCAATGTTTTCAGCTATAGCTGTGTTTTCTAAAAATTAGGTGAAATAGTTTTATGATGTTTATAGGTGTGGTTTCTGATCTCCAAAATACTCATGTTTGATTGCTCTTTTTTAAGTGTTGCATTTCAATTAGATTAAACATAGGTATTGTTCTATACAAATGTTCTGGAGGTGGAGAGCCTTCAATGATTGTAGCTAATAAGAACTATTAGGGTGTGTTTGTTTGTGGCTTTTATTTTTTGGGTTTGGATTTTTACAAGTAAAAAGTTGAATTTGAATAATTGTTTGATGTGATATAAATAGAAGTTGATGTGATATTTTGAATGTAAAATAAATTTGTAGTATAATATAAAAAAAGAAACGTAATTGTTTGATTTGATATTTTCGAAGGAAAAAAAGAATCTGAATAGTAAAAACTCGTGGTAAAACCTACAAAAGAACACAATCTTAATATTTTGAGAATGAACTAATATTGGACTCATCAAATCCAAATATGCTGTATGTTTGAACTGAGCCTGAGAACCTGCAAGTTATTTTGTGATCCACTGTTCTTGCCTTCATCACATTTCAGGATATATTGAAAACACAAGGATTGCTTGCGCATGCAATTTTGATTTTCATGAAATTGGGCAATCATCTTTGCTAACGTACTTTTTAAAGTCAAATACATGGCATAGTTATGCTTTATTCCTTGCTGAAATGAAAAATTCCTTGAATCTACTTTCTTAGTGGTACTGTAGATTTGGAGTTAAGCTTCAGTCTTAATACAAGTTTCTTTTTGCATGATTCTTAATGTAGAATTTCCACTTTGTTTTGCATAATGCTGTAGGCTAGTTGACTTTGAAAGTTTGTGCATTTAGATAGTACAGGATTGTCTAACACTACTTCCTTTTTTTTAGATTGACACATGCAATTCATTTTACTGCGATCACTTCAAACCAATCTCTCCAAATAAGCCAAAAATCTGGACTGAAAACTGGCCAGGATGGTACACTACATCTCCTTGTAATTTATGTTAACTGGTCGTTTATCCAGATTTTATACTCTCTGTATGGATTATGTTTATGTTTGTATCCATATGCCTTACCATTCAACATGCATCAAATAAATATTTTTACTAGATAGTCATATTTCTTTTGGTTGCACATGGATCCTTGCTATCCTCATGATACTTCTTTCAAAGCTCCACATGATGGTTGAAGTTGCACACTTTTAATCAACATGTAGTTGTAGGGTCGAAACCATGTATAATAAAGTGGCTCATATAGAAGCAACCTGTGATTTTAATACGTGAACAAAATGAACTACTAACACAAGGTTTGATGAGTTGAATATAAGTTGCAAATCACTGTTTTAATATATGAACAAAGTGAACTGCTAACACAAGGTTTGATGAGTTGAAGATATGTTGCAAATCATGTGCCCTAGTTTGAATCACACATTGCCGACTTTAAGGTACCCATGAATTTAGAAGATGTCTCAATTCTACAACAGAAACCAGTTTTCTAAAGAATTATTTGGGATATTACAGCCAATGGTCATGTTCATGTCATCTTCAGCAAGAAAATTAACTTTTGCTCCATGTATTTTCACCTCGTAAACATATTTCAGGTTTAAAACATTTGGATCCAGTAATCCACACAGACCTCCTGAAGATGTGGCCTTTTCAGTTGCTCGTTTTTTCCAGAAAGGGGGATGCCTGCAGAATTACTATATGGTATGTTTGTATTTTTGTTTATCTATGAACAATATTCCAGCAAGAGCCTTACACAACACATTTGAAAGAAAAATGCTTGTTAACTTTAGAACTTCATTTTTACTCCATTGTTTTTTATCATCTTTTGATTTTAACAAATCTCTTTTGAAGTATCATGGTGGGACAAACTTTGGGCGAACTTCAGGTGGACCATTAATCACCACAAGTTATGACTATGATGCACCAATTGATGAATATGGTATATGTTGATACTCTTTTTACCACCACTTGTTGGTTTGAACTTCAGAAAGGATTGGTGTACAAATACTTTGTTCTAGCAAATTCTTTTTACTTTTTATCTAATCCACTGTGCATATGTGTCCTGCAGGCTTGGCTAGATGGCCCAAATGGGGGCATCTTAAAGAGCTTCATAAATCTATAAAGCTCTGTGAGCAAGCATTGCTAAGTGGAGCACCCACAGTTCTGTCACTGGGCGATTCACAAGAGGTAATATCTGTTTTCCTTTTAGTCATTCATCCTCTGAGGCTCCATGCATATTCAAGATTTTAATATTTGTTGTCTAGCCTAGTCTTTGCAAGTCTAGATTAAGCAATGCTTATTCTCTTAGGTACTTGACAGCTCGATGATGATGATGATGATGATAATAATAATAATAATAATAATAATAATAATAATAAATTAATAATAATAATAATAATAATATTTAGAGTGGCCTACCTCATTTTCATTTGGTTCTTTGTTTGAAAAAAGAAAATTCGGTGTTAGGAACATGAGGAACCCAAATAAATGGACTGATACAAAGGATTAAATCCACCAAAGAGATTGGTGTGCTCTTGCACTTAGCGAAGTGGTCAGCCAAAACATTGTCACAGCATGGGTGAATGACTAAAAGGAAACTAGAAGGATTGATTAGAAGGATTTTATGAACGAGTACGAAGTAAAGGTCATAGAATTTTTTATGCAATGCTCCTTTCTATGGACTTGGATCAGACCTCTAGTGTGACTAAACAATAAACATAAACACGAATTCTGCAACGTCACCGTTAGCCAAATAACAATATAAATATACTAATTATATGCCATATGTATATGAGATTGTTGTTACATCTAGAAAGCAGTATTCCTTGCTTCATATCAAATGGAGAATACTAAAAAGGAGTTGGAAGTATACTATAAAAGGTGTGTAGGATTAAAGTAAGGTGAGAGTATGCCTTTTGATCGAACGCAATCGCAAATTATGATCTATATAGCCTACCCCACATAGATATAAGGCTTACACAATGTTAACAGCACTAAACTGGTAGCTTTTAGGAAATGACACTGGATCTCTTTGTAGTGAAGCTGAAAAACCCAATTAATGCAAGGGACTGGCTTAAATTTTTTTGTCAAATGGTGATGGCATCTGCAAGGTTAAGCGTATTCCTCCAAGAAGAAATCTAAACATTAATTTGAAGTGACTGACCTGTGAGTTACTTTGGACAAAAGCTGCATGCACCCTTTATGGTGATAAATGTAGGGAGACATCATTCAAAGAATGTCCACATGCTGTACAAGAACCTTATTTTGATTATCATATTACATAACGTAGGTTTCAAATATTTACTCATTCTATTTATTTGAAATATGACATAATAATTTTGCAGTTTTTGATTTTATAGTTATTATTATTATCTGCTGTTACAATAGCTATCAGTTATTGAATAAACATCGCATTGTAGGTTGATGTATATGAAGATTCATCTGGAGCTTGTGCTGCTTTTATATCTAACATGGATGATAAAAATGACAAAACAGTTGTGTTCCGAAATACATCATATTTCCTGCCAGCATGGTCAGTTAGCATTCTACCTGACTGCAAGAATGTTGTTTTTAACACAGCGAAGGTAACTGCTTATCCTCTCAACTCACACCTTAATGTTATATGCTTCCAGTTTCTCCATTAATCATTAAATCAATTGGAATTTGGTTTAAAGTCATCGTAACTCTAGTTACCTGAGGCATTACCTTATCAACCTCTCATTTATGTATTATAATTACTGGGTAGCTGAGTTCTAGAATTTTTGTTTACAATTCTATTTTCTGACTATCTAAATAAGGTTGTTGAAGTAAGACAATTGAGTTGTGGAGTGTGTATACACAGATGAGCGGTCTTCTTGTGTTACTCTTAACAACAAAACCTTTGATTTATCGGAAGGAGAACTAGGATTTTTTCATTTATGTTGAAAGAGTTCATGAATGTGATATTGATATACTCTTTTGTAAAAAGAAAGCATGAATACGATATATTTGGAATTGTAGAATAATGCACTAGATAAATCATGTCAAGCGATAGCTTACTGCTTCCATCTGGTTCAAATTTGAGTGCTGGTTCTTAAGATCTTTCAACAGTAACATATAAATGACTCATTATATCTTTTTTCACCTTTTCACTTTAACAGGTTAGTTCTCAAAGTTCTGTGGTTGATATGATACCAACAAAATTTCAATCATCAAGTACATCAATAAACAAAAGCTCTGGCCATCTTCAATGGGATATTTTTAAGGAGAAAGTTGGAATTTGGGATGCAGCTGATTTTACTAAGATTGGCTTGGTGGATCATATTAACACAACAAAAGATAGCACGGATTACCTTTGGTACACAACAAGGTTTGATGTTATATTGATACAAAGTTTTGATCATTTTGCATATTATGGCTATCTTTCTTAATCATTAAAGGATGTAAACTTGTGCATTTAGCGAGTTAATTAAAGATAATGTATATGAAATCTATTGTAGAAGATTTTGGGTAAGTCACATAAAAATGGGTCAGAGAATTATTAAGTTGAATTGTTGTTGGAGCCAAACTGGTAGTCAGTTACAGAAGTTTGGATGAACTTTTCACAATTGAATATAGACTAAATAAATTTGTTAAATAATAAAAAATTAGTTTAAACAATTTATGTTTATAAACTTTCATATGAATAGTGTGAGACGTGTTTCGTTCTATATACTGTCCAGTTAGATTTATTTGAATGTTTGTAACACTTCTCGGAAATCATATAGTTAATCAAAGAACAACAACAAAAAAAAAAAACAATTTTTATTATCAGTATTATGGAATCAATTGGAAAAATTATATTTTTATGGAGTGTTTAAAATTTATTTTGTATGTACAAGTTACTTAAGTTTCATTTTTTGTGGTGATTTATTAATTTGTATTGTTGTATTTTTTTGGTTATATTTCTTTTCAAGCAAAATAATGGTTAGATATAATATTTTTTTTTTAGAAAAATGATAAGATTGAATAAATAAAAAAATAAAACAAACACAAGTAAACTAAAGCTAATTTTATTTTATTTTATTTTTCACAGTAAAATATAAGACTCCAAATGGATGATCATTTTCAATAATGTGAATTACATTACACCTTTTAGTTTAGCAAAAACCCTTCGTTCCCCTGGGTAAGAAATTGCATAAGACCTATTTGTGTTTTTTTAAAATACCATGTAGAATCCTCAGTCAGTTAAAATTTAATAGAGAATATGTCTCACATGCCAGGGCTGTAACTAAGATGGAATGTTCTAATTAGTCAACTATGCAATCTCAATTGTGGTCATAGTAAGCAAGATATATTTTTTGTTAAATTTTCGTTGATGGGGGTTCTTCATAGAGTTTTACAAGATACAAAAAAACCTCACACAATCTCTTAACCACACAGGAGAATTGTGATTTGTTTTTTTCTAAACCACAAGAGGTAAAATATAATTTACTCTTTTTATTCTGTTTTGCAAAACTTTTTAGTAATGTGTTTGTAAGCACACTTCATGAAGATTTATTTAGATTCTGTATATGCACTAGTTTAAACACACATGTACGAAGACATTTCTTTGACATCTATGGTATTTGTTCTTTTGTCTTTTTATTTTTCAGTTTATTTACTATGTAGTCTCAAGTTTCCCCCCAAATACATCAAAACACAAACATACTGAAAAGAAAAAAAAAAAAAAAACCCTATATATTGAGATAAAAAAATATATGGTATTTATCTTTTGAACTTCATAAGAGAATTTTTGAATGATAGTGCAAATTTATTAAGTGCACGGTATATGTTGAATGTAGACAAAATATGCGGAACTACACACAAAATATATTGGCGCAATATTTGGCGTCATTGCATATTATGATTAAGCACATGACTTGGAACATAATTAATCATGTGTAAACTTGAATATGTAATCTAGGGCACTTGGTGCTTTATTTATTTATTTTTTCTTCTATTTTTTTTACTATTCAATCTCTCAAGTTTTCTCCAAAAATATTATATTCAATCATTTTCTATACATAACATCATATCTAACAACTATTTTACCTCATAGACACCAAGCAAACAAACCCATAATCTCTTATATATTTGATACATGCAATCAAATGATCATGTGTAGACTTTGTATATCAAATTATCAATCTAATCCTCAATCATTTAGATGGTCATAGTAATGAAATTCTGTGATCCTTCTGAATATTGTAAATTTATCAAGTTAGTTAAGTGTCAAGGATATTTTAATTGGGTAAGGAGTGTATGAAAATTTGCCAGTTTGATAATAGGTATGTTGAGGTGTGTAGGTATAAATTGGTCTAGATGCTGACACGGATGAGTGAGGCAATAGTATTATTCCAGTCATATGATTTTCTATGATAATTTACCTTTTGATATAGGTTACCATAAGCGGCACAGGGAGCATATTTGTACTTGAATCAGTATATTGCCTTCTTCAATATATTATTGAGCAGGAAACTATATGATGTTAAGATTGGATGTATTTTGAAGCAAATAATCATAGCTATTGTACCATGATAGTTTGTTTGTCGATGAGACTGAGGAGTTCCTGAGAAATGGCACAAGTCCAATGCTTGTAATTGAATCGAAGGGACATGCTATACTTATTTTTGTCAACCAGAAGCTCCAAGGTTATTTTCCATGCTCCTTATATTGTTGTAAAATCCTGTAGGCATATTCTGTCAATATGGTGGCTGTCCACTATAATCAAAACATTATAGTGATATCATATTGCAATGCGCTGAAACATCCAATATGTGTTACCCTTCAGGTAATGGCTTTGGGAATGGCACAGTGTGGACATTCAAATTTAAAGGTCATATAACTCTCAAGCCTGGGAATAATGAAATTGCTTTATTAAGCATGACAGTTGGCCTGCAGGTATATATATTTATATAGTTTTGGACGCTGTTTAGATCAATGTTATAATTATTTGATGCATTCGGGGTATGTTTTGCACATATATTTTTAGGAAGGAATAATTGATGTAGTTTGAAGTATAGTGGTGAAGACCTCTTTTATTTTATTATATTTTATGGGTAAATTTTATTTTTTTTTTGCATATGATTATATTATTACTTTAGGATTTTAAATCCACAACTATTTTTTTTTTGCAAAAATAGTCTTCCATCATCCGAATTGACACGTCGTCGATAATGTGGTTCGTTGGTGTTGATTTGATGTCGACATGTCTAATTTGTCAGCGGCACATAGGCGATATGTAGAGTTTTAAAAAAAAAATTACATAAAAGAATTTAAAAATTTGACTAAATCTGCTTGTCGCAGACGTAGTGCTGACCTATCAGACATGTCAGCATCAAATCAGCATCGACGAACTACATCATTGACGATGTATAAATTCCGGTGACAAGACCGTTTCTATAAAAGTACAAAAATTAGGTAGTAGAACATTTTCCATACATGGTCCATTTAGAGTCTAAAATAATAATAAGAGTCCGGTGTAGGACTAAAAAAATTGTTTACCCTTATTTTATTTATTTTGTCTTCTTTTGTGTTCATAAATTTCAGGAAATAAAACCTAGAGTTTATGGAGTCAACTCTACACGGTTGAGACAATGGAGTCTTAACTTTTGACAATTTTGGGAAAAAAATAACTCTATGACAATTTTTAGAAGACAAAAAGTCAACAAATGTTAAATAGGTCAAACAAGCATTATGTGAAGTTGAAATACACATATATATATATACCTAAAGAAAGTGTAATTGTAATACTGTGTAGTAGCTACGACAATATCCTATAGATTAGCTAATACATAGAACGTATACATGTGGTATAAATTTCTTTGAATTGTAGAATGCAGGAGCATTTTATGAGTGGATAGGAGCAGGACCTACCAGCGTCAGGGTTCTGGGGTTGAAGAGTGGTACAGTAGATTTGTCCAACAGTACATGGAACTACAAGGTGTAGTTTCTTTAGTGCTTTTACAACTTTTTATATTGTTGATAACATTAGTTGATCTAATTTTGTCCATCATTGATGTTCACTAAAATGTAGCATGCCAATTGACTGTAATCTTGCACAATCCCCCTTGAAGCAATTTGATTTGTTTGTTAAACCTCTTTTTGTTAGTAAAGGATAAAGCAAATAAATTAGCTTATCAGGCTTTTAGTTTCTTTCTTTAGAGGGTGCAGCTTCAGTGTTGATAAATATCCAATATGACATATAATTTACGAAATTCATAAAGTTATATTTTTTTTTCAAAAAAATAAAAAGGAAGACAAAAGTTGGCGCTCCTCTAGTGTGGCATCCATCCTCATGAATAGTGATTGATTCAGTCCTTTGCAGTAGAATTATTCAAGGAAATTTACTAATGCAGATTGAGCTGATTTAACTAAACAGTTGAAATGAAAGCATCAACGAGCGAAGTGGATATAGCGACTCTGGAATGACTATTTTTTTTTTTTTTTAAACCACATTTTTTTCTAAATTTCATTAATTAATAACCAAGAGTGTAGGAGTAAACATTTTACGCACTTTCGTTCAGTGTTATGTAGACATAAACTCTTCTAACCAGTTCCCATTACAGCAATGCTATAGGACTGTGTCTTTTCATTCTTTAAATTTAATACATTCATAGCCTATAATATTGTTTACTTGCTCCATTATATAACATATTATCTTCATTTTGATTCTCCACATAACAAAATGTTTTAAATTTAGAGCACAAAGAAACTCCTAATGTGGTCTTTTTATAAAAAAATTTCAATACATTTCTCCAAAAAAATTAATATATAATACACTCTCATTATTTTTATATTATGTACACAATTTCCTATATCTCACATAAAAAATATCCCTTCAAACCAAAACACCAAACAAACACACCCATCTCTGCAACATGAAAATAGAGGAAGATAGTAAAAACCCATTCTGGCATGTGCAATATTCAAAATATTTGCTGTGTTCATTCAAAGTCTTGATTTATTGGTGCTTGTTTCATTTCATTTATATTTAATTTTTTAAATGTGTTTTTATTTTTTTCATCTGCCAATTATCCTTTTTTTATTTTTTTTGTTTTCTTACATTTTTATAGCCAAGGAAAGTGGTTGGAACTTGGAACTCGATATGTCTTCTCTCTCTCTCTATATATAGATTTATTCCATTCAATTTGAAACTCCATGTACGTAGAAATTGTAGGTCAGTTATCTGTTTCAGCTGTACAGTTTTATTTTCCCTTTCTTCAGCTCCTATCCCATCTTCTCTACGTGATTCTGCCTGTAGGAACTATGCTCATTGAGTTGTAATTCCCCCATGTTTTATTAATATTAGATTGGACTGGAAGGTGAACATCACAACATATATGAGACAGAAAACTCCAATTCCATAAACTGGGTATCAACTTCAGAGCCCCCAAAATATCAGCCTCTCACTTGGTACAGGGTATGCAACTTTGAGAATTCAGTTAATGCTATAACCACCTAGGTTTATTGTTATTGACATGACTTATAACAAGGTATTTGTAGTTTTTTAAAGTCACAATTCATTCGTATGCAGGCTGTGATTGATTCTCCACCTGGTCAAGACCCTGTTGGACTAGATATGATGCACATGGGGAAAGGGCTAGCTTGGCTGAATGGAAATGAGATTGGACGTTATTGGCCTAGGAAAGCCTCGGAACATGAAATATGTGTTGAGCAATGTGACTATAGGGGCAAATTTATGCCTAACAAATGTAACACAGGTTGTGGAGAACCTACGCAAAGATGGTACGGCTTTTAGAAGATTTCATTTTTTCTTCGTTGTCTTCATCGGGTTTATAGTTTGCATCATGCAGTATTTTGGATGGTATTGTTGTTCCACAGTAGATATATGAAAATTATTGGAGTTTCGTTACCTACCTAATTGCTTAATAAAATGGCCACTGATTCGTGGATATTTTAGTTAATTATATTAAGAGGTTGCAGAAACAAAAAATGTAATAAGTACACCAGATATGATGTATTTTTTTGTTTGAATTCAACCCTATCATGTTGCTGGTTTTTATATGGGGTGTTGATTTATTTTTTATGTGGTGGTTTATGTAGTGTTCTTAAGCTATTTCTTTCTAATAGTCTTGTCCAACTAACTTTTAGGAATTACAGTTTGCATGCTATAGTGGATCTTAGGTTGCTTGGTTTTTCCATAGAATATTATGGAATGATTTATGGTCTTCTATTCTCTCTTGCTTTTGGCATAGAAGAAGCTGGCTTCTGGGGCAGACGTCCTTTGATGCCAAAAAATATATTTTTGCATGTGACTTAAACTATTAATTTGTCAACTTTTCAAACATTACACATATTTTTAAGATCTGGTTTATTTGTGCAGTCTTGATGTTATGGACAAGGTACTGCAAGAAAATTGTTTCTGGAAGCATGTGTAATTCGGTCCTTTTGTCTTAGATCTTAATGAAGATGTATTCTTGTCTTATGTCTTGTGTGCTTGTGCATGCTCTCTCTGCCTGGAAATCTATTTAGTACCTTTTCGTAGCATGCATCTCATTACATTTGAGTCTCTTTTTTTGGTTGAACTCAGGTACCATGTTCCGAGATCTTGGTTTAAACCATCAAACAATATCTTGGTGATCTTTGAAGAGAAAGGTGGAGATCCTACTAAGATTCAGCTGGCAAGGCGGAAGGTCTCAAGTGTCTGTGTGCATATGTCGGAAGATCATCCAGCTGCTTCCGACTCGGTGTACTTGAAGAAAGGCATAGTTGGAGATTATAAAAAGAAATCAATAGCTAGGCTGAAATGCCCTAAGAGCAGTTACATATCCGAGGTGAAATTTGCAAGCTTTGGAGATCCTGTGGGGACTTGTGGATCATATTCCCGAGGAGAATGCCATGACCCTAATTCTATTTCGGTGGTCGAAAAGGTATGTATTTATATATGTATATTCTGGGAGGGATAGTACTTAGTAGTGCTGATGCTTTGAGTGGTTCCATAATGGCTGCTGCTGCTGCTCTTGGTGTAGGTTTGCCTGAAGCAGAATGAATGCATATTGGATCTGGCTGGAGCGACTTTCAACAGGAGCTCAAGCCTGTGTGGGATTGGGGGTTTGGTAAGGAAACTTGCTGTTGAGGTGGTGTGCAGCTGAGTGTGAGTGTGTCGTAGTTGTTGTTGTTGTTGCCTCCTTTAATTTCCTGGGGATTGTGCCTGTGATTGCAGCTGGCTGGCTGCCTGTCTCTTCTTGGTCATCCATTTTTATTTTTTTTTTATTGCTTTGATTTTGATGAACGAATGACAGGACAGGACAAGCAAGCAAAGCAAACATATAACATATTGAGTGTGTAGCTTCCTGGCCTTCCTTCCTTTTCTGCTTGCTTGTTCCCCTCCCCATATGCAAATTCAATGCGCTGTGCTAATGCCATTTCATCTTCGAATACTTGACTGACTTGGATTATTAGCCTTTTTTTTTTTAATAATTCCTTAAAACAAAACAATGTATGCACGTATCTGGTATAAAATATCAAAGTGATAGGTATGTTGATGAATAATCTTCCAAATCTTCTGCCTGCTTACCTAGGAGCAGGGAAACAAAAACAAAAGGCCCGCACACGTACAAAAATGGGTGACATTAAATTAAATAGAAAATTTGTGGTGAGGTTCTATATAAAACTGTTATGAGAAAACAAATAAAGAATATCGAGGTTTTACGTGGTTCGATGACGGTGCGTCAATTTACGTCCACGGACAGGAATTGGAGAGATTTTATTATACTGATTCAGAAAACGAAAAAGAAAGCAAATAAATAATACAAAGATTTTACGTGATTCGGTGACAATGTGTCAACCTACGTCCACGAGCAGGATTATACTGATTTAGAGACTTACAATCATGTCAAACAACTAGGAACCATAGCTATCTATTTATAAGCATCCCAAAACACCCTAAATCCTAAGCTTCTTTGTTATTAATTAGGATAAGCCCAAAAGGAACCCTGTCAATTGAAACAGCCATTTCGCTTTGATTTCGGGTCGGGTAGACCGCTAAATCCAAGTCACGTTTCAACAATCTCCACTTTGACTTGGAGTTTCTCCAACCGCCAAAAGTTCGTCAGTATCCCTCCTTAATACCTTCAATCATTGACATGTATTCCACCTCAGTCGTCGACAGTGTAACTGTAGGTTGTAAAGTAGACTTCCAACTGACTGCACATCCAAACAGAGTGAAGATAAAGCAAGTCAGTGATCTTCGTTTCACCAAGTCACCCCGTAATCAGAGTTTGCATAGCCAACCAGACTATCACCATGACCTTTATCACCATATACCAGACAAATATCAGACGCTCGTTTCAAATATCGCAAGATCCACTTTACAGCTCCCCAGTGAGCTTACCCTGATTAGCCATAAACTTGCTCACCACACTAACCTCATACGCGAGATCCGGTCTCGTACATACCATCGCATACATAAGACTTTCAACTGCATTTGAATATGAAACCGTCTTCATGTAGTTAACATCTTCATCTGTAGCCGATATAGTGCTTCGATCAAGTTTAAAATATGCCGCCAAAGGGGTACTTACTGGTTTGGACTGATCAATAGAAAATGCATGCAAAACTTTCTCAATATACTTTTCTTAAGAAACTCATAGCCGTCCTGCTTCTCTATCACTGATCTCCATACCTAGTATTTTCTTTGCCGCACCCAAATCCTTCATCTCAAACTTACCCTTTAGTAGAGCCTTCAAGTCATTAATTACATCAATGTTTTTAGCTGCAATTAATATATCATCCACATACAACAGCAGATACACAAACGAATCACTAGAAACTTTCTTCGAGTAAACACAGTTATCAAACTGATTACGAGTATAACCATTAGACACCATGAAAGAATCAAATATCTTATACCACTGCCTCGAAGACTGTTTCAAGCCATATAGAGATTTCTTTAACAAGCATACCTGGTCCCTTTTAGAACTGCGGAACCCCTCCGGTTGAGACATGTAAATCAGTTCTTCTAGATTACCACCGAAGGAATGTTGTTTTTACATCATGCTGCTCCAGCTTTAGATCAAAAGCACCTACCATTGCCAAAAGAACCCCGATGGTTTTGTGTTTCACCACAAGAGAAAAGACTTCATGGTAATCGATTACTTCCTTCTGTGAGAACCCTTTTGCCACCAGTCTCGCCTTGAACCTAGCAGGTTCAACACCAGGAATTCCCTCATTTTTTTTAAGGACCCACTTACATCCCACTAACTTCACTCTTTTTGGTAGTGCAACAAGATCCCAAGTCTTTTTCTTTTCAAGAGACTACATCTTTTCATTCATTGCTATAATCCAGTTTTCTGCATCTTTACTCGCCACAGCTTCTTTATATGTCTTTGGCTCGTCAGAGCCAAGATCATCACCAACCGCCAATGCGTAAGCCACAGAATTCATGTCACATGTGTTGACACATCCTGCAAACCTAGTTGGTTTCTTAATATTCCTCTTTCTCTTTTTCTTAATGCTATGGAATCTTCAACCCCAGTACGAGCGTCATCAACTTCCCCCTCAACCGGTTTCCCTTGAGGTTTTGACTGATCTGGTTGATCGGATTGATCAATAGTATTATCCTACTGTCTTTCCTCTAACACAACTTTGTCAGGAGTCTCAAACTCCACCTTCTGGTCAGCACCACAATCTTTTGTACCTGCAATACTTTCACAATCTCTACTCTAATCAAGCATAGCAGATTCATCAAATGTTACATCTCTGCTAATAAGAAATTTACCAGGAATTTTACATTCTATACACCACAGTCGATAAATTTTGACTCATGTTACATACCCTAGAAATATGCATTTTACCGCCTGATAACTCCAAATATGAGCATATTCCTTGCTTGACAAAACTACGTATTACTTGAATTTTTGTATAAATACTATTACATTATCTCATTTATGGCATACTTTATTGATCTATCTCGCTTGGTATGATCCAAAGTTGGTTTGTTGAGATTATTAACAATTTTTGCCATTTTAAGCGGTTTTTTGGATCCAAAAAGCCAAGGCAGATGAAACGAGCGATAGTCATTTCCGCTCGCAAGCGATGACCCCATCACTCAAAAAAACTAAGGCAAGAGAGGCAAGCGGTAGCTTCCACCGCGCATAAGCGACAACCTCTACCGCGAGCGAGCGACACTCCAGCGCTCAGGCCAGCGACCAGACACCCACCGCAGGGAAGCGACGGCAACTCAACTCAAAAATTGCCAGAGTGTCTCATCTGCAGCGGTATAGTCATTCCACTACCAGCCAACACAAGCAAGCCCGCTTAACTGCGCTGATGCCCTCCAGTCATTCGGCAAGCGATGAAGATCTGCGCCCTTACAAGTCCACGCAAGCGAAGCAAGCACCGTAGGAGTTATGACTAGCAACTGCTTTAACAGAATAACCACCATCAATTGCCTAACTGCCTAGCGATTGAAACCACTTTGTAACTGTTTGCAACAGCTATTTCCACCTGCTATAAATAGGGCCAGATATATTTATGTAATATATACTTCGAGAGGAGTATACTAGCAATTACTTTTGTGCATTCTAGTTGTCTTCTTATTTTTCGAGAGCTCCAACCCTGTAAGAGAGTTCTCCATAGGAATTGCCAAGGGAGTTGAGATTCATTTTCTCCATTGGCCACCGCTTTGTTGTTTACTTAGTTTAGTTTATTGCTTTAATTACAATTTTGTAGAATTAGTATTTCTAGGTTTGCTATTTAGTAATGAAATATCATTCAATTCTTCAATATCACTTCTTCCACACTTTTTCATATTTATATAAACCCTAATTGTAAAGAATTTCACTTCACTGGTTTAGAGCACATAAAAATTGATTAACAAGCCTTGTCTTTTGTCACATAGTCAAGGTAGTTCAATGTAGTTAAGTACGTAGGAGCCTTGTCGACCTGCTTAACTACTAGTTTGAATTCAATTTTGATTAAAAAGAGGTAACAAAATGGTAAAGCCACTAATGAGACAGAATTTGGGATAATTAATGGGGCATAGGCGGTGGTCTATTAGGTCACAGAAACTCCTAGTGACCGTAGGGTTTCTTTCTTATAATGTTCTGATTCTGGGTGTCATTGAAATCTTGTTGTAAATCCCTTAAGGTCAAATACCAGTGATAAAAATTCTCTATAATTTGGTTTATATAATTACATCATTTCCTCTTTCCGCTTCCGTAGTATACATATATGTCCGCTTAAACACCAGTACCGCTTGCTCATCTAATCCAGGAAAACCTAGCCATTAAGTAACACACAGTTCAGACACAACACCTCTCCTTCACCCTCTACCGCTCAATCTATATACATATACATTGTGTCATCCGCTCACGCCCCTCTCGCTCGTCCATCACTGGCACCCTGCCGCTCGACTCTGCTCCGCTCGCTACCGCTCACTCTTAACCATTTTTCTTTACAGCTTTTTGTAGATAAAGATTTTTGACCCGCTGCAAGCGGGTCCCTTTAATGCATTTCCGCCGCTTTCATGTGATCTGTACTCGATTTAAATTCGTAACTTAAAATCCCTGTGTTCGATCTGAAAACTCACCAGTCAAAAAGTATAAATAATTATGATAACACTTCAGGGTCTACAACAACAAATTTTTACTATATCTGATCGTTTTTTTATAATTCACTACATCTCAATCTTCGAGTGAAAATTCCTTGTGACTATATATATATACCATCAAAAAACCGGTTATCACCACCCTCGGCTCCAGCTTACCATCATTCATATGAGCGTATGCATGACATCCAAAATTCTTAAATTAGAGTAATCAGAGAGTTTACCGGATCATACCTCTTGAGGAGTCTTTAAGTTAATTGCAGTTGATGGAGATCTATTAACCAGATAACTAGCAGTGTTAACTGCTTCAGCCCAGAATTGCTTAGATAAGCCAACAAATATGCACATACACCTAGCACGCGCCACGAGGGTTTGGTTCATTCGCTCTGCAACTCCATTTTGCTGTGGTGTGTGTCGTACAGTGCGGTGCCTCACTATACCTTTTTTTTTTTTGCAGAAATCATCATATGGAGCGTTGCGGAACTCCAACCCATCATCAGTTCTTAGAGTCTTGACCTGTTTACCTGTCCGTTTTTCAACCATGGTCTTCCACTCCTTGAACTTCCCAAACACCTCATCTTTAGTCTTCAGAAAGTACAACCAGACTTTTCTCGAATAATTATATATGAAAGTGACTAAGTAAGAACAACCGCCCTGCGATTTCACCGGAGATGGACCCCATAAATCTGAATGAACATACTCCAGAATTTCTTTTGAAGTGTGATGACCGGTACTAAACCTCACCGTGCGTTGCTTCCCTTTTACATAAGCCTCACAGAATTGAATTTTACCTTCACATCCTCACCAAATAAACCCTGCTTGTTCAACACAGACAACCCCTGCTCACTCATGTGACCCAATCGATGGTGCCACAAATTTGTCATGTCATCATGTTTATCCAAGGACTTGATACTGCCGCCGTTCCGTTCCCATCACTGAATTGCCCTGTAGAAACTAAATTTCATGTTGCGGTTTTCTTTTCATCATTACCAGAGCACCTTTCAGGACTTTCACTCACTCACCTTCACCATGATATTTTAAACCATTTTTGGCTAAGGTGTCAAGAGAAATCTAATTTTTTATGAGTTCAGGAACATACCAACAGACAAATTTTCTAACAGCACCGTCATGCAATTTTATCTGCACTATCCCGCTCCCCTTTATGGCTAGAACCCCATCATCACCTAACATCACCGTTCCATTCCACTCCTTAAAAAAATGAGTTGATCACGAGAGAACGGCATATGGTGAGAAGCACCGGTATCCATAATCCAGGAATCAGCAGTACTAGCACTACACGCTGTCAGAACTTCACCAAAGTCCCATCATCAGAACTGTCTTGTACCACAA
Organism: Andrographis paniculata; assembly: GCF_009805555.1. Taxonomy (NCBI): domain Eukaryota; kingdom Viridiplantae; phylum Streptophyta; class Magnoliopsida; order Lamiales; family Acanthaceae; genus Andrographis; species Andrographis paniculata. The sequence continues at coordinate 134,166 of NW_026137588.1, forward strand.
CAGCACTGCTGCCACTGTTACTAGAATCAACTTATATATTTCCCTTATTCTGTACACAATCCTTTTTAATTTGTCCCTTCTACTTGCAAAGATAACACTTAACTTTGCTAGAAGATTTTGATTTTGAATGCGACCTCTCATTCTCATTACCCCTCTCATGTGGTCTTCCTCTAAGACCTGAACTAATCCCTCTTCCAGAGAAATCTTTCTTTTCAATTCTTTAGACATAAAGACATTTTCCACATCATTAACAGAAATTGTAGTTCTACCATATAACATAGTATCTACAAAATTCTCACATGAACCAGACAGTGAACACGGTAAAATTAGGGTTTGATCTTTATCATCTACTTTAATATCAACCCCTTGAAGATAAAAAATAATACGGTTAAAGATATCAAAATAATCCTTTACCTGAGTACTTTCGGACATCCGGAGGGTGTAAAGAGGTTTCTTCTGATATAGTCTGTTCGTGAGAGAGTTGTTTTGGTACTTCTCACACAGTTTATCCATAGCTCAAAACTCGTTGTCTGATCTACAACCTCCCGTAACACCTCATCAGTAACTGACAACAAGATCGCGGAATGAGCCATTGTCAAAATCTCTTTATTCACCTCCTCATTCGTGTCTTTAGGAAACTTGTCTTCTTCCTCTAACGCAGCCGCACATCCTTGTTGAACCAGAAGTGCCATTATGTTGACCTTCCAGATCGTGAAGTCATTTGACTCATAAAATTTTTCCAGATTAAATTTATACGAGGACATCTTCAATCAATCAGGTATGACTTTGATACCACTTCTTATGAGAAAACGAGAAAGAAAACAAATAAAGAATATCGATATTTTACGTGGTTCGATGACGGTATATCCACTTACATCTACGGGCAGGAATCGAAGAAATTTCATTACAATGAGGTCATACGACTATGAATCTTAGTTATCTACCCTAAACCTTAAACTTATTAGTTATTAATTAGCATGAGGCCAAAAAAATTCTACCAATTGAAACAACTATTTCGCTTTGATTTCGAAAGTTAGGTACTAAGGCCAAAAAAATCCTACGAATTGAACAACCATTTCGCTTTGATTTCGATAGTCGAGTACATCGCTAAATCCAATTCACGTTTCTAACAATAACATTTTAATTTCATATTTAATGATTTGATTATTACACATGGTGTTATTGGGTAAAGTAGATCAGCCGTGCCCGCGTACCTGAGGAGGGAGGAAAGAGACGAGGGCGAGTCTGAATCTTTCTGTGCATAGGTCGGACTTTTCTTCCGATAACAAGAACAGAAACTTCGCCTGTCATCGCATTGCGCGAGAAGGCTGTCTCTGGTCGTCGTCTGAGACTGAGAGAAGAGAAGTTCACGTCGCGACAGCTAAGCTTACTCTTTTTTGTTTCAACAGAAAATTAGAAATTTATCAAGGACTAAAAAGGTAATTTTATAGAATATGCAGTTTCGATTCTCTTTGAAAAGAAAAAAGGACAACTAAACTAACGAACAGCAGCTGGCTGGCTACTCCTCCCTCGTCTTCTTTATTTCTTCTTCTTGTTCTTCTTCACCTACCCAAGCCAATCCACCTACCCCCAAAGAATCACAGAATTCACTCACATTCGGCAGGACTTGATTGATTTGAGATTGCGTGTCAATGTCGTCGTCGTCATCCGCCGTGCTCACCTGCAGGGCTGCTGTTGCGTGGGCTCCCGGTGCCCCTTTAGTTATCGAGGAGGTGCAGGTCAGTCCCCCCCTCCCCTTGGAGATCCGCATCAAAATTGTCTGCTCTTCCCTTTGCCGCACCGATGTCACTGCTTGGCTTTCCCAGGTACACCTTCCCCTGCACATCCATTTATCCCGAACTTCCAACTCCCTGCCCTGTATGGCTGTATGCTTTAGCTTCTTACCTTTTTCCTGCAGGCGCAACCTCAAATCTACCCACGGATATTTGGCCATGAAGCATCAGGGTACCATATATATTTCACTATTCCCTTCCTTCTGCCTGCTTGCTTACCGTAGTGGTTAGGACTAGGAAGGCTTCACATTGATCATTCCATTAAACTTATTCCTTAGAATTCAGATGAGGTTATTATCAAATCATCAATTTTGAGGCCTGAAGAACACTACAATATTCTCTTTGTCTTCGCTATCCAACTTGTTGTTAATATTAAAGAAAAATTGGTACCTCATTACTTACCTTAGGTGAAATTGGAGTTTCACACGCAAAAGATCTTATAATGATTGAGGAAAAATCAGAACTCGGTGGCATCAGCCCCTTAGGACAGAAAGTTGGGGTTGATCTGAATAAAGAAAATGTTTCAGGGCAAATCCAAATTGAGGAGTCGAATTAAGCCTTAAAAGGCATAGTAGTGTTATATCCTAGTATTGTAAGAAGTTCAGGCATGCACCGGAAAAAGATAATAGAAGAAGGGATGCTTTTATTTTGAACTCGAATATTCCTTTGGAGTAGTGAGTGTCGAATTTCAGAACCTCGTTCCACTAATGCAACACTGTGGCTATCATAGTGTACATGCTTGGGGATTTCGGTGTAATCTATCTCGTGGATGATGAGATGTTATGAAATGTGGGGGGAAAATGACATTTGGATCAAGATTCCAGATGAATGTGAATGGAAGTTGTGTGTTGTGAGACATTAAGCCTGAAGAGGAATCTGATCTCGATCTTGATAGTCTCTGGTTGATGGAGAAGGCTTTGCAACAACATTCCATTTGGTTAAGTTGTCATAATTTGAGTCTATCGAGTCAAATATCATGCATATTTATAGACCTCCATATTCATTATGAATACAATACAATTTCTTAGTCATTTAGAATGTATTTCCAACATATTCTATCAAAGAAAACACAATATAAAAACTCATGTTTCTTCTGATACATTCAATTTGGGAAGTACCTGACAATTGTTAGCCTTTATGTTTCTGGTTTTGATTTTGTTTTGATTCTTGATTTCTGTCTACGTTTTGAAGTCATGTTTGCTTACCTGCCATGTTTCTTCTGAGAATCCCGTTGTTTTCGACTTCGGTGAAAGTCTTATTGTTTTGACACCAATGAGAGTTTCGTCGTTTCTGACTCCGTTGAGAGTTCCGTTATTTCCGATTCTAATTCAGTTGAAAGCATTGCTTTTGATTCTGACATAGTGAATGATTGTGACTAAGTTATCTTTGATCTCTCTTTGCAAACTCAAATTGTTTATGCTACACCAGTTGAGTTTGAAGGGAATGTCAGAGATATTTTAGTTATTTAGTTTTGTATTAGATTTAGTTTATTTATATTTGATTTTATCAATTATATTAGGTTGTTATGATTTGAATCTATTGAGTCAGTTACATGGTTCTATATATAAGTCGTTCTATATATAAGTCCTATTATTATTATGAATAACAATGCTATTTTTCACTCGTCTACAATTTATTTCTCACACAAATGGTTTTGGCTCAAGGCAGAAAGAAAAATACTCTCAATACCTGACTGCAAATGACCATAAGAATATTACTATTAAATATGCATAGTACTTCAGAATTGTAGCATAGTCGATTTGGTAGGTTCAAAGTATGTGGATGTTTGAGGACTACATATTTGGGAACCAGAAAATGATGTATATCTCAATTGAATGCGAGAGATGTAAGGAATAGCAGTTGGAACTGGTGCACAGTGATTTATGGAGGACCAAGCCCGTAACATCTCTTAGTGGCGTGTCCTATGAAATAAATCAAAGGGGTATTCATTAATTGTTGTGATTCATCCATTAATACATCTATAGAAAGATATGAGTTTACTTCCTAAAACATAGATATAATGCTTATCCTATTTTTAGGAAATAGAACTAGTTGAAAATGAAATAGAGTTCAAAGTGAATGTGGTTGAGATTCGACAAAGGTGGAAAGTATAAATTGGTCAAATTCAAAGATTATTATGCTGAGAATGGTAGAGTGGAGAAAACAATACCTAGAACACCTCAGCAAAATGAAATTTCCGAGTGTTAACCGAACGTGAGAATTGTATACAACTGAAATGTGGGATGCCAAAGATGTTTTTAGCAGACATTATCAACCGTTACCACCTTGCTAATTTAATAGAGGATCATATGTCACATTAGATAACGACATTTCAGAGAAATTTTTTTGAAGTAGGATAGAGGTAAATCTTTATGTGTGAGAGAATGAGTTTGGATATATGTGTTTTTTTGAGCCAGCTGACTTTTGAAAAGGCAAAGTCACAACCTACTTGTAGGGATTGTTCCAAAGGATAAAACATTCTAAAGTGCTATTTCCCAAAACTTTCAGGATTGTTGAGAGTGTAGGTGAAGGAGTGACAGAATTTAAAGAAGGGGACCATGTGCTTACTTTGTTCACGGGAGAATGTAAGAGATGCAAGCACTGTATGTCAGGTAAAAGCAATGTCTGCCAAGAGCTGGGGTTGGAACGCCAAGGCGTAATGCACAGTGACAAACAGACACGGTTCTCAATACGAGGAAGACCCGTGTATCATTATTGCGCGGTTTCAAGTTTTAGCGAGTATACAGTTGTGCACTCTGGATGTGCTGTCAAGATTATCCCTGAGGCGCCTCTGGAGAAAATATGCCTTCTAAGCTGTGGAGCTGCAGCAGGTGCGTAAGGACTGGTTTCGATTCATTTCAACTATGTATGGCTGCTTCTTAAGTTCCATGCTTTAATATTTATATTTACCAGTTGCTAGTATAGGATGTGTATTCACTCTACTCAAAGTAGAGATGTTTGCAAGGAGTTTATAAGCTAGCTTGATGGTTGTTTCTCACAATCAGGTTTAGGTGCAGTGTGGAAGGTTGCAGAAATCTCGGTGGGATCACGTGTAGTCGTTTTTGGACTTGGAACAGTAGGCCTTTCTGTGAGTTGTGGACTTTGCACTACTGGACTGTAGTCAGTTAGTCGCACTTATTATACTCAAAATCCCTAGTTTATGCATCAACATTCTCTTTGCTTCCTAATATATGTTCAAATAGGTTGCACAAGGTGCTAAACTGAGGGGTGCAGCTCAGATCATTGGCGTTGATGTAAATGCTGAGAAGAGAGAAATAGGTACTGATGCTGATATATATAGACGAAATCCATAGGATCTTCAAGAACAATTAACATTATTTTATTGATCATGCAATGCAGCAAAGGCTTTTGGCGTAACAGACTTTCTGAACCCAAACGACCATGATCAGCCAATTCAGCAGGTGAATTCTCTTTAGCTCAAATGCAACTGGTCCAACCAGTATATTAATATTCTCTTTGAAAATAAGCCCATTGAAGGAGATATGAAGCTGCAGTTGGTGAGAAAACTGTGCCTTGCTATAGTGTTACAAAATACATCTTGAGTATAGCATATATATATATATATGTACCTCCAGTACTTTTAATAGAATTATGAGGAACATATAAGCTCTCTACCTCTTCAGATTAAATTTATGTGATAAATTACCATCTAGCTTATTGAAAATACCCTGGGAGCCCATCAGAGGCATGAAATACAGCTAGTTGCATGCTGAATCCTCGTCCAGGTTATTAATAGCCGCCCGAGTAAGAAAATTGTGTGTGCTGAATCCTCTCCTCTCCTCTCCTCCCAGGTTATTAACAGTATTACTGATGGTGGGGCGGACTACGCATTCGAGTGTGTAGGAGATACTGGAATTGTCACCACTGCTTTGCAGTCTTGCTGCAGCGTAAGTAAAGTGAACTCTAGACTTGATTGAGATATTGTTCTTCTAGTTCAGTGAAACCATGTGTAATAGTATTTGATTACCTGTGGGTGCTAGGGATGGGGCGTGACAGTGACTCTGGGTGTGCCAAAAGAGAAGCCCCAAGTAGAAGCTCACCACGGGCTGCTTCTCAGTGGGAGAACACTGAAGGGGTCTCTGTTTGGTGGATGGAAGCCCAAATCTGATATTCCTTCACTCGTCGACATGTACCTCAGGAAGGTAAAGTAATGTTCATTGAAACATTGAAAGAAAGAGAGAATGAAAGAAAGAAAAGCACACCGTGCTGCTGAAGCTGAACACTAACTGTAGTTTGATTGGAGCAGGAGATCGAGATTGACAAGCTCATTACGCACAACGTGATGCTCGAGGACATAAACAAAGCATTCGAGCTGATGAAGGAAGGAAAATGCTTGCGGTGCGTCATCCACATGGGCCAGCAGCAGATCTAAGGGCTTCAGCTTCGGACTTGATCGATTGAGCTGCCATGATAATTGAATAAAGATACGATCCAACAAACAATAGGGCGATCAGCATAAGAAACAACATGCATATATATAATGATGAATGCGGGGGAGACTGAGTATTCATTCAGTTTTGCATTTGGTGGGGTTGCGTTGTATGATAAGGTTCCCCAGATGATACATACAGTAGCAGAACTAGACAATGTGTATACAATGTTGTCCATGGAAGATGTGTTTTTGAAATGATAGATCAAGATCAATCAGAACCACAGTCACATTGGGCGGGGGTTGAGTATTAATGCAATGCATGTTAGAGAGAGAGAGAGCTGTTGTTAGAAGGAAGTCACAAAGAAGAAGACACGACACCACAATACACAGTACATGCACCTGTTGTACCTGTCATGGTTGACCCGAAGCAGAAGCACAAGAAGAAGATACGCGTGTGAGTCAGTCATTGAGTGAGTGCTGCTCTGCTTAGTTCAACTACCCAAAGAAAAAAGAAGAAAAACAAAAGTAAGCAACCAAGAAACTGAGTATGCACCAACATCAACTAATTAATCAATCAACCACCAGTATTCAACCCTCTCTCCATCTCTCTCTCTCTGTATATGTATATACATACGATACCATCGATGCAGTGAGTGCATGAACCTCCCCTCCCCTCCCCTCCCCTCCCTCTCTCTTGTGCCCACTCTCTCAAATTAGATTATCCATCTGATCGATACTACCAAAGTGTGCTGCTGCTGCTGCTGCGTACATCTTCTTCATCCTCCACACCACATGGCGGACAACCCAAGAATACACCCCGCCGAAGCTCCAACCACATGGCCACCCGCCATCCCGCCAGCCAACTCTATCACTAAGAAAGGCGCACCACCTCATCCCCACCAGCACCCTTCCGTCAGAGGAGGAGGAGGCCGCGCAGCCGCTCCTCCTCCTCTGACTCCACCAAAGAGGCGGAGAAACTGTTGGTGCAGATGCCTCTGCTGGACACTCGCCCTCCTCATCCTCCTCCTCATCATTGTTGCTGCCACCGCAGGCATTCTCTACCTCGTGTTTCGTCCCAAGATTCCCAGCTACTCCGTCGACAATCTCAGGATATCCGATCTGACGCTCAATTTCGACCTCAGCCTCTCCGTCACCTTCAATATCAGGATCACAGCATACAACCCCAACAAAAAGATCGGAATCTATTACCAGAAGGGGAGCCACTTGAGTGCATGGTACAAGAACACAAATCTCTGCCAGGGATCGCTCCCCAGGTTCTACCAGGGCCACCAGAACAGGACCGTGCTGCACGTTGACCTCACTGGCCAAAATCAATATGGGAGGACCGTGCTCCAAGCCCTGCAGGAGCAGCAGCAGACCGGAAGGATCCCCTTGGATCTTAGGATAGATGTCCCCGTCAGTGTTAAGCTAGGGATGCTGAAGCTCAAGAAGGTCAGGATATTAGGCACCTGCAAGTTGATCGTTGACAGCCTCTCCACTAATAGCTTGATCAACATCAAAGCCAATAACTGTAAATTTAGATTGAAGCTTTGAGGGATATTTTGCAGTCTCGGTTTATAGTTGAGAAACTATTGCATCCTTCTTCCTGAATTCCACGTACACATACATACATGCATACATAAAAAGGATATTTTATTTCTTCAAATCTCCTTACCAAACTTTCATCAATTTTTTTTTTCTTTTTTACCACGATCAGTACAGCACTAAGTCTTAAACAGGAAGCACAATTGTATCCCAGGATAATATATATCTACACAGCATATGCCACAGTGATTTTTTCAGTCCAGGTACTCCATTCAAACAAGTCAAGAGGTGTAAAATATCTTACACACTATTCTCCAATCAATGCTCGCGGTTTGTGCTCTGCCACACACAGCGACATTCCTGTCTGTGTGACAGCCCTGACAAAAGCCATGTTAGCCGTAACCGTTGGAGCACCCCAATAATCACCAGTACCAAACACTACTTTGTTTTTCAATGCGAGCTTTCGGGTTGTGGGAAGGCTCATCAGTCGTGTTGATGGACAATCAGGCACTACCCTGATACAGATTGCTTAGCAATTAATATATAATGAGAGAACAAAAAAGAAAAACCCAATAAACAGCAAAGTTAACACTAGATCAACAATATATCTATATATTATACATAGTAGAGGGAAGGAATTCTTCCAAATGTTTTTCAAGCTGCAGAAGCGTTTTAAATTGTATAGTAGAGGGAAGTTTGAGATGAATTTTTTTGACAGAACCATGATTCAAATCAATGTAACAATGATGATATGATATGATATACCATGGCAGACTCACCTGAGGAACTTCTTGAAGTATTCAGCTCTTAGTTTCTCATTAGGTCCTCCACACATTAAGACAAGCTCCTGAAACTCTGAGCAAACACTCTCACATACAATTCCTCGTTTTCCCAACATTATACCAATCATCTCCTTGTGGATTGGATTCTGTTTTTCAGATTGGACCTGGAAGAAAAGAAGATTATGGATCCCATGAAGAGAGAATCAACCCCAAAAATGTTGAATACATCAAGCACCATCTTACAAATTTATGCCAGGCAGCCGCCCTAATTATATCATTGTGCGAAAACTTAAAAGGGCTCTGACGAAAGCCAAATAAACACAAAATTCTCAGGTTTCTCCTTCCTTTAGCACACAAGTTGCTCTCATTGCATATCAACCTCAAAGAAGAGAATAATTAGAACAATCCGATCAAAAAAGAAAAAGAGAAGAGAATAATTAGAATATTATTTGAGAATAAATGGATGAACACATCTAATTTTTTTACCTCAACAATGTATCTTAAAAAATTTATGTTTTGTATAAATTCAATATTACAAATGGCAGGCTTCACTGGAAAAAGGCACTCAGCATTCTCCCGTAAAAATCCTCTACACCGAGATTCTCATTATTTAGTTTGTACATAATTGCTTCATCAGTAGTAAACTGAGGTCACAACTCACAAGCAATATTAGAACTAATGATGGATCATTATAAGGCTAGTGATGGATTGCAGGAAAGCTCACTCTAACTTCCAGTGGCCACAAATGCTCTTTCGGACACAAGATGAGAAGAAAATGTGACTCGAAGCATAGAAGCTAAAATATATATATATATGAGCCTATCAAGTTTTTATCACAATGAACCATTCCTTCAACATAAAGCTTTTCATGCAATTAAACAGAACAATTGCATCATAATTGATCGCCCTTGATTAGAATTGCAATATTGAAAAAGCATTAGTAGCAACTACCAATTAAAGGACTTTTTTGGATCAACTCATCACATAAGTGATTTTCCTAGGAGACAGAAAAAATGATTCTTCAAAGTGAGAACCATATATAAAAGCATCTCAGTTAATACCTGAGAAATCATAAAATCATAGTTGCCCTTAAACCGTCCTCTCAGTTCACTCTCTGGTGTATTCAAAAGTTTGTCTGTCTTTCCATTGCTGATCCCTGAGACAATTGCAACCATTGCAGTAGTATCAAAATTAACTAACTCGGCTCCATGACCCGTCAATGTGTTCTTCCACGGTCCAGATTCAAGCTCTAGATTATCATTCGAATGGCAGCACCAGCACTTCATTCCATACACAAGAGTTCTCAAAGATGCTCCTACATTTAAATCACAGAATGCATCACACTTACTGCAGGAGACAGTTCCATCTGCCCTCACAGGATCAAGATAATTTTTCTCCATCTCTGGGTTCTCTTTGTTTACCTCTATTTCGACAACACAGGCATCAAGAAAGGATCTTCCAAGTACCAGATTGGTCCACTTATCCTCCAAATCAAACTCCTCATAGAAAAACGGCTCAATTCCCAGCTTAACGCTACCAAACTCGCGTTCAAGCTTCTGATAAACTTCATCGACAAGACCATGCGAAAAGAAAAGCAAAACTGATGATGGCCGGAGCGCTGGAGGAGACAGGCAAGCAGCGTCAACTACTTTGCGAATCTTTTCCTGTAACCCTTTGTTTTTGTCAGCAAGAGAACCACCTTCCCAGGTAATGAATCTGGGGTTTCTGTCGGAGACAATAACCCAAGCAGGATTTCCCTTAACAGAACAAACAATATCGACGTAGATATCATACGCAGCGGACAGATTGATGGGCTTGCAAACGCGAGATACTCCAGTCACAAAGGGCTGCAGAAGGACGTGCGCCACGGCCTCCAGGTGACCGATATTGAGACTGCCACAGAGAGATTTGTCACGATTTAACAAGTACTAATAAAAGAGAAGGCTTTGTGTTTCCCCTGATCGCTAGGAACAATAGAAGAAAAGGAGGAGAAGAAGAGAAAACCTGAGAGGTGAAGGCGAAGGTGAGGAGGCGGAGGAGAGACGATGGAGAAAAGCGAGCTCGGAGTTGATTAGGCGGAGAAGGGTGGGCACGGGCACTGAGAGCTTAGTAGCAGACATTCGGTGGAGGCTATCGCGGAGAGCAACGCACCTCCTCTTTGCATCTTCGACGGCGGCGTCCGCGCTCTTCTTCTCCTCCATCTCCATCTCCATCTGTTTCCCGACTACGTCCTGCGTCAAACTCGGTGATGGTTGTGGGTTTTGTGGCATTTTTACAGTAATGTTTTATATTGCATCATTACTTATATAATAGTACTTGCGATGGAAGTACCTACGATGGATGGATGGATGGATGGTGACAACATATCTCTCCATGGAGTGATGGACTAACTGTAACCAACAGATTTTCATAGCTTTTGATCCATCGTCATCATCATCTTCATCTTCTGTGTTTGCTATTTGCATAATGCTGACTGCTACAAAGATTTTGGCTATATACATACAAATGATGTGTACGTAGTTTAGTTAAACAGACAAAATACAGGATGTGCGCGCTGCCAGCCATCTGTCTGTCTATCTATCAATCAATCTATCTATATCTATCTATCTATCTATCTATCTATAGTCCCAAGCAAAACTACAGAATGACAAGGAAATAGAGATAGAACAGAGACACAAGTGAGTAGCAATGGTGTTGGCTTGGCTCCTGTCGTCCCTTCCCTTCCCACCTTTTGTCTGCCAATTGTCATTATGCTTAGTGAGTAGAGTGAGTTCCTACGGCATGGGTGGATGTACCATCGCGGATTCTCCTCCTAAGATACTCCAGCTGCTCAAATTCACCTTCATGTTCTTCCCACTGCAGCAAGGCCACCACCATCATCATCACTTATCTCATTCATCACACAACATACACATACATACAAGCATTCCATTTCTACTTCAAAACTCATAAGCAAGCAAGCACGCACGCATTTAATTAACTATCTGTAACATGAGGAATTCAATCACAAATGCTTCTGTGCTTACTTGCTGAAGCGACACCGACACAAGCTTCCACCCAGATGCATTTATCCAGCGGCGTTTCAGCATTGTATGCCCCAGTGGAACTCCTGATAAGAGATGAACAACCAAACCATAATCCCGACTCTAATACGGTACAATACGGATACTGCTAGGCACGCACACAACTTGGGAAACTATTACTATATTATATGACATGATATGGTACGATTTGGATTAGCACGCACCAGAATTTCTCGAGAAATGAGTGGGCCCGTCGATTTCCAAAGCAACCCTCTGATCAACAATGGCTGCATCCAGAGTGTAGCCCTCCACTGTATACTCCTTCACCCAATCAAGCCCAGTGCTTACAAGCAGGCGACACACCTCCTTCTGGAACGACGAACTCACCTTCTCATTGAACTTCTTTGCTCTTCCAGCACGTTCAATTTTATCCTCCACCTCATTCGGCAGCGCCATTCTAAGATGTGGATACTCTAGTTTCAGGCATTGATTCACCAAGTGCAGCTGCGAGCAGAACATCACATCTTCCCTGTACTGCTCAGAAATCCCTTGCTCCACAAAATGGCTCAATGTTCTCCAGGCGCAGGAGAAGAAGGCACGATCTAATTGTCCTAGCACAGCATACGACCAAGATATGCAACCCAGCTCGTCCCTGGCAAAGGTTAGTGTCATGCTGCCTGTATGTGCTGCTGATTTGCTGTCTCCACTGTCCTCTGCTCCTCCCTCATCATCAAGATAAGATGTTTCACTGGCTGAGCGAAAATCGAACTGACTCACATCCACAGAAAAGCTGTCAAGAGAGTCCAGAAGAGGGTCTGCAGGCTCATACAGAGAAGCAAAAGCCCATAATACTTGGGCGATCTCTTGGGGACGAAAAGTGTCTATTATATGCGAAGCCCTGTTCGACAATTCTGAAAAGAGTTGCGGAGCAGAGTGCCGCATGGAAGCAAAAGCACCTGCTATATTAGCAACATTCTGAGAGTTGAACTCAGATACTTTAGTCAAGGCCACTTCCGCCACCCTGTCCATTTCAGACATGTAAAGAAGCTCTCCGCCAATCTTGGACAAGGCCCATGCAATGTTGGAAACTCCCTGTGCGGAACACTCAGGCAAGGTGGTCATTGCCATTCCCACAAGCATACACATCTCTCTTTGTCTAGCAAGCGCCAATCTCCGAGTCCTCACCATCGAGGTTCTCTCCATACTCTTGGCAATCCTATGTAATGCTGTCGCAATATTCAAAGGTGAAAGAGGCGATGGATGAAGCCCTTTTGCAACAGCTGTGATTATATCACCTGTAACCTCTAAAACCTCCTCAGCAGTTGGCGCATCAACAATCAACTTATTCAAATTTATCTCCTTTCTACGGTCAGAAGGTCCTGAAAACTGAGAAAGTCTCTGAACAAATGTTTCCATAGATTTCTCCTTCCTCTCTTCAAACATCCCCCGTGCAATCAAGCTCACCGTTCTCTTAAGATGACCGTTTTTACCCAAAGAATCTGCAGAATCAAAGGCTGCCTCATTGATATCAAAATCCAGATCTTCATCGTCCTCCTCTTCATCAAAATCGTCGGCGGTGTCCACCAGTGTTTTTTTGCTTATCATGGGTTGCTTCTTCTTCTTTTTCTTTTTCTTCTCATGTCTGACCAAGCTCTCCATTTTCGCCTTCAGTCCTCTGGCCTCAATAGATTGCAATGCAACCTTCCTAGCCCTAACACACCAATCCATTTGATCAGTTTCTGGAAAATATCTAGATTTTGGCTGCTTTTTCTTCTTCCCGGACGAGCCAATTTCACCAAGAAACTCTGCCTCCCAATTCGTTGAACTTGAGCTCTTTCCATTTTGAACTCGATGCTCGTTCTCCTCCACTTGACCACCACCATCATCGTCATCGTCATCATCATCATCATCATCTATGTAATCAGCAGTTTCAACCACCACACCACCGTTAATTGGTCGGTGCTTCCTCTGTCCAGGGTTTAAGCAGCAGCGGAATTTGAATCTGGAGCTCAGGTGAATTTTTGGGTTCACAATTGGAAGTGCAGTTTTAAAGGCAACTGGTTTTGTGGACTGCACGTGAAAATTGGAGACAGAATTTACCAGCAGACTTGCTTCCATAGATTATGTAAATCTCTTCTAAAATTGCAATACTTGAGGTGCAGGCAGAGGCTAAGATGACTGCGTGCGTGACAGATGAGAAGAGAAATCGAAGCCCACTCCAATGACAGATAATCAAGGGCAGAGAAATCGAAGTAACGAACCTGAGTAGGAGGAAGGCAGGAGACCAAATTGATGGCGTTCGCCGGGAGAAATGTAAGAGGTCGGATAAAAGCAGAGCTTGAGCGATTGAGCTGGGATTGGACGGTGGCCAGTCCGTTGCAGTGATAGCCGATAGGGATAGGGGGAGGGCGGGCATTGTTTACGTATGGAGTGCTTCTTACCTCCTTAGTGACTGTTCCCTCTATTGGGCTGGGATGGACTGGGCCGGGCCTTCATGATGAATTGTTCAGGCCCAACAAAAAGCATCTTGTGTTCTTGTCAAACTTATAAACCTTTCAATTTGTAGACATGGAGGAACGAACCATGCTAGATATCATTTTCATTTTCTTTTTCTGGAAAAGAAACACTTCCTTTTCCATCCAGAACATTCCATTTCCCATCTTCAGTTTGTGGGGATTATTCTATCATAGTCGTCGAAAGTGAGAATTGGTTAAAGCAAAAATATCACGAAAAACAAAACACAACACATTCCTAGGGTTTAGTTATTTATTTCTTTCAACTGATGTACCAACTCACTCTACTTATGTTCTTAATTACTTTGTTTTCTCTTAATCTTGAGCTATTTATATATATATATATATATATATATTATAATTCAACCTTTTATCTAAATATAAAAACTCTTTCTTTTCTTTATCATTTCATTTAATTGCCCAACTCTCTCTAAAATCTAAACTATTATGAAATTAGTTTGTGAATCATATCATATATATATATATATATAAAACAGCTCAAAAACTGGACCCCACATTTTGTAAAATGGTGTAATTCTGCAATCTCAGTGGACATAGGAAGTTAATTTTTAAGTGGATTAATTTTTTACGGAAGTTTTTATAGTGAATTATGAAACTTTATTTTTTTATTGGAGAAGATTGACATCGGTTTTTATTGGAGAAGATTGACATCGGGGAAAGAAATTTCTTCAGGCGAGTCTTCTTTTTTTTTTCTTCAGACAATGCAAGGGTGTTGTTCTTCAGGCAACAAAAACTTTATTTCTTTTATCGGAGAAGATTGTTATCCGGAGAAAAAGTTTCTTCAGGCAAATTTTACAAGGTGTTTTGTTTTTTTTTTTTTTTCAGGCAAGTTTTACAAAGTGTTTTTTTTTTTTCTTTAGGCAAGTTTTACAAGATGTTCTCCTTTTATTTCTTCGGGCAAGTTTTACGACGTATTCTCCTTTTATTTCTTCAGGCAAGTTTTACAGTGTGTTCTCCTTTTATTTCTTCGGGCAAGTTTTACAGCTGTGTTTTTTTTTTTTTTTTTTTTTTCTTCAGGCAAGGCAAGGGTGTTGTTCTGTATTCTTCTTTTATTTCTTCAGTCAACTCCTTTTATTTCTTCAGTCAACTCCTTTTATTTCTTCAGGCAAGTTTTACAGCTTGTTCTTTCTTTTTTTTCTTCAGGCAAGGCAAGGGTGTTGTTCGGTGTTCTCCTAAGATTGCGATTCGGAGAAGAAAATTTCTTCAAGCAAGTTTTACACGGTGTTTTTTTTTTTTTTCCTTCAGGCAAATTTTGTCAGGGTGTTCTCCTTTTATTTATTTAGGCAAGTTTTACAAGGTGTTCTTTTTTTTTTTTTTTTTCAAGTTCTTATATTCATTTTTATTAATTATATTTTTCGAATTTTTGTATATATTTTTAGCCCTTAGAAAAGATTCTCACTAGAATAAGAAGATTTTCAGGTAAGTGTTTTTTTCTAAAATTTAATTTATGGCAGAAGTCGGAAACTTTTACTTCTTTCTCAAGTTCCTGTTATTTCATTATATTCATTTATATTAATTATATTTTTTTGAATTTTTATATAATTTTTTAGCCCTATTTTTTTAATTGGAGAAGACAATTTTTCTATGGAAAATATTGCCACCTGAGTCCGTCTTCTTGAAGTAAGTTTTTGAATGAATTTGAGTTTTTGAATAAATTTTCATTGATAAATTATCCATGAATAATTTAAGTTTTTCAATAAATTTTCATTGATAAATTATCCATCATGAATAATTTAAACTTTTCAATAAATTTTCATTGATAAATTATCCAAATTTTTTGTAATTTAAGTTTTTCAATAAATTTAGACTTATCTTCGTATTCAATCAAAAATAATTTGTAATCCGTGAAGTAAGTTATTGAATAAATTTAAAATTTTCAATAAATTTTGCACTGTGTTTTTTTTTTAATTTAATTTTTACTTCTTTTTCAAATTCTTTTATTTTCCTATTGTTTGATTCATATTTATTTTATTAATTATATTATTTTGAATTATTGTATAATTTTTTAGCACTATTTTTTTTCATGATATAAGACAAATTTTCTACCAGAAAAACTTGCCACTGCTTTCCGTCTTTTTTAAATAAGTTTTTGAATAAATTTAAGTTTTTCAATAAATTTCTTTTTGTTTTTTAATTTAATTTTTACTTCTTTGTTAAATTCTTATATTTTATTGTTATTTCATTATATTCATTTATATTAATTATATTTTTTTTGAATTTTTGTATAATTTTTCAGCCCTATTTTTTTAAATGGTAGAAGACAAAAAAATTTTACTGAATAAATTTTTATTGATGAATTATTCAATAAATTTTTGAATAATTTAAGTTTTTCAATAAATTTTCATTGATGAATTATCCAAATTTTTGTATAATTTAAGTTTTTCAACAAATTTAGACTTATCTTCATATTCAATCAAAAATAATTTGTAGTCTGTCTTCTTAAAGTAAATTTTTAAATAAATTTAAATTTTCCAACGGTGTTGTTTTTTTTTTTTAATTTAATTTTTATTTCTTTCTCAAATTCTTATATTTTCCTATTATTTGATTCATATTTATTTTTATTAATTATATTTTTTTAAATTATTGTATAATTTTTTAGCTCTGTTTTTTTATGGTAGAAGACAAAATTTTTGGAAAAACTTGCCACTGTGTGTTCTTTTTTTTTTTTTAAATTTAATTTTTATTTTTTTTTCAAGTTTTATAATTTTCTGTTATTTGATTAGACAATTTTTCTACTGAAAAAACTTGCCAATCTTTTTGAAGTAAATTTTGAATAAATTTAAGTTTTTCAAAGGGTGTTGTTCTTTTTTTTTTTTTTTTTAATTTTATTTAATTTTTACTTCTTTCTCGAGTCTTATATTTTCCTATTATTTGATTCATATTTATTTTTATTAATTATATTTTTTTAATTTTTGTATAATTTTTTAACCATGTTTTTATAGGATATAAGACAAAATTTTTATTAATTTTATATATTTTTTAAATTTTTGTATAAAGTTGTTTTCTAAATTGTTTGTTGGATGATTCGCTCGTTTTTATTTCTAAATTTTGTTTAGGTTTGTTGATTTATTTTCATTAGGTTATTTTTTGGAAGTTGAAATTAAAAATGTGAATTTATTTATGGTTATTCTTTTTCATTTTGTATTTAATGATGATTATTCTTTTTCATTTTGTGTTTAATTTCTTTACATAATGATTTGTTTTCGGTTGTAGCATCCAGAGTACAGAAAGAGAGGAATGTTAAAGAAGAAAAGAAAACCAGAAAAAAAAAAAGAAACGAGAACAAAGAATAAAAGAAAAAAGATAAATGCAGATGTTTAGCTATTTTATTATACATTGAAGTGTAATTTAAATTCTTATTAGCAATTGATCATAATTTATATTAAATTATATGTTATTTTTATTATTTTTTTATACAATATTAAATTCTTATTATACAATATTGTAATTAAGTTATGGGGACTGATTTTATTCTTTAAATTGTAAAAAGCAAAAATTATTATATGTATATGAATAATAATTTTATTTTCGTAATCAATCAAGTTCTAAACACATCCAAATATATGTATAACTTTTATATATATGTTAATTGATTTTGTTCATAATAAATTAAAATATTATTTTAACATTAAATTATTTTAGTTATATTGCATATTTTATTCCAAGTATATAATGTAAATCTTTGTGTTCGAACAGTCGTGGCTGGGTGTCTGCAGAGGTGGACTGATGCTGGCTCTATTTGGTGTGCGTGTTTGGCCGATAATTAGTGGATGATGGTAGATGATAATAATGTTTTTAGTTCGAATTTGCAGAAGATGTGTTAAAATTGTTGTTGGATGTTGTGAAGATTTTGTTTGTTTTTTCTTTATTTTTTAAGCAATAGAATGAGAAATTTATTTTGTAGAATATTGTTGAATTATATATTTTTATTTCTTAATTTATTATATGATATTTAGTAGAAAAATGGCGGTTGTGTAAAATTTGGATATTTTGATAAATAATTTTTATTTGTAATTATGTTTATAAAGAAGATATAAAAAAACTTATGTTAAATTTTTAAAATGTAATTTATTTTGCATTAAAAAATATTTTTAAATAATACTATTATATTATAATCTTATATTAATTAAGAAATAAAAGTAAAATATTACAAAATTAAATATTTACTTTATAATTGGATGGAGATAATATAATTTATTGATATTATTTTATTTTTTATATTGATTAAAAATATATATAAAATAAAAGAAAATCAATACGTTTGGCAACTAGCTAGCTTTTAGTACACTCCCTCGTGATTTTATTATTTATAAAAACACAAGGCTGAAGAGATCTAGTCTAGTCAAGAAAGGGGACTGACCGCTGACTCTCAATCATAACACGCCCCCCATCCCCACCCCCACAACCATCATCATCATATATAATTCATATTATGACCCACCCTCCGATCCTGATTCTCCATTCAAATTAACAAATTCTATATAATAATATATGCTCTTTTTTGTGTGAGGGTACTTAATTAACACAACTTGTTTGATGCTACTACTTTATCATTTAATGGTAATAAATAACTCCATCGTTTCAAAAAGTTCTCTACATCAATAAACTAATCAAATTTGCCTACATATATTTTGATATTTTTATGAATGTTAAATATTTTGTATTGAAATAATGATTAGATATGCCTATATTTAATGCAATATTTTATTAGAAAATAATTAATTAATTATTATTATTATTATTTTTTATATGTAAAAATATGTTTGTTGTAATTTCAAATTTTCAAGACTGATCAAACAATCTCTTTCCAACTATAGAATAAACATGCAAAGTTGGATCGATTGCATCCAACGAAGCTCCAAACCAGCGGATTCACAAACACAACACCAAACTCGAACCAAAAATGAATTGAAGACACAAATTAACTTTATGTGAAGAACATCTCACGAATCACTCAATTATCACGATAACTAATTTCTTTTTGCTATAAATAAAAATAATTTTTTTGTATGAATAAAGAGTAAAAAAAAAATATAAAAATACATAGATTTTGTGGACGAAATGAAAGGAGTATTATTTATATAGCAAGTAATAATGAATCATTTATTAATTCTTTGATCTTAATGAGCTATGCATAATCATTGAACTATGCATGGTGGGAAGGTTTCTTCATTATTATAAGAACAACCCAACTTTCAAAATCCAAGTTGCACAATTACTGCCAAGATTATTAGCAAAAGTTACGCACATAAGTATTTAATTACAATATTTCATCTAATAATAATAAAATAAATAAGTATTATTTTGCATCTTGAATAATTAAACGAATGTCTTAATATTGCAATATACTCGTGGTGATCATTTATCAAAAAAATTACTTATTAATTTGTGATCACATGTAATAATTTGATTCCTTCCATGGTCATAATGTACTCCACTCATTGATTATAAGTAGTTTGCAATTGGCCGTTGAGATAGATAGATAGATAGATAGATAGATAGATGCCTTTCGATTAGAGGCTCGACTACTACTCAAAGTAACTAAAAACAAACTATCATCATATAATATATATAAATTATTATTAAGATATCTCAACACATATATATATATCCAATAGATTTAAGCTATATATTATTTATTACAAGGATTTTGCATAATATAAATATTTCCTTACAATTGTAATTGGGTACGTGTACATATATTTTGGTCTTATTTTATTGTATGTGTGTGTGCTGAAATAGTTGTGTAGTAGATTCTCATCCTCTTTGATCCCTGGAACTTAATTTGTTTGTAAGGCCTTAGCTTGCTTCCAATTTATTGTGTTATATATATTACCTACATGTTATTTTTAGTTTGAGACATATCACAAGTTTAACAATTTTTCTTTATGTAGATACTTTTTTTGCTCTTTTATACTTTCAAATAACAATTTATAATTATTTCATTAAAAAAAAAAATTAATTAATTAAAAGAAACCTATACATGCAAAAAAAATTAGATGAAGGGAACATTAAATGATGCATTTGCTTTGGGTTTGAGATAAAAAAAATTTTTAATATTCTCAAAATATATTAGATTAAAATATTATTTAAATGATCAAAACACTAAATTCAAACAAAAAGAAAAAAGTCCTAGTACATGAATGAGTGAGATGAAGAATATATATATTGTATGATGTAAACAAAAGAAAGGAACAAAATGAATGAGCAAGAAAGGAAATTAATTAAAGGGGAGAGATGGTGAGAAGAATATAATGGCCATCATTGTGTCCGCCCAAACATATACACATATCATCCATATATCGGTTACACAACACAACATAACTGGAAAATCAAAAAAATTAGCAATTAATTTAAAACATATATATATATATATATATATAGTAGAAAGCCTTAAAAACCAAAAGGCATATATCCCCCCATCCATCAGAAATTACACACAGTAATGAGAATAGTATTTAAATTGGAAAAAGAAAAGGAGAGAATGATGATTATATATGGGACATGACATGAAAGCATGCATGGGTGTGGGTGTGCCTTTTTTTTTTTTTTTTTTTCTTTATTAGGATTGTTTTTCTTCCTTCTCTTTTATTTTTTTTATTTTTTTGAGAGAAAGAAAGAAGATGATCATACATTTTGCCCACTCTCTCATTATCATTATATGTATGTATGTATGTATGTACGTGTGTGTGTAAATCTATATAGTTGACCAGCAGCAACAGCATTAGTTTCCATCGGCATCGGCATTATTAATCAGGAGAGAGCAGAGGAGAGGACACGACAGCAGTGCAACAGTAGTAGTAGTGTGTGTGTTTGTGGTTGATTAGATATGGAAGATTGCTGCTGTGGCTGTGGCTGTGGCTGTCGTCAAACAGCAACAGTGCTGCTTCGAATCCTCTTTTCATTTGCAGCGACGCCTGCAGCACTTGCGCTAGTGCTCTTCCTCCACCTGCACCTGCACCTGCTCCTCATGCTTCCGCCTGCGGCCTTTGCTGATTCTTCAACTACAAAGACTTTTCGTTTCAATGTAAGTAATTAATAATTAACTAGTTGATTATAACTCAATTCTATTCTAATGTATGTATATGTAGATCGAGCGGACCAACATCACCCGCCTGTGCCACACGAAGGCGGTGGTGACGGTGAACGGGGAGTTCCCGGGCCCCACCATCGCCGTCCGAGAGGGCGACGCTGTCCGGGTCGTCGTCACCAACACCCTCTCCACCAACACCACCATCCACTGGTACCTACTGCTTCCTCTCCTCCCCATCGTCTCAATTTATGAACAAACTCCTCCTCCTCCTTCTTCTTCTTCTTCTTCTTCTTCTTCGTAGATATGCATGTCAATGTCATCACCAAATCATATATAATATAGGGACTTACTAACTTCTAATTACTAAACCCTAAACCCAACAAACTCTCTCCTCTCCTACCTCATAATTAATAATCATTATATTAAGAATTAATTAACTAATTACTATAACAATACTATTATATTATATATATATATATGCTCTTTAACGTTAATTTAATTTGTTGCCTATGAAAAAAATATAGCAATCATATATAATACATACAATATTATCAGCAGTGCCCCCACTTGCCTATTACATGTTGGCATCCTTTATAGAGAAAAATGTACTGCAAGGATTTTTTGTCAATGTTTAGATTTTTCCTTTTTTTTTTTTTTCCAAATATTTTAATTATTTAATACTACTTTTTTTCCGGTAAAAATTTATAAATTTGACTAGGCACGAACATAATATATATATATACATAAAACTTTTTTTAGTAACGGTAGTAGTAAATAAAGTGAAGACAAAAACAAATAGAAAAAGAGCAATATATTTCGAGGGTTGCTTGAAAATACCAAAAAGATGAATAAAAATAAACCTGCAGTGTAAATAAATTATATTGTAGTATTTTGAATAAAAAATTAGTTTGATATGATTTTGAATTAAAAACATAATTTTAAATATAATATGTCAAAAAAAAAAAGAAAGAATTAATTAAAATATAAGGTTTGGTTTTTTATTTGAATTTTAAAATTAATTTAGATGGAACCCTGCCGTTTCCAGGCATGGAGTGAGGCAAATGAGGAGCGGGTGGGCGGACGGGCCGGCTTACATAACACAGTGCCCCATTGGCGCCGGCGAGACCTACACTTACACCTTCACCGTGGTCGGCCAGCGGGGCACCCTCTGGTGGCACGCCCACTACGCCTGGCACCGCGCCTCCGTCTACGGCGCCTTCCTCATCCAACCCTCATCTCCGGTCATATACAAGTACGACGTCGACGCCCCCCCGATCATCCTCGGCGAGTGGTGGAACGCCGACGTCGACCTCGTCGAATCCCAAATGATGCTCTACGGCGGAGGCCCCAACACCTCCGACGCCTACACCATCAACGGCCTCCCCGGCCCCCTCTACCCCTGCAGCACCAGCCCCGACCACACCTTCGTGCAAACCGTCCAGCCAGGCGGCAAAACCTATCTCCTCAGGCTCATCAACGCCGCCCTCAACGACGAGCTCTTCTTCGCCGTCGCCGACCACAACCTCACCGTCGTCGAGGTCGACGCCGCCTACACCAAGCCCTTCACCACCCCCGCCGTCATGCTCGCCCCCGGCCAGACCACCAACGTCCTCCTCGTCACCGCCGCCGCCCGGTACTCATCCACCTTCGTCATCGCCGCCCGCCCCTACCTCACCGGCACCTCCCCCTTCGACAACTCCACTACCATCGGCTTCCTAAAATACCTAAACACCAATGATAATGACGACGACGATGATCTTATTCCTCCTCTTCCTCCTCCTCCTCATAACAATTATGATTATTACACGCTGCCTCCCAACCTCCCCGCCCTCAAGGACACCCCATTCGCCACCAGCTTCTCCGACAGCCTGAGGAGCCTGGGCTCCGCCGACAGCCCCTGCAGCGTGCCCAAGGAGATCGACAGGCGCGTGGTGACCACCATCGGCCTGAACCTTCAAGACTGCCCCGCCAACCACACCTGCCGGGGCCGCCTCGGCAAGCGCTTCCACGCCTCCATGAACAACCAGTCCTTCCTCCGCCCCACAACCACCTCCATCCTCAGCTCCCACTACTACAACAACCGCGGACTCAACCTCTCATCCGATTTCCCCGAAAACCCTCCCCACGTCTTCAACTACACGGGGGTGGACCCCATGGCGGAGAATATGAACACCGCGTTCGGCGCCAGGCTCCTGAGAGTCGCTTTCGGGACGAGGCTCGAGGTGGTGCTGCAGGGCACCAACTTCCTGAATTCGGAGAACCACCCCATCCACTTCCACGGGCATAACTTCTTCGTTGTGGGGACGGGGTTCGGGAACTATGATGTGAGGAGGGACCCGGGAAATTACAACCTGGTGGACCCGCCGGAGAGGAACACGGTGGCTGTGCCGACGGGGGGGTGGGCGGCGATCCGTCTGACGGCGGATAATCCGGGGGTGTGGTTCATACACTGTCATCTGGAGGCGCACACGTCGTGGGGGTTGGCTGTGGCAATGATAGTCGAGGATGGGAAGGAGCCATGGGAGCGCTTGCCGCCGCCGCCGAGTGACCTGCCTACCTGTTGACCTCGAGCCATTAATTACCAGTAGATACATAAATATATTAAAAGATACATACAAACTGGCATTGATGATGTACTCACTCTTGCAGGCGCTTTTCGTTTTAAATTAGTTCTGCTCATGTGTTGTGTTGTGCTGTGTTTCAACTTTGAATGGGCCTTGCGGTTTGGCTGGACATGTTTACGGACATGATATCTTGTAGTGTACAGAGATTTATTTCTGCCTCTATATCCCACACCTATGTTGATGTCATGGCATCTTTTTTTTACTTTTTATTTTTTTATTTTTTATTTTTCACTATTATTAAAAGTTTACAAATTTCTATGTAAACCGACTTGATTTTTTAAGCTTGATAATAAGCTTGAAATCTAGACATATAGTTAGGATTGTATTAACATGTGTCAGTCGAATACACATCTCATTAAAATGATACATTTGACTTGGAGTATAATATTTAACATATTACTCTCTCCCTCCTACTTAAAAAGTATTATTTTTATCATTTCGTATATTTTACTTCAAAATACATATTTTCTATTTTACAAAAAATAATCATACACTAATAATAAAATATCCTTAACATTTACTTTGATTATAAACATATCATTTGGTAAGAAGAATTATCATAGAACAATATTGTTAGTGATCCAGGGTTACGTAAACCGGTTGATAGCTATCATATTGACGTTAGAGATGAATTAAAAAGATCGTATTTGGCCAAAGGGCCGGGCCTTGTCAACCGCATGATCATAATTTTTCAAATATTTTATTTGGTAAGATTATAAGAAAATTTCAGCCAACATGGTTTGATCAATTTGAATAGCTTGAATATAGTGCACAAAACAATGTTGTTTTTTATTTATGTTAAGTATCCCACATTGGATGTAATGTTGGAATTCTCCTACCTTATAAGGGGTAAAGAGCTACTCCACTTACAACCAATTGATTTTAAGTGATTAACAGTTTCGAAAAGCAAGAGGTGTAAATTATATTGTATTTGAAGAAAAGAAAATATCTTTGTGTTGAATATAAAAGGTCATATAACTGAAAAGAACTTCTCTCGGGCATTGCATGTTTTAATCCTAGAGATTTATTTGCCAATTTTGATTTTAATAAACTACTTTGTTTTGCTAAGTTATATCCAAGTGATTTTGATGATGAGGTTATGCTAGATGTAGAATTTAAACAATAAATTTCAGTTGTTAAGAAAGTTAAGTTTGCATTTTTTTTTTTTTTTTTTTATCTTGAGAATATTGAAGATGTTTCTAAAAGGATGGTTGAAAAAAAGATGACATATTACTTAAGCTATTGTTGAAAAAAAAAATTCTACCGTGAAGATTATCAAAATTGATTTGTGCGGTAAGATGGATTATTGTATGTTATATTGAAAAAAAATATATTTGAAAATATTGAAACTGACAATTCAAAAAATACAGTTGTCCGGAAAATTAATTAGAATTTTTTTTTACATATATGATATATATAATATATGATTTTTTTTTCCAATATTTTACTTTTTATTTTTAAAGAAAATAATAGACTAAATAATAAGGATAGGATTTTAAGAAAATAATACTAACACTCAAATACACTAAATACTAGTAGTGCTTGTTTTCTTTTCTTATTTATTACTACGTGTGTGTAATCAATTTAAATTGAATAGAATAGAATAGGGTAACAGAGAAAATCTGGTTAAGAAGATTTGGCGCCTTGGTTATTAATTATGATTAGTAGTATTGGATCGATCTTCGATTGGTACTATAAAAACTCTCTCCAGTGCTAACCCTAACATCGATCGATCCTCTCCTCTCCTCTCATCTCTCTCGATTGATCAATCGATCCCACAAATAATTAACTAATTAGTAATATAATGGGAACTACGACGACGACGACGACATCCATCTGCCTCGTCCTCATCCTCATCATCTCCATCGTCGTCAACCATTCCGCCGCCCAGGAGCCGCCTCCAGTCCTCGACATCGCCGGGAAACCTGTCCGCACTGGCGGGAAGTACTACATACTGCCCGGCATACGCGGCCGGGGCGGGGGGCTGACCGTCTACCGCGCCCCCGGCAAAAACATCACATGCCCGGCCAGCGTGGTCCTGGCACAAAACGAGGTCGACAGCGGCCTCCCCGTGAGCTTCAGCCCGGTGAACGGCCCGGCCCAGCTGGTCCTCGAGTCCAGTAGCCAAATCCTCAAGTTTTCGAGCGCGGACGTGGCCTCGGCCTGCGGCGGCGCCGCCGTGACCGTGTTGAAGCTGGGCGTCTACGACAGGGCCACCGAGACGCTCTTCACGGAGAGCGGGAAGATGGAGGGCCCGGCGTCCACCAGCTTGTTCAGGATTCTGAAGTCCGAGACCGGGATCCCCTACAGCTACAAGCTGGCGAACTGCCTCAACAAAGTGACGTGCAGGGACTTGGGGATATTCACTCACACCCAGCCTCAAGACGGGACCAGGCGCCTGGCCCTCAGCCTCCTTCCCGCTGACGACACTCGCTTTCAGCCGTCTTTCCCCTTTTTCTTCAAAGAGGCCCCGGCCTGACCGGACCGGCGACAAATTAAAACCAGCTACGTATACCACCGTGGAATAGATGGAAGAATTTAAAATGCAACCACCCACCCACCTACCTCTCTATTTACAGACACCTAGCGTAGCTAGCCGTGTGATTTCTAATAATAATAAATAAATAAATGATGACAATGATGATCACACTATTGCATGCATGCAATTGTACTTGGATTAATTAATAAATTATGCACGCATATCTTATATATATATATATATAATTCAAATCAAGTGGATGAAAAAGTAATCTTCGATAATGGGGTAGAAAGAAAAGATGATGTGGAAAGTGTTAAACAGGGAATTCAGGTTTTAATTTAAAATTAATTGGTTATAAGTAGAATACTCGTTCACGCTATAAAGTAAGAGAATTTCAACATTACATTCAACGTGGATACTTAACAGAAAGAAAAGAAAGTAGGAGAATTAACCCAAAGATGATATCTCAATTGCGAATGACCTTATCGTCCTGTTCATTTAACACATGTTTCTTTAAGGCAATGATGGAGCCAGAGTTATTATGCTAAGGAGACTAAAAAGCTTTATTAAAGTAAAAAATTATATATTTTTTATTATTTTGAATAGAATTAATAATAAAAATAATATATTGTTATGTATTCAGTTAATGTGAAAATGTCAACTTGGTAAGAATGTTCGAATCCGGTTACACAATCAATACATATAACCAAACAATGTAATGGACGCATATGGCTAGGGATCTGCCTATTTGCAAATATCCGAACCGAATCGAACTGAACAAATACCCGAAATCGTGAATCGTATTCGAACCGAAAATTTCAGTTAACCAAAAATATTTGCAATATTTGCAAATAATTCGAACCGAACCAAAATTAAAAAATAATATATTAAAAAATAATTAAAATTCTAATTAAATCAAAATATTTGCAAATATTTGAACCGAAACCGAACCGTAACCGAACTGAAACCGAATCGAATATAATTATTAATATAAATTTTTTAAAATATAATAACATAAATATATAAATATATTCGGTTCGGTTAACTGAACAAAAAAAATATCAAAAATTGAAATCGAAATCAAACCGAACCAAACAAATATCAAATATGCAATATTTGTATTCGAACCGAATTTACTGAGTTAACCGAAAATTCGGTTCGATTAGGTTCGGTTCAACAGTTCGACGGTTCGATTAGATTATTTTGCCCATCCCTATGTATGGTTGGAATGACGGCTCAAGGGGACTTATGTGGCTCCTCCATTGCCTTAAAAGAGAACTTGAGTTATACATCTATAGCTAAACTCAACACACATTGGATTCAACATGCTCTTTTGGCATATTGCAATGAGAAATATTGAATTAATGAAAGTATTGTTGTACTTGTCTAACTTTTTATAAAAATATATATATATATATATATATTAATGCTCTTTTTTACTGATAAATTTTCAGATTAAACTTGGAGATTTTATTTCTTGAAATAAAATTAGAGAAATTCTTACAAATGCTTTTGAACAGAATGACAAAGTAGTAATGTTTGGCTTGGAGTGAAAAACAATAGAATTGTTCTAATAAAGTTATAAAGTGAGTAGAGTGGAGCGGTAAAATGAAGGGAGGCGAATGGTTTTGGATAATGAGTGAAGTAAGAGCGTAAATGAGCAGAGCAGGCGAATGGTTTTGGATAATGAGTGAAGTAAGAGCGTAAATGAGCAGAGCAGAGCAGAGGAGAGCGGTGGTTGAGAGTGAAAATGAAAGGTGAGTGATAATAATTCTAATGGTAGGATGAAGTGATGCATTCCGTGTATTTCTAAATGATTAGAGTTTCTTGAATGAAGTGAGCGGAATAATGATGTTGAAATAGTATAATATTGCACTAAATTTTGTTTATGTGTGGTAAATTTTCGAAGATAACGACAGAAAAAAGAAGAAAAAAAAAGAGCAAATGTTATATTTGGTTGGGTGGGTGATGATGAGAGGAACAATCACTCAACAATGTCTATATGGTAGGAGAAATTTAAAAATTTAAGGATAGCTGATGTTTTTCAATTTCATGTCTTGAAAGAGGAAATGACATAATTTTGTATGACCATGTTGATAGCTTGTGCTGACTTATTAAATTTCATAAGTTAATGTTGCAACAATGTATAATTGAAACAGCATAATGGTTGAGTTGCAGACACTGATTTTAGAATCCTACCACGATATATATGAATTAATGTTTCAATTAAAAATAATAATAATAATAATAATAATAATAATAATAATAATAAATCGGGTAAGCCTACAGATAGATAGTACAAAGGTGTCTATCAAAAAGAATAATGCAATGCACTGCACTGACTGGATCGGAGGTGAATAAGTCTATTGAATAAATTAGTTCGCCCGTCAGACTTGTATATTGCTCCGGCAGAGGCATCGTCAAAGCATCTTTAGCATTTACAGCGCAACACAACTAACATTCAACATCGCCTAAATTTTAATATTTAGATTTTGTATTTAATCAACTATTATTTTAATACACTCTAAATTACTATTATTATTATTATTCAGCAAAAGTGCAGTGCATACCGAACGGAATAAAGAAATCATACTCTGACCGCTGACCGAGGACTTTATTTATTAATTATGAGATCTTCGATTGTGTTGACTTTGACTTTATCTTCACGAATCAAATCACGTCACTACGTGTATTACTATAAAAACTCTGGTAACGTAATTGAGTTCTAACCCTAACATCGATCGATTCCTCTGATCGATCCCACAACTAATAATTAGTAATATAATGGCAACGGCGACGACAACCATCTCCATCTTCCCCATCCTCCTCATCTGCTGCATCGCCGTCCATCATTCCGGCGCCCAGGCCCAGCAGCCGCCCGCAGTCCTCGACATCGACGGAAAACCCGTCCGCACCGGCAGCAAGTACTACATACTGCCGTTGATACGGGGGCGCGGCGGGGGGCTGACCCTCTCCGCCTCCGGCAACGAAACGCAATGCCCCCTCAGCGTCGCCCAGGCACGAAACGAGGTCGACAGAGGCCTCCCCGTGACCTTCAGCTCGGTGGACGGCGCCGCCGTGGTCCGCGAGTCCACCGACCAGAACGTCCAATTTTCGGGTGCGGGTGCGGTCTGCGGGAGCGCCGTGTGGAAGCTGGGCAGCTACGACGAGTCGGTCAAGAAGTACTTTGTGGAGGGCGGCGGGGTGCGGGGGAACCCTGGCCCGCAGACCATCAGCAACTGGTTCAACATTCAGAAGTTTGGCAGTGGCAGCCGCGACTACAAGCTGGTGTTCTGCCCCACCGTCTGCAATTTCTGCAAAGTCATATGCCGGGACCTCGGGATCTTCATTCACCCCCAAGACGGGAGGAGGCGCTTGGCCCTCAGCCTCTCTGACGATCAGATTCAGTCCTTGCCCGTTTTCTTTAAGAAGGCCTGACCGCGACGACGACAAATTAGTTAAAAAATACCACCCGTTTGATTTATTATACTAATAATTAATAATAATAAAATAAATAAATGATGATTATGATGACAGTAGTGTATCTGTATGCATATGGAATTGTAAACTTGGATTAATAATTTATAACATATATATATAATATATGTGGATGCCGGCGGGTCTTCTTCTTTGCACTTTGACCAAATGGCTTACCATTAATTATTATGTACACTTATTGTTTTTTTGTTGATGGTGAGATGGGATTTGAGAGAGAGATTCAATTTTGACTTATTTCACTGATAGTAGTAGCAGTAGTATTAAATTGTGTAAATGCGATGTGCAGTCAAACAGTAGCAAATTTGTAGGATTGATGACAGTGCACACAAATATATATATATATATATATAGTAGTATTAAATAGTGAGGGTGAGGGTGAGGGTGAGGGTGAGGGTGAGGGTGAATTGATTGAGTATCAATCACGTCACGTGCTGCTGCACCGCCCACCACCTACACAGCACCGCCCGCCATTACTCCTCTAAGTCCTATCTATCTATCTATCTATCAACCATTCAATTAAATACACTAGTGACAAATGTCTCATCATTCATCAAGGCATGCAAGCAACAAATTAAAGCCCATCATCAACCAACCAACCACAACAATAATAATAATACTCCTCTGCTCCTGATTATAAGTATATTCCTAAACGAGACAATCATCATATCATGATGCTGCTGCAGCTTATGCTTAAAAATTAGCATAGGTAGTTGGTGCTAGCTGGCAGCCTGCATCAAAGTCATTGAAGATCTGTCCTGTCCTGTCCTGTACTAAACATGCACATTACACATGTAGATGGATAATAGATAGGGTTAGGCGAGTGGGCACTAACCTAAATACCAGTCCACTTTGGATTAGATATACATATGCGTACAATAGATTGCATTGCATATCTATATATCATCAATCATACCATATGGTAGGTATCCTCCTCCTCCTCCACTCCACTCCACTCCTCATTTGCTTTTCAAGATTGACTTTTTATTATTTATTAGCCCCCGAATAAATACTACTGCTACGCTCCATTCTCAACATTTTCTTCTCCGCTCTCTCCCTCTTGCTTAAATTGTTTAGACGACATCGTTTCGTGCTGCTGCTGCTTTCCTTCGCACGTCCGTACGCGATGAATATGAAGCACCTGAAAGCAATCCTCCTCCTCCTCCTCCTCCTCTCCGCACTCTTGTCCTCTCCTCCTGCCGCTTTTGCAGTGCCCTCCTCAAGTAATTACCTAATTAATCAATTAATTCCAGATTTATCTGTATGTATGTATGTATATATTTGTGGATTGATTCTAATTGCTTCTGCTGGCTCCGTGTATCTATCTATCTATCTATCTTATGATCTGCAGGAAGCCTCAAGTCAATCACCGGTGAGACTACTTCTTCCACCCACCATCTACACACTGCCTCCCACTTTCAGGTCTGTCTGTCTGTATTCATACAACTGATTCATTCATCGTGACTCCACTCCCTCCATGAATTTCCATCATTCAGCCACAAACAAACAAGAAAGAAAAAGAGTAGATTTGATTTACCCGGCCGGGGAGTGGGAAGTTGGTTGGTTCTTGAAATCAATGAAATAGTTTTGTCGGCCCCTTTTCAAATTTGTACATGAGTTTAATTGGGGAAAATTATTTATGTTTGGATGTGCGTGCGTGCAGGAGGAGGAGGAAGAGTTTGAGAACGTGGAGGCAGCCGATTACACAGGGGCAGGTGCCAATAATCACCACGATCCGAAAACCCCGCCTTCACTTCGCTGATCGAATCATCAATTATCTTTATATTTTCCCCTCCTCAAAGAATTCTTTGTACAGTGATCCATGAAAATAAGGAATACTGAGAATTTTCTTGACCATGACCATCGCCATGTATCTATTAGCTTCTTTCTTATTACATACAAGCTGTAGTTATTTCTCTTCCTTGACTCTCGTCTTAGTAGTCTGTCTGTAAGAGATTTCCAATAGTTGAACCACTTACTTGCATACCATTGCTATGGTTGCTTCTTTAATTTTCCTTCTGATTTGTAGTATATATAGTATTATCCAGTCAAAGTTAAATAATGGTTTAGCAGATCATATACATCATGCAAAACTTGTATCTTCAATGGAAGATGAGATGCAATCAATGTTAGAAATATTGTGGGAAGGGAGGGAGGGACACAAACAAACAAACAAACGAACATGGAAACATTGCTCATAAATTAATCTTGGATATGCAAATCTAACCGATCTTTGATCGTCGGTCAAAAAACCTATGCCCTCTGTTTCATCAAACTGTATCTCAACTGATCATATTTTACAATTACAATTAATTAAGAAGCAAAGCTAGAAAATAGAACATCCCAAGCCTGTATACATGTATGTACAAATTAATCAAGCACTGGATGGAGTTGAAATGGCCATTTCAAGACTCGTTAGAGCCTTCTCGAATCTTACAAATCCCATAAACCAAAACTCATAATCATCATCAGTCACTATCCGAATGAACTTCTGGGAGGGTTTGTCTGCATTTTCACTCTCCTTCCCCACTCTTATTTTCTTAACTGGAATGCAAACCTGTGCCACCAAAAACAAACGGGAAAATCATATATATATATATATATAGAGAGAGAGAGAGAGATAATCAATTAGAACTAAACTGCTAATCGCTAGTTGTTGTTCTTTCCCTGCCTTGTAAGGAGCTGTGACGACGCCATGGGAAGAGGAGTGGAGAGGGATGGATCTCTCACTGCAGAATGCAACCTTGTGTGTGGAGATGAACAGAGTCCCTGCAATCGGACCTGCTGTCGTCGACAGATAGCACTGAGATGCCTTCAGCAGCTTCTCGCCATCGCTCATCCCAAACATGTCCCGGAACATGTTCCCCCTCCCGCCTTTCTTGATGATTTTCGCACCGACGCTCAGCTTCCCCTTCACCGTCTCCGCGAAGTTAGGCCCCATTCTCACTGCGGACACAGCCCAATCAACCCATCCTAATCTAATCCATACTGTCCTCAATCCGATGCATTAGCTATCATTTTTAAATGTATGTAATGCGTACCGTGCTCTCGAATTCGATGTGCAAAACTGGTTCTCCTCCTGCTCAGGGGTTTCCTTGCTGCCAGTGCCGCGCCATTTTCTGCGTACAGTTTTCAAGAAATTAGCAAACTTGAATCTCAAGCAGAAAGAGAAGAGTGGGGGAAATGAAGTTGGGATACCAGGGGCAGGGGCAGGGAAATCTCCAGGCGAGTGATGATGATCTGAGAAAGGGCTGACGGGGGCAGACAAGGAGGAGGCTTTGCCCTGAGTTGCTTCGAATGGGCTCGTCGGAAAATGAACGTCTTCATACTGATTATTCTTCATTTTCTCCATGAATTCAGAAACGTTAGATTCTGGAGTTTGTTGAGCTTGTGGAAATAAACCCTTTAGCTAGCTAGCTAGCTGTCAATGGGTAGGGTGGGTGGGGTGGGGGCTCACGAACAAGAAGCAGCAGCAGCAGCAGCTAGGAAGAGAAGAAATTAAGGATGACAGGAAAATCTTGGGCAATATGTTAAATTTGATTTGACCCATAACAACATCTATGACATGCCATGATGCCATAGTCAGCGACTCGGAGGACAACCACGCAGTCCGAAAGATCAATGCAGCCCAAGAAGCTTCCTTTGTTCACTTTGACCACGCTATTTCTGGGAAAATTCCTCAAAAGCACAAGTCAACCCTGGTTGGCGTGTATGGAACTGGGGTGGGCGGGCCCAGTACTGTCTGAGATCTCAGGGAGCCAGCCGGAGTCTCTCCGGCTGGGCGATGCGATAGCAGTTCAGTTTTTTTTTTTTTTTTTGCATCAGATACCATCCAAACATGTCATATCCTTGTTGGGTTTGCGCTGTGAATGTATGTAATGGCGTCTAATGTTCCACTTTCTGGTTGGGATTGGCATCTGGGTGCTTCTTAATTAAGAACCAATCTTGTTGTTGTGCTTTACTGTTCTACTTCGCTAGTGTTCTTTGTTTATCTTTGATTCGCGAGTTGCAATGTATTGCCTATTCCCGTCTGCATCGCTTTGTGGAATTGCTTCCATGAGTTTTGAACAGGGACACGGCTTGCAGACTTCGTCGAAGCTCGTTTTAGGAGCTCAGGAGGCTGATTCTTTTCGTAATTTCAAATCCCCTTCAGAGCTGCAACAAGCGCACGCCCTTCTCATCAAGACTCGCACTTCTCTCCGTGTCCTCCCGCTGCTCCGTGTTGCTTCGGTTTGTGCTCTCACTCCAAGCTTCTCCTATGCGCAACAAATCTTCCATCATGTTGAGCAGCGAGAAATTTCCATGTGGAATCATTGCTTAAGAAATTTTGTGGAGAGTGATTCACCGTGGGATGCCATTTTGCTGTTCCACCAAATGCGGAGGCACAATGTATTCCCCGATTGTTTTACTTGTTCGTTTGTTCTCAATGCATGCGTGAAATTGCTGGATGTTTTCCATGGGAGAATCGTTCACGCATTTGTAGTAAAGCTCGGACTTCAGTTCAACTTGGTTCTGCAGAATGCGATTGTTCATTTATACGCATGCTGTGGGCAGATGAATGATGCAGCTCTCCTGTTTGATAAAATGCCGCAGAGAGATGTTGTTACTTGGAATACGATGATCACACAGCTGATGAAGAAAGGCGACACTGAATCCGCATACAAGATGTTTGTTGAAATGCCTGAAAGGAATTTGAGGTCTTGGACTGCTATGATATCTGGTTTTGCACAGTGTGGGAAGCCCAAGCAGGCTGTTGATCTCTTCATGAAGATGGAAGAAGTCGGGTTGAAGCCTAATGAGGTGACTCTGGTAGCTGTTTTAGCAGCCTGCGCCGATCTCGGTGCACTTGATCTCGGGATTAGAATACACAGCTATTCTGATAATAGAGGATTCGAAGGAAATATCCAAATCTGTAACACCCTGATCGATATGTATATCAAATGCGGATCTCTGAAAGCTGCATATGATATTTTCAGGGGCATGAAGAAACGAACAGTCATCTCATGGTCAGCCATGATTCAAGGACTAGCAATTCATGGAAAAGGTAACGAGGCCTTGGAACTCTTTCCTGAAATGATTCGTTCAGGAATGACCCCTAATGAAGTTACATTCGTTGGCATCTTAACTGCTTGTAGTCATATGGGATTGATAAGCGAGGGAAGAGCATTTTTTGCTAGCATGACTAGGGATTACGGTATTATTCCCTGTATAGAACACTATGGTTGCATGGTTGATTTGTTAAGCCGTTCTGGGCTGCTGCAGGAAGCCTATGAGTTTATCAAACAGATGCCCATAAAGCCGAATGCAGCTGTATGGGGTGCCATTCTTGGTGGATGCAAGGTCCACAAGAATGTTGAAATGGCGGAAGTGGCAATGTCACACTTGCAAGAATTGGATCCAAAAAACGATGGTTATTACATTGTTCTGGCAAACATATACTCAGAAGCTAAGCGATGGGATGATGCTGCGAAGATGAGGAAGTTTATGAGAAATTCGGGGTTGATGAAAACGCTTGGGTGTAGTTCAATTACTGTGAAAGGGACAGTGCATGAGTTTGTGGCAGGGGATGAGAGCCATCCGCAATCGGTGGAGATTTATAAGATGTGGAATCAATTACAAGTGCATATGAGGCTGAAAGGATATCAGCCAAACACGTCAGTTGTTTTGCTTGACATGGAGGAAAAAGAAAAGGAGAAGCTTTTGTCTCGCCATAGTGAGAAACTAGCGCTGGCTTTTAGCCTTATTAATACTCAGCATGGCGAAACTATCAGGATCTTCAAGAATCTTCGTATCTGTGAAGATTGCCATGCTGCTTTCAAGTTGATATCAGAGATTATGAGAAGGAAAATCGTTGTACGTGATAGGAACAGGTTCCATTGTTTCGAAGATGGCTCTTGTTCTTGTATGGATTATTGGTAGCCATTCTTTCTACGTTGCAACTAGATCTACTACTACTAAAGACATGACAGAATACTTGCCTTCAAGACTTTTAAAGCAGGCTCCTTGTGAACTTTGGTACAACTTGCTGACTCTCTTGCTTAAACTCTCCCTTTTGGAGTTAATAGAAAAGTATGGGCCACTCATGTTATTCCCTTGGTATTTAATGCACAAGGAATTTTTGTACATACTCTGGTAGGAGGCAGAACATACAACCATGATGAGTGCGTAGCTAGATAAATGTGAACAGATTATGATATATTTGTAATTAGTTTTAGTAAGTTGTGGAAATATTTCTCTACTGAAGAGAGAAAAGAAAGCCCTTGATGGATTTTCTTCATCGCCAGCATTAAAGAATACAGTTTTTGAGGTTGACATACAAGACACTACCAAGTTTTTCAACAAAACTCTTAAGTTATGGCAATTGGTTTTCCAATTTTAACCAGTCCAAATCGATGTAAATTCTGTCTGCCTTTCATTTTGATTGTGACTTAAACTAACGTAGACTGGCACGAAAATTTCTAGTTGAACATGCACTTTTATTGGCTGTATAGTGAAAATCTATGTCTTGTTCTGCTGATATTCCTATAAACCATAGTTGGCATTTCATTAAACAGTATCTCAGGAATAGGTTGATGGATATACTTTCATATAAACTGGTCCCTACTTTTACTTTTCTTTATTTTGACAACTGGCCAGAAGTCAGTCAAGTAGCTAATAATTTAAAATAATATTTTTAGATGGAAAAATATATCTTTACAATATATCGAATCATACGAAGAAGTGTTGAAAACACAGCTGAAAAGAAGTATGTGTTAGGTTACTTACATGTTATCCATCATCCTAACATGGTTGAAAGTTGAGGTATTTTACGTCGGTTGCAATTCAAGGATAAGTTGCTCGTCTTTTACTTAAAAGGGGTTTTTGGGAGTGCTTCATTCCAATAGTTGATATGATAAGGTAGCTCAAGCTGAGATAATCCATACCTGATAATGTAAGAAAATCCAGTGTGAAGACTAGATGATGCACGTTAAGTATAGAAAAGTCAACTCTTTTGAATTTGTCACGTAGTAGATAGTGGATGATTATTAATATTATGATATATGAATGCAACCCCGCACTTGTCGGTATATCTAATCAATGTGTCCCATCACATCCCATCTAATAGTGACAGCATTTTTGATATAAAGTTTTCTATTCCAGTTGGCTGGCTTTGCGTCTTTGCTGCTTTCATTCTTGTCATTACTTTAAATCATGCTTACTCCGTGTGTGGAACAGCTGACTGATGATTTGAATGCATGTGCAAGTTGCTCTATCTTTCCACACTCTTGACTCAGAAATGTGGTGCACATAATTTCATTTAGATTAATCAGTGGAGGGATATGACATCTCGGCCGGGTTTTCTTTATATACATACATACATGAAAATGCAGGTTGGGATTGGGATTGTCTGAGTTGCATTAGAACTCTTCATTTTTGGGAGATGGAGAATGAGAGGGTCAAACATGTGGAGGGAGGAAATGGATTGGGATTGGATGATGAAAGGGAAGAAATGATGATGAAGAAAGAAGAAGGGCTGTCTATAGAGAGGATGTTTGAGAACCAGACAGTGCCGTCGTGGAGGAAACAGCTGACATTCAGAGCCTTCGCCGTCAGCTTCGTGCTGTCGGTGGCCTTCTGTTTCATTGTCATGAAGCTCAATCTCACCACCGGCATCATACCATCACTCAATGTCTCGGCTGGCCTGCTTGGATTCCTTTTTGTCAAGATTTGGACTGAGGGGCTCGCCAAATCCGGCATGCTCAGGCAGCCCTTCACCCGTCAAGAAAACACTGTCATCCAGACCTGCGTCGTCGCCTCCTCCGGCATTGCCTTCAGCGGTAACAAACAATCATGACATCTATCCTTATCCCACCTTGTGCACTGCACTACAAATTAATTGCAATATGGTCTGAAAGCAGTCTTCCATTGCAGGAGGTTTTGGGAGTTATCTGTTTGGGATGAGCCAACGGATAGTTGAACAATCAGAACACAAAAAAGATGGCTTGGACTACATGAACCCGAGGCTGGGTTGGATGATTGGCTTTCTCTTTGTTGTTAGCTTCCTCGGCCTATTCTCTGTGGTTCCTCTCCGGAAGGTAACTAACTAGCAAACTCCATCTCTGCAGTTTCGAAGACTGTTAAATAGAATCCATCCATCACTTGATATATGCAATTAATTTCAATGTTAATTTTTATAGATCATGATCATAGACTTCAAGTTAACTTATCCCAGTGGAACAGCAACCGCTCATCTTATCAACAGCTTCCATACTCCGGAGGGGGCCAAACTAGCCAAGTAAGTAATCAATTATTCACATAATCAGCCTCCACTGTCGGATGTCGAAATTTCATGTCAGGTGTTTGTTTCTTGTAAATACAATCTCATCTCAGGAAGCAGGTCAGATCACTGGGCAAGTTTTTCTCCTTCAGCTTCTTATGGGGCTTCTTTCAATGGTTCTTCACTGCTGGCGAAGACTGTGGTTTCGCAAGCTTCCCGACTTTTGGATTGAAAGCATATAAATACAAGTAAGCATAGGCACAAGAATTCTCCATAATCCGTAGCACATATGCTTGCAACTGATCAAACAACTTGTATTGCAGGTTTTTCTTTGATTTCTCAGCAACATATGTTGGAGTGGGAATGATTTGCCCTCATATCATAAATATATCTCTACTGGTGGGAGGAATACTTTCTTGGGCTATTATGTGGCCACTCATTGAAACCAAAAAAGGAGATTGGTATCCTTCTGATTTACCTTCCAGCAACTTACATGGTCTTCAAGGTTACAAGGTGCTATGCTTATGCTTATGCTTATGATGTTTCCCCATTTATGGTCACAGACAATACTATCATGTTTGTTGTTGCCTGTTTCTAAAACATCCAATATTGGTTCCAGGTATTTATCGCCATCGCTTTGATACTTGGTGATGGCTTGTACAACTTCTTCAAGGTGCTGAGCCAGACGATAGCTGGTTTGTTTACCAAGCTTCAAGAAAGAAACAGAAATCAACAAATCCCAGTTACAGAGAATTCTTCTTCCCCTTCCAGCAAGTCTCAGAGTTATGATGACCAGCGCCGCACACAGCTCTTTCTCAAGGATCAAATACCGGCGTGGTTTGCGATTTCAGGATATGTCGCCATTGCTGCAGTCTCTACTGCAGTACTTCCCCACCTCTTCCACCAACTAAAATGGTACTACATAATCGTCATCTACATTTTCGCGCCAGCATTAGCCTTCTGCAATGCCTTTGG
This sequence comes from Andrographis paniculata, assembly GCF_009805555.1. Taxonomy (NCBI): domain Eukaryota; kingdom Viridiplantae; phylum Streptophyta; class Magnoliopsida; order Lamiales; family Acanthaceae; genus Andrographis; species Andrographis paniculata. The sequence continues at coordinate 173,099 of NW_026137588.1, forward strand.
GTGTGGGCTCACAGATTGGTCGCTAGCATCAACATATGGAAAGCTTGCCATCTTCACAATAGGAGCGTGGGCCGGCGCCTCTAATGGAGGAATTCTTGGAGGGTTAGCAGCATGCGGTGTGATGATGAACATCGTTTCCACGGCCTCTGACCTCATGCAGGACTTCAAGACAGGCTACTTAACCTTGGCCTCTCCCCGCTCCATGTTTGTGAGCCAAGTGATAGGCACGGCAATGGGATGTGTGATTTCCCCGTGCGTGTTCTGGATATTCTACAATGCCTTTCCAGACCTCGGTCTACCCTCGAGCGAATATCCAGCTCCTTATGCCACCGTGTACTACAACATAGCTAAGTTGGGGGTCGAAGGCTTTTCTGCGCTGCCAAATAACTGCCTCAACTTATGCTACGGCTTCTTTGCAGCAGCCATTTTCATCAACCTGATCAGGGATGGCGTGGGAAAGAAAAGGGCCAGGTTTATCCCACTCCCAATGGCGATGGCAATTCCTTTTTATCTGGGATCCTACTTTGCCATTGACATGTGTTTTGGAAGTCTCATTCTGTTCATATGGCAGAAGATAAACAGGGCCAAGGCCGACGCCTTTGGACCAGCCGTAGCCTCGGGTTTGATATGTGGAGATGGGATATGGACGCTGCCGAGTTCTGTACTGGCCCTGGCAGGGGTGAAGCCACCCATCTGCATGAAGTTCATCTCCAGAGGAACTAACAACAGGATCGATCAATTTTTAGGATCCTAAAGTGTTGAAACAGATCAATGTAATTGTGCCTTTACAGCCAATACCATGTTTTTGTTTTGTTCTTCTGTAGGGGTTGTGTAAAGTAAACAAGTTATATTATGCACACAGATGCTAGTTGAATATAATCAAGAAAAGTGTGTTTGTATTGCAGGAAATGGAACATTAAATCGACCAAAGAGAATTTGTCACACTCCATTGCAGGCAGTTTAAGTAGTTCAATGGACATGTAGTAATCTAAGAAACAGATGATTCCACATAAGTTTTTTATCGTATCATTCGTACATACAGATAACAGTCAGTCGACAACACCGGGAAATTGAGCACTGGAGGGCATCAACTCAACTCAACTCAACTCAATTCTTGATGACACGAGAGACCCGCTCAAAGAAGATGCTACACATGCTCGAGCTGAACATCAGCGGCTCCTTCATCCACTCTGGTGCGACTCTTTCAAATGTCCCCATTGACACCACCCGATATAGCAATTCTACTTCCCCTTGCGTGTTAGTTACCCATGTCAGGCTGAACGAGTAACCTGCAAAGAAATAGGCAAAAGATTCAACACTTGTTTGCTACAGATAAGAGAAATCATTCTTGTTAACAGCCAAGGATTACCGACTTATATGCATGTATCCAATGTCTACAAAAAACAGTCACTAAATCATCTTTCTGCAGAATTATGGTGCGTTGAATAAGCAAACAGCGAGGTTTCTTGTATCCAATAGTCATCACCAATCCATCAACTCCATATTAGATATCGGAGGCACAACATGAAATAAGGCCAGAAGGGGATATATCTACATGGGAGCATAGAACTTCGAGCAAAACATGAATAATGAATGAACTTAAGTTGTAATTATCAGCAACAATTACCACTTGATTGATGATGCACCAATACACAGAGTTCATTGTTTTGTGCACGGACAGATACTTTCATCCCGACTACAAACTCAACAAGAAGTTGAAACACACAGTTGACAGAACAACCGCCTGATGTATCACCACCTACAATGAAACCATCAAATCAAACCCATGGAGTGAAGTGAAGCACATTAAGGCATGAACATCGAAACTTCTTTTGAGGCATACCTGAGCTAGAAATCCTTTTTTGACAGCAGACTGGCTGAACCATAACACCAAATGTCAGACAAGTGAAAATCAAACCACAATACTTCACTCAAATGCCCATGATTAAAATACCTGCTGGATACTTGGAGCACCAGCATCTAGGTCCACACAAGCACGCTTAGGAGTAGCATTCCCTTCAGTAGTATGAATATATTTCCGTTTTTTTGACATTTCTCCGACTGGAGCATCTTCATGTGAATGTTCCTGCTGTCGATCAATTTCCTCACCAGTAACATGGAGTGATAATGTATGATTCCCAAGATTTTGCAGCCTTGCAATTTCTTCTGAGAGCTCTTTATCTACATTATTGTGAGGCATCAAGATAATCCAAATTAAACTATAGCCAGTTAGCCACACAAGTTCTGGTGAAAGAATGCTACAGACATGCAATGATTTCCTATGAAGGCATTTGGTAAAACAATTTTGGAATGGGATAACAATAAAGATCATAATGCTCTTATTAGAATTACAGATACCAGAATTTGAGGTTTTGAAGACATCTAATTTAAACATCCCCCAAGGTTCTAGAAAGTCACAACCTGAAAATTATTCCAAATACATTTTCTATTGAAGAGGCTACAAATTGAAATCCAATACCAAGGTGTAAACCTCACACTTATGGTGATAATCATTCTAAAGTAACAGATTAATATTATCCAGAAAGAATCATTTAACATTGACAATTTGACAAGTCCTCTTTCTTTGGCTCAAGCTGATCAGCTAATAAATGCAAGGTCAACACTGATACGACTGGCCATTAGAAGATATCCTAAGTCCTAATATTTATCATAAGAGATTTTGTTTCCTTACTTTTCTGGTTCTCTTCCATCAAACGCTTTTGGAGCTGACTATGCTGTTCATCATTTGAAGTTCTGCAGCCAAACAAGTTGCGTCACTTACAATTTACAAGTAAAATACACACGGATCATAACAGATTATGCTAATCGTAAAGATTCATGCCTGATAGCAGCTAATTCGCTTTTCAAATCATCAACTTGACCATTTAGTCTCTCATTCTCACTTTTTAAGTATTGTATCATAGCATCCGCAGCTGTATTGAGAGATACAACAATAAGCAGCATTCATTATATGCAAAAACAAATGTCAATCAAAGTAACATCGCAAAAACACACGTTCATGTACTTCCCCTAAAGGATAACTAACTGAGCACATCGATTCATGTATTTCTGTGTATATCTTGATTTACAAAAGCAATACTGTTTGTGCCATACATGCATCCTCTTAAGGCAGTTATAGAGAAAATACCGGTTACAAAATTCAAGAATTTGGCTTCTTGATCCCGATTCAATTCATCAAGCTGAGTCTCTTTCTCTTTCTGTAAAACAACAGAAAAGACAGTAAAACTGTGTCCCAGAACTTTGCACACATACTAACATTTTAACAAGAACCTTGAGCTTGGTGTACTTGTTATACAGCTTCTTGTAAAGTGCTTCCATCTATACCAACATCCAGCAAAGACATAGAAAGTTAGTAACCCAACTGCATAAAACCGTACCAAGATCCAAGCAGGATTATGCAAACAAAGCACGGTAGAAGCACTGAATTGACATGATTCATACTCACAAAGGCACAAAAAACTTATCTATTTACTTCACAAGCTTGTACAAGAAAAACAAATCGCAGATGCTCAGTTTGAGGGTTCTCACTCCCATTAATCGAAAACTATTAATCATTTTGTTTTTTCAAAAAAAAAAAAAAACTGGAACAACTACAGAAAGAACAAGACTTGAATCAGGCAATTTCCTGCGCATCGGTGAATCGGGCGTCTCGCCCAAACGCATACGCATACGAGAAAAGTGGGCAGAGAAAAAAGTGCAAGAACTAACCTGAAAGAGCAGAGAAAGATTGAACCTTGAAATCTTGTGTGGCGAGAGGGTTTTAGCGGGCGTGGTTTCGGAATCGAAAATTTGAATTCTTTGCCAACAGCAAAATTTTATCTCTCTCTCTCTCTTTTTTTCTCTCTCTCTCTCTCTCTATATATATTTATAAATATATTCGGCGGTCAAAATTCTAATTTATTCTAATTTGCAAGTACTACTCCATATTTGAAATCGAACCATTGTGTAATAAGTAATCAATCAACAGTGGACGACGGATCAGGATTGTCCTAAGTTTAAGGAAAACCAAAGCTGAAACACACCCTGGCCGTTTGCCCCATCGCCATCGCCATCGCCATTCTTGGAAACTGTATTTCATGGATAGAGACGGGGAATAAGCCCTCCTTCTTTCTCTTTCTCTGCGCGCGTTCCTTTGATTATTGCTTTCATCTGTGGGTACTGGAAGAAGAAAGAGAGAGTAAGAGCGAGAGAGAGCTATGAACGAGAAGGCCTCCGTTTCCAAGGAGCTCAATGAGAAGCATGCAAAGGTGTGCTGCCTGCCTCCTATTGCCATCAACAATCCGTTCTTTGTTCCTTCTCCATTTTTGTCTTTAGATGCGATTATCGTCCAGACGAGGATTGCATTATTAATATTCATCGAATCGAATCGAATGACAAAACGAATATATTATACATGCTTCAGTTTCTTACAAAGACGTCTCTTTTCCCTTTTCTGGAGAAGGAATTAAGAAACCCGATTGTTGGCCATGGAGATTGAGTCTGGGAATAAATAATACATCAATCCAATGAAAGGGATCAACATATTTATCTTGCATCACGAGGGGATTTATTTAATTTTGCCATAGATAGGTTCAACAAATTCGAATCTGAATGAATTATTTTTCTTACCAGTACTGTCTGAAAATTAAATTTTTGATAGATATTGGAGGGCCTTCTTAAGCTTCCTGAGAACAAAGAATGTGCAGATTGCCGCAGCAAGTATGTTACTTTTCCGGCCATGTTTTTGATTGATTATCTATCAATTATCAATTATGATCGATGATTTCTAATCTAATCTATTATATATATTTCAGGGCCCCGCGATGGGCGAGTGTAAACCTGGGCATATTCATATGCCTGCGCTGTTCTGGCATCCATCGGAGCCTCGGAGTACACATCTCAAAGGTCTGCAACTCATCATCTCCATTGAAGCTGCTGCACCAGTTCATGATGGATACTAGCTACTTTCTTTTATCTATTTCCTTCAATACAACGCTACTACAATCTTATTATCATCATATTACAGGTAAGGTCCACAACTTTGGATACATGGCTGCCCGAGCAGATCACCTTCATGAAGAGTAAGTCCTCTACATTAATTCATTCATATCGATGCAATATCTTTTATGACATTACATATTCTGATCTATTCATGTACTTACTTACAGCAATTGGAAACAACAAGTCCAATGAGTATTGGGAAGCCCAACTCCCACCTGCATACGACAGAAATTCAATCGAAACATTTATTCGAGACAAGTAACTCTTTTTTCATTCTTTCAAATAAAAGTTCAGACACTAGTATAATTTCTTAGTAAACTACGTATGTCTGATCCCGGCAGGTATGTGTCGCGAAAATGGGCTTCTAAAACAGCAATCGAGCCAGCAGCTTCAGTCGGCGAATGTAAAGCCGCGACGACAGTCACCTCCACAAGAGATATTCCAAGGAAAGCTCGAAAGTATTCTTTGGATGAAGGCTTTTTCACTAATGAAATCACCAAAACTGCTCCTCCTCCGACCAAAAACCGCGGGGTATTTACATACATACATACATATCTATACATGGATCAATTAACAAAATTAACAACCAAAACACACATCTATTATTACCAAGGTCTTTAATTACTCGTAAATATTGCAGGCTTCTTTCGACTTGAAGAACGACTTCATTCCACCTCCGCCGAGCAGCACTGCAGGTGAAGGCACAGCCAGTAAAACTTCTGATGCTGGCACAGATCTTTTCAGTTTGCTCTACGTGCCCGAAGAAAAACCGGACCGTGCTGTTGTCCCCCCGTCGCGCTGGGCTACCTTTGACGACTGACTGTAATAAGTCATCATAATCAGCTCATGCCATTGTTGCAGCTGGTTTGATGGATAGGATACTGAAATTTAATTGATTAACGTCGTCCTCAACCTAACCATTGTAATTAACTCACTACATTTCCTGGCAACTTTTGCTTATTTTTGTTGTGCTGTACATTATTAGTTACTTCCAATCGATTGTTTGTATCATATCATATTAATCTCACTGATCACTAACAGTATTATTTAGAATAACACTGCATCAAATTGAATTTATCATGCACCTTGTTCTATCCTTAATCTAAAGGTACCAATACCATCCTTCCCTAAGCTATATATAAATTAGGACATAATATCCAAACAACTTTGATGTAATCTATCTATAGCTTTTCCATGAGAATTTTTGACCAAATTGATATAGTAGGTGAGTTTGTAATTTTTGTTTATCGTTTAATCTAATCTGACACTTAGCTAAGTTTTTTCGGGAGGCCTCACTGCCTGGTCAGCGAGTCGGGGGTCAAGGAGGCGAAGACTTTGGAGTTGATATTGAGTTGAATTCAGCCGGATGTATTCTCCTAATTTATTTAAATAGATTTAGAGATACTAGATCCTAACATTTTCATTGTAAATAAATTTGTTCTCCGTTTCTAACAAGTGCAAGCAACCAACAACAACTAATCCGTCACAACACTTTTTTATCACAAAAAAAAAAAAACAAAATTGTAAAATTATCATTTTAAAGTAGTACATGAGTTCAATCAATTTTGCTATTTTTTAATATATGTATAGTTTTTCCGCCTAAACTAAAAGTATATTTTTTATCAAATCATTTGTTCTAATTAATTTATACATAAATTACAAAAAACACAAATATTAAAATATTTTATACACTTGTATTAATTAATAAAATATTACTATTGTTTAATTTATTACAAATACCCAAAAAATACTTTGGATCGAGACAAAAGAGTATATATTTCCATACTTTTCAATTTTTTAATAAAAATATATTACTCCCTCACAAAGTATTAATTTTTTTATTTCAGTCTGTTCGAAAGTATTCATTAACTGTACTATCTACCTAACATTACAAATACTCTTACAACTTACATTATATTACACAAATGTCATCTTTATATCACAAATACTAATAAGGTTATTTTAGTTATTTCTACTTTATTCATACTATATCCCAATATAATATTAATATTTTTAAAATTACGTGCAAAAAACAAATGAATATTTATTTGTGGGACGGAGAGAGTATATTTTTTTACATTATCAAACATTTATTTTATTTAAAACAATACCTACAACCACAACCACAATAACTTTAACCTTTTTATTTTAATTAATACAATATGAATATGTGTTATATAAATTGTTAGTATGTATTGTATGTTCTATTTTTATATAGATATTGTGTTAACGGATCTTGTATATTAAAATTAATTGTAGTATATGTTATATGAACTATTGTCATATATTTTTAGTTTACAGAGTATATTATAATTGCATTATGTGTATGTATATATGTTCCTTTTGTTCCTTTCTAAATGAGTCATTTGGAATTTTATAGTAGATTTATTGGTTAGTAGAAATATATAAGAGGTTTTGACATTTGTAATTTAGGTAAAAGTTAAAAGGTATTTTTGTATTGTTGGAATATGAAATTGAAATTTTTCATTTCAATACGTATATATTTATGGTGATATACAAATCGTATTCTACGAATTTCTTAAATACGACCACTACCATAAATATAATATATTACTTTTACTAAAAAAATATATTTTATCCCTAAAAGATGATCCGGTGATGTGGGGTGAGGTCATGAATTTAAATTCTGTCGCCTTCGGATCCACACATTGTTATTTTGAATTGAAAGGAAAAAGTATATTTTATAATGTTGGTGTATAGTTAATTAATATGATATTGATATATTGTAGGATATCATAATAATCGTGTCTCGTATATATATAAACACGCACGCTTGAACTAGTCTTAGCAGGCCGCCGTACTATAAACATGTATCATGTTGTATGTTGTGGTAGAAAGGAAGAAATAGTATTGGTTTGATTTTGATTAAATTATTACCAAGTCTTTGTCGTCCAACTTTGCACGCATGTCGTTTTCTTACCTATTCAAGTTTTCTCTTATTAATTAATTATTCCATATTTTACAAGTTGGGTTAGGTATATACTTATTAGATAATATTAACTTTTTCTGATATAAGCTAGTATGCTAGTCGAAAATATACAAAAAGAGCTTGATGAAAATAAATTTTCAATTACATGAAAAAACAAAAACAAATTTTGATGTAATAGTTACAATAGAAATGGAGTATATATTTAATTAATATGATTTATTATAGAAAAAACTCTATCCCGGCCTTACTTAAATATTAATTTCACTTTTCATATAGATTTAGTTGTCCCACTTAAAATCGTAATTGTATTGGATTAGTTTATTTAGTGTTTTAATTTGAATTTTTTTTATATAATATTTTGATAAACACACCTTACATTTTTATCACTATTTATTAAATTAAATATTATAACACTATGCATAAATTTAAGGGTGTTAAGTATAAAAATATTGAGCTTAATAAGGCCAACAACCCCCTCATTATATTCTCTTATTGTATGCATAACGTCCGTATCGGCTCTCAAAATTTATTACTCTACATAGGTACTGCCGATCATCGATCCATCCGACATGGGCGGCGGTCAGCGCCCCGACAATCTGCCATTAATTCTCAGGCTCAAGCTCTCCGTCGGCTCATTTCTCCTTCGCCTCCTCGTCCGCCCCGACGGCACCGTCCGCCGCCGTCTCCTCACCTTTATCGACACCAAAATCCCCCCCAACTCCACCGCCGTCGACAATGGCGTCAACGTTTCCGCCGCCGACATCTCCGTCGACCCCTCCCGCAACCTCTGGTTCCGCCTCTTCGCCGTCCCCGCCGCCAGGGCCACCGAACCCCTCCCCCTCATCATCTACTTCCACGGCGGCGGCTTCGCCATTATGAGCCCGGACTCCAGGGCCTGCGACGGGCTCTGCCGCACCCTGGCGGCGGAGCTCCCCGCCGTCGTTGCTTCCGTCAACTACCGCCTGACGCCGGACCACAAGTATCCCTGTCAGTACGACGACGGATTCGACGCCTTACAGTTCATCGCCGAGAGAGCGTCGGAAATCCTGCCGGCGAACACCGACACCTCCCGGTGCTTCCTGGCCGGCGACAGCGCCGGCGGAAACATCGCCCACCACGTGGCCCTGCGCGCGTCGGAAAACCCCGGGAAACTGGCGGTGGCCGGGATCGTGGCGGTGCAGCCGTTCTTCGGCGGAGAAGAGCGGACGGAGTCGGAGCTGAGGTTGAGCAAGGCGCTGCTGTTGACGGCGGAGGGCACGGACTTAATGTGGCGGATGTTCCTGCCGGCGGGAGCGGACAGGGACCATCCGGCGGCGAATGTGCTCGGCGGGAGGGAGGCGGCGGAGCAGATGGCGGCGCTGGGGCGGTTTCCGAGGAGCATGGTGGTGGTGGGAGGGTACGACCCGCTGCAGGACCGGCAGAGGAAGTACGCCGAGAGGCTGAAGGAGTGCGGGAAGGAGGTGGAGCTGGTGGAGTTTCCCGACGCCTTCCATGGCTTCTATTCCTTCCCGGAGCTCCCGGAGTTCCCTAGATTGGTTCAACATTTCAGGGATTTCTTGCACCACCAATAATTAATTAACTACGTTATGTTGTCATTATTGTTAAGGTATAAAATTAATCAAACAAAATATCTTGGACGAAATGTGTACTTGTTCACGATTTTCACAATTGATTGGGCTTGGGAATTTTACAATTTCTACAAAGCCCACATTCGATGCCATTATATTAAGATATAGACAAAAATAAAAATTAAAATTAAAAATCAGTTGCACGGTTACCTTTGCTATAAATGTTGGAGATTTTCCATTTGGTTTGATTTGGGGAGAATTTCTTAGGATCTGATCTGTTTGTGGGTTTTGGATTTTTGAATTTGAATAAAAAATTGAATTTGAATAATTATTGGATGATATAATATTAAAGACTAGTGAGTCCATCTGGATCGAAAGAGAGAGTGAGTGACAGATTGAGGATCCTGTTGAATGTTCAAACTAGACAAGAACAACATTCAAGCCGGCCAGAGATGAGGGAGGTTGGTCGGTTGGGTTAGACAATCTCGTCTATTTTTGAATAGGGTGAGTGAATAAAGTGCATTTTCTTGGAATCAATTTTGGACTGCTTTCCAAATTTGTTCACCATCTCCATCCAACCATGAATGTTGAATATCGATCCTATAGGATTGTTGTATACAATTGACAAAATCATACGATTCAAAAAAAATATTGGACGAGCAATTAAAATCATACGATTAAATTATTACCTTCAATTTGTTATTTACATATCATTTAATATCGTGTAGGTGTCCCTGAAGTCAGTCATGTCCCATGGCAGTAGGCCTTACCCTCAAGTGCGGGGACCCCCCCACCCCAATTGTATTGCAGGTGTATCCATTTTCTGTCAAAATTCAATTATCATGGATCCATTCATGTGCAGCAGCAGCAGCAGCAGGAAGAGGAAGAGGAAGGAATGGCTATGGCTTCCAACCCCACCCCACCATCTCTCTCCCTATCCCTGCCCTTCATCACAACCTTCAAGCTCTGCGTCCTCAAGCTCGCCGCCTATCTCACCATCCGCCGCGACGGCACCGTCAATCGCCGCCTCCTCCACCTCTTCGACCTCAAAGCATCGCGTTCCGCCACCAGGCGCATCGGCAAAACTAATTGCGTCTCCGTCGCGGACGTCACCGTCGACGCCTCCCGCAACCTCTGGTTCCGCCTCTTCACCCCGACCGCCGCCGCCGCCCGACGCCCGGTTCCCTTGATCGTCTACTTTCACGGCGGCGGATTCACCAATTTCGCGCCGGATTCAATCCCCTATGATTTTCTGTGCACTCGGATCGCAGCAAATGTCCCCGCCATTGTTGCCTCTGTAAACTACCGCCTAGCTCCGGAGCACCGCTGCCCCGCTCAATACGACGACGGATTCGATGTCCTGAAATTCATCGACTCCCAAAACTACGCCGTTTTACCCGCTGCAGCCGATCTGAACAACTGCTTTCTCGCCGGAAGCAGCGCCGGCGGCAACATAGCTCACCACGTCATGGTCAGAGCCTCCCGGAATATTCGCGAATTCAGTGAATTGAAGATCCAGGGACTTGTGCTGCTGCAGCCATTTTTCGGAGGAGAAGAGAGGACTGAATCGGAGCTGAGGCTTCGGAACAGAGCGCCTGTGCTGAAGTTGGAGATGGCGGATTGGATGTGGAGGTGCTTTCTGCCGGAGGGCGCCGACCGGGACCATCCGGTGGCGCATGTTTTCCGGGGCAGGGATGATCTGAAAAGCGTCGAATTTCCGAGGGTGCTGGTGGTGCGAGGAGGCTATGATCCTCTGCTGGATTGGCAGAGACGATACGTTGAGTGGTTGCAGAGCTGTGGGAAACAGGTGGAGGTGATTGAATATCCGATGGCATTTCATGGCTTCACCAGCTTCCCGGAACTGCCCGAATTCGATTTCTTGATTAGGGACCTCTGCAATTTCATCCGAAGACAAAAATCTCTGTAACTGAATTTGTCTGTTGTTGGTTTTTTAAGGTGCAAATACATCTAAGTATCAACGAAATACACTCAACATGGCAACTAAAAGCCTTATATTAGACATATAGTGCACTATATATATATATATATGCAGTGAAATGTAAAGTACTAAGGATGTGTATCTTTAGGGTGGTTTTGGAGAATTTTAGTTTTGATTTGATTTGATTTGAATTTTAAAATGAGTTTGAGTTTTTATGTTTCTTTTTGTATGAAAGTTTGGTTTGAGTTTGAGTAATTTTGATATGGTGTAAAGTAATATTGAAGGAGTGTTAAGGATCCTTGATTAAGGACGACACCTACTAGCGAAGGTAATTAATTCGCGCGAAAAACCTCTTGTATATGTTAAGTTTAAATATTGGAAGACCGATGTGTCGGATGTTACAACAAGACAACAAGGCGTGGCTATGATATGATATGCATGGTACAATCATCTAAACTTTGAAGCTTGTAAGAAGCTAACAAATGACACGGTATGCGGGCTACTGGTGATCACTGATTCTTGCAAAATGTGTAATTGTTGTCTCATTGAAAAACAAAGACGTACTTGTTTCTTGGAAGCTACATACCATCGGGCAAATGGACTAGCTGATATGGTATATGGTGATCTGTGTGGACCAATCATACTGGCAACACACAAAGGTTTCCTACTATTTGTGGATGATGTTAGTTGCTACATGTGGTTGTATCTCCGGGAAAGCAATGATCAAGCATTGGTTTTTATTAAGAAGTTCAAGGTTGGTTTCAAGGTGGAATTAATTGCACAACAACTCACAACACCACATGAGATGTGGCATTCGATGAGATTGGCCAAATCATGACACAAAAATATAGTTCATTATTGAGCAAGAGGTTATTGTTTACACCTCCCAGCCAAGCCCCGGCACTGCAGCATCAAGAATCACCATACCATATGCTTACTAGGATGTAACCTACACATGGCAACAACAGAAGAGCTAACCAATTTTTATGCTGCAGAGCCTGGCCTGGAAGAAATGGATTTCAATGAAGAAAATAATACTTTGAAGTTGGTTGTTGGACATCATACAATCGGATTGCCATTTTTTTTTAAAAAAAAAGCATTGTATGAATTGGGTCAAACCCAATGTGCTTGGGATGCCAAGTTGGATTCTTTCAATTTTTATGCTGTATTTCTTTAAATTTGGTATCATATTTGGATCCAATCCTATCCGACCACATGCAACTCTACTTCAATTTTTAAATTTTGGTGTTAAGAGCGAGGACCCCCTCACATGTAGCTCTGCCCATTTTCTTGCTCATTAAATAACCAATAAATTCACTTATGTAAATCGGCTATGGATATGGATATAGCTTCCAATTCCATCCCATCACCACCGCTCTCGCTGCCCTTCCTAACAACCCTCAAACTCCTCGGACTCGAGCTCTACCGGTATCTCATCACCCACCGCGATGGCACCGTCAACCGCCGCCTCCTCCGCCTCTTCGACCTCAAAGCATCACTTTCCGCCACCAGGCGCATTGGCAAAACTGATTGCGTCTCCGTTGCCGACGTCACCGTCGACGCCTCCCGCAACCTCTGGTTCCGCCTATTCACCCCGACTGCCACTGCAGCCAAATCGCTTCCCTTGATCGTCTACTATCACGGTGGCGGATTCACCACTTACGGTCCGGACTCATTCACTTTCGACAACCTGTGCACTCATATCGCAGCAAACGTCCCCGCCGTCGTCGTCTCCGTAAACTACCGCCTGGCTCCGGAGCATCGCTTCCCCGCTCAATACGACGACGGATTCGACGCCTTGAAATTCATCGACTCAGAAAACGACGCCGTTTTGCCCGCTGCAGCAGATCTGAAGAGCTGCTTCCTCGCCGGAGACAGCGCCGGAGGCAACATAGCCCATCATGTCATGGTTAGAGCCTCCCAGAATTCGCGCGAATTCAAGGAATTAAAGATCCAGGGACTTGTGCTGCTGCAGCCATTTTTCGGCGGAGAAGAGAGGACTGAATCGGAGCTGAGGATGAATAGAGCGCCGGTGCTGAAATTGGAGCAGACGGATTGGATGTGGAGGTGCTTTCTGCCGGAGGGCGCCGATCGGGACCATCCGGCGGCGCATGTTTTCCGGGGCGGGGATGATCTGAAAAGCGTCGAATTTCCGAGGGTGCTGGTGGTGCGAGGAGGGTATGATCCTCTGCTGGATTGGCAGAGACGATACGTTGAGTGGTTGCAGAGCTGTGGGAAACAGGTGGAGGTGATCGAATATCCCATGGCGTTTCATGCTTTCTACAGCTTCCCTGAAGTGCCAGAATTCAAGCTGTTGATTAGGGACGTGTCCAGTTTCATCAGGAAACAAAATCACTGCGACTGAATTGAAAACATAATAAAGAATACCTTTGGTTGTTGTCTGGTTCAGGCATATCGTCGAACACGCATTGCTATCATAAGTTGAATCAAAGAAATAATCATTGGGAGGAGAGGTTGCTTGCTGGATTTGCTTTGATTTCAATGTAATAGCGGCATCTAATCTATTGATGATTTTACTGCCATCTAATCATAATTAGGCCGTCTGGAAAGTTTATGCAATCATGCATCTCTGATTGTACAATATTTTTGGGACCTAACACACATTTTTAGATCCTAAACCCTGATCATATCCGAATTCATTCGCCTATACTTGGACCCGCTATACTCAAATCCACCCCAACCTATAAACTCGATAAGACTGGACAGACCATGTAATACTTCCTCCCATCTATTTTCTATCGTCTTTTTCACGATATTTTTAGGTAATTGTCTTTCGGTATGAATTTACAAATTTATCTATAATAAGGTGGAGATTAAAAGTAATGAATGAATTAAAGATAAAAAAAAATAAAATTTGTGTTTTTTTTAAAAAATAAGATAATAGTTATCGAACATCCCAAATAAAAAAATAGGATAATAATTTATAGACATAGAGTATTTAAAAATTTAATTTAAAGTTAGACTAACTCCGATCATACTTGGAGTTGACATATCAAAATTTATGTAATTTATTAAAAAATATTATAATAAATTAAATTAGATAATATATTTTAAATATAATTATATTGTTAAAAATAATTATTTTAAAATATCATTAATATATTATTTAAATATTAATCGAATTTAATATGGATTCGAATAGAGTAGAGTCCACCTTTCATTTCAAAATAAATTTTTACATAATACAATTAATTTTAAAAATATTTTTATTTATATATAATTAATATAAATTAATTTTTTTAAGAATAGAAAAACTTTTAAATATGAATAAAAATATTTATTTATCAATAAGATAGAAATAAAATACTTTTGATTGGTCTCTAAGTATAAGAACCTAAAAATTAAATTAAATTAAATTAATTGAAGCAAAAAATAGAAATAATTTTTTTTATGCGAATGGTATTTAAATTTTAATTAAATTGATAATATTTGTTAAATATTTTTTCTATATATATTTATTAAAAATAGAAAATGTCAAATAAAATAATATATATATATAATTATTACATTTAATATTAATTTTTTATTATTCTAAAATTCCAAAAAGTTTATTTGTAAAGCCTTCTACCACATTTTTCTTCCTTACATAAGATTTGGACCGAATTTTCTATTTCATTAATATTCTATTCCCATGCATAGTATCGTATGTTGAGACATTATCTATGTGTAGATAGACGGACAAGGTTTATATTTTCGGGACAAGATCCACGGGCATAGAATTCAAAATTATTTCACACCACTCCACGGCTGTGCTGCTGCTGCACCATTTCCGTGTCTTCCACGCGCTCCTGCTCCTCCTCCATCGTCTCCATCAACGGCGAATCCCTCGTCTCCGGCAGCCACAGGCTGAGCATTCCGCTCGCCACCGCCAGCACCCCCAGCGCCAGAAACGCCGCCCACGCCCTCACCCTCCCCACCGCCACCATCACCGGACACACCGACGCCCCCAGCGTCAGCATCTGCATCACCATCGCCACCGCGAAGTTCCTCACGCTCGTCGGAAACATCTCCACGCACTGGATGTACAGCACGTCGAACCCCCCCGACGCCGCCATGAACCCCACCGCCTCCGCCGTCATCTGCGCCGCGCCCCCCCGCACCACAGCGCACAGCAGGCACGCGCCCCCCGCCACAAACACCGCCGCCGCGAACAGCACCCGCCGTGGCACCAGTCTCAGCAGCACGCCGCCGACCACCACCGCCGGAATCTCCATCACCGCGTTCACCCCCACCGTCAGATACAGATTGTCGAGCTCCAGATTCTCCGCATTCAGCTGGATCCCGTAGTACACGAACCCCACTCCCAATCCCGCCGCCATCACCACCGCCATTCTCCTCGCCGCCCATTTCGTCCTCCACAGCTTCCCCGCCGGCGACCCCGCCGTGCCGCCGTCCGGCTTCATCCGAAGCTTCAAATTCTCCGGCAGCTCCCTCCCATTAATCCTCGCGTATCGCCTCAGCACCCGCAGAGCCTCATCCCCTCGTCCCTGCACAAGAAGCCATCTCGGCGACTCCGACACGAACGGAATCAGCACGAGCACCGAGTAGGCGAGCGGGACGCCGGAGATGATCCGGTAGAGGCACCGCCAGCAACCCCTCGTCGGATAAGCAATCAACGGCGTCGACAAGAACCCCGCCGTGAAGAAGAGGAACCCGACTTGGCCGACCTGGCCGCGCCATTTCCGGCCGACCATCTCCGTGCAGAGCACCAGAGAGCATATTCCGATGCCCGCCCGGGATATTCCGTTTAAAAAACGGAGAAGAGAGTAAATCCAAATGCTGGGGGATAATGACGTCAGAAAATTGGTGGCCGACGTCAGCAGACACGACAGCACCATCGATCTTTTCCTTCCCAACAGCACGTCGGCGACCCAGCCGAACACCGCCGAACCTGCACCGGAAAAAATATGAATAATTTCCGATGGCGATCAGGACATGGAATGAAGCTGTAATTAATCAATTCACCTATTACAGAACCGAGAAAGTAGAGCGACGCCGGGAGGGCGGCGAGGAATCTCCGGTGGCAAATGAGCCCCCATTCGGCGACGGTGGAGGTCGTATTGCCGGCGCCGCCGCAATGTTGGCGGCACCGCGGCTGAGCGTCGGCGAAGATGGTGACGAGCGTGGTCTGAGAATCGAACATCCAAGCCAGGGAGGCGAACAGCACCTGCAGCAGCTGGGAGCACCCGAACGATCCCACGTATTTCTCCACCGCATCATCCACCGTCAGCTGCTGCAGCTTTCCGTCGTCATCATTGACCTTCCGATCATCGGCGACGGCACGGCCGTTTCTTTCCTCGATCTCCATATACAATGTTGTCGAATGCTGCTGTTCTTGATCGATGAGCTGTATTTATGGCTGCCTGCCACCGATTGCAGAGACAGCGGAGGAAGGAGGTGGTTTTGAATTTTAAAATTGTGGGGAAAGTAATGTACAGCTGCCATGGATTGGTGAAGCTGAGGTCGACGTGTAACGCCATTGATGAATCCAGCTGAGGTGAGGCTTAGAATTAGAATTCTGAGAGCAGGACAGATGACAACGTACAGACCTAGAAATCAGGGACATTATATATTTACTAGTACCATAATTCATTCATTGAATGCGAGCAATCTAATCTAATCAAACCAATATTCATAAATAACACAAGAAATGGATCAAGAAATGTGGTCTGGTCTGGTCTGGTGTAAGGGTGGCTAAGTTGGGCGTGGCGGGCAAATTGTGATTGTAAGATTATAAGTTCAAAAACTTACCTTACTAGCTACCACAGTTTGCAAATTATTTAACATCCCATCTTTAATTGTTTTCTCTATTTTCTATATATATAAAAAAGGTTGCTTATCCACGACTTCATTGGAAATGAAATGGATCGGGGATTGGTTCCTTTGGGACTATTATTTCATGATTTGGTTCTGGGCCAAGACAAATTTCATTACCAAATGTGTAGAATCGGCTCAAATCGACCCAATCCCAATCCTCAAAAACCTGTCCATAATGTTCAAACTATGGGGATAGAACCACAAAAGGTATCGAAACTATAATTCAATACGCTCCAAAGACACCATGAGCCATCTCAATTCACAGCATTGCACAATTTTCCATTTTGTAAATGACACATGATTAAACTTCAAACATATGCTCCACTGGGATCAAAATTGAAAGAGTAGTTCTCAAACATAGGATCAATTCCAAGCCCATACTTAAAAACATTAATGTAGAATCATTCAGAAAGCTTAACCTGTACCAGATTGCTGCACGGAAGCCCTCCCCAAAAAATACTGATTCCAAAACCATAAGCATCAGAATAAAACAATCCAAAAGTGGAAACTATTTCTTGCCTTTCTACTAATATCTTTAAACTCAATGTATAAGAGCAGCAGGTACCCTACAACACAGATCACACTGTTTCTTCCTCATGACAACTTTCTCTTCAAAAGCACAGAACAAAATTTCAAATCATGTCCCCATCAGAAATGGCTCTACTAGATGCATCCAAGTAACACAAGAACCAAATCATGCGATCAAGACACTAAGTCACATAGAAATCCAAGAAAAGCTGTAATTTGCGTACAAGGAGCTCGTGGCTTCCATACCAAGGTTTATCACTGACGATCCAATCCTTCTCGAGATGCCCTGCTTTGGAACTATACATCATCTCATTGTGAAATGCGGAGATGATGCTGTAGATCGAAGTTTTCAGGGTATCTGCCAAGAAATACGCTTTGGAGTAAACTGGGCTCCCACGTATCTTTACCATGGCACCAGTTGTAGACTCTCTTCTCCCTGTGTTCACAGTCGCCCATTTGATTCCAGCAGGACCCATCAGATTTGCCGACTGTATGTTGGTCTTCTTCCCCATGAGAGTTTCAACAGCTAATAAACTGGATAGCAGTATCGACAGTACTGCAACATTACTACCAGAGAGCTGAGCAACACCAAATCTGTCCTCTTTATGTGACCTTGCTGTCAATGAAGCAACAATCCGAGCGCACCATGCACACAACTGCACGTAATAGCCACAATCACAAGATTTGACACATCACTTCAAAAAGGGATTGAATAAATAGATAACACAACACATTGAGCTACTTGAGACAAGTTTAAGACAGTATTAAGAATTTCCATGTACCTAAACATGAAATTCTGAAAATGAATAGATAAATAAATGAGTGGAAAATGAAAAACCATCATCAAACTAGTCCACAACTTTAAGCATGAGCAAAATGGATAACAATCAATACACCAAATAAAACAAACCAATATATCATGGCAATTGGTATTAATGCCGCAAAGTGGTTCTGGGTTCGCCTACCAAATATGGTGTGACATTGAAAGTTCTAGATTAGGTGTTTAGCAGATGTAATAGCCAAAATCTACAGCCAAAACTATAGCAGTGTTTAGATTAGCCAGAGTTGTTATATCCTTGGCACCGGATGGCTAGGCCAAAGAAAGAAATAACTTAAATAGTGCATTTTAATTTTGAATCAGTTCCATTAAAGATTTCTAAAAAGAAAAAAATAAAAAATAAAAATCCCATTTTAGCGATCAACACCCAAACGATGAAAACATCTAAAGAAAGTCGCTGATTGGCTGTAGAACAAATAAATCAGAAATTTCCACCATCAAAAACTGAATATTCCATGCATTTCAGCAGCAGTACATGATCATTGGAAGGATAGAACACATATGTACCTGAGAATCATAGAATGATTCTTGCAGCTTCAAAACAGCTAGCCGATCTGTTGGCAAACTCAGTTGAACTGATAATTGCAATGATTTTTCAGTTGAAGAACTCTCCAGACCTTCAGCAAGCTTTCGAGTGAACTCTTCTAGAGGTCTCAGGCAAGAAGCTATAACTCTTTTATATGTCTCACCAGTCTCCTCAAAAAATGCAGCTCGGCGCCATGTGTCAACATTGTTCTCGCTTACCATACACAGATCAAGATACGCAAGGTACTGCAGAAGTGACTTTGGTGTGCTCTCCTCTAGTGTAGCCAGGAGTGGCTCGCTTGGATTTGTTTCGGCTGCTGCTGATCCTTTTGGTAGTGCAAATGCATACCTCTTGGTCTGTAGTACCTGCAGAGTCAATGAGGAGGTGTCCTTAGCATTCAAAACCAATAGGAATCCTCTATACAAGATGATCAGACATGTGTGTATATATATATAATGACCAGTAGCAGAAAAGGTTATGAAGGGAAAACCTGGTGTAAATGATGATTCAGCTCCCAACAGAGAAGTACTACAAAACTCCCAGCATAGAATATAAAGTTTTCAACAATATACTGTCCCATGGAACCTCCAATTCTGTACTCATTAGGAAGAAACAAAACCAGTAGTCCAGACAAGAAGCAACCAACAGCAGAAAACTTGAAGGCCGAGCCAATAGATGAGAGAATCCCCATTTTGAAGCTGAAGAATGGAGCTCTCTGTTGGACAAAGTAACTGGGTCAGTTCATTACATAAAACTAAAGAACAGAATGCACACAAATAACACAACATGGAATCCTAAATCAGAATAACCACATTTATAGTGGACAATAATTTGATCTAATAAATTCAGAGCTGAGTATGACATTAGAATGAATAAACATTGGAACTTGCTAGCAGCGCAACCTTTAGATAAGTAAAAAGATAATGGAGTTCCATCACTGAACTGTGTTCTAGCACTAACATGAGCACTAATGTTTATTCCTTAGAATTCTTAGAAGCCTAAGTAAAAGGAATAATACACCCATTATATCAAATATCCTTAACATCGATACAACTAATAACTATGAATCAATCATATGCAGACACGTTAAGAAAGATTTAATCAAACAAATCATCATTTGCAGGTGAATACATACAAGTAAAAAGAGTTAAATCTCTACATATTACCTGAATAATCGGAAATCGCAAGACCCAGCGCTTCCTATACACATAATGCAACCCATACAGCAGACCAATCACGGAAGCCCTAAATCCCAAATTCAAAACAACTGAATTCGATCCGCCAAAATAGTAAACATCACAACCCCAGCACAGACAAACGACAGATATCGCCCCTGCCACGGCACAAAGGATCACGAACAGCACGAAGCTCAACGAAACTTCCACCTTCCTCCTCAACAAACTCCGGTCGCCTCCTGAAACGAAGATAACTCGGAGAAAGGAAAGGGAGACTTCGAATGGGGAGGCGTACGGTAAGGGGTGGGGAGAGGAGATGAAGAAGATGGAAATGGAGAAGAGAAGGAAAGAGAAGTGGAAGGCGAGGAAGGAGAGGAGGGAAAGGAGAACCGGCGAGAAGGGGCGGTGAGTGAAGAGGGGGAAGAAGAGGGTTTTGGAGAGGAAGAGAAGGAAGGTCGATTGGAGGAATTGCCAGATTAAGAAACTGAAGAAGCGGTTCTTGATGATGGCGGTATGGGGTGCTCCGCTTCCGCCGTCCTTGTCTTGGAACAGACACCGTTGTAGGGCGGCGGAGACGGACATTCTCGGGCGGACGGCGGCAGGGCGGGAAGATTGGCCAATTTGGGCTTTCTGAGTCTGGGAATGTATTTGTACATTCATTTATTACCGTATTGAAAACAGGAGCCTTCTTCGAATCCTCAATATTTTTAAAAAATCAATAAACAAAGATAAAAGATTTTTAGAATTTTATAATTTTTAAAATAAAATAAAATTAGGATTTGATATAATATTTATAAAAAAAAGTAGAGTTTTTAAAAAATTAAAATAGTACCCAAAAGTGTGATCTAAACAATATTTAATATTATTTTCATTCAAAAATAAAAATTTATATTTTGTTCATATTATATTGTAATAATAATATGTGATACTTGGCATACAAAAATTATTCTATAATATTTAAAATTGATATAAATATATTAATATAAATAAATAAAAATACGAAAAATATTTGTAATGAGGAAGTACAATATATATTGACCGTAGCCCTATTTGATCTGTGCCATCCATTCAATCGATTATTGAGGTTGTACTTGTGATCATTAAGGTAATCAGTTATATTTTTATTTAATTCTATATAAATTTGTTTATATTTTTATAATTTTTTTTTTAAAATTATATTTAAATTCATAAATCGGCCAGCTCGATTTTGATGGGTCCGGGTACGATCTGGTTCTTATTGGTGTCGGACTAGACTCACCCGATTCTTTTGACGTGTTTTTTTTAGCTCTAAACACATTTTTTTTTATTGAATTTGAATTGATTTTCAATCCATGTCTTATTTTTGTGGGGCACACGATATTTCTTTAGGAACGCTGGGACAGACAGCCAATTGGCATGACAACCTTGGGCATAGAAAGATTCAGTCAGGTGTGTTGTTTCTTATTCAATTTTTTCATTCCAGAAAAAAGAAGAGGAATTTGATAGACATTATTCCAACCTAACAGCAAGGGATTATTGAATAACGACCTTGACTGGTTGAGGATGGACCAAATATGTCATCATGATTATGATTATGATTATTGCTCAATACGCAATAAACACCACCAAAATTGAGGATTAACCAATAGCTCATTGCTTCATGCATTTACCAAAATTTTAACCCAATCTGTTTAACTATCTATTTCTGGAGTAACGAAGTGGAAGGGAAATTTAATTAGGATGTGTTTGATTGGCTTTAATTGAATTAAATTTAAATAATTAACCATGTGACTCCAAGCTGAACATTCATATTTTAATATTAGTTGTCCAATCAAAAATGATGCGATATTTAAATAAGTTTCATCAGCTATAAATAGCAACACACGCCACACACCAATCCAATCCATCCTCTCTTATCAACGTAACAATTAACAACAACAACAACAATAATAATCTTCCGCTCCATTAATCCATCTCACGTTTTTTTTATTAATTACTGGTAACAAGTAACAACATATAATTAACAGTGATAATGGAGTCCACGAGCAGCAGCTTCTTCCTCATCGCCATTCTCCTCTGTACTTCCTCCTCCTCCGGTGCTGCCACGGACTCCGATCCGTCGGATGCAGTGCACGACACCTTCGGAATGCCGATACAGGCCGGAAAATGCTACCTTATATACACCGCCTACGACAATCACGGCATCGGATTAAGCACCTTGGGCCCGGAGGCCTGCCCGGTTAACGTCGTCGTAGACAATTCTTGCGACAGCGCCGACGCAGTCGTCTTTCACCCGGCAGATCCACACGAACCCGTGGTTCGTATCTCCGTCCCGCTCACCATCCGCTTTTCCGACTTCAATCCCTGTGCCAATTCTTCCGTCTGGCAGGTGGTTCAGGCCGACAAAATGGACGGCGCCGGCCGGCAGAGGAAGCAATTAGTGAAAATCAATGGAGAAGAAGGGAAGCCCGGGTGCGACACCTATCGAAGCTGGTTCAAGATCAGAAAGGCCACCCGACATGGGAAGCAGAGCCCAAATATATATTTCATTGAATATAACCCGACCGACATCTGCGAGTTCCCGGTGCGTCCCTGCGCCGTCGGCCCCGGCAGCATCTATGCACCTGATGACGAGGACCTGCGGGCTTTGGAGCTCGTCGAGGGCTACCCTCCTTTCTTTGTTTTCCGGCAGGCTTAGTTCATGCTTATATCTATCTATGTATCTATCTATCTATCTATCCTGTGTGTGCATGAGAGAGAGAGAGCTCTGTATGTCAAACCAAGTTGTTAGCTGCACCGAATATGGAACAAGTTATGGTTATTAGAATAATAATTGTGAGTTTATATCTGATGTATGGGTTGTTGGTTTGTATTTTGTGTGCTGCAGGACTAATTAGAGTTAGTAAAGTACCTGCAACCCTTTGATACGATATAATTACAGTGGTGAATGAATAGTATAACATATGCTATTGGACATAACTCGGTACGAGTTAATATAATTAAAATATAACAAATGAACTAACAACATATGATATAGTATTGGACAATATATACAACAGTTAATATTAACATATGAGATATTCTTGTTATTATAAATAAATAATACTTTCTCCGTCCCGAACATCGTGCAAAATTTGTGTTTGACACAGGAATTTAGGTGGAGAGTATTAAATATGATAATTTGAGATATTAAGTAATGCAATTAGAGACAGAAATGATTATTTGTTTTTTTTATTTGAGTGATATGATAAGATAAAGTGAAATGTATATGAATATATGTATATAAATATTATTAATTATTTCTAAATTTAGAAATATTGCAATGAGTTTGAGACAAACAAAAAATTGAAAGATTGCAGGGTGTTTGGGACGGAGGGAGTATATATTTTTATTACAAACAACAATAAACAACACATGCTGTGTTTAATAAAAGCATGCATTGTTTCTGTATTGTAGGTGTGCTGATTTTTAAATTCAGCACCATAACCTAGTGTACAATGCATTGATGGAATTGATGGGCTGATTGCCCTCGACAGTGTACACGCAGTGACTTCCTCCTGCCTGGAGCATCTTGCAGTCCGCAGATATTCTTGCGCGGCCGGGAAAGGAGGTGATGATAGTGAGGAGAATCAAAGAGATAGAGATGGAGAGAGTATCAAGGGAAGGGAAGAGAGGGTCTTCTCCATCCCAATTAGTGTTCATGTTAAGAGAAATGGAAGATTGATTGATGTTGGTAATGGAAGATGATACACCAATCTATGGCAATCTGGTTGGCAATGGTGTGGTGTGTTTTTATAAGCCTTTACTTGTTGAGTTTAGAGATCAAATGAATTTGTACACTATACTAAAAATCTCGAAGCATACCATATACATATAAAAAATTTTTGCATCCATGAACTCATAGTGATACCATACCAAATTTTGTTGTATGACAACCATACAATGCCAATGTTTTGGTATATAAATTCGATTTTTACCAAATTTTCGAAGTTTTTGTCATTCAATTCCTACCAGATAGATTCCTGTACTCCCCTGTGTAGTGTAGTGTAGTGTATCAAACCAATTACTATATATGAAAGCAAAGCAATACTCCGATCCAAACTCCAAGCTTTACCCACTTTGCTAGGTACAAAATTAAATCGACTAGGTTGGAAATTGATAAATGCATGCATGAAACAATAAGCTATTGGTTAATCCTCAATTTTAGTAGTGTTTGTTTCGTATAATTATTGAATAACAATCATAATATTTATGAGTTATATATATATATATATAGCTGAAATGTACCCCACATCTCAGCACATTAAATCATCTCAAAGTTACTGAATAAATATTATTCCTAGTTTGTATATTTCTTAAAAAATTGTCATCGTGCACCCCTCCTTTGTAAATACATTGTCCACATACAAGATTCGTCTCTTGTTTAAATTCATATCACATGTGAACAAGTGTGTTGAAAGACTATAATATGTAATTAATGCATATTTCTATGTACTAACGCCGAATCTTTTAGATGAGATAATTATTTAATACTTTCTCCCCCCAAATCAAAATATCATTTTTATTATTTTCGTCTGTCTCATTCTAAAGTATTCATTTTATATTTTAATAAAAATAATCATACACCAATACTGAGATACCTCTAATTTTTACCTATAATATAAATATAACATTACACATACAATGATTTTTTACATAACATCAAAGGAAAAAAAATGTTAAAACCTCTTCTACACTTCTATTAACTAATAAAATACTATATTTTTTAATCTACTACAAACTCAAAATGACCCTTTTGGACCGGGACGGAGGGAGTAGAAATTAAACGAATTGAATGTCACACTTAGAGCTGACAAAAACTTATTCGATACAATTAGGGTTGATGCCCCCAACTATGACAACTCGATTATAATATACTAGTATTAATTAATTAATTTATCATATAAGTAGAATTAATTATAATTTAATAATTAACTCACATATTAATTTAAATTATATTCAATCTTAAATAATCCAACCTAATTTATTATATATATTACAATAAAAATAACAAAAACTAATATGACATGACAATCCTATACAAACCTGACATTTGATTTTAGGTCAAAGATTTCAAACCAATTATGTATATAAGTTAACACGAACCCGATACGATGATAAATGAGTAGGTTATAGTTGAATGATTTCACATGTTTAAAACATTCAACCCAACCCGAATAATTGAGTTTAGATTAAAATTTTCGATCCAATTATGTATATAGATCAACACGAACTCGACACGATAATAAAATATTGGATAATGGTTGAATGATTTCACTAATTTAAATATTTCAACCCGACATGAATCGATCAATTGTTGGATTAAAAATTCATGGGTTAAATGTAACTATTTGAATTATTAGTCAGATTAAATCTATATTAAGTGATCTATAACTTTATTAAGTTTAAATGTATTTAGTAAGTGTTGGGCTAAATTTATTTGTTTTATTATCTTATCTCAATTATTTCAACATGATATCTTGGACCTAGAGTGTAATTCATGATAAAGTTCCAACATCAATTGCCAGATCTAGTGACACATAATACTTAATTGGTGTTCATGTTTATTAAGAAAAGAATAAAATCCAGTGAAGGTCATGCTATCTATCTGTATACACCTTGTTCATTTAAAAAAATCAGTGCATCGTAATATACAGATACAACAAATGCATTTATTACACACATTTGTTGTTTGCAATAATAGCATATGCTGTTTATTCTTAATTATTGTGGTGTATAAAAGTATGTCATGTGCTAAATCAACCGTTGTATGTGCTGTATGAGACTATATCATGTGTTGTTAGTTTATGTACTGTATTTATATTATATTAACGTATATTGCGTGTTGTTTATGATAATACCGTGTGTTGATCAACACAATGTTGAATTTTTTATTTTCAGCAATGTAGCCGCCACCGTATATTGGTTTATCTTAACCCAAAATAGATGTTATTGTGTATTAATTAATAATAGTTTTCAGACTTTGGGAAATCAGTTGTACATACTTTTCTCCTTCACTTTTGCCTACACTAATTTAACTTTATACTCCTTTCAAATATTTGGTGCTTCAGATCATATGTTTAAAAGAAAAAATGTTATGTTGTAGCATAGCAACAGTTCAAAATAGATGTCAACTTACGACGAACTTCACGAACCACCAATTATCCCATGTAACTGTCAATTGTGGAAGGTCACAAAATGAAGAATAATGGTAATTGATTAAATATCAACACGACTACATTTATTAAACAGTAAATTTATCTAAGCGGTAAAATCTTCCAATTAATTATAGATGATGATCATTGATCAATGTAGCTTGTTAAGAGCAAGAAATTTATGCTACTTGACAAAAAAATAGATAAAGGGTCTGTCATCTATGGAGAAGGTTAATTTGGATGCATAAAAAGTTAAATCACCAAATGAATATAAGCTTACATAGCAGAATCACACACCACAATACATATATATATATATATATATATATAGCATTCTTTATTCAAATAGTTAGATACTCTTTAATTTGCTCCATGCATATCAATCGGAGCTCACACCCATGCATATATATATATATGTAAGTAATCGTCTCAATAGACCGGCACGAACACCAGGGCTGTAGGAGTCGATACGACGGCTGCCAAAACCTGCGCTTCATTTATATTTGTGCCGGCCGGGGCGATGTTATAGGGCTGCACGGGGATGTCGCAGACACCGCGAGGGTCGGATATAAGGGAGTAGACGTTTTGATCCTGATACAAGAAGGGCTTTCCGATCCTGAACCAGGTTCGGGCACTATCGCACCCGGGCCTCCCTTCTTTCCCGCCAAGTGTTACTATTTGCTGCCCGTTGTAGTTCTTGTCCGGCCGGGCAAGCTGCCACACAGAGCTATTGACGCAGGGAAATTCGAAATTAAACTTGAACCTGACTGGATAGCCTTGACGAATTAAAGATTCCTGACCGTTGGCTGGTTCGATGATCACTGAAATGGCTCGACGACCATATGTGTCTACGGCCACCAAATTCCGGCATCTATTGTTGCTTGTGTAGATGGCAATGATGGGGTAATTTCCGATAAAAGTGCGAAAATCGTAAGGTCGTCCTGATTCGAGCGGCTGGCCAGTTATGTCAAGTACTGCATCCGTCAGACTCTGCGTTGCAGCGCGGCCGGGAAAAGAGGTGACGACGAGGAGGAGAAGCCAGGAGAGAGATATGGAGAGTGAGAGAGCCTTAATGGAGAAAAGGGTTTTCTCCATAGCCATAAGTGTTGTTGTTAAGAGAAATGGAAGATTGATTGATGATGATAATAGACGATGGTGTGGTGTGCTTTTATAAGCACTGCCTGCGCTGTCTTCCCTTGTGATTAGTGTAGTGAAAGCAATCAAATTTAGAGCATTTTGAATTTGGGGTGTACTGTTTATGGAAAATGAAATCGGCATCGCCATCGATAATAATAGGGAATGAAATTCCAGGAAAAAGAGAAATGAAAAAATTAAGAATTGATAATTTTCTTTGATAAACTATTTGAAAAATTTATAAGAGACAAATGTCATATAAGACGAAATAACATTGATAACAAATTTGTGAATCCAATAAGAGATGTTTTAGTAAATAAATATTGATATGTTTAATTAGTAATTTTTTATTTATTTTATTTTATTTTTATTAGATATTGATTAAAATAAGATGTTTTATGAGATAAAATTAATTTTTATAAAAATTATACAAGTTAAATAGTAAAAATATTTAAAAAAAACTTTGTAAAATGAACTAAATTTACTTTTATAAAAAAAAATTGTAAAAATTAAATACTAAATCTTTTTTTTAAAATATTTTCAAATGAACAAAAGTTTATTTTTATAATTTTTTTTGAAGTTAAATAGTAAAAAGATTATTATTATTATTTTTTAAATGAATATACTCTCAATTATTATTTCTCTGCATTTTGATATAATTAAATCGATTAGGTTAAGTAATTAGTAAATGCAGGGAACAATAAGCTATTGCTTAATCCTCAATTTTAGTAGTGTTTATTTCGTATAATTGTTGATTAACAATCATAATAATAATGATCATAATAATTATGAATTATATATGAGCTGAAATCTACCCCAAAACTGATCCCAATAAATCATCTCAAAGTTACTGAATAATTAATAATGATTCCTAGTTAGGGTGTGTTTGGTTGGGGGGTTTGGATTTTGGTTTGAAATTTGAATAATAAAAATTTTGAATTGAAATAATTGTATGATGTAATATAAATAGGTGTTATGTGATGTTTGAATGTAAATTTGATTTTCAGTGTAATAGAAAATGAAAAATCGAAGTTTTTTTTGATATTTTTGGAAGAAAAAATTTAATGAACACCCTTAAGTGTATTTGGAAAAAAAAAAAAAAAAAAAAAAGAAGAAGAAGAAATTGTCATGGTGCGCCGCCTCCTTCAATCCATAAATATATGTGTTGGAAAACTATATATATCTAATTAATAATGCAGGTTTCTATTAATAGAAGCTTTTTAGACGAGATGGTTATTTACTAGAAATTAAACGAAAAAACTAATTCTGACACAATAATTCGATACAAGATAGTTGGGTTTGAGTCGAGGATTTCGATCCAATTATGTATATGGGTCAACAAAATCAGACACGATAACAAACAAATTGAACGAGGGTTGATGTCTCAACTCGAACCTGATTATAATACATTAGTATTAATTAATTAATCTATTATATATATAAAAGATAATTTTAATTTGATATTTGGCTCACATATTAATATAAATAAAACTCAATTTTAAATAATCCAATCTTATTTAAGATGCACATTATACTAGGACCAACAAAAACTAACATGACATGACAATCTCATATGAACCTGACACAAAATAATTAGATTTGAATTTAGAATTCTTGACTTAATATATATATATATATATAAAACAGCTCAAAACTGGACCTCACATTTTGTAAAATTCTCTAATCCTGCAATGAATTTTGAGAGTTTTTGGATTTTTTTAATGTCTTCTTTTCTTTAACAGTTTTTTACACAGATAAGAAGTTAATTTTTAAGTGGATTAGTTTTTCACGGAAGTTTTTATAGTGAAGTATGAAACTTTATTTCTTTTATATTGACATTTGGAGAAGAAATTTCTTCGGGCGAGTTTTACAGGCAAGTTTACAGATGTTCTCCTTTTCTTTTCTTCAGGCAAGTTTTTACAGTGCGTTCTTTTTTTTTTTTTTCCCTCAGGCAAGGCAAGGGTGTTGTTTTTCAGCAACATAAACTTTATTTCTTTTATTGGAGAAGATTGTCATCCGGAGAAAAAATTTCTTCAGGCAAGTTTTACAAAGTGTTCTTTTTTTTTTTCTTCAGCCAAGTTTTACAGGTGTTCTCCTTTTATTTCTTCAGGCACAGCGTGTTCTCCTTTTGTTTCTTCAGGCAAGTGTTCTCCTTTTATTTCTTCAGGCAAGTGTTCTCCTTTTATTTTTTCAAGCAACTCCTTTTATTTCTTCCGGCAAGTTTTACAGTGTGTTATTCTTTCTTTTTTTCTTCAAGCAAGACAAAGGTGTTGTTCTTCGGGCAACAAGTTTTACAGTGTGTTCTCATTTTATTTTCTTCAGACAACTCATTTTATTTCTTCAGGCAAGTTTTATAACGTTTCTTCTTTTTTTTTTCTTCAGGCAAGTTAGGGTGTTCTCCTTTTATTTTTTTCAGGCAAGTTTTACAGCATGTTTTCCTTTGATTTCTTCATTCAGGCAAGTTTTACAGCATGTTCTCCTCCTTTTATTTCTTCAGGCAAGTTTTACAGTGTGTTTTTCTTTTATTTCTTCAGGCGTGTTCTTTCTTTTTTTTTTTTTTTCTTCGGGCAGCCAATAAGTTTTACAGTGTGTTCTCTTTTTTTTCTTTCAGGCAACTTATTTTATTTCTTCAGGCAAGTTTTACGGCGTGTTTTTTCTTTTTTTTTTTTCTTCAGGCAAGACAAGGGTGTTATTCTTCGGGGCAACAAAAATTTTATTTCTTTTATTGGAGAAGATTGCCACCGTGGGAAGAAAATTTCTTCAGGTAAGTTTTATAGGGTTTTTTTCTTTTTTTTTTCTTTCTTTTCTTCAGGTGTGTTCTCTTTTATTTCTTCACGACAAGTTTTACAAAATTCTACTTTTTTTTTTTTTTTTTTTTTTTTTTAGGCAAGGGTGTTGTTCTTCGAAACTTATTAAATTTTTTAGATTATTTATTGAGCATTTTTTATTATGCTAGAAGACAAAAATTTTCTACTACCAACGGAATTCCGTCTTCCTTTGAATTTACATGTTGTTCTTTTTTTTTTTTTTTTTTAATTCCTAACTCAGTACTTTTTTTACAATCCACCGTAGGAATTT
Source organism: Andrographis paniculata (assembly GCF_009805555.1). Classification (NCBI taxonomy): domain Eukaryota; kingdom Viridiplantae; phylum Streptophyta; class Magnoliopsida; order Lamiales; family Acanthaceae; genus Andrographis; species Andrographis paniculata. The sequence goes on from NW_026137588.1 coordinate 203,847, forward strand.
TAACGAATATTTATCTCCCTCCTACAATATATATTATTTTTATTAATTTTAATTTTATTTTGAATGGATGAATATATAGGAAGAAAAATCCCCAAATATTTATCTATATTTAACATTTAATAAATATTCATGGATGAATTATTAATTTTGTAACAAATATTTATTTCTTCCTATAATATATATTATTTTTATTAATTTTAAGTTTAATTTTATTGTGAATAGATGGATAACAATCAAGTAACAAATATTTATCTTCTTCCTACAATATATATTATTTTAATTAATTTTGGTTTTAATTTTATTTTGAAAAGATGGATAAAATCAATTTTAAAAATAATAATTCCTAATCCAGTATTTTTTATAATTGAATTTTTTTAAAAAAATATTTTATCTATGTTTAATATTTTATAAATTTTCATGAATGAATTATCCAATTTTGTAACAAATATTTATCTTCTTCCTACAATATATAGTATTTTTATTAGTTTTAATTTTAATTTTATTTTGAATATATAAATAACAATCAATTTGTAGAAAGTAACAAATATTTATCTTCTTCCTACAATATATATTTTAAATTTTACAAAGAATATATTTTTACTTATCATAAACTTATCATATATATATTTTTATTTGAATATGAATAATTTATTGAGTTTGTTAAGAGTAAATTAATTTTTGTATTTCATTATTAATTTAATTATAAATATACTTATTAATAATTTTTTTTTTATTTTTTTAGATGGAAATAGAGATATTGTACCACATTCCATTCAAGAACATGATCAAAAAAATATAAATTTGGAGATGAAAAATAATATTGTGGATCAAGGTAATATTATATTAAATATTTTTACTTATCAACGTATATTTATTTAATAGAATTAATATTTATTCGAATATAACTATAATTTATTGATTTTGTTAAAAGCAGTTTTAATGAATCATAATCGTATTTATTTTATAATAATTATATATATTATGTTATATATATTTTTAATCAATTATAAAATTACTATAAAGAAATTATATACATATATATTATATAAATAACAATAAAAAATTAGGTTATATTTGATTATAAATTTTCACATTTCCGCACATTTATCTTTACAATTTTTTTCTACCAAACATATTTAATCAAATATTTATTTGAAAATAACTATAATTTATTTATTTTGTTAAAAGTAATTTTAATTAATATGTTATATATATATTATTTATTCAATTTTAAATTAGTATAAATAAATTATACACATATATATTATATAAATAAATAAAAATTAGGTCGTATTTGATTTTAATTTTTTTTTTATCAATAATATTAAATCAAATATTTATTATTTTTATTTATTTATTTAAAATTAACAATAATAAATGCATTTTAGTTTGAAAATTATAACCGTACATAAATATATATGTGATAAGATTATATATTTTTTAAATAATACTATAAGATAATATATTTTTTTAAACATCTCAAATATGATTTATCGTTCTTTTTACTTGCATATATTTATGTATTATTACAGTTTTGTTGTTATTTTTAGTTGAATGTGTATATATACATATTTCTTTTTATTTACTATTGTATTTATTTATTTATTTGTTAAAATTTGTATTGTATAGATTAATAATATATTATATATATGTTTATAGGTAATTTAATAAATATTTATAAAGATAATAATAGCAAGTCAACTGATATGCATGCAATTAATTCATCAAGACGATGAAGGTACAAACTTAAAATATATACTTCATTTATATATAGTTGTTATTTTACTAATTATAACTATTATTTTTAAGATGATGAAATAATACCATCAACCGTAGAGGAGCATCATCAAGAGGCAAATACAATACAAGTATTGCAGATGTTAAGATTTTTGTTTGATATTTATAAAAATTCTTATTTTCATAAAATTTGTACGAATAGTATATTTTACGAACATTTTGAATAATGATATATATATATATATATATTAGTTTTTTGTTTAAATACTTGCATTTGTTTAATAAATCAATTTATATTTGAATATGAATATAATTTATTGATTTTGTGTAGAGTAATTTTGATGTTGGTGTTTTATTGTTAAGTTTAATTATAAAGATATTTATAAATAAATATTTGTATTCTTATTAGATGAAGATATTGTGCCACATTCGTTGAAGAACATCGCAAAGGGATAGCAAATAATATTATGGATCAAAGTAATAATATATTAAATATATTTATCATATATGCGTTTACAAATAATTTATATATTTACTTTATATAAACTTATCATATTTATTTGTTTTTTATTGTTAGTATCAACTTATATTTATTTAATATAATCAATTTTATTTGAATACTATTTTATTATCTATTTTAATTATAAATATACTTATGAATAAATATTAGTATTCTATTTGTAGATGGAGATATTGTACTACCTTTAGTTGAAGAACATCGCCAAGAACATACAAATTTGAGAATCGAAAATAATATTGTAGATCAAGGTAATAATATATTAAATATATTTATCATTTAACATGCATTTACAAATAATTTATATTTTTGCTTAATATATTGCTAAAAATTAGAATTTAAGATCCAAAAAGTATAAATAAAACAAAATAGATACGTTTTTAATATTTATTAAGTATACAACAATATCAATTAGTATACATATAAACTTAATCTATTTGCTTTATTATACTTATTTTAGTAAGTATAATTTCGTTTTTACACAACTTAATTTATATTACATATTTTATTTCAAATATATAAAGCAAATCATAATTTTTATTATTAGATATTTATTTGAATTTTTAAAATTTATTTTAAATAATATTATTTTCTTAAAAAAAAAAATTCATTGTTATTTATTTTATTATAAAATATTATGATTCTTAAATTTATTAAAATATTTGAAAATAAATGTAAAATTAATAAAAAAAATTCTATAATAATGTATTTTGAAATAAATATTATGGAGTAAATTTTTTTTTTTTTTCTTAATGGCACCGTGCGTAGCATGGATCTTCCCGCTAGTTATGTATATAAATCAATACGAACCTAATACGATTATAAATGAATTGGATTAGAGTTGAATGATTTCACCTATTTAAAATATTCAACCCGACACCGAGACAAATCAAGCCATGGCCAGGTCTAGTCACACGGAATACTTAATTGGTGTTCAAGTTTATTAAAAAAGGAATCAAATCCAGTGCAGGAGATGCTATTAATAATGCTTTTTAGACTCTCTATATCAGTTCTCCACACCTTTCTCCTTCCCTTTTGCCTACATTAATTTAATTATATACTCCTTTTCCAAATTCTATATTTTATTTGATGAACTTTTTTGAAGTAGATTTATTTTTACGAACGAGTTCTTCAGATCACGTGTTTAAAAAAATATCATGTTGTAGCACAAAATCAGTTTAAAATTAAATGTCAACTTACATTCTCACTTCACAAACCAATTATCGTATGTAAATGTCAATTGTGGGAGGTCGCAAAATGGAGAATAACGGTATTTTATTAAATATTAAAGAGTTGAGACACGAAATTTGATGTAGCTTGTTAGATAATGTAAATTCACTCACGCGCAAATGAATAAATGCCATTCACATGCAAGGGGGACAAAAGCTATCAAATGAAACTTGCACGTGGGTGATGATAAGTGGAGGGCGGTGAGACTCAAATTCAACATCTAAGGCTCTGACACATGTTAAGAGTGGATCCAAAATTCCAACTTAAAACCAATTGATTGTAAGCATAGTAGTCCTTCACCCTTTATAAATTATTTTCAATGTGTGATAGATATTTTTTTGACACTCCCTCTTGAGATGATAATTTCAAAAATTTAAACAGATCAATACCCAATATAGACACTACAACTATGATACTGTATTAAATAATGAAAATGATCGTCTAACTTAAAAGCTTAAATAATTAGGAATACACATCATATATTTATCTAAAAACTAAGTCAATCAACATAGCTTGTAATTTATGGTATTTGACAAAAAAATAGATAAAGGACCTATCATCTATGGAGAAGGTTTCAATGGATAAGTAGTTAAAACACCAAATGAATATAAGAATAATAGAACCACACACCACAATATGTATATATATATATATATCTCTATGATGCAGAATGGCGCGAGCCACAGCATTCTTTATTCAAACAGCTACATACTTTTAATTTGCCCCATATATTGATTGGAGCTCACATCCATGCATATATATGTAAGTAATCGTCTCAATTGTCCGGCACGAACACCAGGGCTGTTGGAGACCCTACGACGGCTGCGAAAACCCGCGCTCCATTTACATCTGCACCGGTGGCGGCGATGTAATAGGGCTGCACAGGGATGTCACAGACATCGCTAGAGTCGGATACAATGGAGTAGACATTTTGATCCTGATATCTGGGGGGCTTAGTGATCTTGAACCAGGTTCGGGCAGTGTCGCACCCGGCCTTCCCTTTTTTCCCACCAAGTGTAACTAGCTGCCGGCCGTTATTTTTTGGGTCCGGCGGGGCAAGCTGCCACACAGAGCTATTGATGCAGGGAGGATCATTATTAAACTCAAACTTGACTGTATTGTCTCGACGAATAAAAGGTTCCTGACCGTTGGCTGGTTGGATGTTCACTGAATAGGCACTACGACGAACTGTGTCTACGGCCACCAAATTCCGGCATCTATTGTTGCTTGTGTAGATGGCAATGATGGGGTAATTTCCAATAAAAGTGCGTACATCATAAGGTCCTCCTGATTTGAGCGGCTGGCCAGTTATGTCAAATACTGCATCCGTCAGACTCTGCGTTGCAGCGCGGCCGGGAAAAGAGGTGACGACGAGGAGGAGAAGCCAGGAGAGAGATATGGAGAGTGAGAGAGCCTTAATGGAGAAAAGGTTTTTCTCCATAGCCATAAGTGTTGTTGTTAAGAGAAATGGAAGATTGATTGATGATGATAATAGACGATGGTGTGGTGTGCTTTTATAAGCACTGCCCTGCGCTGTCTTCCCTTGTGATTAGTGTAGTGAAAGCAATTACTACATTGTTCCATAAGAAGAAGAACATCATTTGTTTTTGTGTCACTGTAATTAATGTTAAAAATATCGTTATATTGTATAATTTATTGCACAAATATTATTATATTTATCATCTAAATTTATTACTGTTTTTTTTAAATACCACTTTTTCTATTTTTTTATTTTATTTTAACAAAAAAGTAAAAATTTCTATTTTTATCTCTTAAAACTTGTGTCCGGTCAAACAAACGCACAATTGGATAACGGAGAGAATAATAATTAATATTAAAAAATCTGTGTATAAAACTGAGATAGTGCAAAATTAAGGATTATGAATTTGGGGTATTCTGGTTGTAGAGAATTAAATTACATACAAATTACTCCATCCGTCTATTTTGGGACGTCCAATTACAAAGTAACCATTTCATTAAATACCCTATTTTTTTTCACAAATACCCCTACTTTATATCACATCATTACTTTTATACCAAAAAAGTAAGGGCAAAAATGTCATTTCACAACTTTTATCTACCCACTATAATTAAAATACTATTATTCCTTAATCTCCGCGCCAAAAGTAAATGTATACTTATTTAATGGACATAGGGAGTATTATTGAGAATGGAATTATAGAAAATGAAAAAATGAGAATTAAAAATGAATTATTCTTTTTGCTAAAATAGAAAATTTACTTGATAAGTATATAACAGAAAAATGTTAAAGACAATAAAATGATTGGTAATAAAATGGTGAATAGGTAAAGAGATGTTTCAATAAATAAATATTGATATATTTAGTTGTGGTGTGTTCCTTTTAGTATTTATTAAAGTTATTATTATTATTATTATTAGTCTTTTTCAAAAATATCATATCAAAACATCTAATTTTTACTTTTTATAATGTATTAGAAATTAATTTTATATTCAAAATATTAGGTTAATACTTATTAAATTATATTACATCATACAATTATTCAAATTCAGAATTTTACTATTCGAATTTCGAACTAAATCGAAACCCCCAAACAAACACACCGTTAGTAAATTTTTATTTATTTTCTTTTATTGAATTTTAATTTTGATTTTTATTTGAATAATAACTTACATGCGATGTGTTATAAAATAAAATAATTTATTTTTATAAAAATTTGTAAACATTAAATAGTAAAAATAAAAAGAGAAAAGAAATACAAATACTATAGAAAAATACAACCATAGAATATGTAATAATTTAATTCTATAAGACCTTCTCCAACATTATGGCATTGCAGCTACATATTTGGAGATAAGCTTCTCCAAAGCAACTCCATTTTCATTTCCATTTTTTATGTTTGTTACCGTGCAACATCATTTATGGTGTTTTTTTTTTTTTTTTAATTTATACAAATTATAAATTGGTCCCTACAAGGACCAATATGTAATTTTTTATATTTTAATTGTGTATATTTGTATTTTTTTAATATAAAAAGTTTTTTAAAATAATATATAAAATAGAATATTTAGAGAATATTTTTTTTGGAGTTGAAAATAGAGTTATGTGTTAGAGTTAAATTACTGTAGCAACGATATTTTTAGAATTATGACTGCATAAATGGAGCAGTCGTGATGGAGATGGCGTAACACTCAATTATGTAGTTAAACCAAACATAAGAAATGATATTATATTCATTTATCTGTAAGCAACCATAACTTCAAATTTTCAATCTTTACCCACTTCTGAAATTACAAAAATTAAATAGAGTAGGCTAAGACATTGTTGAATGATTGAAACAAATTAAGCTATTGGTTAATTACCTTTAATTTTAGTAGTATTCATTTCGTGTCATGATTGAATAATGATAATAATAATAACAATAATAATTAGCTATAGCTAATATCTACCCCATAACTTATCACAAAAAAAAAAAAAAAAAAAGGACTTACCACAATAAATCATCTCAAAGTTACTGAATAATGATTCCAGGTTGTTAGTATACTTCGGCCTACGAAATATATTAATCAAATTGAACGTCACACGGAAATGAGTTTTAGACTTTTCTTCTTCCCTTTTTACGTACATTAATTTAATATTTCAAATTTAAATGTGGTAACATAATTTGATGATATTTTCATTTTACAAGTTAATTCATAAATAATAATAATAATAATAATAATAATAATAATAATAATAATAATAAATAAGCTGCTATATTATGACATATATATATATATATATTTGTGAGGATATAAAAATTCACAAAATTAGCTATTACTCTCTTCGTCCCAAACATCGTGTTAGTGTTATGGTAGATATCGAAATTTAGAAGAAATATGATTAGGAAATAATTATCACGAAGATTGAGAGCACAAAATAATAATAATAATAATGCTCCCTCCGTCCCGGTACAAGATTGCCGTTTACTTTTTGCATATAAATTTTTGAATATTAGTATTATAATGAGTTTGTAGTGAAAAAAACTGAAAATACCCATGTTAGTATTACGTCACATAAAAATAATGGCATTTGTGTAATATAGTGTGAGTTGAAAGCGTATTTATTATGTTAGGTATGTAGTACAATTACTAAATTAAGAAATGATAACCTTATTTTTTGGATAGACAAAAATGAAAAATGACCTTTCAATATTACGGAGGGAGGGAGTAAAATTCTTTCACTATAATTTTCTCTCAATTATGTGGACTTTCTCACCAACTTTGTATAGAAGTTGGTTTTATCTTGTATGTTGATTGAGTTGTGAAGAAGATTAAAAAATACCTTTGCACATATATGTACACACACATATATATATATATATATAATTGGCATCTTTGAGGTGATTTATTGAGCTAAGTTGTAGAGTACATATTAGCTATAGATGATTATTGTTATTAAGCAAAATTATATATATCTACCTGTAGTTGAAAAGTCTATATTATTTAAAAATTTTATAGGGTTTATTTGTATTTTAAAAAATATTGTACGAAATCCCTTAAAAATTAATCCAAACTCCTCTATACTTTAAAAAATATTGCACAGAAACTCTAAAAAACAAATTTTGTATAGTATTTTTTAAAACACCAGGAACTTTCAAATGCTGCATATTTTTGGTAGCACATGTGGATAACGAAAGAATTTTACCTTATTATTATTCAACTTTAATAAGAAAATATTATTAAAAATTAATGGTTACTTACTTTTATAGAGAATAAAATTGTATATAAAATAAATAAAATAAAATATATTTATACATAATAAATATAAATAGATTAAATAAGAAATAGAAGTATTTAATATATATGTGAAAGAGATAAAAATAATATATTACATTAGAAAAATTTGGAAATATTTTATATTGAAAAATATAATGCTGAACAAGCTTGAAACGTTCAAATAAACACAGCTAGTGTGGTCGTTTAATTTCTAAGTAATTCTGTAAGGAGTAAAGAAACTTTTATTGGCACAGTGAGTCACCTTTGGGGTTCGAAATAATGGTTGCTTTTTTACTAAATTAAACTACACTAATGAGTGTGAGAGAGTTTACTGAATTGTAACTTGTTTTAATAATCAAATTTGGCCTTATTTATAGATATGATACCAAATAAATAAACTCAAATAATAATCTAAAATAAAATTCATGAAATATAGGAGTGTTCATTTCGCGCAGAGTTTTCTAAATCTACACCGTGTGATTGTTTGGGGGATTGGATTTTCAATCCACTGTTCATCCCAAAAATATATCAAATCAAACGCCTATTTTTCATTTTTTATATTATACTAAAACTCAATTTTACATTCAAAACATAACATCAACACTTATTTATATCACATCAGACTGTTCAAATTCAAAATTTTTACTATTAAAATCCAATCTCACACCCCAAACAAACACACCCTTATAAATTGAAAAATAGGCGCCAAACCAAAGTCTACTAGACAAATTGTGCGATTACAAAAAAACTATTCGAAAAATTATGGATATTTTTGTTTTATGAGATAATTTGAAGGATTATTTTTTTATCTAAAATATAAAAAATTATGTAAAAAATATAAAAATAATGAAAATATAATATATTAATATTTTTGAAAAAATACTTGAAAAAAAAAATTAAAAGAACACACCCAAAATCTTTCTGAATAATGGACCTAAAATATCTCATCAGCGAAGGTTAGATAGCTTAGAATACGAAAGTCGACAGCACAGGACAGGACAACACTTATAAAAGCACACCATTAACAACACAACACAACACCATTAATTCTCCTAACAAGAACGCTACTAATGGCCATGGAGAAGACCTTCTTGTCTATTAGCACTTTCTCATTCTCACTCTCTTTGCTTCTCCTCCTCGTCGGCACCTCCTTTCCAGGCCGCGCCGCTGAGCCAGATAGGACGCAGGATGCAGTGAAGGACATTAATGGTAATATAGTCAAGTCAGGAGAAATATACCTCATGTACACTCCCGATGGCAATTTCCCTATCATCTATAGTACCAACGGTGAAAGTGTATGCCCGTCTTTTGTCGCCGCAGACTTATCTGGTCGTGTCGCCTATCCTCTGAGGATCCACCTAGCAGACCCCGGGGAAACTACTGTTCGTCTCAACACTTCAGTTAGCTTCCAGTTTAATGACACCATTTCCTGTGTCAATAGCACTGTGTGGCAGGTGGCACCGGTGAGCCAAAATGGCAACGTGCAGCGTTTAGTAACACTTAACGGAGCACAAGGCTCGCCAGGGTGCAATACGGCGCTAACCTGGTTCAAGCTCATAAAGGACCCCAGAGACGCCTACAATATTGTGTTCGACTCTAGTGAGGTCTGCAACATCCCCATGCAACGCTATCTCGTCGCCACAGGCACCACTATTGAAAACGAAGCTCAGCTTTTGCAACTTGTCAATACGGCTCCGATACGAGTGTTATTCCAGTCGGCCGATTGAGACTTATACATATGGAGCCTAGTAATGGCAACAATAACACACACACATGTATATGTATGTATGAATAAAGAATATTGAGGCTCGCGTCTTGCTGCTTCTGTAGCTTCACATATATAAAAAGATATACGTATTATTCATTATATGGTCTTTCAACAAACACATAACCTCACCGTTACGAATCCATCCCCACATTCAACAGGCCAATCATATCTTACGGGCCTTGGTACAACAATATTTTGTATATAGAATTCCTATAATCAAATCCCTGTAGTTAAGGAATAACAATATTAGTGTTAATGATCGAATAACAAATAAAAAATATAAAGACGACACATATTTACGTGGTTTACTAACAACATCTTGACTACATCCTCAGGCAGGAATGGAAAACAAATTTTATTACGGCTAGGCTACAAACTACAGATTTTGTATCTCTAAATAAATCAAGAGAATATACCAGACGGGCTCAACCCAATACCAACAAACTATATTAAGGCCTATCAACATAATTCAATAATCCTTAATTATTGAATTTCTTGGAATTACATTATAATCCAAACAAATTTTTTGACGGTTTAAAATTACAATAGATCAATTGACTATTATTTATTGAGCATTGTGTTGATCCTATTTAATTCCTTTAATTTATTAGGGTGATATATGTTAGTTTTAAATTTAGTAGATTTATATTTAGATTCGGTCTTATCCATATATTAGATTACTTAGATTTGAGTCTATTAAGTTTATTTTGTATTGCCTGTATATAGACCGTTATTTAATCAATAAAACAATCTTATTATTTTCTCCCAAAATTTCTAACATGTATCAGAGCCTATTTTTCTCCTGCCGTAGATATAGCCTACCAACCCGAGTTTCTCCGGGTACATTCAACCTGGGATGTATTTTGAAAAATTTTCTATAGTTTTTAGCCCTTTCTTTTTATGATTTTGTATATGATTGAAGTCATGTCTGTGCATCTGTCTGCGATTCTGCGATCCGTCTACTGCGTTTCTTCGGAGCCATATTTCTGATTGCAATGAGAGTCCGGTTATTTCCGACTTTGTGGGGAGTACTCCTGTCGTTTTTTAGTTTTTTACTCCAGAGAGTCATGTCGTTTTCGGCTCCAGTAGAGAGTTGTGTCGTTTTCTAATCCATTGTGAGTTTTGTAATTTTCGACTCTAATTCAGTTGAGAGCATTGTTTCTCACTTTGACACGGTAGAACGGCGACGACAACGGCAGACGGACAAACAAGTGTTATTTTTATTTGTGTCATTTGCATCTATATTCAACTTTTTTATTAGGTTTTTACTATACCACTTGAGTTTGAGGGGCTGTTGAGATATTTTATATATTCAGTTTTAGATTTAGTAGATTTATATTTAGATTCGGTCTTATCCATAGATTATATTACTTGGATTTGACTCTATCGAGTTTATTTTGTATTGCCGGCCCTTATTTTGATAATCAATAAGACAATTTTATTATTTTCCCCCAAAATTTCTAACTATATATATTAACAAGGAATTATTTTTTATACACAAAATTTAATTGAGATGATTTAATGTGATTAGTTGATCGGTACATTTCAGATATAACTCATAATTATTACCATCTTAATATGATTGTTATTAGTCAACAATGATACGAAACAAATACACCTAAAAATGAGGATTAACCAAAAAATTATTTTGTAGTGCATTTATCAATCTCTTAACCTAATAAGTTTAAATTTTGGTTTGGATTTTTCAGATTTTCTATATTGAATCTGATTAACTTTTTTATAAATCTGGATTTTTGAATTAGTTCGGATTGGAATATTAAACAATCCCAACTCCGAAATATAATAATCACTATGTCCACAAAATCTGTCTAATTTTTTTTTTCTACAAAAATATGTATTTTTTCGGAAAATTGTAAAAAACATCTCCTATGTATATCCATTATTACTTTTATACTATATTTATTTTGCTGGTAAAATATATTAATATGTTTGCAAAAGTAGCTATTTCTATCATTTGATCGCAAAAGTTATTATGTCTATCATTTGGCCGCACGTGATGACTTTTGTGAGAGATAAATAAATGATAAAAATTGTAATGGTTTTGCAATTTTCTCTGTACTTTCCATTTATAAGATCTACTCCCCAATCCCACATACACATACGAAGTCTCATCTGTTTCTACCCATCTCATCTCTTTTGTCATTTTCCTTTTTCTTTTAAAAAAAAGATTACACACTTAATCATATTTTAAATTTATAATTTTTTTTTTAACTTTAATTATACTAATTAGTTATGTTAATATTCATTTATAATAATTTTTATTATATTATAATTATTTTTACTAATGTAATTTTAATTATTTACTAATCACATATCTCATTATTTACACATTCTTTAATTTATACTTTTCAATATTCTACTTATTTAACATATATGTAATCAACATCTATACACTCAATTTTTTCTTTTAAAAAAATTCATCTAGTTAATTCATTTGTATATTTTTCAAAATATCTTTAGTTTATGTCACAATCAATTTATATAATACTATATTCATTAAAATTTGTATCTATTTTATAAATATATTATTCTATATATTTGATATTTTATTAAAATTATAATACTTCCTCCATCTTATATACTGTGCAACATTTGCTTTTCAATACCAGAGTTTAAGTGTGTAGTATTAATAGTATAATTTGAAAATTAAGTGATGTAACGAGAGATAAAAGTGTATATTTAATTTTTTATTTGAGTTATGTGATATGATCAAGCGTCGTGTATATAATTAATTGTTTTTTTTTAATTTTTTTATTTTCGAAATATTGCATGGCATGTAGGACAATTCAAAAAGAAAAATATTTCATGGTATATGGGACCGAAGGAAAATTTAAAAACTATCAAATATAAATGTCTCGACAAAACAAAGATAGGATAGCATTAGATAAGACAGTACAATACAAGACAACGCTTATAAAAACACCCCACACCATCATATATTATCCTCAACTTCAATCATAATTCCATTTAATTGTGTCTTAACAAGAAAACTACTAATTGTTATGGCGAAGACCTTTTCCATTAATACTTTCTCACTCTCACTCTCTTTGCTTCTCCTCCTCATCGCCACTTCCTTTCCCGGCGGCGCCGCTGCGCTAGATTATCCGCGGGATGCATTGAGGGACATTAATAATAAGATGATCGTCGCAGGAGCAATCTACCTCATGCACAATACCGACGGCAATTTCCCTGTCTTTTTCACTAACGTGGGCCAAAGTGTATGCCCGTCTTTCGTGGCCGTAGACACATCTGATCGCATAGCCTTTCCACTGAGGATCCTGCTAGCCGACCCCGGGGAAACTTTTGTTCGTCTCAATGTTTCAGTCAGCTTCCAGTTTAAGAACACAGTATACTGCGTCAATAGCTCCGTATGGCAGGTTGCCCTGCCGAGCCAAAACATCAACGGTCAGCGTTTAATAACACTTGGTGGAGAACAAGGCCCGCCCGGCTGCAACACAGTCCAAAACTGGTTCAAGATCAATAGGGACCCCAGAAATGGCTACAATATTGTCTACGATCCTAACGACGTCTGCAACATCCCTGTCCAGCGCTATTCGGTAGCCCCTGGCATCAACATTGTAAATGAAGCTCGGATTTTGCAACTAGTCAATGGACGACCGATGCAAGTAGTTTTCGAGCTGGCCAATTCAAACGATGATTAATTATATATATATATATATATGAATCAAGTGTGTTTGCTTTAAGAGATTAGAGTGAATAATATTATTTTATAAGTGTGTTTGCTTTAAGTGATTAGAGTGAATAATACTATTTTATTCAATATAATTACTTGTTTACTTCTAACTTATTAAAATCCCAAATTGATTAAATTATGCAATTAATATATACATAATTATATTTTAGTTGTTAGCATGTGTGCTGAAATTATAGTTTGAATATATTATTCCCTCATTACACAATTTGAATTTGTATATATTTAGTTTTTCTAACTATAGCCAATATTATTAACTTATGAAAAAGTGTTGAAGATATAAATTCTTTCATTACACTTGCATTTATTTACTGGCTGTTGTTTAGGTGTTAATTTAGAAAAGTCACATTTTTGCATGTAACATCATTCAAATTTTCAGTCAACACTGTTCAATTGTTATAATAGCACAAATTCAAAATTTAAATAATACAAAATATATTTGTATAGGAGCACAATATATATTCTATAGGGCAGTTTTATAGAGCACCACACATACTCTTGTAAAACACCAGACATACTTTTGTGGAGCACTAATTTAAACGACAAACAAATAGCACACAATTTTTATTTCAAAAGCACAATGCTCTCCATTAAAGATTGATACTTTCTGAATGTTTACTCTGTGCTTTATTCTGTGCTTTATGAGAAAATCAGCAAGGTGCTGACATGTAATGCGTCAACACCGTGATCGAATCGTTATTTACTTTACTTGTTGTTCCGTACTCTTCTTTTTTTTTTTTTTTTTTTTTTTTCTGATAGTACTTGGGAGGAAAGACTTCTTGAATAAACTAATTGAACAGTGAGAGGTGGTATATTCTCTTGAATATTTTTTTTACTTCAGTATCCCAATTATTTAAGATAGATTATTTTGTTATGACCACCAAGGATAACATGATATTCGTTTGGACTTCGGATGCCCATTACCTTGTCAAAGGTTGTTTGCTTCGCAAGCTGTCTCCGATGTTGTAATTTATTTGGTTTCTGTCGAAGAAAGTGCAACTAAAAAGAAGATTACATTATAATAATGTAGTGAATGTATTTATGTAGGTGTGTATATATATAGCACACATTCACTATTCCAATAAGCATACTTTCTTCCATATTTGGTGCACCCAACAACTTGGTCCAACACACAGCGTTCTCTCTCTCTCTCTCTCTCTCTCTCTAATGATAGATAGATAAATATAAGTATGATCCATCCAACTACTGGAGTAAGTTAAGCCTGCTGGAAAACAAAGAAAGGAGGGGAGCCATCGATGAGCTCCAAAGACCGCAGGTCCTGGTCAGGTGCATAGATGCTACCGGGGCCGATGGCTCCGGGCTGCACCGGGAACTCGCAGATATCGGTCGGGTTATATTCAATGAAGTATATGTTTGGGCTGTGCTTCCCATATCGGGTGGCCTTTCTGATCTTGAACCAGGTTCGATAGGTGTCGCACCCGGGCTTCCCTTCTTCTCCGCCGATTTTCACTAATTGCTTCTGCCTGCCATTGCAGTCCATTTTTTTGGCATGAACCTGCCAGATGGAAGTATTGGTGCATGGATTGATGTCTGAAAAGCGGATGGTTGTCGGAACTGAGAGACGAACCACAGGTTCCTGTGGATCTGCCGGGTGAAAGATGACTGGTTCGGCGCCATCACAAGAATTGTCTACAACGACATTAACCGGGCAGGACTCCGGGCCCAAGGTGCTTGCTCTGATGCCCTGATTGTCGTAGGCGGTGTATATATGGTAGCGTTTTCCGGCCTCCATCGGCATTCCAAATGTGTCGTGCACTGCATCCGAGGGACCAGATTCTGTGGCGGCAGCTGCAGCACCGGAAAAGGAGGAGGAGACACAGAGGAGGATCCCGATGAGGAAGAAGCTGCTGCTCATGGATCTCATTATCACAGTTAATTATTGTTATTTGTTACCCAAAAAAGAAAGATGGATTGGAATGGAAGATGATGATTATTATTGTTGTTTGTTGTTAAGTATTACGATAAGAGACGATGATTGGGTGTACGTAGTGTGTGTGGTGTTTGTAGCTATTTATAGCCGCTGAGCCTTGTCCTTCTGCATGTCTTTAATAACTCACTATGTCTCGTGGTGTAGGATGTGTTTAAATTTTTTAAGTTTGCAGATCTTGTCTGCCATATATGGCCTGCCTAGTGTGACTTGTCTTGTCAGACTTAATTTGTAGACTATTGGATTCGGTCGGAAGTTACCCAAACATTAAAAAAAAATGTTAGTCACAATGGTTAATTATCACTCAACCCTTGTCTATCGTGTGTCATATGCTGATGGAAAACGAAATATAGCATAACATATGGGTTGAATTAATATTTCACTTAACACATTCAATTTTACATTTATATATATTACATTAAATATTATTTCAACTTAAAATTTTAGTGTTACTAGACTCTATACCCAAATTAAAACTTAAAAGAATGTAAATATATTTGATCCTCAGTTCCCACGTCTGGGGCTTAAGAGTTGAGTAGGGCTCGAGGTTCTTGAAATAAGTAGAGCTGCTCCTCTGTGTTTACTACTAAGTTTATAATATAAACGATTGTACTTAGCAAAATGTATGCTTGGGTTGGTATATTCCTTTCATCCAATGAGTATATAATTTTATATAAGTGTAATATTCTAAACAATATGTCAAATGAACATAGTGCTTATTTTACTCGGTCAAGATAGAACATATTGTATTTTTTATATAACACAACAATATATTGCGTAATATATAGAAGCATGTGCTGTATAAATATAGTTACTATGCTGAAATTAATAATATATTATGTTATATAAAATTATATTATGTGTATCAAAATATATACTTTATATAATATTATGTGATGTCAGATAGGCTCTATAACCAAAGTGTTTAAACACGTGTACATTATTAGACAACTTCAATCAACAATAATTATAATATGAAAATACATCCAAACATACTGTCTCGCTATTCTCAAATCAAATCAATTTCAACCCAACAAAGTTTCTATACACAGTCCCAAAACCAGCCAAACACATCCTCAAGCTCGAAGCATTCCATAATCACTCTTTACAGATATAGAAAATTAAACACATTAGGTTAAAAATTTTGCAAATGCATTAAACAATGAGCTTTTGGTTAATCCTCATTTTTAGTAGTGTTTATTTCGTGTCAACTTTGTCTAGTCATAATCATAATTATAATCATAATTATCTGATGTTTTCTCCAAAACGGACACATCAGCCATTCAAGGTCATTGAATAATCCTTTGCTGTTAGGTAAGAGTCATCAGAAAAGAACTCTTGTTTTATTTTATTTTCTTAGACCATAACCATATGGGTGCGTTTGTTTATAGTTTTGAACTAGACTTGTACTCTATTCCTCTCAACTCAAAGTATATTTTTTGCTATTTTTGTTCATCTCACTCCAAAGTAACTATTTTCTATTTTACTAAAAGTAATCATAAACTAATACACAAATAGCGATAAATTTTATCTAAATTACAAGTATAACATTACACCTACAATTACTTTATATATAAAGAAGTCAAAAATGTCAAAATCTCTTATGCATTTCCACTAACTAATAAAATATTATTATTTTTTAATTTATTTCCGACCACTTTGGAGTGAGACAGAGGAGGGAGTATTATTTATGTAGTGTTCCCTTTGTAAAGTAGCAAGTCAGATATCAATTCTTTTATCTATAACAATTACATCAAAAATTCATACTGGGGATTCAATATATTATTCTCTCCGTCGTGTGAAAAAATATGTTAATTTAGTTTGGGCACGAGTTTTGATATGGCACATATTTTATGGTAAGATATTTCGTGAGAATCTCATGATATCAAGTTTGCAGGATACACCTGTGTGCAAGTTCCTTGGCCCTTCTTTGAGAATGTTATTATTGGCTAGACATAAAACATCAACAAGGCAAAGTAAAGAATCAGCCACCTACGGGACTACTCAAGCAATTACCTATACCAGCGAAGATGTAGGAGAGCATCTCTATAGACTATATCGTTGGATTGCCTAAGTCCATTGGATGTACGAGCATAATAGTATTGGTGGATTGGCTATCAAAATATGCAGAGTTCATACTCGCGCTGAGAAGTGCACAGCTGACAACCATATTCATGGATCATGTCTTTAAGTATTGAGGCTTGCTCAATTCACCGGACGATTTTGGATGGGCTCTTCCAACTATTGTGGTTAGAGTTGAAGATGTTCATGATAATGCATACTTTGATAGATGGTTAGACGGAATGCTTCAATCATGTTGTACAAGTGTATCGCTACCCTTAGATCAATGGTCAGCCAGAACACCTCAATCATGTGCTACAAGTTTATAACATTATATAATAGTAAATCAACTCGATTGGTTTGTCTTACTCAAATATTACACAAATTTTCAAATTTTCGAAGAATAGAAGCATGTGAAAAAGCCGTTCAAGATTTTGTTTGGCTTCCCGTCAATGATGTTGAAATGCTCGGTCCTTTGTAGGCCCTAAACCCTATAGTAAGAGCCTACAAAGGACCGATCATTTCACCTTTTTATTTTGCTAAATGTTTGCAAGATTGTGCAGAAGCATCCCAACTCAAGTTAGAAAAATCTCAAAAAAAGATGAACAAGTGAACCGACCAGAAGTGAATATTCCGAGAATTCAAAAAAGGAAACTTGGTGTGGTGAAAATGTACCAATATAGTTATGTTCGAGGAGTGCACAAAGATCCAATGTACAAATAAGATGGTGCATTCTCGATGTTGAACAAAATTGGAGAGGTGGCGTATAAAATAGAATTACATGAGGCCTTGTCCCGACTTCACCCAGTATTCCATGCAAGCCTACGAAAACCATATCTTAGTGACACCTAGGACTCGAGCCGAAATGAGTCGAAGAGGGCCCCACCTAGCATACAGAACACTTATGACAAAGTAGCTGAAATATTTTGGTTGACAGAGTAATCCGCAACAATAATCGACCACCATCGATGAAGTACCTGATCAAGTGGCGTGGACTACCTGAGCCTGAGACAAGTTGGAAGTCGGCCAAGAACTTATAGCAATTCATTCGAGGATATTAATTATCGGAAACTTTGAGGCATTGAGGCAATGCCTAGCTAGCTCAAGTGGAGGAGAGTATCCCGAATTGAAATCTTGACAGAGAAGCGCCGAGGGGTGAGCCTGGCCGCGGAGGAGTTCTGAAACTCTTCCTAAGGAACTAAAACACTTTGACCAAACCCTTGTCTATTCAATAGAGTTTATCCATTAATAGATAGACTTTGGGCTGTTAAAGGCCATATTCACTGAGTTGGTTGAACCTCGTCTGTTTTCATCTTGCTCGTTGTTTGGTGTTGTGATAACGTTGCTATGCTGTAGTAGTAGAGTTCTAGAGAATGTCAAAGAATTGCTAAATGTTGGCGAGAGAATCGTCTAACCCACTACACTTGAATCTGATTCATTTCTATATAAATTATTTAACATTCCGTGTGACTGCCGATCGACTCCTTAAGTTTCATTGCCAAATTTTGGTGGCAATATAATGCTGAGAAGTTCAATAATTATGGATCTTGTTCCTAAAGAACATACCAACAAAAATTTATCATACCTGACTAACAAAGAAGAATTATTCAGTAACTTTGAGATGGTTGGTTTTTATCTCTTGTTGAGTACATATTATTATTATTATTATTATTATTATCCAACTACGATACGGAATAAATACTACTATAAATTGCGTAGTGATTAATGCAATATATGCAATGGAAGCAGCTTCCTTTGTTTACATATAAACATTTGGAATTTTTACTACTATTCATCAAGATTTTTTTCAGAAATATTATATTAAATATGTTTTTATTAATTTTATTTGATCATTTTCACAAATAGTACACAAAATACAATGCGTCGTTAGCAATAAAAAAAAAAATAGATTATTTCTTTTTAAAAAATATTTAAATATATAATTAATAAAAATAAATATGTTTTGGATTAATGGTAAAAAAAATCTAGAAGCATTTGGTGTTTGAAACTACGGGTTCAAGATCCCAAACTCACCCCACACTGCTACCGCATCCTTTATTATACAACTTTTATTGATTTGCAATATTGTTTACTCTTTTAAAATGTCGTATGGTATCTGACTCAAGTGATTCACATAAATGATCATGAAGTAAAAATGGTTTGTTTGGTTTTGATTTGAAACTATAATGACGATTTGAGTATTGGTTTAGAAAGTATATTTAAAAAATATTTTGTGATAGACAATAATTTAATTTTTATTTGAAATATGTGAGCTGAATAGCGATGAGTAAGTTTGAAATAAAAGTTCACATTATTAAATTAAGATAGTAATAATATATATTATATATAGATAAAAAAATAAAAGTGATAATCAAACCTCCATAGAGAAATAAAATTAAACAATATTAATTTTTGTATATTAATAAATGCTACTTTTGGCTCGATTATTTCAAATGATGTGATGTTCCAATACTTGTTATTGGGCGTGCATGTCACACTGATCCGGCCAAATCAACATGACTCAAATTTAATTGAGTCAAAATATGTCATAAATTAAACAACATTAATTTCCTTATAATAAAATATATGTTGTATTATAAGATATCATGTGTTATCTTATACAACATATGTTGTGTTATAACATATCGGACTACGTTTCGTGCCCTTTTTAAACTTATATACTCCCTAACCATGTGTGGCAGGTGACATGAGGCGTCGGGGGTTTGAACCCATGACCTCACGGTATAAGTCCAATCCCTACACAACCAGGTCATCCCTTGCGGGACGAAATATATGTTATTTACATGTATGGTATGTTGATTCGGTCGTATCAGCATAGATTCGCCCCGCAAAACAATTATATCAATTATACTTTTACAATTTTAAATAACCAATAACAAAATTTTTTATAAATTGTTACATTTGAACTTTTTTATACAAAATTATATCTTTTTATATCACATCAAATATCAATATTTTTTATTAAAACTTTTTTAGTTGACGGCATCTCTTCAAAACTTTAATAATTTTTATCTAAACAAAACCAAGATAATTTGAATTTTTTCATTTAAATGCATTTTCAATTTCAAATTCTTCAAACAAATGGCAGGATTTTAAACAAATATTTTTAAAACTTTTGACACCATTCATCAATGTTCACTATTTAATATATATATATATATCATCACATATATAGTCTTTTACAATATATGGCATCAACTATTAAATTTTTATCATTTCTATATTTTTTTTTAAACTAGAAAATTTGGAACGTCCAACCTCAAGCATATAAAGGGAGAATTCAATCGCTTGAGCTACACTCCCTCCACATATTTATTTGATACTTGAATTGAATACACTATACAAGAATTACTAAAGCTCTGGACCATAAAAACACATCACACCATCCTCTCTTATTATCGTTATCAAACTTCCATTTCTCTGAACAATAACCCTAACATATATATCAATTAGTATGAGGAGAAGACTCTCTTCCCATTAATGCTTTCCTTTTTTTTCTTTGCTTCTCATTTTTATCATCGCCTATTGTTCCTCGGCTGCTTCCGATCCACCCCTATATCCACAAGATGCAGTGGTCGACATATATGGCCAGAGCATCCGACCTTGAAGAAGTTACAATATATCCTCTTTAATCATTAACTGAATTTCTATTCACATTTTCTAATTTTTTTAATAAAATATTTATTTTCCACATTGTCTGCAATGAGGGTAATTTTACAGGACAAATAAAGCATTTTAATTTATGCCTGCAATATTATATTATATTTTTTAAAAAAAAAAAAAAAACTACTAATAACACATTTAATCTATTAGAAAAAAATTCATTTCATTAACTCATTATCTACTTCCCAAAATATATTTACTTTATGTCAAAATCAATTAATATAATATTATATTTATTAAAACTTCGTATTCAATCTAAATAAACATTTATTGGTTAACAAAGGGGGTATTTAAATTTATTTAAAATATTATATAAAAAGCATACTCCCTCCGTTGTATTTGAAAAAAGCTCTTTGATTTTTGCAGTAGATTAAAAAATAATAGTATTTTATTAATTAGCAATTTATCATTTCACTTTATATATAAAGTAATTATATGTGTAATGGTATATATGTTTGTAAATTAAATAAAAATTAAAGCGTATTTTGTTTAGAGTGGGATAAGATAAAAATGATAAAAGAATATTGTTTGAATTGGGACGGACAGGGAGTATTTTTATTAAAATGATCACATCAACTATATATTCAAACCATTTCAAAAACATATAGTATAAAGAAACGTTTGGTGTTTGGATTTAATACAAGATTTTGACATACTAGCCTACACAACAACAAAGGGATGACTTGACAGGGCTTATAAATACTCCACTCTGATCATCATCTTCATCGTCAATCTTCAATTTCTCTTAACAATAACACTAATGGCAGCAATGGCAAAACCCCTATTTTCCACCAACATTCTCTCTCTCTCTCACCTTCTCATCCTTGTTGTCATCTCCTTTTCCGGCCACGTCGCCGCACAAGAATTTCCGCTTGACGGAGTAAGGGACACACGAAATAGTTTTGTCCGGGCAGGACAAAGTTACTACATATACTCTGCCTACAACCGTTACCCAGTCATCTTCACTGCTGTCGGCCCTGAGCCATGCCCAATATACGTGGCCATAAACACAGCTGGCCGTGCCGCCTTTCCGGTTAGATTCTTCTCAGTAAATGGCCGGGAAACTTTTATTCGTCTCAACGTTTCAGTGACCATCGAGTTTACTTGGACCTTTCCCTGCTTCAATAGCACCGTGTGGCAGGTTGCGCCGAATAATCATAAGGGCGACGAGCAGCAATTGATAACACTTGGCGGAACACAAGGGAAGCCGGGGTGCAACAACATCCGAAGCTATTTTAAGATTGAATGGGCCCCTGGAGACGTATACCGCATTTCTTATGACCCTGACGACGTCTGCGACATCCCGGTGCAATCCTATTCCGTCGGCCCCGGCACCGTCTATGCAAATGGAGCTCAGCCTTTGGCACTGGTCGATGCGGCTCCAATGTCAGTGCAATTCCAGCCAGCCAATATTTTTTGAGACGATGATTAATTACACACACACATATATATATATATATATCTACATGAAGCATATATAGTAATGGCAGAAATATATAAATGATATAATATATATGGGGAAAATTAAAAAATGTGTGTGAAATATTTGAAGGAAGAATGCTGTGGGTCGCACCTGGCTGCTTCTGCAGCTTCATGTATTTAAAAATAAAGTTATATTATGATGAGTGATTCTACTACTACAATTATATTTAGTATGATATTATCCGCTTTAAACTGAACTCGAGTATGCACAATTTACTTTTAGACTTTTTCCAAAAAGCCTTATACTTGTGGACATGAAACTTATGGATTCTTCTTTACATTTTCCAACGTGAGACTTATTTTGTACCAACAATATAGAAATGTTATTGTTTCGTAAGGGATGGCCTGATGGTTTTTTGAGTGCTCAAACAGTTGTTTAATAAATTAAAAGTTTTTCAAAAAATTGTTTCTCGAACAACTTCTTAATCAGGGCGCAATATATTGAATAAATTCAAATAGTTTATGAAATTTTTGCTCAATTCCCACTTTTCTATTTATAGTTGTTAAGTTTCAGTGTTGCATGTTATTATAATAACACGTCCTGAACTTAGTCATTCTCTTTCAAGTATAGGAGCTATGAGGACAAACAACTCCTTACTATAGATAGGGCCTTGGCTCTTGCGGGTTACTAATAATAATAATAAGGGCGTGTTTTTTTTTTTTTTTTTCCAATAAAATCAGGGGCAGAATACACTCTATAAATTTAAATAATAATAATCTAATCTAAATAATTAAAAAGTAATTTGAATTATAAATTAAATATCAAAAATATTTCAGCATTAACCAATTGAATAGCTATAGGGTGTAGGGTGTGTTTCTTTAATTTTGGTGAGAATATTTTATTTAAGTTCAGTATATTTAACTAATATTTACTATGATGTCTTCTAAAAAGAATAAATCAATTTGTTTTTCGAAATACACAGAGCCTCTGTAGTAAAATTGGAATTGAAAAGCCAAAAAACACCAATGTCTTCAAACTTATCATCAATTTTGATCTTTGTGGCTTCTTTATGTTCATAACAAAGCTCTTTCAACAATTTTTTATGGCATATAGCATTACAAGTGTTAGATATAACGGCAACATATTATGATTCACAAGCAGAGAGCATAACAATTAGTTGTTTGATCTAAGTGGTGAGGAGATATTTAAAAACAATCTTAGGAACTATGTATATGCATTTGTGGATTATAATTGCAGTTTTTCTAAAGTTTAATATAATTGAGAATTCTCAACATGCAATCAAATCCTCAAATGTTTCCTTTTTAGAAAATTGGTCAACATTCATATAGATTGATGATCAAGTAAGAAAAAGTTTGGTGTCGAATTTTGTAATCAACAAATTAATAGAATGAAACATGTAATTAATCACCGAGCGGGAAAATGAGTTCGATTTTGCTATCATTTTTATTTGGCTAGGCGTTTCTTTCTAGTTGTTCAAAACTATTATATTTATAGGTTAATTGTTAGGACTCTCTCATTTTATACTCTCCCAATAGGGTAAAAGTGATACTTTTGAAAATTCGACCAATTAATGAGTAGACGATCCTATGTTACATTATACTTCATGGGTTCTAGGCCGTTAATTGATCGAACTAAACCATCAGAAGTTGTTACAAAGTACCCATTCTTGTTTTGACATATGTTACTAACTTTTCAGGTTATCAGAACTCGAGGATAACCCAAAAAATGGAATGTTGCATACTGTTGCTAAAGACTTTCTATATGGTCTGTTTGTGCCCGTTTTGCACATGTTTTGTTTTGATATGAGTTGTCAAATGTGAATATTCAGGATAAAACAAAATAATGTTGTAGGTTTGTGGTGGCGCATTTAATCCAAACACTGCAAAAAGACAGTGTGTTTGTTTGTATAAGCACACCGTGAAATAGTCTCGTGAGAACAAGAGAAAAGTGTGTCTCAATCTAGAGAGAGAAATAGTGTGTTGTCTAAAAAAAAAAAAAGAACTCTCATGGCAATTTGAAGCTCATTTGAAGAAGGAAGAAATTGATTTTCAATAGGAGAAGATCAATTTGTACCCGCTTACTCTCAGTTAGACCGGTAGTATTCTAGGATTAGAACTACCGTTTAATCCCTAGTTTCTTGTACATCGCATGTAAAGAATACTGTAGGAGATGATAACTTTGGGTTCTTGTTTGTTGAGTCATTGAGTTTCTTGTATACCTGGTGAAAAGTTTAATGGACGTCTCCTGAATTGGAATCCCCCAGGTGTAGGTAGTTACACCGAATTAGATTAACAAATCTTGTGTGTTGTTTGTTTTATGTTTGATCTTGGCCAGCCATAGACAACTATATGTGATACACACAAGAGTTATAACCATGAAACAATACCATGTGTTTCCAAAGTGCGAACTCCTTGTGATTTTCTATTTCCGCTGCCATTAGACTCGAAGGAGTTGGCGTCTTACGTGTACGTGCTTCAGTCCACTGTTGCATTTTACCCAACAGAAGTGTATAAAAATAAATTAATGTACATTAAAAGTTGAAGGATAAAGATATTTTCGGACACTATAAATCATCTTGCTACACAATATCATCTTTCATGGCTCCAGTAAATGCTTGGCAGCCCCTTCCTTGATTTGATTCATTTATGCATAAATTTAACAACAGTTTAATTAGCATTTTGTGTCACTGTCGACGATCGAATCGCTTAATTTCATTTCCATGTTTTGGGGGTAATCGTGAGAAGTTACGGTAACTATGGACCTTGTTTCTAAAGAACATACAAACAAGAATTTATAAAACCTGAGTAAGAAAGAAGAATTATTCAGTAACTTTGAGATGGTTTGTTTTTATCTCTTGCTGAGTACATATCAGCTATAGTTGATTATTACTATTATTATTATTATTATTACTATTATTATTCTTCAACTATGATACGAAATAAATACTACTAGAAAATGTGAGTGATACATGCAATGCATGCAAACTTTCCTTTGTTTTTATACACTTTCAGAAATTTTGACATTGTTTATTAATTAGATTGTGAGGATGAATCCTATGCTGATGTTTAATATTAATTCAGTATATGCTGAATTTATCTTAATTATTTATTTTATAACCTAATAATTTAGATAAAATTAAATAACATCAAAATCAATGATTCTAATAAAATTCAGCAATGCTGAATTCTCAATTTCAACATGCCATTCTCACTGTCATATTTTTTAAAAGCTAAATTACATTATATACTTATTTTATTTTATCAGAAAAAATCATATCAAATATAAAATATTTTACTATTTTAAAAAAATTTCAAAACTTAAAAAACGTCTAGGCGATTGTAAATGGAGATAATTTGCAAAGTGGCTATCTTTTTCGGAGATTGGACTAATGGTGTCGCTTTCATTCTATAATGCCGCAGTTCCGATGCAAGTAGTAAACTATCAACAATTTTATTCTTATTTTCTTTTGTGTCGGTTTAATAATTACTTCTGTAAAGAAATATTAATTTTTGTTGAATTTAAGTTACACAGCTTCTAATGATTTGCAATAGTGATGGAAATGGGTACGGGTATACTTAGACCTGACAACCACGCATTCATCTATTTGGGTCGGATCTAATTATTTGGGCCAAGTATTTTGTACCATAATCGGATCCTATACTGGGTATCCATAACCTCAGAGTTACAAATTCATTTCCTACGGACCATCAGACCATCGCTTACGGGATATAAATGAATATATCATTTGGTAATATTGTGTATTGTTTGTTACCAAAATATTTTGATTCAAGAGTTGTAATTATTTCTAGAAAAGATCATATTACATACATATTATATCTTTAAAATATCAGATTTAAAATTTATTTTATGAACTAAACGTTGCATATAACATCTATTTATATCACATAAATAAGTATTTTTTATTATAAATTTGTAATATTTTCAAATCTGGTCAATATTTTAATTTAATAAGATCGAATATAATTCAAATTCATTCATAACCCCATTTGGTTTGAAGAATTGTGCACGACATGTATAGTCTGATCAATACATTTAAAAGCTGCTCAATCAATCGAATAGCTTAGCACCTACTCATCTATAAGAGTTGTCTTAACACGGGCCGAACTCAACTCTCAGGTATTATATAATTACAAATACTTCATGTAACCAAGCAATGAATTTTAATTATAGAATTTAAATACAAAGTAATTTAAATTCATTCATTTGAAGTCTAACCAAACACAGCATTTATTCCCAAATCAAATTCCTCAAAGCAAACGAGCATAAGTAAACATTTCTTAGGGTATATTTGTTTTTGGGTTTGAGTTTTTGGGTTTGGATCGATAGAATAGTAAAAAGTTGAATTTGAATAATTGTTTGATGTGATGTTTTGAATGTAGAATAAATCTGTAGTATAATATAAAAAATATATATAATTATTTGATTTGATATTTTTTAAGAAAAAAAAAATTCTGAATATTATCCGTAAAATTCACAAAGAACACAACCTTAATACTTCAATTTGACACAGTACACAAGAATGACTAACTCTCTCAACTATAAAAACACACCACACCATTCTCTCTTCTCATCATCATCATCAACATCAACCTTCCATAATTCTCTTAACAATAACCCTAAAATCTATCAATGGGGATGGTGAAGACTCTCTTCTCCATTAATGCTTTCTTCTTATCTTCTATTATCATCTTCATCATCGCCTTTTGTCCCTCAGCCTTTGCAGATCCACCACCATATCCGCAAGATGCAGTGATCGACATATACGGGCAAAGCCTCCGACCCGGAAGAGGTTACTTTATATACGATATCATCAGCAACTACGCCATTGTACCCAGCACTGCAGGCCCCGATGGATGCCCCATTTATGTCGCCATAAGCTCATCTTCTTCCATCGCCTCTCCAGTGAGCTTTCTCTCAGCAAAAGGCCGCGAAGGTACCATTCGTCTCGATGTTTCTGTCACCATCCAGTATACTAACCCCCCGCCCTGCGTCAATAGCTCCTTGTGGCAGGTTGCGCCGCCGGACAAAAATAAAGGCGGGCAGCAATTAGTAACACTTGGTGGAGAACAAGGGAAGCCGGGTTGCGATACCATCAGAACCTGGTTTAAGATCAGAAAGGTACAGAGATATCAGGAAAGGAACATCTACAACCTTGTCTATGACCCTAACGATGTCTGCGACGTCGCCGTGCAAACCTATGGCGTCGGCTACGGCGACAGCAGAAATGAAGTGCAGCTTTTGGCACTTGTTGATGTGAGTCCAATTCCAGTGGTATTCCAGCCGGTCAATTGAGACTAATACTTACATTTACATATATATGCATATCCATCTACAGATGCAGCGTAATAGTGACAGCAATATATATATATATATATATATACATATAGTTGAGCAGATATGGGGCAAATTGAGAAGTATGTAATATATTTGGATAAAGGATGTGGTGGCTGGTGCATTTCTGCTTCATACATAAAGAAATACATATTATGGTGTATGATTCTACTGTATATTATATTCATTCATAATTAATTACAACTAGAAAATTGGTGTAAAGCCGCAAAAATAAAAAACAAAAAAATTCCATTCTATAAGTTGTGATTCTTCAAAAATAATAATAATAAAAAACATAAAATATTTTATACATAAGTAAAAAATAACTTCAATAATTTGTTGGTAGATTCAATTGAAATTAAATCTTTATTTTTATGTTTTTATTTTTGTTGTTTTGTTTCAATACTTTGAAATAATTCTATTTTATTTTATACTCCCTCTCTCCCGTGACAAAATATCTATTTTTCCATTTTAGTCCGTCTCGTAACAAAGTATATTACTAACATTACAAATACCCTTACAATTTATAATATATTACACGAATGTCATTACCTTTATATCACAATGTTATTTTAGTCATTTTTGCTTTATTCATACTATATCCCAATATAATACTAATATTTTTAAAATTATGTAAAAAAAAACAAATAGATACTTCTTTTTGGAACGGAAGGAATACTGTTAATATAAATTAATGCAAATAATAATAATAATAATAATAATAATAATAATAATAACTTAAATAAATATATATATAATAAGAAAAATATTAATGAAGAGAGAGGAGAGAGAAAATTCATAACTATTCACTAATCATATCATATATATATATATATATATAAAAGAGCTCAAAATTGGACCTATATTTTTTGTAAAATTCTATAATCCTTTTAGTTTTTTTTTTTAATTATTTTTGTAAAATTCTATAATCCTTTTAGTTTTTTTTTTTTTTAATTATAACATATTAATTTTTATTTTTAGATTTAGATTTAGAGTTTATTGTTTTTTTTTTAATTATCAAAATAAATGATAGAGGGTGTAAATGATCGTTTTGAAATAGTGGGATGGTGGTTTCAATGTTAGTAGAGGAAAGGGTAATGCGACTAAATGGTGAGAATATTACAATGAATTGTTGGTTTTTTGATAAATTTTTTTATTGATAATATTGAATTGTTTTGTTATTTTCTTTATTAATAATATTATATATATATATTTATAGTTCGTAGATTTTTTTGACTTTTTCTAAATATTGTGTTTTTTTGAGCAGCCATAAAATTTGAATCTCTCAAATACTTTTTTATAATAAATTTTTTATTGATAATATTTTTTTATTGATAATATTGAGTTGTTTTGTTATTATTCTTTATATATAATATTATATATATAATTTTTAGATTTTTTGGTTTTTTCTAAATTATTTATTTTGTTGTGTTTTTTCTGCGCACCCATAAAGTTGGGATCTAAATAAGCCTTAACATCTACCTTCTAAAATATCAGAAGTTATTTGCTGGAGGGTAAAACTGAACAATTTTTAGATTTTTCTTTCTTACTTTTTAAATTGTTTGTTTTTTGGCGTTGTTTTTGCATGCATAAAGTTGAGATCTGAAAAGGACTTTCTTCTAAACAATTATTTTATTAAACATTATTCTCAATTGATTATAATTTATATTAAACTATATTTTATTTTAATTTTTATTCTTTTAGTGGTTTTCAATATTAGCGGATAATAGGTAAATTGAAATTTATTATTTTATATCTTTATCGGATCAAATTGACTATTATCATCGATGCACTTACACTACATCTAATATTCTTTTCTTTGATTTATTTACAGGATCATCATGGTAAAAAAAAGAGGACAGATAAAAAGTTAGGATCCGAAGAGACTGTCTAAACATCAAAGCTGTTTGCCGAATGATTTGTTACTATTTTTTTTGTTCGAGTGATAGATTGGAATTTTTGTTTGTTTGATTATTCTTCTAAATTTTGTTTAGATTTTTTATTTATTTCCAATCTTTTTTTCACGATGTCGGATGCTAAAAATTATTCGTCAAAATTGTCAAATTGAAAGGAAAAATAACAAAAAAAGAAAGAAAATGTATAAAGATTCAATTGATTATAATTGTAAATTAAGTTGGTATTATTATTTTTCCTTTTTTTTTTCTATGTTAACTGTACAAATTTTGTTGCAATGATATTGTAATTAAATTTTTATATTATTGGGAGATTGATTTTACAATAGATTATCCAGTTTTTTTTGTAAATTATAAATTGATAGTTTAAATATTTCTTTCATTATATTAAAATATAAAATTTTATTTTCTACCAAATTTAATTCATATTATATATTTTATTGAAAAAAAATAGTATTTAAACTATTTAAATACATATTTTATTTTATTTTTAATTATATAGTATATTAATTTTTATTTTAAAAACATTAATATCATCACAAGAAAAAAAAATGCAGTTCTCAAGTTATAATATAAAAAATATAATATTTTTTTAGTAATTATCAATGATATAATATTTATATTTTATATTCATTTACAGTGTTATATATAATTATATTTTAGAAAGTATAATTGTGTTTTTACACAACTTAATTTATATTACATATTTTATTCCAAATATATAAAGCAAATCATATTTTTTATTATTAGATATTTATTTGAATTTTTAAAATTTATTTTAAATAATATTATTTTTCTTAAAAAAATTATTTCTTTGTTATTTATTTTATTATTACTATTTTATTATAAAATATTATGATTATTAATAAATATAAAATTAATAAAAAAATTATAATAATATATTTTGAAATAAATAATATAATGTAATATTTTTTTTTATTAATGGCACTGTGCGCATGGGTCTTCCCGCTAGTTACTCTCTACTTGATAATTAAATTATATTTGATGTTGATTAGTAAAAATTAAGAATATATTTTACAAAATTATATTAGAGGGACATAATTTGAAAAGTCCGTGAAATGTAGTGATATAACTTGAGAATACCCCAATTTTTGTCCTATGTATACTATCTAGCTGTTGAGGGAGTATTTACTATTCCGATAAAGTAAAACTAAATGTAAAAACTAATTTTTTTTTATTTCTAGTATATATATATACATATTTTGTAGATATTCTAATGTGTAATTTGTTACAATACATAAAAGAAAAAGAATATAAAAAATGATAAGTAATCTATTGTTTTTATTTATTTATTTTCTTGCTGAGTATAACTTGATTTGCATATTTGTTTTGGATGTATTATACAATTTTATAATTTTGAATTAGTATTTTGATTATTTAATAATAAATTTATTTGGGTATTTTATGCAAAACACTAGACTCGCATTTATTATGTAGATAATAATTTTATCAATTTATATTTAATTTACATTAAAATTAAAATTAAAAATTTATTCATTTTTATTTTTCTTAAATATTTAAATATTAAAACTAACATTTAAATATACATATATGTTTGTGTAAAATATACACATTATTTTAAAATAGTAATAATTTATACTTTATTAATTATTTTTTAAATATTTTAATTATATACACGTGCATAGCACGGGTTTATCGTTGGTTTAAGTTATACAACTCTTAATGACTCGCAATCTTGTCTGCTGGCTTAATCAAACTTTAATACATGAAGAAAACTGCAACAGTAGGAACTAGAAACATAAATATAGGAAAACTATTTTATTAATCCCACACATCATACCTTTTATCACACTATAATAAAATATCATTTTTATAATGAAATTTTTTCGTCATTAAATTCACTTTTTTCGTTACTAATGATATTAGAGACGGAATTAATGATGGAATTACGTTAGCTATGTGATATTTAGTAACGGAATTCCGTTACAAATATACTATTTTTTTTTAGTGTCATTTTACAATCATAAATAGTGATGGAAATGGGTCCGGGTATAATGAGACTTGACCGGGTTCTGATATATTTATTTAGGATCGAATCTAATTATTCGGGTAAGATATTGTATATCCTAATTAAGTTTGGATTGAGTCTAGGGTCTAAGGTGAATCCTACTTAGACAATGCAAAAATAAAAAAAATTAGACAAATTACAAAGAAATTGAATTAATTATATATAGAAGTGTAGATCAAATCCTAGCATTTGACTCCAAATACGCCTAGCAAAATTTCCATACAACTCATCGAAGTAGCAAACAAACCAAGTCTAACTCGAACTTGGGCATAACGACACATCAATGACCCGATCCGGATCCATTTAATATATTAATAATATAGCAATCATATGTATGAAAAGAACATAATTTATAATAATATAACTATATTAAAAGTATTTTTTAAAGTTTGATTTGTTTATTTTATTATAATTTTTTTTATTAAAATAGATAAATATAATTTAATATTTGTCGGTTCAGATCCAATTTTAAGTTAAAGTTTGATGAATTGTATAAATATTTCAGGTCCATCGGGTCTTATTGGCTATAAATCGAAACAGGTTTGGGTATGATCGGGTCCGAGTATAGTCAGATCCAAATTGGATCTCCGGTTCAACAATATGTATTCACGTCGGGTCTATGCACGATCGATTGTCATCCCTCAGCACAAATTAAATATAAAAATAGCACATGACTCTATTTCACACCGCACATGTTGTGTGAAATAAAAACATGTATTATATGTCTATACTTTAAAGTATAGCATATATGAATATATCATTTGTTAAAATAATTGTTACATATGATATGTGAAACTATATAACGTGAGATTTTATTTGTTCATGAGCTATATTTGTATTATATTGATATAGTATTGTATTGCCCATAGTAATTTCATTTGTTATCTGTTAAGTATTTTCATTTCAAGAAATATTTATTTCAAGAAAAGATCAAATTACATACATATAATATCTTTAAAAATCAGATTGAAAACTTATTCTATGAGCAAAACATTGCATATAACGTCCATATACTAGTTTTTAGTATAAGTTTTTCATATTTTCAAATCTCTTCAATATTTTAATTTAGTAAGATCCAATATAATTTAAATTCATTTAGAACCCCATTTGGTTTGAGGAATTTGAGCTAGTCTGTCTCAAATTACTTTATTAAATCAATAAATTTATTTTGGCAATTCCATGGATTTTTAAAATTTTCAAAAATTAACGTAAATGACAAATTCATCATTTCAATATTTCAAATACTCTTTATCATACATCTAGCTAGTACGTTTTTTATTCATTTACGTGAACCATAAGTGACTTCCTAATGGTCATTCATTCTGAAAAATTTTCTAAAGCAATTACATTTAACTGTAGCGTTAATATTTACATTGCACCTCAAGAATCCGTCAACTCCTAAGCCCCTCAACAATTTGATATTTCCCTGGAGTAAACAACGTTAACATTATAATTTTTTCAAGTGAACTCCCGAAAAGAACTGTACATGACAGGTATAGTCTAAACACTGCTCAATCAATCAAATAACCTAGCACCAGCTCATCCATAAATAGGAGTTGACCTAACACTGATCAAACTCAACATCCAGGTATTACATCGCTACAAAAATTTCATGTAACTAAGCGATGAATTTTATTAAAAAGAACTTTAAATTCAAAGTAATTTAAATTGATTCATTCAAAGTCTATTCTTAAATTCAAAATTATTCAACCAAACACAGCATCCATTCCCAAACTCAAATTCCTCAAACCAAATGAACATAAGTGAACATTTCTTTGATACTTTAATTTAATACCCTACACAAGAATGACAACTCTTTTCAACTATAAAAACACACCACACCATTCTCTTTTCTCATCATCCATCATCTTCAACCTTCCATTTCTCATAACAATAACCCTAAAATCTATCAATGGGGATGCTGAAGACTCTGTTCTCCCTTAATGCTTTCTTCTTATATTCTCTTATCATTTTCATCATCGCCTTTTGTCCCTCAGCATTTGCAGATCCACCACCATATCTGCAAGATGCAGTGATGGACATATACGGCAAAATCCTCCGAACTGGAAGAGGTTACTTAATATACGATGTCGTCAGCAACTACGCCATTGTACCAAGCACTGCAGGCCCCGTCGGATGCCCCACTTACGTCGCCATAAGTTCATCTTCTTCCATCACTTCTCCAGTGAGCTTTCTCTCAGCAAACGGCCGCGACGGTACCGCTCGACTCAATGTTTCTGTCACCATCCAGTATACTAACCCCCCGCCCTGCGTCAATAGCTCCTTGTGGCAAGTTGCGCCGCCGGACAAAAATAAAGGCGGGCAGCAATTAGTAACACTTGGTGGAGAACAAGGGAAGCCGGGATGCGATACCATCAGAACCTGGTTTAAGATCAGAAAGGTACCGAGATATCAGGAAAGGAACATCTACAACCTTGTCTATGACCCTTACGATGTCTGCGACGTCACCGTGCAAACCTATGGCGTCGGCTATGGCGACAGCAGAAATGAAGTGCAGCTCTTGGCACTTGTCGATGTGAGTCCAATTCCAGTGGTATTCCAGCCGATCGATTGAAATGAATACTTGCATATCTATATCCATATCCATATACATATATCTATCGGCACAGCCTAATAATGACATATATATATATATATATATATAGGTGAGCACCAATTTATATATATGGGAAATTGAAAAGTATGTAATATATTTGGATAAAGAATGTTGTGGCTGGTGCATTTCTGCTTCATATATATATAAAAGAAAGAGAAATACATATTATGCTGTGTGTTTCTACTATATAATTATGTTCACTCATTGTTACTAATGAATATATAAGCCCTAGTGTATGCATTTTTGCTCTCAACTGCAACTGCCTGATGAGCTACACTTCCTCCACTGATGTATGCATTTAATTGAAGAAAAATGTTTGTGCTATATTTACCTAGATAATTTTGAAAGTTCTATTTATTAATACTAATTTAAAAAACATATAGCATTTCACATATATATCTATTTTAAGAAAATATAATATCAAATATCAAATTTTTTATTATTTAAAAAATTCTTCAAAATTCTCATCTAATGATTCGTTGGCCCAACAAACTTTAGTTTACACAAATTTCAATAAATGTTAATAAAAAATACAATATATCACATAATAATATATTTACTTTTTTTATCTCACAAAAAATTATCAATTCATTCGTAACTATTTTTTTTATATTATTTATACAATTCTTAATGTCTCTTATCAAAAAATAATAATAATAATAATAATACTTCACATTAAAATGCTAAACAAACAAACTAAAGTCTTTGACTTTTTAAGATTCACTCACATGTATTGTCTTATTGATATTTATGCTAGTGTTCCAATATATAATTCAATTCAATTTCAAACAGGTCTATGTTGGTCACGTTTGCGCACAAATTATCATTATAAATTTTATATCATCTACGACAATTGATCTCACTCTCACACTTAACCAAACTCAATTGTTAAAAGCTAAATAAATAGTTAGATGATGACATTCGTGTGATCCCTAGCTAGCAATTAGGACAATGACATTTCTACAATCTCCACACCCATTCCTGTACAAACTAAAACGACTCTTAACTAATTTGAATTTGAATTAAAGCAACCCCAAATAAGCTCCAAAATAAAGTCGACAAGAATCTTGAATGTGGACATCACTTTACATATATATAGTAATAGGACACTATATATATAAAAAAGCACCAAATTAAATACATGAATTGCCACCAACGGCGAACAGCAGCAACACAATGAAGATCCACTGCAAATTTCCCTTTCGTATCTTCATGATCTTCTTCTTCTTTTTCTTCATTCTCATCAGCTCTTCACAGAGGGCAGCTGGCCAGTCTCAACCTGCATTGACTTCGCCACCAGTCTTCGACACCTATGGAAATGAAATTCGGGCAGGAATTCCGTATGTGTGAATTTTTTATTTCTGAGATTTTGGAAATGAACAACATTATTTATTATGTAGTCTAGTATGGGGAAATTAAACAAAAAATGGAACCATTGATTTTTAACTTACTTCCATTTCGATTGGCTTAAGAGTATGAGTGATCAATATTCCATAGTTACTCTTTGTTCTCATTTTTTTTAAAAAAAAAAAAAAAGGAAAAGAAAATGGCATTCTCATTTTAAGCCATGGGTTTACATGTTCGATCGAATAAGAACAATTTGGGGTTTACTTGTTTGCGATTCGGCATTTTGAAAATAGTTCAAATTTGAATAGAAAACAACTTTTGATATAAATTAAATGAAAATTAGGTATTAATACAATATATTAAATTTATAGTAAGCTTTGAATCTAATATTTTAAATATAATTTTTCAGAAAATAACATAATATGATACTTTAATAATGTAGGCCTATTTTGGAAAATATGTCAAACAAGCAAACCCTTCACAGAATATATCTATAATGGATGCGGATCCGATGCTGACCCAATCAAATCAGCATAGTGCTGATTTGTTCGTTATATACTCCCTATATCTCAATGTAATAGTATTGTTTATCATTGTTGTCCGTTCCAAAATAATAATCTTATTTTCATAAATACTCATATCATCATAAAATTATCCATATTTTTTTATTATTATTACACAAATATCACTACTTTTATACTAATATACTCGTAAAAAAAATTCTTTTACTTATTTTTTTTTTACCAACTATTAATATTATATCAATATTATCTAAATCCTATGATATACTATCATAGCATATTTATGATATAGGATATATTATGTTATAACCCAACATATGTTGTGTTATGCAAAAATATATGTTGTATATGCTGACCAAATTGAATGATCAACAAAGTGTCGATTTGACTCAATTAGCACTTGATCGGCGTTCAATTATAATTCTTTGATTTGATATACATATTTTCTCTTTCCACTCAAATTATAATTATTTAATTTGATATACTACTCTCTCTTTTTGCACAAATTATGTCGGTTTTTATTTCTCGGTCTTATGCTAAACTTATGATAAAATACTTTATTCATCTATAATTTTATTATATTTACTTTAACAAATCGTAAAAATTTTCCACGATTTTTTTCTATTTACCTTTTTATTTTATCAACTCATTAATAAATTTCCTATAATATTTTTACTTTACTTTTTACATATAATAGTTTAACATTATAATATCATTAGTTGTTAGTTTCCGTCTTCAACTAAAACTACATAATTTCCCGTACAGAGGAAGTATAATTATAATCAAGCCTACCCTTAATTTACTTTTATTGATGTATATATACATGCATATATTGTAATTTTTTTTATTATGACGTGGAAATCCGCAACAGTCATATATTGTGAATTTTAAATAATATATTTAACGTGTCATGTATAGTAAAAACACTAAGTGAACAAACTCATCAAATCGATCAAATTAAGATGAACTAGGTTAACACGATTCTTTCTTCACATCATACTCTACTTCAATGTTTCAATAGGTACCTCATCTTGCCGGCCCAATTAGGTCCCGAGGGAGGCGTTCTAGCTCAAAACTCCCTCGGCGCCAACGAATGCCCCATCACTATTGTCCAAGACAGATCAAGCTGTTTCCAAAATGTCATACCATGCAAATTCTACCCGGCTCAACAGGGCGAAAACTTTATTCGGCAATCAAGTAGCCTGGTAACGATCCAGCTCCAATCCCAATTGATCTGTCCCGAGTCCCTGATATGGCAGGCCGGGGAGTATGACAAAGTGACGGGATTGCGCTACATACAGGTTGAAGGCGTGGAAGGGAAGCCCAGCTGCGATACATACAGAAACTGGTTTAAGATCGTCAAGAGCAGCCCCTTCAAAAATTCTTATTGGATCCAGTACGATCCAAACAATGTGTGCGACATACCAGTCGATCCCCAATTCGTCGGCATCTTCAACGTCAATGGAAGGTGGCCTTTGGCTCTAACCTACGACTCTCCCTACGAATTTGTGTTCCAAAGAGTTGAAACATAACTGTTTTTTGTATGCAAAAGTCTACAACGTATGAAATTATAATTACCCCTAAGGGTCTGTTTGATTAAATTCTCGAAAATCTTTGTACTGTTTATCATTTTTTTTATTCTTTTCAAAACAGTCGAATGAAGTATTTTTTTTACAAACTTCGTATCAAATATTAAGGAAGACTTCAACCGATATGAACTACATATCTTCTGCGGTATGATGGTTTGTTGCTGAAATTTTGATTGAATAGAATTTATTTATTTGATATTTATTTTTTATGTAATATATTTGTTATTAATAAATTTAAAATATGTATTTATATTTCGAAAAATATTTGAGTAATTATATTCAATAGGGGTATAATTTTATAGAAAATAAAATTTTATATTTTTCCATCACCTAAATTTTTGTAATTATTTTTCTCTATTACCTGTCACCTAAAATGTTTCTATTTTCTTTTTTGATATAAAATTATATCATTTTTTTACTTTTTTTTTTTATAGTAAAAAGTAACAAAAATACACCCTACATTGAAAGTCGTGTTGAAAGTTAGAACATATTCTAGGTAACGGAGGAGTATAATACAAATTAATATATATTTATGCATGAAAAGAATAATTGTCGATAAAAAATATAAAACTGTGTTTTTATTCAAAGAAAACTGTAGGTAATTTATAAAGTTAGAAATTATATGACCCAAAATAGAAAGTAGAAAAATATTTGAAGTCCAAAACAATCTCGAATGCTAAAAAAAAATATTGTATACCATATGTCTATGAATTAATTTGATTCATCAGGCTTTTTTATTTGGATGACCATGCAAATTTCGTCTAATTTTGAGCACAAACACAAAAAAAGATAGAAATAAAACCGATTATATATATTGGCAAGATGAGTTGTTTCCTTCAAAGTAATGGTAGGATCTGAAAATAGTAAATTCTACTTATCTATTTCCATGTCATGGGTTTTATTCAGGTAATCAAGCCTCGTTCGATGTATTTGTTTGAGTACTATTCCTTCCGTCCCAGATATTTTGTCCATGTTACTGTAGACACTTGAATTTAGATAAAGTATAATTAGTACGTAATTAAAAAGTGTATTAGTAAAAATAATTATTGTATAATAAAATAATTATAAATTAAGATTAAGATAACTAAATAGTTTATATAAGATTACAAAAATTATAAATTATAAAATTAAAAATGTGATTAAAATTTATAATCATATTTTTTAAAAAAATTCAAATTATACAGGACAAACGAAAATAAAAAATAGGGACAAATTATATGGGATAGAGGAAGTACTTAATAAGAAAACATATACTATAAGCGAATGTGATCAACTGAATACGAATAAGTTCATTTACAGTCGAAACAAATGGCCACACTAAAAATGGTTAAAAGCTTAGATAAATGGCTAAAATATCCTTTTTTATCGTAATTGTTAAGATAACGACATTTCAATACAAACTAAAGCGACTCGTAACTAAATTGCATTTGAATGAAAGATACGCTAACTAAGCTCCAAATTAAAGTTGTCGGCAATCTTGAATATGGACATCGATCACCTTAGATGGTTGATTTAATTGACCTATAAAAACAAAAAAAATCGAACCAAATACATGAAGATTCAATAGCAGCAATATAATGATGATTCACTGCACCCTTTTAATTCATCCTCCTTTCTTTCTCATCAACTTCATGATCTTCATATTCATCTTCTTCATTTTCACTACCAACTTCTTACCAATGGCAGATGGCCAGCCTCAACCTGTGTTGACTCCCCCGGCCGTCATCGACACATATGGAAACGCACTGCAGACAGGAAGCATGTACGTATGATTAGAGTCGTTCTTATGAAGTTTAATTTTTCGATAAAAATAAAAGGTTATGTTCGCATTGAATTGTTTTGAAAATTCGAAGTTTTGAAAATTTTAAAAATAATAATGAAAAATTAAGTATTTTATTTGCTATGTCGTAAGAGAAAATACTTATATACTTAATATGATAATCTTTTGAATATATATATATATATATTGTTCATAAATTTTTAACAAAATGTTTATATATGAAAAGGGATTCTAAGTTTTTAAAATATCTTTACTTTATAAATGGTATTTTTTTTTTTTTTTTTATGACATGGGAACCCGCCGCCGCTACCCGAAAGTGCGCACTAGGTAAACTCCCGGTCGAACCCAATACCCTGCAAACTAGATCCGACAGGTATAAATGATATTATTTATATGTATGGTAAAATGTGTTAGTAGATTGATTTGAAAATTGTTAGCATTTGCTTTCAAGACTTGATTTCGTTGTAGAAAGCAAAGTATAAAAAATGAGTTAAAGAGATTTTAGCTCATAGTAGTTGAGCTACAAGTGGATACAATTGGATATATCTGAACACATGATATAGATTGATTTTTTTTAATTAAATTATAATTTATATTTTTGTGTGTGTGTGTTCCTTTTATATTATTATTATCTTTATATTTTTCTAAATAAAATAATTAATGAATATTATTTTTATATAAAATTAATATTTAATATAATATTTAAAAACTTAAATAACTTAAAATTAACTTAAAAAACACTAATGGACTTATACTTAATTAAATTCTTGTATATTTTCATTCTTCTTATTATTATTTGGGGACAATTATTTTTTCTTAGTCATACTTGCCAAAAAATACTAGCAGCAACCACTTATTTGATTGTGGATTTATCACTTTCTTTTTTACGATAAATTTGTAATATTTACAACCATTTAAAAACACAACCCATAAATCCCAATCTTTCGTTTGGCTCATACTTTCTAACATATTTTCTATCTTATTAAAAAAAAAATTATTTTCATCTCAATTTATTATCATTTTTTTTTTAAATAAAAAAGTACCAATTTTTTTATCTTAAAAACTATAAGTTTTTTATTTTTATCTATTCTTTTTAAAATCCGTTTCTTGTCAAATTAGCACAAAATTGAATGAAAAATGAAGTACATAATTACAGGTATTACATCTTATCGGCTCAAATAGTTCCTGATGGTGGCCCTATAACACGGGGCATCGTCGGCGGCGATCAAGGCCCCATGACTGTCGTCCAAGACAGGTCATCTCTCCGAAATGCCCTTCCCATTGTCTTCTATTCAGCTACTCCGGGGGAACAATGGATCCGTGAATCAGTAAGCTCCGTGACCATCCGATTCCAAACCCCATCGGCGTATCTCAACTCCACGATATGGCAAGTTGCGGAGTATGAGGACAAAACGACGAGGTTGCGCTACATACAACTTGGAGGCGTTGTAGGTAAACCCGGCTGCAAAACTTACCGAAATTGGTTTAAAATCATCAAGAATACCCCCTTCAAAAATACCTATAGGATTCAATACGATCCGAGGGATGTGTGTCCGATCGCTGGTCGTCGCCGGAACATTGCCGTCTTTTCGGTGAACGGAATGTGGCCGTTGGCTCTCACGTCGGATTATCCTTATTCCTTTGTTTTCCAGAAATTTGATCCTTAGAAAAAATAAAATTAATTTCAGATGAAAGTATATGATCACTTCATACAAGATCATTAATTGGAATAAACCACCAAATTAACTATGAAATAAGCTCATGATACACATGATTTGCCTGCTATGGTTTATATTATCGAGCCTAGTTTGCAGGCATTTGGTTCGACAGGAGTTTACCAATAACGCACTCGTGGAATAATCACTGCAGATTCACACGTTATAAAAATAAAAAAAAAAATTAAAAAATAAGTTCATGATCCATATATATATATATATTTAGATTTGTTGGTGATCAACTTGAATTGAGTACAAATTTCTTTTATTTAGTAATTATAAACAAATATTAATTAAATGCATTTGGAACAATATTATAAATGGGTTTTTATTCTTTAACGGTTATTTTGATTATTCTTATTTATGAATGGAAATTTCTTTGCAGAATACAAAAATTATTTGATCTTCATAAAGGTCATTTTGGTGTGCTACAACATTTCTTTGACATGATGTCTTTTTTATTTTTATTTTTTTAATCGAAAATAACAAATGTAGTTGCTTTTCTTAAAAATTTCAGAAAATATCTAAGTTTGAGGATGGGCTTTTCAGACTCAGTATTTGGCACGCAGGGGCTTTGTAAAATGGGCCTGGGGCAAATGATACGCCCAACCCAACAAATATTACACATATAGTTTCATAATATATTAAAATATTACCAATAAAGTATCCATTTTTTCATTTTAGTTCGTCTTATGACAAAATATCAATTTCTTTTTTTAGTAACTGTATTATCTATCTAACATTACAAATACCCTTACAACTTACAATATATTACACAAATGTCATTATATTTATATCAAATCATACTAATAAGGTTATTTTAGTCATTTCTATTTTATTTCTACTACGTCTTAATATAATACTAATATTTATAAAACTACGTACAAAGAGCAAATGAATGGCTAATTATTGAACGGAGGAAGTATAATATTTGACTGTATTATAAAATATCTTATTCATTTCACTTGGAAAATTATTTACAAAAAAAGCTTCTAAAAATCCAAATTAAATAATTACATGTCTCATCCTTCATGATAATTTTATTTTTAATAAATTATACTCATTAAAATATATTTAATAAATATAAATTAATTTAATTAATTTCAAAATATATAACATCATTACATTCACTAATTTATTTATTTATTTATTTTTTATCTCTCTCGTTACTAAATAAATATATATATTTTTTTTATCTATATATATTAGTTATAAATAAATATATTTTATTTATTTGTATTATATAAATTTTATTGTTTACAAAATAATATTTATATTTATATATTTTTTAGATAATAATTTTAAAAATATTTAACTACATATTTTAAAAAAAATTCAATTATATATATTATTATTTTTTTTTAAAATTACTAGCAATGGCATTTAAATAAAAAAAATATTATTGTTATTTACTATATTAATTAAACAAATTTCACTATTTAAATATGCATCGATCAACCTATTTGAGACTAAAAAAAGTACGTTATCTTCCATTTATTTTTAATTCGTTTCTAAATTTATATTTTTAGAATTAATATTTCATTCAATATTTATTTACAACAAACAGATTTATTTTTATTATATTTTTTTTTTACATTTACTTTACTTTAATGGAAGAGAGTATAATTTACAGATATATTCAATTTATTCTTTCTAATAATTATGATAATTTTTCTGAACATGAACCCAGACATTTGCGAAGAAACATAACACGATCACGAAATAATATTATTAATATTTTAAACAATAAAAATAAAAATGAGAGGGAGAGGGAGAGGGAGAGGACAGGAGAATCCGTCTATGTGGTAAGAGTGAACCACAAAAAAGATATGATATGGGTCAATGACACGTGGCGGCGGGCCCCACTCTCACTCTCAGCCACAGAACCTTCCAGCGAGCCTTCTCGATCTTTCCTTTCCTAATTAATCACCTCATTAATTAATTAATTAATTGATTAATTGTCACACTCACAACTAAGATTGCTTAGCAGTCCCACGTGGCCCTCTCTTCCTCCCCTAATTTCATCTCCCCCTTCGCCATTTCCCTCTCTCTCTCTCTGCACCACTCTCTTCTTCCTCGCCACCGTTTTCCGACTGTTTTGCTGCATTTCTGCGTTTCCAGCCGACCGCGGGGCTTTGGTTGAATCTGTGTATTCGATTTGGATTTATTTGTCAATTTGGGCCCATGGCTGCTGAATCTCAGGTTAGTGTTGTTGTCTTTCTTTTAAATCATTTCTTTGTTGGCTCTAGGGTAATATATTACTGTCCTGTTCTTTAATCTGATTGGTTTAGAAGATGCGGCGAGGCGAGCTTCTCATTATTTGATTCGGCTTCAGACTCCCGATTGTAACGTGTAAACGCATTAATCAATTTTCTAAGCCTTTAAGGGAAAACAGGAAAGAAGATGGTTTGATGAGTTTGTGAAGACATAGATCCTTTGTGTGTATGTGTAATCCATATCGAGTCTAAAGTAATTGCAGTTAGATCTTAGCCTGATGCTTAACGTTTTTGGAAACTATCTGGAAAGGTGAGATTATGGAAAGATTGATTCTTGCATCGGAAATTAACGGATTGACTTGGAGAAAATAGGAGCAGATTATTTAGCAACAATTTGGTATCTGGAAAGTGTCATAGACCTCTTGTTTGATTAGTCCTAATTCTGCATAACTTAGTTTGATACAAGTGGAGTGGAATGTGGATTAGTGTTTGATTTATTTCTTAAATTAGTGATTTTAATGTCTTAGATTGTTGTTCTGCCCATTTCTGCAGGTTCAGTCCACCGCCGCTAGCCAGGGTGCTTCAGCTGGCGAATCTAGAGCAATAT
Organism: Andrographis paniculata; assembly: GCF_009805555.1. Lineage (NCBI taxonomy): Eukaryota > Viridiplantae > Streptophyta > Magnoliopsida > Lamiales > Acanthaceae > Andrographis > Andrographis paniculata. Next base: position 248,413 of record NW_026137588.1, read on the forward strand.
CACCTCATAGCGATGGCTATATACCTAAGGTTTTGTTCATTCGTTGATGCAGTCCTCACTTTTCACCTGATTACGTCCATCCGCATGATATCGATGTTCGTTTGTGATCTTTATTATATTAGGTGAGGAAACCTTATACCATAAAAAAGCAGAGGGAAAGATGGACTGAGGAGGAACATAAAAGGTTTGTCGAAGCCCTGAAGCTGTATGGTCGTGCTTGGTGTCAAATCGAAAGTGAGTATAGTGTCTTTAGGTTGTTTGTTGCCCAAAGAAGTATAACTAATTCTAGTTGATGTTGCCATTCAATTATATAACTGTTTCTATGGTTTTGTTTGCTATGAAGAGCACGTGGGTACGAAAACTGTCATCCAAATCAGGAGTCATGCCCAAAAGTTCTTTGCTAAGGTCACTCGAGATTCAGGGGGGATCGATGTTGATGGATCTTTGAATCCAATTGATATTCCTCCTCCTCGGCCCAAAAAGAAACCTTCACACCCATACCCTCGTAAAGCAGTTGACTCTGCTAAAACAAAAGTTGTTACGTCAATTCTAGTAGAAGGATCAGCTGATATTTCTGTTAGTGAAAGAGATAGTTACTCTCCAACTTCTGTTCTTTCAACTGTCGGCTCTGACAACTTGGAATGTACAGGTGCCGGGATGAGCAAATCTTGTCTTTCACCAGTTTCGAATGCAGCTGACGCACTTTCTTCCAACTTATTAAATTCAGAGAATGATAATGAATATACAACATCAAACTTGTCTTCAAAGGAAAATGATGATTGTCATTTTCCCATCAAAATATCTCCTGCGCCAATTCCAAATAAAAAATCTACTGTGGTATCCTACTTTTTCTTCTCTTAAGTGAATCGATATTATTTAGAACTTCTATAAATTGTGTTTGATATCTTTTTCCTTGTTTTCTGCAATTTTATGTGTATGCAGAAGTTTGAGCTTTTTCCTGAAGAGACAGAACCTTCTATGGATTTCCGATGTAATGAAGAACCTCATATTAAGCTCTTTGGCAAGACTGTTCGTGTAAGAGATTCTATGAAACAGTGTCTAGAAGTTGTGGTGAACTCTGAACCATTGCAGTCTGTCGTTTCCATTGACAAATCTGAATGCAATAATGAAGATCTTCTTAATGACTCGCATTGCAACAACTTGGGAATATATATTGAAAATCCATTAAAGAAAGGAGCTGAAGATGGATTTCGGAATGAAGGATCTATGTGCATCTCAAAAGGAGAAGTCAGTGCTAACCAAAACAGCGGTGTTAGTGAAGCAGAGACTGCAATGAAATTAGGGAAAAGAAAATGTCGAGAAGGTTTTGTCCCATACAAGAGATGCATTATAGAGAAGGATGGCGAATCATCTTTATATCAAGGGGCCCAAGGAGCTGGAGTTTGTCATAACATCCTTCTCTGGTATATACATACCTCTCCCGTTTTAACATTTTCATCTTGGGCATATTTATTTTGCATTAAAGCCTATTTAGTTGTATTTATGTAGACCTGATTTGTGTGGAACTAAATTCTTTAAATGCTGGTTTTCAGGAATGGAAGCTGCTCTTAGCACTCATTGTTCTGCGTACACTTTGGCCATTCATCAGTTCGACGTTGCTGTTAATTGATTGGTGATGTTGAAGATTTGAAAGATAACTTCTAGTGACTTCTATCGGTTTAACCTCTCAATTAGTTGGAAGCTACACTGACTGGTAGTGAAATTCCATTGAACAGTGTGCGGTTAGAGTAAGATTATTTGTTTTGGATATTTATTGATCTGTAATCTAAGCTGTATCTGGTGACCTGTGTAGCATTTGTTTTAATGGTAGCTTTAGTGGCAGTACCTTTTGATTTAATGCGGCTATATCTGCGCCAATTTTACATTTCAAGTTAAAATCTGAGTTTACAGTTTGGTTGATATATTATATATATATTTCTAAATATTTTGGTAACTGTTGATAGTGCAAACTTTCTTCTTGTGGGATATAGCATTTAAGTGTATCAGTATTACAGATAATCTCATACGATAATTGAATGTTCTATAAGCTTAATATAGGTGAATAGTTCTGTTGTTACATTGTCATTGTCGTGATAAACTGAAGAAATAGTCTCGGAAGAGTCATCATGTGAAAGGAAAGATGTTATAACGCATACTGGTAAATATTTTGAGTTCCTTTTGTTGATTTTACAAATCTTTGTTAATTGGATGGAGATGAGATAATTTAGTGAACAATAACATTGATTTTATTTTTACTATTTAAATAGATACAGCATTTCTAGTGAATGAAATCTGACATGTTTAAACTTCCCTCTGTATCCTAGGAGGCTAATGTCTCCTCCTCTTCCTTTTTTATATTGAGTTTTGTGGTGGTGATTTCCTATAAGCTAATTTCACTTCTCTAGTGAAATTTCTCTCTCGTAACTCTGGACATTCATTGTGATCGATGTTAGATGGCTGCTTGGAACTTAATCTCTTGATTTGAACAATCCATACAGCTTCACCAAGGCATAAATAGCTATTGAGGAAGATGCACATACTAAAAACCATTTGCGGACGTCGGGGCTTTGTGTTATTTTTGCAATTTGTGTTCTCTGACTCTCCTGCTCCCTTCTACTATCCACCCTGTTATTCCATCAAATTTGTCAGATAAATTAGAGAATCATTAACTCATAACTTTTAGACTGTCTATAATGTGAAAATAGGTAAGTATGCCTTGCAAATGGAGGAACTAATTTATTTTGTTGTTCTGGTTCTGCTGCTTGTGCTGGTGCTGGCTCAGATTCAGATATTTGAGATTCATGAGGTTGAGGTATTGCTGCTGGTTTGGTTACTTCACTTGGGATATTTATGTTCTTTGCCTGTAGTATCACATTGAGGCTAGTCAGTAAAATTTCATTGCATAAACTGAATATATGCTTTGTGAACTCACCAGTTTCCGGAACTGTAGATTGTAGAAGAGATTGATATATCGTTGCTTTGCTTGTTTTTGCTCTTTGTTTAACTGCCTCCAGAACCCGTAGGAAGTTCCCATATTCAGGATTTTATTTGCATATATTTTCCATGTATAGCTGCGAGAAAAATCATAAGCGATCATACTTTACTAATTGTGATTCTTGCTATGTTTTTCGGATTAGTGACTAATTTGTAGCAAATACGTACCATTCATTAATGCGCTTGAGGCCTTGTTGGGACATTCTATCCCAATATTTGCTATCGGCTTTGCACTTCTCGAAGAAATCTGCAATCTTACTGCTTGATTCATCTCCATTGTTAGGATTGATATGAAAGCCGGAGATACCGTCAACTATGATCTCGGCTGGACCTCCCTGATTCGTGGCAAATGTCGGCAGCCCACAGTTCATTGCTTCGATAACAGTTAGGCCGAATGCTTCATACAATGCAGGCTGCACGAACGCCCCCTTTGTGTCAGCGATGCAACGGTAAAGCTCACTGTTTCGGTATCTATCAGTTTGCGCTGCTATCCATCTCATCTGACCCTTAAGTTTGTATTTCTCAATAAGGGCATGCATCTTTTTTATTTCCGCCATTTCTTCCCTATCTTTTGACTTGGATGGATCGAAAAATCCACCCACGATGACAAGATTGACGAGGTTTCGAAGGCGATTGTTCTTCCCATACCACTCTGTCAGCCCTGTGATGTTCTTCACAATATCTAGCCTTGCCATGGTAAAGATTATCGGTTTCTTTTTATCTGTTATATATCCACTGTCAAAGAAATACCGGTTTCTCGATTAAATTCATCTCTATTAGAAATACGCTTTACTATAAAGATCGAATAAAATGAACTTACATGTGCTCGTCATTTTCTTCCTTGCTGAAGACTAGTTTATCGATCACTGGTTGAAATTTAGCTAAACGTTGCTGTTTCTCTGTGAATGGGAAGTAGACGGATTGATCAGCACCGGGGGAGGCGATATTGAACTTAGGATCGAACACATTGATGCCTGAAATAACTCTGCAAAGGCCTGGCATTGTGAATGCTGTATGGCTTTCGTATTGCCCCGGCCGGTTCTTGCTGAGACATCGGAAGAAACAGTAAGTCCTCTGAACTCTATTTGCCTAGAAATGAAATTAATTTTTCCAGATTGTTTAATTACCTTCCAGCTATTTCTTGGTATGTACTTGCGATTATGAAATCTGCTGCATTCATTGCTATCATGTCGGCTGTGAATTGGCATGAGAAATGGTACTTTGAATCCAATTCTCTCCATTTCACATCTGAGTCTTCATATTTTGTCTTCTCCAAAGCGTGAGCAATAGTTCCCTGTCATTTAAAGACAAACATATTCTAGTTTCTTAGACAAGATTGGAGAAAAAAGAAAAAAAAAACGACTAAGGGTGGACAAAAAAATCGAACCTAACCGAATCAAACCAAATCGAATTTTTGGTTGACCAAGCAATTCGGTTCGCATAGAAATATTATATATTTGATACTTGTTTGGTTAGGTTCGGTTCGATTTTTTGGTTTTTTATGTTTTTTTTATTTAGATTCGGTTATGTTGGATTGGAATATTTGCAAATATTTTTATTTAATTGAAATTTTAGTTATTTTTTAATGTATTTCTTTATTATTTTAGTTTAGTTCGAATTATTTGCAAATATTACAAAATATTTTCGGTTAACTAAATTCAGTTAATTAAAATTTTCAGTTCAAGTATATATGATTCATAGTTTCATGTATTTGTTCTATTTGATTTTAAATAATAATCTAACCGTGTCCACCCCTACAATATAGATGATCAACTATTTTATTTAATCTTTACTAATGAAAGATTTAAATTTTACAATATTGATTTTAGCAAGACAAAGCCACCGGTTTAAATTTTTGGAAGGTTAAACCAGAAATTACACATAATTTCTTTAACAATATTTAGAAACAAAACCATCAAAATTATCTATTCTATTTTTTTTTTATTAATAAAAGTTAATATTAGAAATTTTACAATACTTATTTCAGACAATAAAAATGTATTTAATTCAAAACTTTTAATAAAATAGAAGAATATAATATACTTTTAATTGTACCTGAGTGACTCCAAGTTTGTTGGCCACCAAAGTAGCCACAAGGTTTCCATCTGTGTAGTTCCCAATTATCAGGTCTGGTTTACCTTCCATCACTTGAAGGATCTTTGCACTAGCATCCTGTTACTTAATTAAGCCAACATCAAATAACTTTCTATATGTGAATTTTTTATTTAATTAATATTTTGATATGATATTTTATAGGAATGACTGTTCCTCTCATGCATTACTTGCCTCAGAGAATCTCTCCAGGTAAGGATAGATGTCGAATCGCGAAACCCACGGCCCGACGACTCCGTCCTCCGTCCTAAACGGAACCCTTAGGATTTCCGAGTGCTTTGTATTGGCAATGGCCTCGATCTCCTGGTTGCACTTGTTCCCTTTCGCGTCCGGGATGAGCCGAGTCACCTGTGCTCGTATATATACATCCATTTTAAGACGAATCCCGGCGCGCATATACCCTTGTCGGGAATCTTGAATTTAGTACACTTACGACGAGGATCTGAGGTTTCGCGTTCAATCCTTGCCGTTTTATTCTCAGCAGCAGTTCATCCTCAAGAGCCTTGACTTGATCAAGAATGTAAACCACCTGTTCAGACATCAGGTTAATGTTATTACAATGGCGGGGACACTAGTCGATTATTGGACAACAATCTCTTGAGTATATCCACACCTGTCCTCCGGTATCTGGCAAGCCGAGGACATCTGCTTGTCCAAAGTAGCCGTGGACAGAGAATATGACAACCTTGTACACTGCCGGAATCCTGCTGAAGAATGTCTCCATGTTTAAAGGATCCGGCGCCTGCAGTATCTCGGACACCATACGTAATGTTTCTCCTACTCTTTCGGCGTCTTCTCCCCATCCTTTCTCGAAGCCCCATTCTTTGAACCTAATAAATATCAGCTCTCGATTCTTTATCTTTCAAAAGTCAAAAAATATAAAGAACACGAGAGAAGGAAATGAATCGATATCTTTGGTCATACTTCTGCTCAAAGTTGATGTAAGGTGTGTTCTTCGGGAGGGCACTGACGAACACTTGCGCTATAATCAGTGCAGATTCAAGCTTCTCGACTGTGTTTAGCATCTCGTTGATCATAAGTTCCTGGTGATTTACACGATGAGAATGGGAACGATGCGATATGATTAAATTTGCACAAGTATGATCAAATTGGGAAATGAGATTTACACTAGTTCGTAATAGTCTCGTTTAGGAGATTTGTAATTTTTTAGATTGAATGAAATAGAAAATTTCAGTTGCACATTCAGACAATCTAGTAGGATTAGATTGTTTGCTAGGATTGAAATGCTATTCGGATAAGAAATAAGGAACATTCGATTTATTTTAAACCTCGCCATGATGCTTAACACCAAGCAAGTAATCAACCAACGGTTTCGCGCCATTGGAGCCTTTTCCAAGCGTCGAAGTCATGAACTTTGAGATGTATCCGAGCCCGTCTCCAATAGAAGATGAAAGGGTTAGCCTTGGCATGGTCGAGTCGAATGCGCCGAAGTCTATTTCCAATGCATTTTCATCCTTCGCCCTATCAAAGCAACATTGTTAGTTCCACAACAACATTAAACACTATGAGAAAAATTTTATTAAAATTGTCATAGAAATAGGTACATTTTGCGACAATTTCAATGGCAACAAAATGACATTTTTATGGTAGTGAAACCCTTGTAAAATCATCCTAAGTTTCTCACCATGCCTCGTCGAATACCATTTCTTTGAACTTGAGGTAGCAAGTGGATGTGATTATCTCGACGGATAGAGTGTCGGCGTGCACCTTGACGTAGTCCCAAAACCCGGGATTGTGCCGTACTGCAAATGCAATGTAAGGCGGAACAACCGCTGCTTCCTGTACAAATAGCACGTCGGCGCAAGCATTATTTTCGCCGAAAAAACTTTCAACCCCCAACCTCAAATATGTAGACCTAAACCTTGTAAGGTGTTCTTTTATCAGATTTTTCCGAATTTTCGCTATTTATCAAATTTTCTCTAAAAAAATCAAATAAAATATTTATTTTTTATTTTTTATATTATACTAAAATTAATTTTACATTGAAAACATCGTATCAGTGCATATTTATATCATGACTATTTCAATTCAAAATTTTTATTATTCAAAAAAATAGAAACACCCTTGTATAAGACGATCAGATTTTTGGTAGATAGATTAAATGTTAAAACATACTTTTTATATGGACAGATGAAGCAAAATATTATGTATATTTTTTATAAAATACAATAGGGTAATAAGTACTTTAATTAATTAATTAATTTATTAAGTTATGTGTGTATTTTAAAATAAGGTGAATGTCGAAAAGGACCTGTGTTGAGCTGAGGATGTCACCAAGTGAACCTTCCAAAACCTTAGCTCTTTCAACCTTGTCCTCAATCGTCTGTTCCAACTCTTCCTTCAGTTGCTGAAACTTCATCAGCCTTCTTCCCATCCCTGCAAATCTACACAAATTTTTTTCATTATTTTCAATAAAATTCGACGAAATTCAATTTCCTACACAAGAATGAAGTGCGGGAAACTAAACCTGGCGAAACATCTCTTCATATGGTACCGGCTGTGCCTGAGCGCATCCGGCATGGTATCCACGGCCGCGACCGAAGCCATTATCAACTGATCAGATCAGACAAGACAAAGGGGTGGGGTGGGGTGGGTTGTGTTGAGACAACAGCTGAATATATGGCATATGGTGGAGGGAATACTTTTGGAAGGTGTTTGGTCAATGAAGGGAAGAGAAAAGAACATTCTTTGGAGGTACTTTTGGGCGAGATTATTGTAAAATATTTGGACCAAGAAAAGAATTCCTCCAACAAATATATATCATAGCTCTTTGGAAATTCTATATTCTTTTCTTCATTGTTTAACAAAGTAATTAATTAAGATATGTCTATGCATTCTTACTACATATGAATCCATGTATAGCTTAATTGGTTTGCAAAATAAAGCATATAAATACATAATACTGGTTTTTTTTTTTTTAATACAAATTCATTATTTTTTTTGTATTAATTTATTGCATAATTCACCACATATTAATAAATAAAGTTTAGAGAATTCTTGAAGGTAATAATAATAAACCCTACGTGCAGTAAATAAGACCAGTTTTGCTGTCTGTTTTGTTAAGAGAGAGAGTTTGTGTGTTTTATGTATGGTTAATTTGTTGGAGATTCATCTTACTACGTATAAGGGTCTGTTCCTTATCACTCAAACTCTTAAATTTTTATTATTTGAACCTTGCGTTCTTTGTAAAAAATCTTTTTTCTCTCGTAACATATCTCGTCAAATATTATTTTAATATCAAATTCAATTTTTTTTTTTTCAAACCAATAAAAGAAACAGACCCTAAAATTCTGTCTCGTGCTTATTATGGTGCATATACATATATATATTTATATCGCATGTTAATTTAACTCAATCATCACATATTTATAAAAAAAAATAGCATATATTAATATAATATATAATACATATATATATTATAACACATTATATCATTATAATATATTCATATTTAAGCACAATGATCAAATTATACATTCCAATAGAATATATAATTTACACATCAAATATTAATACATTATATAACACAACATATTATATAATTTTATATAGGACAATATATTGTGATTTAAGCACAATAAATATATTATACACTATAACACACTATATAACTCAACTAATCACATTCATTTATATAACATAGCATATGTCATATGTGTTATAGTAAAATATTAATTGTTTATCAAATCAGCATGGTGCAAAGTCATCAACCCAATAGCTATATATATATATATATATATATATAGCAGTTTCTTTGTTAAACTTTATAATTCAATACAATGATGACAACACTATCATATAAAAAAATTGACAACATACAATATTATGATTAACAAAATATAATTTATTTTAATATAATACAAATAAATTACATGACTGACAATACATAACAATTGTTCATACATAACATATACTATTATTAATCTCAATATGGTGGTCGATTGGACGGTCGGTCCCGACAGATGTAGCCAGGTAGTGGGTGCAAATCAATGGAATATCACTGGAGGAGATACGTGAGTTATATAATCTTTGATTTGAAGAACAAACTATTGGAGTGCAAACGTAAGTACATTGGAAGATTACTTGAACTTCACTTATAAGAGGCATTTTGAAAGAGTCAAAAACAAATTTGTGCGAATTTGGTCCAAATCAGAAATATCATATTAGAATTGCTATCGAATTGACCCACATGTATATAAACAATATTATATTTAATATTTATTTTATATAATAATAACAATTATATATAAAAGTTATTTTTTTATAATCCCTTTTTCATTTAAAATATTACTAAATTTAAATTTATTTTACATACGAGTAATTTTAAATTCAAAACATCTCAGAGAAGAACCAACATTATCCTTATATATGAATTCACAACCATTAAATTGCTATAATCTATGGGTGATAAATTATTTTGCATTTTTTGCATAGGATGTTGTCTACTACGGGACCGTCACCAATTTATCAATACATTATTTGAAAATTTTGGGAATGGTATTTCATGCATGTGTTCAAATATTTTTGGGACATGACGCTGTTTTATTCTCTACGAAATCATATACGGCTGTAGTAGAGCATGTCCTACAATTTACTAAAACCAATCAAACTTCAACATTTGATCACGTGGCTGTTAATAGACCGATCCAACGAGGCTATAGTTTCTCTATCGTTTTCCTCCCGCGTATTATTATCGTCATCTCTCTCAATCAGATATAAATTTATTAGTTAGTAGAGTTTTATCGAAGAATTTTGATAGTGGCCATCAGATACTTTGTTCTTCTTGACACTGTTGAGCAAAATTGGCAAAAATAATGTACATCCAATTGAAAGATTGTTCATTTTTTTGTATTAAAAATTTAATTGTGAGTTAAATATAACTATTTGGATTATCAGTCATAAGCATATATAAAGCGATAATTTATTAATTGGGTGATGATGTCAATTAATAACAACGGATATATAAAAGTTTAGTGCAACGTGCATTACTTTTCATATTTAATCGTAGAGGTACGGCAGAAATTTAAGGGTTTTATGACAAGGGATTGCGGATAGACTTGAAGAACACAATACCCCAATTAAGTTTTACTAATGATTTTCTTTTTTGTTTTTTTTGGCGAACCAAAGGAGGGACTACAAATTATTCATTCTTTTTTTTTTCTTTTTTTCATCGGAACAAATTATTCATCCTTAATTATTTGTAAATTTGTGGTCCTATTAATTACATGGTCCTTGCAGCTTCAGTGAAATAAAACGTGAAAATTCTCGTCGAACATCCATAAGACCAGGCACTACATTATCGTTCTTCCTGTCTGTCTCTCTCTTATTGATCATAGTAATGAAGACCCTTTTATTCTCTCTGTGTTTTCTTTTCTTCTTCACCATTTCAGCCGAGGATTTTCGAGTTTTGGACATCAATGGAGATCAGCTGAAGGTACACTGCACTAAAATAACAATCACTAAAACATTTCTTTCGAATTAAATATCACTACAAAAGAATAATATATTTGTAACGGAATTCAGTCCATAAAGTTCACGTAGCTAACGTAATTTCATCTCTAATTCCGTCTCTAATTAAATTGAATTTTCTTGTTACAGCGATCCAATTTGCTTAATTTCTCGTCTTTCCATGTCATTTATCGGAATTGGATGGAATTCTCGCGGTTCAACTTAAACAGTTCAATATACCAAATGCATAGCATCTTTGGTGCGATGTTGCTCTATGTTTTATTGATTATTCGAGCTCATTTATAATCTTAAAATAGAATTTTTCTATTTTCGGGCCAGGTCTTGTTTTTTAATTTTTGCAAATTTTGTTTTTCTTTTGAATTTATTTTCCGGAGGTTTAGGATTTCTAAACCTATAAATATATTTATTGATTGTGTCAAATCAATATTGTACAAGACAAATAATGAATGCTTTTATATAACAAGTAACCCTCCGTGTGTACATATGACCCTTTTTTTTTTTTTTTAGTCTCTTCCCTTAAAAATGACATTTTTGTATATTTTTATTAAATTTATTTATTTTAAATATACATATTTAACAAATATAAATTAATTTAATTAATTTTTAACTTTTTATATGTACGACCACTCAAAATCTTTTATTTTTGTCTCTTCAATAGATAAATATTTTTATCTATATTTAAAACTCCTAGTTTTTAATAAAATTAGTTTTAAGTTAATGATAAATAAATAAATAGTTTTTTTGTATTTTTTTATTATATAAAATTTTATTCTCTAATCCATATTGTATATATTTTATTGATATATAATGTTAAAAATATTTAAAATACTAACAACATAACTCATATAAAAATAATAAAATAATATCATAGCTTATTATTAATAACTTACTGATTTACACTACCTAAAATATATGTCCTTAAGTAAAAGGGTCATCTTGACGGGACGGAGAGACTATATAGCTGTGTTGTATAGGCATGAACAATGTAGATTGTATAATGTACTATTTATTGTGTGGAATTCAATAATATAGTATGTTACGTGAAATTATATTATAAGCTATCATAATATATCTTATTTTTTATATATAACTTCCTGCATATATACATATATATATATATATATACTGCCAGAATCAAATCAGCACCACTTACTACTCCCCTATACATATTTATTGTTTCTCTTGCTATTTGGTTCACCTCATTATTAATAAAATTACATTCGATCTTTGGTCTGCAATTTCTCGGTGCAATCGGCGTAATACAGGCCGGAGAAAAGTACCACATCGTGTCTTCCATCCGAGGTGCCGGTGGCGGCGGCCCTTTCCTCTCCAACTACAGTGGCGGAGGTTGCGAAATCACCGTGGTTCAATCAAGTTTGGACATCGATAGGGGCATTCTATGGAGCTTCCATCCTCCAAGTCCCGAGCAAACCCTCATCAATGTCTCTCAGTCCCTCAATGTCAAGGCAGTAGACCCCCCGGTGGCGTGCACCAATGCCAACTCATGGGGTATAGGCAGCTTTGACTCCCTCTAGCTGCACAACGTACCAAAACTGGTTCAAGATCGAGAAGGGCAGCTTTCCGGACACCTACAAGTTCTGGTTCAACCCTGTTGACATCTGCTTGCCCGCCACCGAGAATTTCAATTTGAGCATAGCATTCCCGTCGGGAGCGAGGACTCTTGTGCTGCCCTTCGACAAGAACACCATCCCCTTCGACTTCGTGTTCTTTAAGGCAGAAGGTAATAATAACAAAGCCTATATGCAGTAAGGAATTGAATGAAGTAAAAAATTAACATCGATCGATCATCACTCTCTGTGTGTTTGGCTTTTCTTATTGCCATAAATAAAACGAGAGATAGACAACAGATTATGTTATGTATGCAGTGTTGGAGATTCATCTTACCATAAATAAATTTCCGATAATTATATGGCCTTATTACTGTAGTGTCGCTTCGGTTTGAGTGCTGGCAGGATCAAATCATTACGATAGCATTGTACTGATTTGATTAAATCAGCCCGATAGTTAAGACAAACAACACCACATATTTAATAGCACACGATATAATTGTTGGGTGCAAATCGACACCTTCTAGTCGTACATGAACTCTACTAATATGAAACATTTTGGGAAAGTCCAAAAACAAATCCGCACGGCTCGACTCAGTTGCTCTAATGAATTAAAGTCATATTTAAAAACAAAAAAAAAATCATATATTGTTTGCATAGACTCTTATTATGTACTTTTGTATCAGAGTTTGTGCTATCGCCACAACAAAATTAATTATATGATTTTTTTCACTATGATTCAATGATCAAAGGTCATTAATCAATTACAAATGACCAATAGACAACTAACTGTTAAGTGATTTAATTAATTGGATTAACTTAGAATATTGTCAGTTGTATCTATCATCACAAGAAAAGGGATGTTAGAGACTAAATTATGACATTAAACTTGTATAGGATGAAGTTATTGAAAATTTGCCTAGCTAGCTCCAGAGATGGGTTAGGATAAGATTTTGTAGCACCTACAAAATTTTCCTAGCTTCTCTAGAGATAGATTAGGATCGGATTTTGTAGGTTCTAGAACCCGCCACGCTAAATCTTGAGTTGTGACTTCTGACCTTCGATCGATAGTTATTATCCGTCTCTCTATTATTGATCTTAGTAAGGGAGATTCTTCTGTGTTATCTTTTCTTCTTAACCAATTCAGATGCTCAAGACGAAGATTTTCTAGTTTTGGACATGGATGGGGATCAGCTCAAGGTCCATACACTGCACTGATCATGTCTTGAATGATGATCTGAACCAGACAACATAAAATAACGATCCAAAACATTTCGTTTTAGTTGATTCTCTAGAATTGAATTAAATCAAATTGAATTAGTGGAGTTTACTAATGGGTTAATGATTAGGTTAATAAATTTAGGCCTTAATTGGGAATAATAAAGGGTACTAAATAAACTCACGGTGGATGAGAATACAAGAACCATCACGGATGAGATCCCAAATCCAATTCCAATCTATCTTTCAATATGTAGCTTTTTTTTTTGTTGTTGTTATTATTATTATTATTATTATTATTATTTTGATAACAATGGGAATCCGGAAGCTCCACACTTGAGATACCCTATGTTAAAACCAGGTCGAACCTAATAGCCTACAGATAAAAAGGCCTTATCAATCCCACTTTGAATTATTAATTTACAAGTTCTTTACCCATTGCCTTTTGCATCTTTCAATCTATTCGGAAAGTTCTTAGGGCATCCACAACGGGAGACGCTTGTTGAGAAGCGCCTCCCACGTCATCATTTATTAATTAAAAAAAAAAAAATTAAAACACCAATTAACATAAGGAACGGTACATTGCGAGTGTACCGTTTCTTCCAATTTTTGTGGGCCATGGTCCACTTTTTTATTCAATAAATATTAAAAATAATATTTATAATATATACTTTTTTATTTATATTTATAATAATTTATTTTATTTAAAATATTATATTCTAATTTTGTTATATAAAATTTTATTTAATATTTATAATTTGAAATATATTTTTCAAGAAATAAAAAAATTAAATATTTAACTTTAATTATTATGCAAAGTGTGAAATTATTATTTTTATTTATTTTATTTATTTATGCTAAATAATTGTTTTATTTTTATTAAATATTATAAGAATAAAATATGATTGCAAAATATAATTTTATTTTATAAATATATAAAATATTTAATGATGCGGAAAAAATAGAGATATTAAAAGGTTCTTTGATGTGGATATAAAATATGATTAGAGTTCTTTGTGACGTGGAGGAGAGAGAAGCTGACGTGGCGCAGGAAAGAGAATAGAAAGAAACCCTGTATGGGTATTTGGATTGAGGATAGCCTTACATGAGAGAGATTGTTAAAATTCATGAAATTAAATGCATATTTTTCATTTGTTATATTATATTAAATTTTATTTTTTTACATTTAAAATATTACATTTCAATTTAAAATTTTACAATTCAAAACCAAAATCTTACTAATAAACACACACTAATTTTGTTTTAACTCTTTTTTACAATACAACCTCCACGTTTGTTTGTACAAATACATCATTTTTCACACAAAACATCATATTATACTTCATATGTCCCACTTATGGTGTTCGGGTTACCGTAGACACGAGAATTTAGGATAAATATAAGTAATAAATAATTAAAAATATATTAGTGAAAATAATTATCCTGTATAAATAATTATAGATAAAAATTAAATAACTAATTAGTGTATTAAAATTTAAAATGAGATTGAATATATAATTATTTTTCAAAAAATAAAAGTGACATATGAGATGGACGGCAATGTAGACACCATAAGTGAGGCGGGGAGAGTAACATTTATTCAAACAAAACCAAAACCAAAGAAACAGAACCAAAATCAAAGCCAACAAACGTCTATGATGTGTTTCCTTTGGGTCTTTTTAAGGGATTTTTACTCTTCAATAAATCTCTTACCTAAAATGATATAAAATCTAATAATTATATTTTATTCTTCATTTTATAGTAAAAATCAACAATATATTTAAAATATCAAATTGATGCTTATTTATATCATATGAAATAACATTTATATTTAAAATTTAATTTTCGAAATTCAAACCCAGAAAACGCACCCTAATGTACTCTTTCGCTCTCTCTTTGAAAAAAATGAATAAAGAAATGTTGTAGTCCCATCTTCAGTGACAAAAAAGACCTTGAATTGTATGCTAACTTGTAATAAAAGTTTGCATATGCTAAACTATAAATATCATAGGCTTTAATTTTGTAATAATGATTTTAAAATCAAAAGATAATTAAAACTCAGTTTGATGAATTAATAACTTCATTGATCCACCTTTGTGAAATAAAACGTGGAAATTTGTCATAGCCTCTTGGACTCTCTCTCTTTATATATATATATATATATATATATATATTATTGATCATAGTAACTAATGAAGACCCTTCTCCTCTCCCTGTGTTTTGTTTTCCTCTTCGCCATTACAGCTTCTGAAGACGAAGATTTTCGTGTTTTGGACGTCAAAGGGGATCAACTTAAGGTACACTGCACTGCACTAATCATGTCTTCAACCAGTGGCTGAGCCAAAAACATTTTTTGGCGGGGCCAAAATTTTTTCTATATAAATAATATAATAAATTTAAAATTATATATTATAATAAAAGAATTAAAAAAAATTACAAAAAATTTGCTTTTTATCTGAGTTTTTTAGAATATTTCTAAAAATTTTGAGCATTTGAACCAAATTTTTTAAATGTTTGAGTTAAATATAAAAAACAATAATAATACTTTTATTAAATTTGTAGGAGTGACCAATTATTTAAATTTTAAAAATTATGCAAATATTATAGAATAGAAATACAAAACTCAAATAATTAGGAGGGGACGAACACACTTCAGCCCCTCTACTAGCTCCGCCAGTGTCTTCAAAGATGATCCACTAAAACATTTCTTTTTAATTAATTCTGTAGAATTGAATTGAATCATGTTAAATGACCTCTCAACTTAGAATCACCCCAGGTCAAGTTCCATCACCCCTATTCATTATCCTCCACATGCAATATTCATATGTAAGAATAAATTCACCTTCCACGTGAGAGGGCACTGGCACAATGAGTTCTCAAATTTTGAAGGGCTAACAGTTGGTATGCTATTGATTCACAGAAGTAAGGGGTGAAAAGGAAAAAAAATAATAAAGACATTACAAAGTAATAACCTTAGTATTTTGAGAGACAGATAGTATAACTTCTATAATAAAACAAATTATTTTTACACTAAAAAAAGAAATAAAATTGAGAGCTTGGGGTTGGTGCCCCTCAATCCTTTCGACGTCTGCTCAGATGTCCCCAACGAGAAATACGACTTGATTATTCCAACAGATTCGGGACTTGAGACTCTTAGGCTGCAGGGAGCGAGGCCTCTTGTGCTGCCCTTCGACCAGAGCCACCGTCCCTACGATTTCGTGTTCGTTAAGGCATAAGGTAATAATGATAATAATAAAGCCTACGTGGAGTAAGGAAGTGAATGAATTATAATTAAACATCAATCGATCATGACATACTATATATACTGTTGGCTTTTAACTACGATCGATAAATAAAACGTGTTCTTAAGATGATGTGTGTGCTATGTAATGTATGCTAAAAAAAATTGCAAAAAATATCCCCATATATACTCCACTATCTGTCTCGCAAAATATATACAGCATGTTTTCAAAAGTCGTTATTTTTATATTTCGCAGCGTGTGAGCGTGTGACATTCACACCATGCTCGGTCACGTGCAATCACGCAGCCAAAGGACAAAAATATCAACTTTTGCAAACATGTGGGATATATTTTGACAGCACGATAAATAAACAAAAAAAATGATCGGATATACAGGAGGGATATATTTTCCCAATGTATGCTATGTTGGAAATTCATCTCAAAATAATTATATTTCGGAATGGTTATCATGTTGATTCTGATTTTCTCAATCAATACATAACAAATTAGCAAACAGCACACTTAAAGTGTTGCCCTTTCCCATTTGAATTTCAATGCAATAATATCAAACAACATATTAAAAGAAAGACAGCTAAAACTCTCGTTACCCTTTCCCATTTGAATATGTATGCAATATTAAATCTTTAGGTATGTGATTTTTACTTTTATGTTAATTCAATTTTTTAATAACATTTAGAGTGTTTAGTTTTATTATTGTTTTCGAGTCAGTTTCATATCGGTTTTATATTTTTGGGTTTATATTATGTTGAGTTCATTCAGGTAGGTTATCGGGTAATTTGAAACAAAATAAAAAACTGACCTTAACCTGACCTAAAACAATTTGTTATATTCTGAGTTTTGGGTTGAATATTGATTTGCATATTCTTTTTTATGCCCATATCTCAATCCCACATTAATATAATCCAAATTTGAATTTCACATTCTTGAGAACATGGCATACATTATCGCCAAAAAAGAATATTTTCATGGCATACATTATTTGGAGTTCCGACCAACAAAATAAAGAAGAACAATTTGCGCCTTGAAAAAGGAAGAAACTTGCCAGAAAATATTGTCGGAAACTTGGACCGGAAATGAAAGAAGAGATGGAAGAGAGGAGAGGAGGATTTGTGAGTTTTGATGTGATTTGAGAAGTGGGATGAGAAGCCCATTTGTAGGTCATCCACCATATTGGTATTCAATCCCCTTATCGCCAGAAATCGACCGGCTATTAATGCCAAGAAACTGCCGGTATTCGGGCTCTATGTATTTAACTTTCGTAAAATAAGTCTAGAAACAAATTATTTAGTGGCTGAATTTTGGGCTTTGAAGCAAAATTAGATCTTGCCAAATAAAGCAATTATCAAGCCCTAAGTCTGAATATGAGTTTTTGCACATGTACATGCCCTTGTTTAGTTTTTCGTAAAAAATCCTGATATAACGAGAGTAATCATCAATATAAATCACAAAGTAATGGAACCCATTAATCAAGTGTTGATGGCCCCCAAATGTCAGAATATAACAAAAGTATGTTATATCGGAAATAGACATATTATTTGGAAAGGGAATGGCTGGTTGTTTCCTAAATTTACAATGCAAGCAATTAAAAGACTCAAAATGAATTGACCATAAAGCACATTTATTAGCAAAAGATCGGAATTTATTTGTGGAGGCATGTCCAAGTTCGAGTTGCCGCTGATAGGAGGATGAGAAGGGGGAGATGGCAACGGACAGAGTTGGCTTACGAGGAAACTGAAGATGGTTAAGCTCAAATAAGCTATTAGTGCTGTAGACGGATGGTAAAGTTAAATTTTTGGTATTATTAAGTACCAGTACAATGAAAATTTGTTTGTTTTGAACAAAATTTTCACATCTACAAAGATATTTACGGTTTTTTTTATAAAATATTTGGATATTTTCTTTATAAGACAAGCACATGAATGGATCGAACGTTCCATTAATTAGAAACAAAATGAGGATTTCGTGTAGATTTTTCCATATTATAAATGTTAAGTATGCAATAAATTAAATTAAGGAATTTTTTAAAAAACCATACAACACATGATTCTGTATTAAAATTTACCCTTTAAAACATATCTTAGAAGTAATTTTAAATTCAGAATATGTCTGAACCAGCATTATCCTTATGAATTCACAACCATTAAATCAAATCCGTGTAAGTATCAACCTATGATTGATAAAATTATTATGCATTTTTGCGTAGGATGTTCACTTTGGGGACCACCACCCATTTATCGATAAATTAATTGAACAATTGGCGAACGGTGTTTAATGCATGTGTTCAAATATTTCTGGGACCATCACACTATTTATTCTCTAGAAAATTATATAAAGTGTGTTTGTTGTAGAAAAGCATTTCCTACAATTTACTAAAATCAATCAATCAATATATATATATATATTTAATAATGTGGGAATCCACAGTCGCTATTTGACAAGTGCGGATAAACCCCGGTTGAACCTAATAGTATGCAAACTTGCCCAACAAAGTAAGTCAAACTAGGTGAACCATGTGTAGTAAGTCAGACCTAAAGATATCGGGGTTTGAACCCGGTCACGGGTCCACCCCCACATTTGATCATATGGCAGTTAATGCACCGACCCATCGACGCTATAATATAATGTTGGGGTGCAAACCCAAGTCCCACATCGGAAGTTGTGAAGAAAATTGTACACTATAAGTTCCAAGTGAACTCCACTAGTATGAGACCTTTTGGAGTAAGTCCAAAAACAAATCTGCGCAGGTTAAGCCCAAAACGGATAATATTATACTACCGTTGAGTTGACCTGGTATTAGAGTATTTATTTTGTGATTGGCCGTCTCAAAATAAAAATACGCATACTTTCTAACTTGACAGAGAGATTATTATTTAAACAAAAATCTCAATCCTCCAAACTTATTTCACAGCGTCACCAATCCTAATACTATTCTCAGCCAAAAACTTTTAACTCCAGAGTTTTGATGGGATTGGATGCATTAAGTTGGCATGGGCTGTGCAATCTAGACTTTCGAACTCAAGGACAAACACACCTACTTTATCTTTTTCTTTATTGAAATGAATACAAATTATTCACTCTTTTTTGTAAGTTTGTGGTCCTATTTACGTGTTACTTTGCAGCAACAACAGCAGCAGTTTCAGTGAAATAAAACGTGCAAATTTGTCTGTAGTCACTTGGAGCATCCATAAGAGCTAACACATTATCGTTCTCACCTTCCATCCATAGTTATTATCACACACACACACACACTCTCTCTCTCTCTCTCTCAATTATTGATCATAATAATGAAGACTCTTCTCCTCTCTCTGTGTTTTCTTTTCTTCTTCGCCATTTCAGCTGCTCAAGACCAAGATTTGCGAGTTTTTGATACCAATGGAGATCAGCTGAAGGTACACTCCACTAAAATAACTCCACTAAAACATTTCTTTCTAATCAATTTTGTAGAATTGAATTAAAATTGAATTGATCATCTTTTTCACAATTATAGTGATGCAATTTGCCTAATTTTCCCTGTTTCCGTATCCTCGAATGGACAAAATTCGCGCTTCTCATTTGAAACGCCCGATGAACGAAAGATGCGATGATGTCCGACCTTAAATAAAAAACAAAATAAAAACTCTCAGTTGTGCTCTCTTGTGAGTTTTACGCAGCCTTTTACTATTCATATTTTTCTTCCCTAAAAAATATCACATCAAATAATTATTATTTTTTATATTATAATATAAATTTATTTTAAATTCAAAATATTATTTCAACCTCTATTTATATCACATCAAACAACTATTCAAATTCAACTTTTTATTATTCAAAAGTTCAAACCCAAAAACTAAAACCACAAACAAACACACCCAATTTTTCTTATTTTGTATTTATTTTCTTAGATTTTAGGATTTTTGAACCTATAAATATTAACGGTTTAGACAGAAAATTTTGAAGAGTTTTGAAAATTTTGAAAAAAAAGTAAAAAAGTAGTATTTTATTTGACATTTTGCGACAGAAAATGTATTTTATGTGATGTTTTTCCAAAAGTAAATTGTGTCAAATGAGTTAAAGTTGATTGTAAAAATGAAGCTAGTTTCATTAATAATCATACGTTCAATTTTTTATTGGAAAATTACATTGACTCGGCTATCTCAATTCGTGCAATCGGCATCATATAGGCCGGAGAGAAGTACTACATTGTGTCTTCCATCCGAGGTGCCGGCGGCGGCGGCCTTTTTCTCTCCAACTACAGCGCCGGAGGTTGCGAAATCACCGTGGTTCAATCAGGTAACGACCTCTATAGGGGCATTCCATGGAGCTTCCATCCTCCAAGTCCCGAGCAAGCCTTCATCTATGTCTCCCAGTCCCTCAATGTCAAGGCAGCCAACCCCCCGGCGTCGTGCACCAACGCCACCTCATGGAGCATCGGCACACTCGACAGCGCCTCTGGAGGGCTGCTAATCCAACTCACCGGAACTCGCGGTTTTCCTAGCTGCACGACATACCAAAACTGGTTCAAGATCGAGAGGGGCAGATTTTCGGATACCTACAAGTTCGTGTTCAACCCTGTTGACATCTGCTCGCCCGCCACCGAGAATTTCAATTTGAGCTTAGCATTCCCGTCGGGAGCGAGGACTCTTGTGCTGCCCTTCGACAAGAACACCATCTCCTTCGACTTCGAGTTCTTTAAGGCAGAAGGTAGTAGTAACAAAGCCTATGTGCAGTAAGGAATTGAGTGAAGGAATAAATTTACATGGATCGACCATGGCTGCTACTGTTGTGCTGTTCTGTCTCTTTGGGTTCTTATTACGATAAATAAAACTTGTTCTTGAGATGATTGTTGGGGGAGAGATAGACAGCAGATGGTGTGTGTCTTATGTATGTCTTGTTGGAGATTCATCTAACCA
This sequence comes from Andrographis paniculata, assembly GCF_009805555.1. Lineage (NCBI taxonomy): Eukaryota > Viridiplantae > Streptophyta > Magnoliopsida > Lamiales > Acanthaceae > Andrographis > Andrographis paniculata. The sequence goes on from NW_026137588.1 coordinate 269,946, forward strand.
GAAATAAATTTCTAGCTACTACTTGCTATCGTGCACAAATTTACTCCATTCATCCCAACTAAAATTACATTTTTATCATTATGTGTATCTCATTTAAAAATATTAATTTTTTTATTATAATAAATATAATCTCATATTACTACCCAAATATCCTTTATTTAAATTACAAATATATCACTAAGATATACATAATATATAGAAGAAAAAAAAATCAAAATCATGTTATTCGTTTTCAATAATTAATTAAATATTATTATTTTTAATATACTAAAAAAAAATTCAAATAAATATTTTCGTCCTAGAGAGAGAGTATATATTTCCTCACCTTTTTCTTTTCACTTTGTTCTTTAAATTTATCAAATTATTAATTTTGACAAAATAAAAAAATTATATTTAACTATTATCCTTCATTTTAATATTTATTTATCTATTATATTCTCTATTTTTATTATCTTTAATTATCAACAAAATTTTCAAGAAATATTTTTAACTATCTTTTTTCTTTTATTATTTTTTTTAATAAAATATTTAATTTTTTTTTTTTTTTTTTAATTCATGAGCGGGATGCAAGTGAACTATTTACTATTTAATTCATCCATGTAATTGTATATATTTCAAAGTGGCTCATTCAAGTCGTCCTCCACTTTGGTGTGGAACCCAGCATATATATAGACTCCTTCAATATTGACTTAAAATGCTTGATTTTAGCTCATACTCTCAAAGGGATCGTGGATCAAATTAATTTCGGGACCAACAGAATGAAATGTGCAAGATTAAGACTAAAAACAAAGGTAATGGAAATCGAGATGAACATACACACAAAAAAGACAAAAGTTTGGTGACCAAATCGATTAACTTATGTCCACTGGTGGCTAAGTCAAATATAATCACTAGTATAAGTAAAGTGAAGATTTGAGAGAGTGTAATCAATATTTATAGACACTAGCTTATGTTGGTTGACTCCTATATATAGATAAATTAATTATACATATCTCAAACAATCTTAAATTTTTAGGTAAAATGACCATTCAAATTATTTAACATAGTATCAAATCCATAGGTAAAAACATTTTAGGTAAGACAGTCATTTAAATTATTTAACATGGTATCAGCCATAGGTAAAAATATTTTAGGTGCGACAGTCATTCAGATCATCTAACAACGTAAAAGCCTAATAAGTTTGGATTTTCGCTACACTTGGACGATTCATCTTAGACTTCACATTGTAATTCCGGTAATAACATATAGAAGCAAGAATTCTTTTTTTTTTTCTCATTTGTAAGTAAGTTGGTGGCCTTATTTAGTTCCAACGTTAATGAAGACAGTGTCCTTGCTGCAGCTGCTTCAATGACATAGAACGTGCAAATTTTTTCTGTGGTTTTTTCGAGCATTATCTATAAGAGACACCACATTATTGTTTTTACAACCTACCCATAATTATTACAATTCTCTCTCTCTCTCTCTCTCTCTCTCTCTCTCTCTCTCTCTCTCTCTCTCTCTCTCTCTCTCTCTCTCTCTCTCTCTCTCTCTCTCTCTCTCTCTCTCTCTCTCTCTCTCTCTCTCTCTCTCTCTATTATTGATCATAGTAATGAAGGCCCTCTTTCTCTTTCTATGTTTTCTTTTCCTCTTCACAATCTCAGCTGCTGAAGAAGATGCTGCAGTTCGTGACACCGATGGAGATCATCTCATGGTAAACTTCACTTAATTGGGTCCTGAATTAACTTAGCTAACTATATATTGCCTCAAATTAATAACTCTACGAAAATGAAAAATATATGTTTGATATAATATATTTGGAGGAAAAATAGTTTGTTTGTTTGAGGGTTTGGATTTTTTTTTGTGATTTGAATATTAAGAACTCTCAATTTGCATAATTGTATAATATGATATAAATAAGTATTTTATGTGATGTTTTGAATATACATTAATTAATTTTTAATATAATATAAAAAAAATAAAAAACAGATAGTTGATTTGATATTATTACTTTTTTTATATATATAATAGTAAAAATGTTATATAAAAGAACACATACAATTTCAAATTGCATAGAATTTAATTTAATTTAAGGATTGTCATAAAAAGTTTATTTCTCTAATATATTATTTTCCTGTTTGAAACAAATAAGAAATTAATATGATGATTTTTTTATTTTTTTATTCCTATTTTTCTGTATTAATTTAATTTCAAACCGAGCATACACTACTCTCAAAAAGCCATGTTGGCGCTGTGGGTGACTCTCGTTTTTAGATAAATAAATAAATAAATTATACATATTCTTAAGAGTTTAAACTTTTAGATGAGTTACTGTCAGTTTACATTATCTTACATGATATCAGAGCCTTGTAAGTAAATAAATAAATAATGTTTATTTTAATAGTTTAAATTTTTAAGTGAAACAGTCATTTAAATCGTCATCTTACACGCCTCCAAGACACCATGCCAAGCCTGTTCCAATTTTAGTATATTTGTGCTACTTTCTGCACTAAAACTCGGCATTATGTCTTTTGCATCAAAATGACTTTTATACTTAATGCCGCGCCTCCTGCTGCAGGCCGGAAACAAGTACTACATTGTGCCTACCCTCCGAGGCTCCGGCGGCGGCCTTTTACTATCCGACTACAACAGCGAAGGTTGCGAGATCACAGTTGCCCAATCAGGAGACAAACGTAATAGAGGCATTCCTTGGAGTTTCCATCCTGCAGACCCCGCGCAAACCCACATCAATATCTCCGAGTCTCTAAATATCAAGTCAGTATATCCGGTGGCGTGCACTGGATCCATCGTGTGGCGCATTGGCAGCGCCGACTCTGCCTCAGAAGGGCAACTAATCCAACTCGCCGGATCGCTCGGAGATCCTAGCTGCTGGCCATATACTACTACCTGGTTCAAGATAGAGAAGGGCAAATATCAGAACTCCTACAAGTTTGTTTACAACCCGGAAGACATTTGCCCTGAAGCTACCGAGGATTCCAACTTGAGCATTGGAGTCGGGTCGGGAGCGAGGACTCTGGTTCTGCCTTTTAACAGCAGAAGCCGCGCCTTCGACTTTGGTATTTTTAAGGTAAGAGGTAGCGATAGAGCCTACGTGCAGTAAGAAAATGAAGGAAGTAATTAATGTGGATCGATCGTCGTTACTACGTGCTGTTGTGATGTCTGTTCTGTTAGGTTCTAATTATCATGAATAAAATGTGTTGTTAAGATTATGGCTGACTATACACAGCAGATGATGTTTGTGTCTGCGTGTTTTATGTAAGCTTTCTTGGAGATTCGTCTCACCAGTAATAAATTTTTTTCTACTGCTTGTTATGGTGCACATATACATATACATACATATATGTAATATAGGACTATTTCACATCTTGCACCTGTTTCTGTTGTTGTATACTGTCTGCGATCTGTCTGTTGTCGGCTATTTAGGAAACCACAGGTGGGTTTGACGTTTCATGCAAAGTTTAGGAAACTATGAAGGGATTTGACGTGCCTCACCAACAATGTGTTGGCTACATCTACGGGCACAAACGGAGAACAAATTTTATTGAAGCTAGGTTAAGTATCCCTAAGTCTCTTTAAAAAACTAAGAAAATAGATCACGGGCTCAGCCTAATACCAACTCAAAAGCTCAATACTGCACACCGTCGGACGGGCCCAACTCGGCGCCCCCGGACCCAGGCAAGGGGACTTCGCCCCCTCTTGACTGTCCGACTCGCTAACTGGTCAACGAGACTCGTGAAAACTCAGCGAAGTGACAAACTATATTCAAAGCATATCAACATAATTATTTCAAATTGGTTCATTCAAGAAATCCTCGACTTTGTGTATTATTTTGTGTGTAACCTATATGATATTACCATTGTCGAATTTTGTTTGGTATTTTTACTTTTGGCAAACTATTTTTAGTGGTAGAATTTTACCCATGATATAAAGTTAATAGACAGCCTTACTTACTTCCAACGGTAATGAATGCATTGTCCTTGCAGCAGTTGCTTCATCTAAATAAAACCTGCAAATTTGTCTGTAGTCTCTTGGAGCATCCATTAAAAGGCATCACATTATTGTTCTTACATCCCATTCATAATTCTTACACTTCTGTCTCTAGAATAATTAGATTATAGATCATAGTAGAGATTGATTTTCTTCGATTTCAGTTTTAGTTCTAATTAATAAAATTACGTTGGATCTTAATCTTCAAATTTTCTCTTGTTCAGCTATCTTGATTCGTGCAATCACTATTTCAGCTGTAAATTTTCTTCTTCACTATTTCAGCTGCTCAAAAAGATTATGCAGTTTGCAGTCTATTAGGTTCTGGCCGGTCACGGATCTACTCAGAGCACACTCGTTGAATAGGGTCGTAGCTTCTCACCATATTTATATATAAAGAAAAAAAGATTCTGCAGTTTTTAAAGTAAAGGGGAATCCACTCACGGTACACTTGAATTAAATTGAATTGCATTGGTGCTGCTTCTGCTCATCTCTTTAACAATTACAGGCTGGAGAAAAGTACTTAATTCATCGTGTCTGAAAGCTGGTGATGGAGACAAACAACAATGTTGGTTGTTTTGGGGGGAAAATGAATTGGGTATCATTATTCCCAAAACCAAACACAATAAACACAACACACTACATATACATACAAGTGGTAGTTTTATCATTATATATATAAACAATAATAAATATATACACTATATAATATCCCCTCAAACTCAAGGTGATCGCTGTAGACATCAACTTGAGTTTTACATAAGAGAATATGAAAACGATGAGGAGAAAGATTTGGCGAGGAGATCTTTGGTGGAGATCATCATCGCAAGAGAAAAATAAAAATAGATTTTGATGTAATAATTGAATGTAAAATAATTCTTTTATCATAGTATAGACGAATAAGTCTTTTATTTGATTTTTTTTAATTTACTCCTATTCCAACACCTGGCTAGTTCATGCAATGGCGATGCATAAGAAATGGCGAGGCAAATTCAGGACATGCACATTTAGGTGCGAGAACGCTTCATTAAATAGAACACAAAGTATAAACAATAGGTAGACAATCATCAGAAGCTTTTTTTTTTTTTTTTTTTTAATAATATGGAAACTCGCATCAGCTACCGGTCGAGTAGCTACTCAGCGGAAGCTTATTGTCTTTTAAGAGTGGGGATTCATTTGAAAATATAATGAGCCAGCATAGGATCACCAGCCCCTCTCCTGTCCCCCAGCCCCCAATCCTCTCTAATATATACAATACATATATATGATATACAAATACATATATATATATATTACAGTCAGAATAGCATGTTGAATCTTTAAATTCAGCATTGTTTGATGTCATCTCAACCATTGATTTAAATACTTTGTTATTTCATTAAAATTATTAAATGTAAATTAAAGATTGAGATAATATTTAGCATGTACTGAAGTAATACAAAGATCAGCACATGATTCATACATTATATTATTATATATAGTTATATATATATACATATAGTATATATATATCACTTTGTGTGAGGAGTGTCGAGAATCCCATCAGATAATGAGCGGTTTCAGCTGTTTTTTAAAAGTACACCCGCCCGCTGATGGTTAACACATACAAAATTGAGCTGCTCTGCCACTACACTACATCAATAAAATTCAATGTCTCCGACCTATGTCTCAACCTTGATGATGACGACGATGATAAATTAAAATTAGTCATAGCAAAATTATTTTTTAAAATCCTATTATAACCTAATTAGCATATCTCAAAGTGAAAAATAACAAAAAATATTTGAAAGATAAATGATGTTTTTATGTGATATAAATTTATATTTAACTATATGTTTTGATTATAAAATGTTTTTAAATTTAATAATTTAGATAAATTGGAGATGAGAGAATTTAATAAGAAGTACGAAAAAATCTAGGTGAAGATACTACTCAACAAAATAAGATATGGACAATTATGACACATGCTTGAATGTCAATTCCTCATTAATATAATAGTAATTGGTGAGGTCCCCCTAATCGGATATGTTGTTGACAACATAATTTATCAGCGTAGCCACGTCACCTTACTTTCGTACGTAAATTAATTAGAGATGGAATTACGGACGAATATCTTCCGTTCGTAAATATCCAATCACTATAACTCATATATCCAAGTTTGGCTGAGCCTGGAACATAATTTGTATTTCATTTTTTAGTCTGTCCACTAAATTTATGTTTGGAAAAATCAATAAATTTATATTTAACTATTATCCTCTATTCAACACTTATTTATACCAAATGTCACTACCTACCATTACTGTTCTCCATTCCCTCACATATTTTTTCGATCTCCCCTAAATTCTTATTACACCTCTTTCCAGGGAAAAGATTAATTCATAACTATTGTAATGAAGGTCCAAACAATCCTGTGTATGTGTCTGTGTTCTCTTCTCTCCTGCACCATTTCAGCACGTCCACCAATTAGGAGTGCAGTTTTTGACGTGGATGGAAACGAGCTCCGGGTACCTATACTGCATCTTGTTAATTTGAATTTAAGAATTACCTCAATTAATTAGGGTTTCTTTAAGCACATTTCGTCGCGTTAACAAATTTTTTGATGTGATATCTTAAATAAAAATATATATATATATATATTCACTTTTTTTTTCTGTCAGTTTCTTAAAATTCTTCTTATTTTTTTATTATGTAAAAAATCATTTTAGTTTTTTTACTATATGTACCAAAAAATACACATCACATTAAATTTTTATATTATATTTAAAGTTAATTTTACTTCAAAATATTGTTATTAATTTTTATTTATAATTCATTAAAGAACTATTTTATTTTGAATTTTACTATTTAAAATTCAAATTCAAAACTTAAACAACGTAAAAATAACAAACCCATCATGTCTTTTTAAATGAAAGTTTTTATAAATTAATGTGAAAATAAGTTTGAAAACAAAAGGCTAGTGTTTTGTTTGTAGGTTTTTGAATGGGTCATAAGTTTTTAAAATAATAAAATTTTAAATTAAAATAATTATTTAATATAATATTTTTTAACATAGAAATCATTTTTAACATAATATTAAAAATAATAATTTAATTTAATATTTTAAGGAAAAAATTAATAGATAGTAAAGTTAGAATTAAAAATCCACTTAACAGAGCCAAGAAACCAAAGTGTTTTATCTATTTTATAAACAATTCTATATCTTTTAAATTGATCAAACTTACGGCTTCCCATTCTTTAATTTAAAACAGGCCGGGCCGAGGTACTACATGATGTACGGCGGCAGAACCGTTGGAGACAGCGGCGGTGGCCTTACAGTAATCGACCTTAGTGGAGGAGGTTGCCCCAACGCCGTGACTGTAACATGATCCAACCGTGATCGCGGCCAGCCATGGACTTTCCATCCGGCGAACACTGAGGAAACTGTCATTCGTGTATCCAAATCTTTCAAAGTTAAGTTAGGAATCCCGCTCGATTGGACTAATTCTGCGCCGATGCCGGAACACAGCAAGGGCTGCCAATTCAGCTCGGCGCGCCATGTGGGGAGACCGGCTGCGACGCTTTTTCTAACTGGTTCAAGGTAGAAAAAAATAGTGACTTCAGGTGGAACAGCTACAGGTTATTGTTCAACCCGGGCAACGTGTGCCGCGTCGCCACGGAGAAATATGATCTGAGCACTGAATATGCAGCAGGAAGAAGGCCTCTGGTTGTGTCCTTGGACAAATGGAGCAGCAGCTCCTTCAATGTTGTGTTTATGAAGGACAAAAATGGCATAAAGACTACTGTCGAGTAACTCACATTGTTGCATAATGTTGGCTTCAAATGATCGAAAATGAGTTTGTTATATATGTATGCTTTTCTTGGATTCATGTTGAATATATAACACCGTCAATTGTTTTGTATTACTAAAAGAATGTCGTGACAATAAATTGTCTCAAAACTATTCACAAATGCCACTGAAACTATATTTTGTCTCGAACACGTGACAATTTCCGAGACAATATTTTATCTCAAAAGAATTAATGACAATATTTGATACTGTATACTATACTGTATCTCAAAATAATTGTACCAATATTAAAGTTTGTACAATCTAATGGTAAAATAAATTAATTATTTTGGCTAGTTCATTTCTTATAATATTTCCACCTCATATACAAAATATGAATATTAACAGAAACAATTAATAGACTAAAATCCAAATTAAATTATATCTGACTTTGAATAGAAATTGACACAATTAAACAAAAGGCAAAAAGAAACACAATCAAACAGGCAGACCTTTAATCGAATTAGAAAATTAAAGAATTGAACCAAATAAAATTTCAATATAAACAATTTTGACACTTTCTTCTAACCGCTTCAAGGCAACATTCCTTTCCTGCAATACTTCTGCTGGGGGCAATGTGGGGAACAGCAAGAGCAGGGGAGATTCAACTCACCATGGATCACTTTGTCGATGACATCGACTAACAAAGAGTGTTTCCCCGACAACAGTGGTGACAGCCCTCCGGTGGCTCTAATTGGACAGCAGCTGTAGCAGCGATTTTCTTCTAACAGACCTGATAGACATCAACCAACGATGATTTCTTCTCCGATTTTCTTCCCCTTCGATAACAGCGGTAGCTGGAATCAATGTGTTCAGCCAGGGGCGGAATTACATAGTAGCTAGGAGGCTCAACTGACCCAGCCCTCAAGATATATGTATTTTTTAATGTAAAAAAAATAAAATTATGTATTTTATAGTAACTTGCCTCCTAATTTTTTATTTTGTAATATAAAAAATTATAAAAATTTTATCCCTATGTTGATTTATATTTTTAGTCATTGAATTTTATTTTTTATAGTAAACATATATTAAATTTTATGTAATTTTATTGAAATTTTTTCTAAAACATTTAAATTTTTCAATTTTTTTTATCTTTTGCCGCGGTGTACTATATGAATAAAAAAAACATTGAATCAATAAAAAAAAAAAAAAAATCGATTTTGCCCCCCCGAACTTTTACTGCTGGTTCCGTTACTGTGTTCAACCCCAAGTTCAATATTGTCTCCCTGGGAGCTGACATGAACATCTACTTCCGGTATACGAAGAAAGAAAAGAGGCTCACATCGCTCCACCCTGAGATCGAGGAGCTTCTGTTCACTTTTAAGATGATGACTAAATTAATTTTTACAAATGCAACTCTTGTAACTAATCAAAAGTGTTCTGATGATTGTCAAATGGCTTATAGAGGTGTGCTGAAAGACAAGAATAAGCCATATTGTATAATTCGTTTCAAGCCAACATATAATGGCATAAAGACCTGTGTCGAGAAACTTACATTAGTGTTTTATGTTGGATTCAAATGATATATCCAAAATAAGTTTGTTATATATGTATGTATGTTGCGCTTCGGCACACATAAAAAAGTTGGAGTTGAATAACAGTATGTACTATATGTTCATACTTAAAACGTATGATGTATACAACTATCTCATGTCTTGCCATACTGCCATTGGATTCTTGTTTGAATAAATATATCTGGCGAGTCATGCATAGCAGGTCAAGGTGCCTAGGCAGGCTGGACCGGCCCATAACCATTTGATTTTGACTCACTTTAGCCTGAACTTGGTTGAATTTTTTAATACGACAGGTTGGTCCGGTTAATGCATTTATGGTCATTTATAATACATTTATTGTATATTTTTAATATGTAATAATTCTTTTATTAAATTGATCCAGACCGGGACTGCATTTTTTTAATGGGTCCCAGTCTTGGGCTGGGTTGGAACGAGCCAATCCGGTCCAGCAACTTGAGTGGCGCCGAAATATTTTTATAATGATATGGTAACTTGTTGGGACTTGGTAAACTCAATATATAATATTGATCGGATTTGTTTTTATATCCTCCAAAAGGCCTCGTACTAATGGAGTTTACTTGGGACTTATAAGGTGTGTAATTTTCTTCACCACTTTCAATGTGGGACTTGGGTTTGTACCCCAACATAACCCGCAGCTCCAAGTGTCTTTTGGGTAAATATCCAGCCGAACTTAATAGCCGCGTCGGAGGTTTGAACCTAGTTTTTTTTGGTATCGCACATGTGTAGTAGATTCATATTTTATTTTTTATTTTTTGGATAATTTAGGTTTCCGCAGCTACTACTCTTTGAGTGGTTCTACATAAACACCCTATCGAATCTAATAGTCTGGAAATTAGGTCCAACAATCGAAAGTGTATCAAGAGAAAAGCTCTGGTTGTTTCTTTAGAGAAATGGAGAAAGATTTCATAAAGACTTGTGTCGGAGTAACTCATATATTGTTGACATGAAAAATCATAATTAATTTACTTAAACGATATTCAACACTGCTCAAGTCAAGTATCACACCACGCTGCAGAGCCGACTCCACTCGGTACACCAGGCATTTTATTATCCAGCTGTCCCAAAATTCACTATGCCTAATGGTTCCATTTGTTTATCAAGTCCGTCAGTCTTGTGTGAGGCCGTAACTTTATGTTCAGACGTGCTAAGTCATGATTAATTTTTATTGGTAACAATATTGAACAATTATTTCATTTCAATATTTTACTATTCAAAACACCATAATCAAACACAAGTTTATTTAATTAATTATAAGTTTGGAAAGGGGAGTTCATATAATAATACCATTAAACACGTTTTCAAAGCTTTCATTTGACTTTGGATATTTATTTAAACAGATCTAATATTATGGGATTTGGATGGGGTCACTATATTGAAATGTATTGCATAAAAATATAAAAAAAATAAAAAAAACACTATGCTGATACCATATCCATTTTTTTGACATACTATACCAATTTTTCAGTATAAGGTTAGACCTAATACAGTGCAGAAATTAACAATGTACTATAAAAGTATTAGATATATACTAAAAATTATATTACATTATCATAATTAAACATAATAATATAAATACATTAATTAGTTCTTTTACTTAGATATAGGGAATTGTTTAAATAATATAAAAATAATGAATTTGTGTAATATATTAATTTTTTAAAAAATATTTTGGATATATTTTACTAAAAGAATACACATTTTGGTACCGTAAGTATATATCCCGACATACAAAATTCAAAATTTCGTATCATACATTACCAAAAATTACCGTTTTCGATGAATATGGTATTTTTGGGAGGTCATAGACAATATATGGCCTTTTTGTTTTTTGTACACTAATTTTAGTTTAAATATTTTGTTTATTTGAAATTTATGAGAAAAAAAATAATTATATTTTGACTAGTAACCATGCAAACAGAACAACAGTAAAAAAAAAAAAAAAAAAAAAAAAAAAAAAAAAAAAAATCAGCCTTGGGACTCCTAAATTGAATAACAAAAAAAATGGGTGTGAAACCTTAATCATAAACTAAAGCGAAAAGTATATATGGAGTTTATTTAAATATAAGCTTGAAAGTGAGTTTATATAATAGGCAAAATTGTTTATACTTTGAAAGTTCCTATAATTCTTCCAATGAGCTTAAAGCTACATTAGACTTTTTCGTGTATTAAAAAATATTGTACAAAATCTCTTAAAAATTGCCCACTTCCTGACATTTTCAAAATATTGCACAAAAATCTCTAAAAAATATTCTATGCAATCTTTTTAAGACAAAAAAAATTTAATACAATTTCTAAAACACATGTGGTTATGAGGAATAATAATATAATAATCCCGCTAAAGCGCGAGTTTTGGAGAAGTCATATGCGCCCATGTTTCCAAATCTTTTATTTGACTTTAGATATTTATTTAATTAAGAAACTTTGCAAAGTTCAAAATTGTTATTCCATAGCATCGATCGCGCACTGTATCAAATAATAATAATAATAATAATAATAATAATAATAATAATAATAATAATAATAATAATAATAATAGGTTAACAGATCTGATATTACGGGATTTGGATGCATGAAATGATAATGGCTTCCATTGATTATACATATATATGTATTCTTGAAGGGTTGGGAGTTGATTAGAGCTAATAATACACACTAGACCATGTTGATTTAGCTATAATTCATTATATTATAAATTAATTCAATGATTATTATAACAGTAAAACGGAAATATGTTATTTGAGAAATTAGGGCAAGGTGAATACGAACCGAGAGGATGATGGCAAGAGCATAAGGGAAAAGACAAAGACGAACCGCGACAAGGAAGAAGAAATGGCGGGAAGACGAGGATGAACAACTTATAGCAAGAAGAAAAGGAAGATATCGAAGGTGGAGAACGACAAAAATGTTTAATTTGACATGATAAAATGCAAAAATCTAGACAGATGAACAAAAATAAAGTTGAAAATAATTAAATAAAAAAAAAAGTTCGAGAAAATATTTTAGGATCAATCGTGTACGAAAATTGAAGCTAGAAAGCATATAAGGAAACAATTTCAGCTCAGAATTACGATATTATCCTAATTCAATATGGACCCTTCAATTATACACTAATACGATCTAAATGTCCATGTTTAATCAGACCAATGCTAACCCTTACGTTCTCACGGTATCGTAACCACCGCCTATTTATATATGTATGCATGCAAATCTCTAACTAGGATGGCGGCTACAGTGCTGAATTTTATCACATAGTATTACTACAAACAGTACATTGTGTATGTTAATATAATATCAATACAGCACATGCTATAGTATCAACAATACACAATATTACTATAGACAGCACACATATGTTAATATAATACAAATACAGTACAACTAACATCACATGCTATAGCACACACAACAGTTAATTGTTAGCGCATGACATGTATACAGCACACTTGTTATTATAAAAAATAACACATACCTTTATTATACACAGCATGTGTTGTGTATAATACTAATATGTGCTTTTTTGTATATATAATACGTGTTAATATGAAAAATCAGCATGGTGCGTAACCATCCCCTCTAGCTAGTTAAATAATTAAGTTTAGGGGGAAATTTGTATATAGAGTCGTAGATCTAAATAATGCGAAAATAAAATTAAAAATACAACTAAACAAAGCCTAAACTTTTTTGTCACTCTAATTAACATCTATAAAAAGGCAGATGAGATGAGAATGGATGATCATACGATCCCCAAGCTAATTAATTAAGTCGTCATGAAGTTTCTCTTGTTCTACTTGTCATCATTCTTCTTCTCTTTCTTTTGCACCTACTCGGCGACTACTCCAAAGCCAACTATAATTTTCGACACCACAGGGGAGCCACTCAAGGTACTAAACCTAAACACACAAACTTAGCGTTTGTTTGGTTGTAATTTAAAATTGATTCGAAATAAGATAATGATTTAAGTTTTTGTTTAAATAGTATTTTGATGTAAAATTTTGAAAAAATAATAGTATATTTTTATTGAAAACTATGCATAGTAAATAGTGTTGATTTCAATTTGAAATAACAAAAGAACAAACTATATATTCATTGTATTTATGCATATATATATATATATATACATTGCTCGAGGTCTAATTTGTAAGATATAAATATATACCGTTTGATTCACAACAGGTCGGAGAAAAATACTATGTCCTTAGAAAGCCAACGATACTCAACTCGGGGGCATTTGGGGGCCTAAAACTCTCTGACTACTCGAATCAAGGATGCGCTAATGTCCTGACACAAGCATCCCCCTCGGAATTAGGTATCCCTGTCAGCTTCCATCCCCTGCAAGGATCCGACATCCGTCTCTCCCAATCACTCAACATTAGGTTCGAAACCACCAAGCCGGCGTGCGCCAGCTCCACAGTGTGGCAAGTAGGCAAGACCGATCCAGTTTCACAGTTACCATTAATAACTATTGGAGGCGTGCTAGGTAATCCAAGTTGCGCCAATGCCCGGAACGGGTTCAGGATTGAGAAGGGTTCGATCCCCAACACCTACAGGTTGGTGTCATTCCCAAACGACATTTGCAACGTGGCTGCCATAAACCATGAGGTGGTTATTGTTACGGGAAGCAATGGACAAAAAGTTTTGGTTCGATCTAACAGCAGCCATAAAAAATATAATGTTGTTTTCGCGAAAGCACCACCACCGTAAGGCGTCGTTTCGATTTCATTTAATTTGTTCTTCTCTTTTCCTTTTTTTTTTTTTTTTCTAATCCCACACATGCGTACACTCACGCACTTCATAGAATTGAACCTGTTGAGCTACACCTTCAAGCATGCCAATAAGTGCTCAACCGCTTGAGCTATAATTTATCGGGGATTTTGTTTAATTTGAGATCTTCTGTAATTTATTCATGTGAAATATATATATATATATATATATTCATTGAATTAATGATTTGTTCTGTAATTGCTGCTTTCTAATTTCTTAACTTTGCTTGCTTTCTTTAATAATGTCAGCTCTAATTTATACTGTCAACCCTGTCCTTCAAATATATATATTTTTTTCACTATTATGAAAAAAAGAAAGGGTCATATCCTCACTTCTGTTTTTAATAAAAAATGATATTGTACTTTTTAACATAAAACAAAAACAAAATTATCAAAAAAATGCCCACACATTAAAATATAATGCCCAAAAGTTTAAACTATATTGTCGTCGTTTGTGGAACAATGTTATTAACCACACAATGAAATAGCACAACAATTAATGTGTGATAAACCAGTAGTAATAAAACCTAGTCCGAAGTAAGGAATGTAAATCCAAGAAGAAGAAAAGCAATACATGACACAATGTGTTTGTCGACTCAATTCATCTATAAATAACCTATATTTGAGGAGATCAATAATGACCGTCTCACCTAAAAGCTCGAACTTTTTAGGGAGACTAAGCCACTAGTTACATATCCCGCAAACGGGAGTCCTCAACACGCCCCCTCAGGTGCAAGTGGGTCTGCGAAACTTGCACATGCATATGCCACAAATGGGGACGGGCAGGACTCGAACTCGAGACCTAACCTAGGCTCTGATACCATGTCGGATGCTAATGACCGTCTCACCTAAAAGTTTTAGTTCGAGCTTTTAGGTGAGACGGTCATTAGCTTCCGACATTCATTATCACCTAACATGAGGTTACGAGGACTTAAGCCACCAGTTGTCACTACACTGCAATAACATCAGCATATCTCTAATCTATCAACATCTCTAGCTGGATTTTTTTATTTCTCCTTCCGTTCGACTTCCACCGACCTTAAAATTTGAAACAAGGAGAGTAAAAGGCACGAATTTGAGAGCGCGGAATGCATTATCTTACTGGAATTCTACTATCAACTACACACACCAACTCTTTATGTCGGGCTGGTCATACAACCTCAAACTTGACTGTATAAAGTAACACAATCAATATTATTTGCACTGAAATGGAATGAAGTGTTTTCTAGTCATATGTTTTTGTCTCCTCTAGGACTAGAGATTACAAGAAAAAATAGAGAATGCAGCTAACCTTCAAGTTCTAACTCTCTACACCAATAGAGGCACTTTCCACAGTTCACACTCATCATAGAGAGATTAACATATGTCAAATTTGATCAAATGAGATTTTATTTTTTATTTCAGTTAAACTTTATCCTCCTTTTTGGATATAGTACCACGAAATAAATGAGCAGGAATAAACTCACTCACACACTCATCATCCAAGTCATTATCCAAGAATGCGTTTCATCCAGTACAAATATAATACATGCTAATTGAACAGCGCAAGGTTATAGACACTCTTTACAAACGAATTACTAAGTTGCAATAACATCGGACTAAAAATAAAAACAGTAGCAAACTTCGAAGCAAAGATGAGGGTGACGGCAAAGATGAACTGTGACGAGGACCAAAAAAAAGGTAGGAGGGATGACAAATTAAGATGAGGGAAATAGCTAAGATGAACAGTGATGAGGATGATCCAAGTCATGGAGGACAACAAAGATGTTCCACATGATCAAGTGCAAAAATCTAGACAGACGAATAAAAATAAATTTGAAAAGAAAAGTTTCAAATTTTCAATAAAGAAAAAAAAAATTCAAAAGCGAATGTTTTAATTTCATCGGTGCATCAAATTCAACCACATAAGGAAAACACACACTATGAAGCTAGAAAGCATAAAAGTAAATAATTTCATCCGACATATTTTGAATATAAAATTAATCTTTAATATAATATAAATATAAAAATCACGTGTTTAATTTGATATTCTTTAAAAAAAAAAAAATTAATTAATAGTAAATTTTTCGAAGAATCCCATAAACAAAACACACCCATATGATCTCAATGTCATCACCACAATGCCAATTATACTTATGGTGTCAGTACCATAACCGCAGCTTATTTATATATTTATGTGTGCATCATATCTCCAGCTACTCATATGATTAATTTTGGAGTGAAAATTATAATAAAGTCGTATATCTGAATAATACGATAATAAAATTGAAAATACAACTAAGCAGAGCCTACATTTTTCTGTCACTCTACTCACTCCAACATCTATAAAAAGGCTCGTAGATGAGATGAGAATGGATGATCATACAATCCCCAAGCTAATTAATTAAGTCATCATGAAGTTTCTCTTCTTCTTCTTGTCGTCGTTCTTCTTCTCCTTCTTTTGCACCTACTCGGCGACTACTCCAAGCCCAACTATAGTTTTCGACACCACAGGGGAGCCACTCAAGGTACTAAACCCTAACCTCTAAAAACGCACAAACTTAGCGTTTGTTCGGTTGTTATTTGAAATTGATTTGAACATCGATGATGATTTTAAATTTTTTGTTTAAATAGTATTTTAATATGAAATTATAAAAAAAATATATATATTTTTATTGGAAGCTGTATAGAGTGAATAGTGCTAGATTTGAGTTTGAAATAACAAAAAGAACAAACTATACATTCAATAATTCATTGTATTTATGTATATATCTTGCTCAAGGTCTAATTTGTAGGATATAAATACATATCTGTTTGATTCACAACAGGTCGGAGAAAAATACTATGTTCTTAGAAAGCCAACGACACTTAATTTGGGGGCGTTCGGGGGCCTAAAACTCTCCGACTACTCGAATCAAGGATGCGCTGATGTCGTGACACAAGCATCCCCCTCGGAATTAGGCATCCCTGTCAGCTTCCATCCCCTGCAAGGATCCGACATCCGTCTCTCCCAATCACTCAACATTAGGTTCGAAACCTCCAAGCCGGCGTGCGCCAGCTCCACAGTGTGGCAAGTAGGCAAGACCGATCCGGTTTCACAGTTACCATTAATAACTATTGGAGGCGCGCTAGGTAATCCAAGTTGCGCCAATGGCGGGAACTGGTTCAAGATTGAGGAGGGCTCGATCCCAAACACCTACAGGTTTGTGACGCACCCGGACGAGTTCTGCAACTTGGCTACAGTGACTCATGGGATTATTATTCGTCCCGGAAGTAATGGACAAAAAGTGTTGGTTCGATCTAACAGGGATGACAAATATAATGTAATTTTTGCGAAAGCACCGCCACCATAAGCCGTTGTTTCGATCTAACTGCAGTTCGTTTGTATGAATTCAATGACTTCTTCTATGATTGCTGCTCTCTAGTTTTTTTCAATTTTGTTGATGCTTTCTTTTCTGTCCAAACTAGTCAATAAATAATAACTGATATCAGCTCAAGTTGATATTAATATGAGCGGCTGTTACGATGTTGAATTTTAGTGCTGACAATGTGTCGCGTGTTTGTCGACTGACAACACACCGTATAATTAATGGTTTATTTGGTTGTTTATTCAACTTCTGAAATTAGGTGCGTTTTAAAATATTAAATTTAAGAGAATAAATTAACTTTTGCATGCTTGATTGTAATAGAGATTGAGACAATAAAATCATCTTTCATCCTCCCTAGCAGGGGCGACAAAACATTCTATAGATATTTTTTTTACAATTATAGACAGCATATGATTTATATTAATATAATATAAATATATCATATGAATTAACAGTACATATACATAGTATGCAATCATACAACGGACATATAAATATAATATTAATTGTACAACACATACTTTTATTTAAGACAATATACGCTATTAAAGGGAAGGGATCATCGGCTCCATTTTCTTTTAGCCCGATCAAATGTAGTATACATATAGAATATGTATGCATATATACATATATATATCACTTTGGGCGATGGGGCTGGGTGTTGCTGAGCAAAACCGAGCCCATAATCCCGTGCCGCTATTAAATAAAATCTGTTGAGGACTCCCGTTTGCGGGATATGTAACTAATGGCTTAGTTTCCCTAACAAGTTCGAGCTTTTAGGTGAGACGGTCATTAGCTTCCGACATGGTATCAGAGCCTAGGTTAGGTCTCGAGTTCGAGTCCCGCCCGTCCCCATTTGTGGCATATGCATGTGCAAGTTTCGCAGACCCACTTGCACCTGAGGGGGCGTGTTGGGGACTTCCGTTTGCGGGATATGTAACTAATGGCTTTAGGTGAGACGGTCATTAGTTTCCGACATGGTATATGTTGAGGACTCCCGTTTGCGGGATATGTAACTAATGGCTTAGTTTCCCTAACAAGTTCGAGCTTTTAGGTGAGACGGTCATTAGCTTCCGACAAAATCAAGTGTTGTCTTTTTGTTTTTATTAAATGTGTTTATTAGATAAAATCAACTGATTTTTTTCAATTGTTAATACGCTTTAAATCTAGTTTGGTGCTTTGCGGAGTTTTTACGGAGGTCTCGCTGCCTGATCAGCGAGTCGAGGGTCAAGGGGGCCGAATCCGTTGTCTGGGTTCCGGGGGTGCAGAGTGGTCTCCGACCCAGCGGTATGCGGTATTGGACTTTGGAGTTGGTATTGGGCTGAGCCAGTCAAATGTATTTTGATTAAACTTAGAGATAAAATCCTTCATTTGTAAACAAATCGTTCTCAATAAATTTATTCTTCGTTTTTACAGTTGATGTAGCCAACATGTTATTGGTTCGTATAAGTAAATTCGTGTCTATACATTTATGATTGTTATTGGATCATTAATCCTAATCTGCAACAACTTCAATCCATACCCTTCTCGGATATTTGTTTATTATAAAATATTAAATTCAAATTATAATTCTGACGAAAAGAACCCCAACCAAAACTATAACTCCACAAAGCATCATTTGTGTCTTTTGGCAAAAAAAAAATATTAGATTTTGGTTTTTTTTTTTCAGTTTTTGGTTAAATTTTTTTTAAATAGTAATTTGAATGTAATATTTTGTAAAATAAAATACTAATATATTTTTATAAAGAATCTTAATAATTGAGTAGTATGAGACTTTAAAAAAATTGCCAATCAAACAAGACACTGAGTTATATAATTAATTCCATTAATGCGCATGTTTTGTGAACTCGTCCATGTTTTTAAGGATTATCATTGACCTTCAATAATTATTTAATAATTAACCCTCCAGACATTATTAATGATTTAAACAGATCTGATATTATGGCATGTTACTAAGGTGCATTATATATACCATTTACTCTGATATATATATATATATTTGAATTATTATATCATATGCAACTAATATTTTTATTTTTTTTATAACGCAGGAATCCAGCAAGATCTGAAAGTATTAGGAGTTTGAACACATTACCTCGCTATCACGGATTCATCTCTGGCACTATCAACTCATCCATTACGGGACAACTAGTTTATTTATTTTGCTACATCTTCTATGGCAACTGTTGCTGCGTCGATCCAGCTGTGCTGCTACGGCAAACATTTATTTAATCTAATTCAATTTTAATCTCTTCTTGTTTATTGATTTTGTATCTTTGATAAATGATTCTTGTCTTTACGAACTAACATCTATAAAAAGGCCACCCTGTAGATGACAATGGATAATCATCCGTATCCCTAATTAAGTAGTTGTAATGAAGTTTCTCTTGTTCTTCTTGTTGTCGTTCTTCTTCTTCTTCTTCTTCTCTTGCACATACTCGGCTACTACTCCAGAACCGACTATAGTTTTCGACACCAACAAGGAGCCTCTCAAGGTACCTAATATATATATATATATATATTCGGCGTGGATCAATCAAACATGAAAAAAACACAAACCTAATGCGGTGCTTGATCGGAGGATTTTTTAGGATCGCCCTAATGTGGTGCTTGATCGGAGGATTTTTTAAGATCGCCTATTTTTGCTTTTTATATTCTCTTTGTCTATTTTTAAAATATATATTTACTTTTGACGCGAAATTTAAAAAATAATAATATTTTAATTATAATTGATAGTTATAGTATCGTAAAGATAATTTTATCTTTTGTGTCAAAGCAATGATATCGATGCTAAAGTAGGGTTATTTGTGAAAAATATAGACTTTATAATTATTAAAAAAGAAAAAATTATTACTTTATAATTAGACAATCTAAAATAAAAATGTATATACTTGTAAGTGAACCGAGAGAATATTAATTAAAAATTAATTTTATATTCAAAATATTATATTAACATCTAATTTGATTACATCTTACCGCTATTACAATTAAGATTGTGTTTAGCAATTCGCTAGCTTATAATTATTAGATGTTAGGGGATTTAATTAATTAGTTGTTATCTTATTCAACTAATTGGTTTAACTAATTCAATATAACTATTTGTATTATAGTGTTTGATAAAACAACTTAATTAATATACAAGCTTTTTATATCTAAAATGAAAATGGAGGATATTTATATTTTATTTTTTAAATATTTAATTGTATTATTTGAAATTTAGAATTTTCAACAATTTTTGTTACTATTAGTTATTATTAATTGTGAAAGTATTGTAAAATATTTATTTTTGTTTTTTTTAGATTTGAGAAGAATAACACTCCCTCCCTCCCAAATAAAAGAGGTCAGTTTAGGTTTTGTAATAAATTAAAAAATGATAGTAAAATTTTATTAGTCAGTAGAAGTGTGTAAGTTTTTTATATTTTTGTCGTTTCATTTTATGTATAAAATAATTGTATTTATAATGTTATGTTTTTAATTTTAGTAGAAGTTAAGGGTATTTTGATATTTTTACTGCTTCGTTGAGCTTTCACGGGAATTTGTAATCTGTACCCTAGCCGTCGTGGATAAATCTGTTCTCCGTTCCTATTCTACGTAAATTTGTATCTTCTTTACGTTTTCTATTTATTATTCGATCATTAACCCTAATCCGTCACAACATGGTTATTGCTTTCGTCAACTCCCATGTATGGATGTGCCGGTATTAGGCTATCCGAAATTGATTAGAGGTTAAATGGATTGAATATAAACTACTCAAGTCAACAATATACATATTCTTTTTCGAGAACCCTATTGATAAAATTTTAGAGTTAAGCGTGCTTAGAACTTGACCTGTGGGGCCAATCTATGATCCCAACACACCCAGTTTTGTATGGCTTGGTTACAACTATTTTACCAAACATTGAAATAAAATTAGTTGTACTCTTCAAAAAACCGTCAAACTCAAATTCAAAATACAAACCCCAACAACTATTTTATCAAACATTTAAATTAAATTAATTGTACTTTCCAAAAAAAGAAAAACGTCTAACTCAAATTCAAAATTCAAACCCCCAACAATGTACACCCCATTCTTAAAAAAGATCTTTGTAAGAAAGACGTTGAACCCTAATCGATCTGATATTGCTATGTATGTTTGATTCATAACAGATCGGAGAAAAATACTATGTCCTTAGAAAGCCAACGATACTCGGGTTGGCATTCGGGGGCCTTACACTCTCCGACTACTTGGATAAAGGATGCCCTACTGTCGTGTCGCAAGCATCCGCCTTGGAAGTAGGCATCCCTGTCAGCTTCCACCCTTGGGTAGGATCCGACATTCGCCTCTCCCAATCGCTCAACATTAAGATCGAAACCTCCAAGCCGGCGTGCGCTAACTCCACGGTGTGGCAGGCAGGCGAAACTGATCCCGTTTCACGTTTACCATTAATAACTATTGGAGGCGCGGTAGGTAATCCAAACTGTAATACCTTAAGGAACTGGTTCAAGATTGAGAAAAGTTCGATCAAAGACAGCTACAGATTGGTGGCGCACCCACAGGACGTGTGCGATGCAGGTTCCGTGCGTCATGAGCTGATCATTCTTGATTCGGGAAATGGGCGAAAAAAGCGCTTGGTTCGATCTAACGGCAATGACGAATATGATGTAATTTTTGCAAAAGCACCACCACCATAAGGGGTAGTTTAGATTTCATGTAACTTGTCGCTGAGAGTGTCGATTGCAATTGTATTAGATTTGAATTTTTGTTTAAATAGTATTTTTTATATTATATTTGTTGAGATGCAAACCCAAGTCTCACTTCGGAAATTGTGAAGAAAATTGCACACCTTATAAAAGTCCCCAAGTGAACTCCACTAATATGAGGTCTTTTGGAGGATATCCAAAAACAAATCCGTACAGGTTTAGCGCGGATAATATCATACTGAGTTGACCCAGTCCCAACAATATTTTTGCTTATTTTGAAACTACTCAATAAATAATGCAACGGTCATCACTTTTCTATAGTGAATGCTGTATTTTAAAATTCATCACCGTAGTGTGCTAACAGACAACACAGATTATTACTACTAGAAACAACGTATCATTTATATTAATATAATACAAATACAGCAAATAATATAGTCTCACACATAACATACCATATACATTGTAATTATGAACAAACAGCATATATTCTATATATTTTATAGGTGCTGAATTGGAAATTAGTGGAGTGTGATTTGTGTAATTTTCTCTTTTTAACAAATAATAATCAATTTTTTATTTATTTAATTTATTATATAATTTTTTATGAATTTTTAATTAATTTTTTTATATTACTTAATAAATATGTGTAATATATTTTTGGGAGAAAATATATATAGAATTTTCACAAAAAAAAGACATCCAAATAAATTAACAAAATTGTTGTGACAAATAACTAATAAAAAGTATCATTATATTATAAAGTAATATAAATACATAGAAAATCTTAAATTCATTTTTTCATTCCAACCGACCGGACCGTTCTCCTCTTTCTATCTTTTCGGTCAGACTTTTTTTTTTTTTTTCATTTTCTCTCTTCTCTATTCTCTCATAACGTTATTTTACTTATTCCGTGAATCGGAGGCGGGGCAACGCCCCTCTTTTTGGACCCAAAGCTCGCTCCGACGGGCCGATCCGGGCAGAAGACATTGTCAAGTGGGAGTTTGACTGGGTGCCTGGGGCGGCACCCTTAGAAAAGAGTTCTAATGTACCTGTGGCTTTTATTTTCTTTTGAATCTTATTGCCATATGATTCTTTGCATCTAACAATGTTTGACTAGTACTTGACGCTGACAACCTTTATACAAGGTAATTTCATTGATCGGGTACGGGCGTGGTTGGTCCTTCGTTATTCGGGTTCGGGTAATCCGATACCATGTCAATAGACTACTGGCAAGATCAACCAGGTAGCATTCCTCGCGTACGGGCCGGCGCCGCACGGCGTCGCCGTACGCAGGCAGCGTCGGGGATGCCGCTAACAAATATTGATAATCAAAAAGAACTTTTATAAAAAAAAATCAAGAATCTCTAAAATAAAATAACCAAAATATTATCACCCCTGAAACCAAAAAAATATCTACTTCATAGTCAAATAATAAAGAACAAAAGATAAAGATAAAGTCTATTTTGCTGATTTTGATGATTAATCTCCTCGTTATGAACCTTGGTTTCCTCGTATTCATGGTATTTATCCATCTTTATTTAAGTTTACATTTATTTGGAGTAGTGGTTTAAGGGAATACATTTAATGTTTTTGTTTCTTGACTTGGTTTTTTTTTTATTATATAGCACTTTATGCGATTATACTTGTACTCTAGAGTACTAACTACAGTGTCTCCGTCAATACGAGATCGAGAATTCAATGTCGAGAATACGGCCATTGCAGTTGATAAAAAATGAACTTTCTGACAGGCCCACATTGAGAATGGCCGAGAAGGAAAACTTGAAGGGAAACTTATTTTATTTATTTATTTATTTTATTAAAAAAATTATTTAAGATATTTTATATTTTTTATTTGTATAAAATTTACCTAATTTAGGTTTTTATTTTGAACCAACCATCAGTTTTGAACAATAAGGGTATTTCATGCAAATTTTTTATTAACACAAGAGGGTTCACGCAATAAATAAAACATAGAGTGTTTTTGTACATTTTTAATAAAATACAAGGATGTGTTATGTAATTTACCCTTAATTAATTATCACTCTCTATTTGATTCCTTTTCTCTATGAATTTCATTCTTTGCTCTCATGGTTTTACTATTTTATTTTTTTGTATCAATCGCCCTCTTAATAGAATTGCAAAATAAACTCCTTTCAACATGAATAATAAAATAAGTACAAATGATTAATTAGGTTGCTTTATGCTTTCATTATTATTATTATTATTATTATTATTATTATTATTATTATTATTATTATTATTCCAGCAAATAGAAGGTTGAATAAATTGTTCATGCAATAATTAATTATTTTAATTACAGCTCGTTCCATTAGTAAACGTGCATATTTTAAATTTCTTGAATTTGTTTCTATTTCATATGGCACTCGTTATCTAGTTGAAAAATTATGGAGTATATACTAAGTCTTTATTTAATTTAGCACGTGATGAATTTCATAAAAATTACATATCTTAATTATATTAAACCAATTATTTCTTAAGCATTCAACATAGATACTGAATATAATATTTAGCATATGATCCATTGACATATTTTTATATGCATTATAATTTAATTTTTTTTTATTATTAATCAATATTGTTCCAGCGAATTAATGATAGATCGGATATTGTGGAATAATGACATTAATTAATTAATTAATTATCTACTGTGTGTGTAATTAAATAATAAAATATAGTTTGAACTATTGCGTTCGACTCTAACAGCCGCGAATTTTCACATTATGAAAAAAAAAAAAAAAAAAAAAAAAAAAAAATCTTTATCTTTTTTAGGTTTATTACTATATAACATTATATATTAAATATATCAATCTTACAAAATATAACGTTCAATCATTAATTTATAATAAAAACCAAAAAGGTGTTGGTTAATTAATCTGTTACATTCAATTGGAATTCTTCAAAATCAATTGATAGTGAGTGAAAAACGAATTTGGGAAAATTAATTAAAATAGTCTTGAATTAATCAAAAGATTTGCTAATCATTCAAAGTCTTGGAATAAATTGAACTAGAGTAATTAATTAGATCGTAGGAAAATAATTATCCAAAAGATTTGCTAATTCATTCAAAGTCAAGGCCTATGTGTCAGGCAAAATAAAAAGACTTTGAATCATAATTTTACAGTACATACATACTATTACGTTGCCCCTTAGGAGAATACTATATTAAGTAGTCTTCCAAACACAAATTAGAATGCTTATTGTAAAATTAAGACTTGACTTGCTAGGTGAGAAAGATGATCAAATCAAGACTTGCTTGGATCGTCCATGAAGAAATTCAGCATCAAATATAGCATATAATATAGGCATCAATCATCATCCATCAATCAAGTTGACATGACATACACACCATAATTATAATTATAACATATCACACACAGCAAAAGTCTCAAATCCAAATCCAAATCCAGCAGAAAGGAAATTAGGTTTTTAATAATAATAATTTAAAAGGTTCCATCGCTTTAAATTAGCAGTAGAACATCACCCGCTTGACGTTCTCCCGGAGCTGAGGCAGAGGTCGGATGGCAGCCCCTGCACCAGGAGCCCTAGTGCCCCTTGCTGCACCACCTGCGCCACGGCCGCCAACTGCACCACTCGACATCGACCCACTGTCAGATGTTTCCGGCTCCATGTAGAAGCGAGCGCGGAAAGCAGCCAAATGGGCATAGTAAGCAGGAGGCACTGTCGCAAACACAAAGACAATTACGAAAATCAAAATTATGGCAAAAGGGATTTATATAAGGTTTCGCAACGAAATGTTCGAAGAACACATACCTATGGAGACAGATCGAGTGCACCTAGCATAGCTGCATAAGAAAATAGTATTAATTAATTAGCCGCAGGAAAGAAGAATGTAATCCAAACAATAGATAGGACCGGGCAGGAGATTTTTACGTGTAGCAAAGGTTGTTAGTCAGACTCTGGAGGGCATCGGCAGTGAATTTGTTCTCATCCCACAGAACATGGTAATGGGCAGGCCGACTGGTGCCCTGTTGTTTGATTAAAAAATATTCCGAATCGTCAATCAATCGAGAAAGTGAAATTCTTTAAAATAGACTAAAAAGATCGGCCTATGTAAAATTTACCTGAATTCCAGCATGACTACAAAGGTAAAAATCAAATTCAGTAGGGTGGCAGATCTTTGAATCCACAACAGTTCCTGCAAACATTGCACTCTTTAGTAAATATCGGCCATTTTCAGAGAAAGCTAATATTCGACAGAAAATCAGAGCTCCGTACCAGGCAAAATGTTTCCACTTCGATCAACAGCATGCCTATCATTGTGGTTGTTAGCAAATAATCTAGTATGGTGACGTTTCTGAACCACAACAAAGGTAACAGTGGGCTGATAGTTTGGCTCGAGAGCAGCGCAGGCCTGAACATAAAACAATGACAAAACAAATAATTAAGAGAGCTTTCATTTCATAGAAATATAAAGTAGATGACAAGAAACATCGAATAGTGTGTGTACAAATTCACCTTTCTAATTGCATCAAGTTCATAAAGCAGTACTTGATAAAACTGGCCCTCGCTGACACCGTCCCTGTATGCCACAACAACCATCATATGTAACACAAGAGGAGAGAATTCAATAAAATATTTGTAGCAAAAGAGATTACCTATAGAAAATGATCCTCTGTGGTTTCTGTCCAGTAGCCCTTCGAAATGAGATTAGCAGTTCCCTTTATAGAAAGACAAAACATCAGTCGCAGACCATATTCACACAGCCTATAAAAAGTAGGCCTGTTCATGATTATGAAAATTGAATATATATATATATATATATATACATATGAATTATTCTTTCATGAGTGCACAAAGTAATGACTCAGAAACCATACATTATCATGCCACCATGCATTGCTCCCCGAGTTGGATCCTGCCATGTCTTGTACAAATCCTGGATGAGCTCCTGCCTATGAGCTTGGGCACAAACCAAGCCAGCATATTTTGTAACTTCAGGCCAATCCTGGGAGGCAACAACCTGAAAAGAAATCAAGGCAACAGAAGTGAAAACCCAGTTGGAAAGTCGAGCAAATGGTTTCCATACACGGGGGGATTGATCATATATCGAATTAGTAAACATACAGCAGCAATTGAGGGACTAGAATCCTCTCCAGGATGGGGATGGGTAACATCGGCGCCGAAAATGATAGTAGGGTGATCGCTGACAAGTGGTATGCGCCTCGAGAGAGCATCGACCAGGACTGTATTCCTCCCGCCAACTTTTACATTGATCTTTAGAGCAACATTTGCAAGATATTGCTTGCTCATCCTATACACATGCTTCTGTAGACAGCATTGTGAGACAATGCCGAGATCCGTTTCACATATGCGCTTCAGATCCCCTTGATAGAATAAAATAAGAACATCAAGAAAAAGAGAGATATATGGGATCAATTCACAATTTTGTATAAGATTCATCATCTCATACCATAAAGAGCTCCATTGTTATCAGGCAATATAACGATGAGCAAGTCCAGCTCCTTTTTATGAGGCCGCAATTTGGTCATGACATCATGAAACCTAGCTTTTAGCACTCGTTCCACAAGATCTGGACGGCCGCTCATAACTGGCAATACAGGTTCGGGATTAAAAGTCTGCAAGAGGAAATCAAAAGTTAAAAACCAAACATATTATGAAAGGCAAATATATATTATCTGAGTATCTTTACCATGCCAGATGTCATGCACATTTGGGCAAGCTCATGACAGAAAGTGCGGGCTACACTATCCTGCACGTTCCGAGCAAAGTTGAGGCACATCCAACTGTTCACTGTGCCACCATTTACCATCCTCTGCAGAATGCAGAATAAAATATATAATCCCCACAAACAGCAAATGCAGAACTTAAAATTTGAGCCACCAAGTAATATGTAAAATCACACACTTCAGAAACATTCACCGTTTACGCTTCTTTTGCTTACAATTTATCTTACCTTTATTCAGTTGGTATGTTATAACAATTTACTTCTTTTACAAGGAAAATTACCTTATTCATCATATTCCACTGCCCAACTTGGGGAAGGCAATCTTTCTCCCTGCCCGAATCATGATATTTAAGCTGTAGAAAAAACATGACTTTCAAGACTCGTATACAAATAAGTGTAACATGGAAATATGATATATTGGAACTTTGCAGTTACCCATGGTGCAGGCAGGACACGAGCTTCAACCTGTGCCAGATTCTCACTAATTTTGATTCCAAATTCATTAGCATACTTATCACCAGAATATTGATTGTGGCGTACAGTCTGGAGAAAATATGAAAAAGCTCAATCAATTCACAAATAACATTTCAAAATACACCATAAAAATGGTTGTTAATAATAAACCCCAAATACTGTCAGCATAGAACTCACACTAACTCACAACTCACAACGGCCAAAATGGATTTCATCACCGGTATTACCTTAACTATGTCAGCCTCCCTGTCTTTTGGACGCTGGCAAGTGACTTTCAGAAGGGCAGTAATTTGCCGTTCATTTAACCTCTTTGAGTAGCGCTGTCCCTGCACTATCTTGCACACCTACACAAAGGAAATTCAAAAAAATAAACAAATAAATGGTTTGGTAGTCTAAGCCACTTTCGATAATAATTAGGTGCAAGTAAACATACCTCCATTGGAAGATAGTTTGGCCTCTGGGTATTTCCAACTTGTAGACAAGGCAATTGAGTATGTTGAATAACAAAGCCATATGTCTCCACGAAGTACTCTACCACCGATTTCATGGTACCTCGCTCATCAACCGGAAATCTAACTCAAGCAGTATCAGGACAGATGATAAATATATATGAGACTCAAAAGAAAAAACTTAACACTATCAGTACACTACATCATAGACTTAGTTATAAGGAATCGTTCGACATAAATGATAATAAAGTAAATTTGCATTTGGTCCTTACGTGAGTTCCCTTGTTGCTTGTGAAGTCAAGCCAGAAATACGGTATTTCCTTCGCATATTTCCACGATGTGTGACCTCTACTTTCACACCTCTAAGAGCTTTCTTGATCTGTAACAATTCCAACAATATTAGAGAACATGTCAAAATGTATAAACCTAGTCAACTACCAGGATAGGCGACTGTGTGTGACTTAATAGACAAACTCGAAACAGTTGAACTCCTGATAAATAACATATAGTGAGGACATGTTCAGTTACACCTCGAAAGTGCAAAAACCACATTAAAAATATCCTTATAGGTATAAAATTATGAAAACATAACACAGCCTAAAGGCTAATTATCTCAACATTTTTTTAGTCTTCAAAACGGGTGACAAAAGGACATCAGAATGGTAGTAAGTGCACAATCCCGAAAGCAGAGGAAACCAAAAAAATAGGCTAACCTTGACACGGTCTGCATCAGATAAGGGCCTAGATGAGACATCCCTGTTCAGGAGATCTGAGACGAACTGAGTTACTGGGAGCGCCTCAATAAAAGCAGTGGATGACATATCTGCTCCATAAAAAATGGATTCAAGAAACAAAAACAATAGTCATCAGCATACAAAGGAAATTCGAGTACAAAATAACTAGGATCTTATGTTATCAATTATGAAACTTAAAATCACAACCTGTAAGGTATATAAGAAATCCAATACAACTTAAACAGGGGGAAGAAAATACATAAGATAGCGCAGAAAATTAAAACAAGAACATAACTCACCAATATTCAGGGATAAACCCATTTGAGTCGGCCGAATGCTCTGATAGAAACCACGCCAACTTTCCAACCCTTCACCTAAAGGCTGCCTACCACCAAGGGCACTGGAATAGAAGGACCGACCTACAGGATAGTACCTACACAGAAAAAAAACATTAAGCAAACAATTCATCAAAGCAGTGATGAAATTTGTGGCAGTCCTAACAGAGAGAAGAAAAATAAAGGCTAACAACATATACCTAGTTGTGGGTAGTTCACGCAGAACAATGTCCAAAACCTGAAGGGCTTCTTGTGGTGCATCTGCTTGTCTACCCTGTAAAAACATGCCTAAATGATGCAAATCAGCCCGTGCAGCAAACTTGATAACAACCTTGAACTCCCTCTCTCTCCTGTAAAACATTTTAATCCACAGTTTAATGAGAAACAGTGTTGAAATAAATTATCGCGCAAAGAAATAATCAGACAACTCCTTGAGAATTGTGTGGAATAAAACCTGGCACCACTTGGACCATCTTCATCATCAATGAGGGTTATTTTGAACTCCTTCAATGCAAAAGGCAGAGGCCCTGCAGTGTAAAGACTCTTTCTTCCATCATAGGCAGGAAGCCTCCCACCCAGATGAGCCTCCTTGTACAGGTCCACTAATTGCTTCATCACAGCTCGATTAACACCACGGGAAGTGACCTCTGGTATGATAGAAACCTAGAACCAAGAAGAGAAGAGAGAACGCTACAATTATATCCAGTTACAATATAACAAAGAAAATAAATTAGCAAAAATAAACAAAATTAAAAGGGATTGTATATCAACAACTCACATCATATTGATGCAAGTCTTTGTCAGGTAGCTCAGCAAAGAAATGGTTTGCCTTCACAATACACCTTGTACCAATATTACCCTTTCCCGGCCTCAAAGGAAATCTAACTGACTTGCTTGAAACAGGTGCCAATTCAGTGCTTGGAGCCACCTCCTTCTGCAGAGAAAGCTGTTCAAACTGCTCAGTAACTTCTTGGGGTGCTGGTGGAGGGACCTGGGATGAAGAGCTAGCCCCTTGAAGTGCCTCCGAAGTGCTCCCATATGGACTTGTATGACTTGGTGCAGCTTGATATGGAGACTGCGTAGCTTGGTGCAGCTCGGAACCAATTGGCCTAGATGGTCCGCCAGAAGAAGGTGGCGGTCCACGGCCACCTACATACGGGCCAGGGCGGTATGAACCCCCTTGAGGATATTGTGGGACACCTCGCCCTTGTTGATACTCTGGAGGTGCACCATAGTATGGCTGCTGTGAAGGTCCTCTGCCACCTCGTCCACCTCGACCACCATAACCTCCTCGCTGGGGAGCCCAACCTCTTCCTTGCATTCCTCCTGGATGCTGCTGCGGGGCCGGTGGTTGCTGTGGTTGCTGTGGCTGCTGTGGCGGTCGTTGTGGAGCACCACGTCCAGCAGTTTCCTGAGTCTCCGATCCCTCACCACCGCCGCCACCACCACCACCGCTACCACCTCCAGCCTGAGGATCAGTCCGTCTCTTTCTCACCATGATAGCAACTACAACAACTATATCATCATTTCATCGCATTATAAACCAATTTCAGATTCAGCACAACAAAAGAAGCAAAGGCAATCAGAAATAATAATTGGATGAAACATCAAATGCATATATCAAAAAACTAACACGACAACCATTCCTGCTGACCCACCCAAACATGACTTACCATCACCACACTTATAAACAGATCAGCACATTGCTAGTGTGTAAAACACATAGACATAGATACACACAGTTACACACACATGATTACAAGAGTCCTTCTAATTAAGTATTTCAAGGGCCAGCTGACACCGAACAAAAACTCATACAAAAACTACAAAAGCAATTCAAAAGAAAATGTAAACTCAAGACACCTTCAATGGACAAGGTAGGGCACAAATCATAGTTCCCACCATATCTACATTCATGACTGCACATATTAACTTCATTCTAGCAAGATCAGGAAAGTCAAACACGATTTCAAGAACAAACTACGCTATACATATATATATATCTAAAAGACCAGCCATCCAATTCTGTCAAAGTTATGATAAAACGTAAATATCAAAAACCTAAACATCAGCTTTGGTGTGTAAGGATGAGGTTCACCGAAGAACAGTGAAAACATCTTCCCACAGTCAACAAAAGAGATCCATAAAGCACAGGCAAGCACTCCAAAAGAGCACAAAAATGTCAACAGCGAAACAAAAAAAAAAAAGGTTGGGCAAAATTCCAAAATCCATGAACGCTCTAAACAGCCTAATCGTCCCAAGCAAAGAAAAATCAGATAATATACACAAACTTCAAAGTAACCCAGCAAAAACCTTCTTTCCACAGATAAGCATCAAAACATGAAACCCATCATTCACAAACCGAAATGTACCAACAGATCATCATCAATAAGCACGAGACCTCAAAACAAAACAGCCACACAGATTATCAACAGCAGCAGAAACACAAAAACCCTCAGATCCAACAAGATCCAACCATAAAATCAAATAAAAAAAACCCTCTAACAACAACAATATCGCACTCAGCATCAACAAACTTCACCACTTACAAAATCACAGCCTCCAAAAGTCGCTCACGAAAACCTCCAAAGAAGCACCAAAACCACCTTCGTTGTCCTCTCGGCGTGTCTGTGGAGAGAGAGAGAGAGAGAGCGAGAGCAAATATATAGAGGGAATCAAGGATAAACTGACCAGGTTCATAAGCACCCCTACTAGTTCATAAAACTACGAGAATGCCACTCCACTGTGAAATGACAACTCTGTCCTCGGAGTGCTGACGTAGACAGGTGACGAGCTGTCAATGATGTGTTATATGACGTGGAGGATTTTGACGCCCTGATTGGTTCGAATTCCAGCGTGGACGCTGACAAGGCACGGATATACAGCATTGGTTCGGGAATCTTCTATGAAAAATATATATGGGAGTAAAATCAATTTATTTTGCTTTCTATTTTTATTTAATAATAACTTTTATATTTTATTTTATTTTCTTACTTTCTATTGTAAAATAAATTATTTAATTTTTTTATAAAAAATAAATTATTTTGATATCCATAATTCAAAATAAAATCTCAATATTTACGACTTGACTTTAATATTATTGTTGTTAGTTGGCAGGAAAATCGCGAACGATTTTACTTTCAATTAATTACTTACTCAAAAAAATTTAAAAAACGGAAAGTACTAAATATTATTTTGAAAATTATTTAATATTATCGGTATTAGTTGGTAGAAGAATCTCAAACGATTTTACTTTTAATTAACTACTTACGTATTATATTTAAAAAGTTAATAAATTGGCAAATTTTACGGCTTTTTTTAATTTTATTTAATATTTATTGATATTAGTTAGTAGAAGAATCTCGAACGATATATTTCAATTAATTACTTACCTAATATATTTAAAAAATTTATAAAATGGTAAAACTATAAACTTTGTTTACCAAAATAATTTTTTATTAATATAATTTTCAATATATATATTATATTATCTTCGTCGTCTAACTAAGTATTCATTTGTTTTTTGCGTAACGAACTTTGAATAATAACATTATATTCATTCATGATATAAATTAAGAGAAAAGAATACATACATTTATATTATATAATACAAATGCGATGACATTTATATAAAATGTTATTTAAATGTATGAATATTTTTAATGGTATTGAAAAAAAAAATTGATACTTTGTTAAAAAAATGGAGTATATATTTTATTCTTTATTGGTTGGTAGAAAAATCTCAAACAATTTTATTTTAATTAATTATTTATTTAATATATTTAAAAATAATTATAAAAGGATAATTATTATAATTCTTATAAATCTTATTATATAATCACTACAAAAAAAAATAATATATTTGTAACGGAATTTCGTCCCTAAAATTTATGTAGCTAACATAATTCTATTACTAATTTCGTCTCTAATGTCATTAGTAACGGAAAAAGTAGATTTAGAGACAAAAAAATTTTGTTACAGAAATAATTTTTTCTTGCAGTGAATTTTTTTCATCCAATTTCAAATGGTCACGTGCCCTTTTTAAGTAGATTAAAAAATAATAATATTTTATTAATTAGTGTAATTATGTAAAATAATTTGACATTGTTGCATTTACAAAGTACAAATAAAATATTGATATTTTTGTAATTTGTGTATAAGTAGGTATTTTGATATTTTTGTATACAAAGTGTTTTTACTTTATTAAAAAAATATATATTACTGAGACAAACAAAATTAATAAAAAGAGTATTTTGAATTAGAACGGACTAGATCAATTGGTATCACACAAAATTCATTTTATATTAATTTAATTTTAAATGTGATATATGATTGGTTTGTTCTTTTAGCATTTGAAATAAAAATAAACATTATTTATTTTGCATGGTTTCCAATAAAAATACATTATTTTTTCTTACAGAACATCAGATCAAAATACTAATTCAAATCAATATTCTATTTCAAATCAATTTCAAATAACAACCAAACAAACGTATATTAATTTGTACATAATGCTTAAGAGTTGTAACAACAATTCAAAAATATATATCTCATATGTTCCGAAACAATAATCTCATTTGGATTCTGCACGGGATTTAAAAAATAAGAGTATTATATTG
Organism: Andrographis paniculata; assembly: GCF_009805555.1. Classification (NCBI taxonomy): domain Eukaryota; kingdom Viridiplantae; phylum Streptophyta; class Magnoliopsida; order Lamiales; family Acanthaceae; genus Andrographis; species Andrographis paniculata. The sequence goes on from NW_026137588.1 coordinate 304,417, forward strand.
AAAGTGGGTATAAAGTAGATAGTAAAAACACTAAAATATTATTGTGATATATTTGTATAAAAATGAATAACATTGTGTAATAACAATGAAAAAATAGATATTATTTTATAATGATATTGTTATTTATGAAATAAGACTATCATTTGGAACGAAAAAAGTATAATTGAATATATGAGTACTAAAAATATATATCATGATTTGCTATTTTGCATATCAAATGATCGATGTATGATCAATTATGAAAAAGTATAAGAGTTTCTAACTCTTGAGAAAACAACATCAAGCTAAATGAATTTTATTCAATAATGTCTTTAATGGCCAGTAATGATTGAGATGTCTTGGAACTTAAAAAACCAAGTTAAGTATCATTTTAAAATTTGAATCAAAATGATTCAGGCGGTAGAGACTGATAGTGCATATTTGTATTTGGATAATTTTGTACCTTTGAAGGTATAACTGATCAAACAAAATGCTCATATCCGTTGCACTTGAATAATATTACAATTGTTACAATATGGAATGACACAATGAATATTTTGCTAATAAGTTTTAGATTATCCTATAAAATGTAAAGGGAATATATATTGACGGCAAACTATACCTAAAATAAGACTCTTAAACAGTAAAGATCTAACATTTTATGAGTTGTAAAAATATCGCAAACATTCAGACTCTACTTGGGAAGATTACTATCAATCCCAAGATGGTCGATTGTATATTTGTAAGATATGATCTTTATAGTAACACATATCATTTTTTATTACAAGTTAGAATATAAGTGAAATGACTATGATAAAGTCATAAAATATTACATTATTTGAAAATATCTTTTATTGTAAACAATGATGATGTTTTTGAAAGTTCTTGTAAAAAAATATGAGAAGAAACAACTAGTCTATACGTGTGAAAGAAAAATTGAGTTAAGTCAATAGGCCAAAGTGACCAAAATCTTTAATCTACATTTCATCACACACATGTTAAATAATGAACTAAAGACAACAAACCAAATATTGTCCAAAAAAAGCCCTAGGTTTGGATGAAAGCATTTAATGACAAGGTCAATTCAATTATACAAAATCACATGTGAATCTTGACCGATCTCCCAAAAGATTGCATGCTTCTAGAATACAAGTGACTGTTAAAAATACAAATATGAAGTTAAATGACTTCAACAAATTTTAAAAAATTTCATATTATAAGAAACATGTGCTACAATGATAATACAATGTGATAGCCATACAATGATTGAAAAGAGTATAAAACATAATTTACAATGGTAATTCATAAAATATTGATCGTTGACATCATATTGTGTAAGAATTGATCTTAAAAAATTATTGTCACTTTAGATTATCTAATGTTTAAAAATAATCTAGCGGATCCAATTATCAAATAGTTAAATGAAACTTAATTTCTTAAGTTGTTTAGAGAAATGATAAGATTTCGAAAAATAATATGAAATGATAGTAAAAGTCTATACATTTGGTTATTAATAGTTAAAGATCTTTATAAAAATATATTATAACTTATATATTCGAGTTTTGTACGATCTGTCATTTAAAAAGACAGTTTAACGCTCTTTCTTATTTACGATTTTGCCTTTCATTTGAAAAACTCACCGTCTTATTTTCTCTTCTGCCATGGCGACCAAACTCTATCTAATCTATTTCAATATAAAAAAATCAAACCACTTACTTTCTCTTATTTCTTTCGTCTTCTACAAATGAAGGTCCACTTCACCGTTGGCATCCGGTCGTTACTCCAGTCACCGTGCCACATCCAAGCCCCTGCATCCGCCAAAACAATTGTTTCTTTCGCCCTCACTGTCTGTTTCTTTGTTGATCCGCACTTTGAGTTTAGGGTTTCAGGCTCCATTTGAGAAACTTTGTTCTGCCTCAAACGTCATCGTCTTCCCTTATCCATCATTTTCCTGGTTCCTGATTCGCAGGTACCCACATCTTTATTTATTGATTTTCTCCGAAAAAAAAAAGGTCAAGTAACAAACATGCGCACTATTGTCCTCTATTTTCTAGTCCCGATCTGCTGGATTCTCACAATCACAATGTTGTCCCAAACTTTCCGCCACTTCATATATATATATATATTATTTGATTGTTGTATTCAAATTGAACTCAAAACTTTTTAGTTGAAAATTAATTCAAATAATTATATGTTTGAGTTTGTAAAAAATGAGGGAAAATCAAAATTACAATTACTTGTAGAAATTAAAGTTCATACATCTAATACCATTGGAGTTGAGTTGAGAAGGTGTTAGGTTAACTTTGTAATGACCGGTGAGACCAATCTACAATCCTAACACGTTTGACTTACAGGGCAAACACTTTAAGGTGTTACAGTTGGTAGTAGAATTGACCCAACTTGTAGGACTAATGGAACAGGGTGTTAAAATTGATATCATTATCCACTTAAAATAACTTTAGAGTTAACGTGTTTATTCTAAAGAAATTTTAAAATTGATGATCCTTGGGAAGATAAAAATAAAATCTAATGAGGTGGGTGCTGCATGTGTTGTAGGGTAATGAAACATATCATGAATTTAATATAAGTTGTATGAATCAATTGTTATAGTGATTGCATCTATTAAAGTGAGATATGTGAAATGTTTGTAGGAATAAAGGTTATCAAAGTTGCTTTTTTAATCAAAATTGTTAGTTCCATTAGTATGTCAACTTAGGAATTAAAAATGGATCACCATATTTGTATCTATAAATATTATAAGCAAGTAAAACTACTGTCGCTAGACATGGCTGCAACTTTGTAAGGAAACACAATGTCAAAGTAATTATTGTTTAGTTGTTTCTCCAATTGTCTATCACTATATAATATTTTTTTAAAATCTAAATTGAATTATGATCACAAAATTGATAGAAACTGTCATCGTTGTCATTTTTCTTTTGCTATAAATCAATTTAAATATTGCCCTTGGTGCATGAAAATACAAAAAAAAAATAATAATAATAATTTGTATTTTTTGTTTCACAATTTTATCAATTGTTAAATTTAAACAACTCAAAAGTAAACATGTGGTTGTAAATGAATCAAATAAATAGATAAAATATATGATGTTGATAATGAAAACATAAAAAGTTAGTCTACATCTATTCTTAAAAAAATAAATCTTTTCCTTGTAAGAAAATTCTGATAGGGACTAGAAAGTTAGAGGCGAAAATCCTCCATAAAATCATCTAAGCACCAATAATATACAAAAAATAAATAAATAAATAAATCTTACAGTTTAAGCTCTAAAACTTTACAACATAAGCATTGTAAAAAATTGTAATGATAATGTATCTAATAATACAAATCAATTTGGCATTTATAAGTGCTAGGACAACGATAAGTTGGTTGCAATAGTTGCAACTGTCGTAATTTCTATTTGTATCACAACCATCTATCTACATCATTTGGGTGTGATTGCTTTCAACACCGATCTTTCTCTTAGTCGCACAGATTGCAGTCAAGTGTTTAGAGGAGAAGACTTCACTTAGAGTTGCGATCATCATCATTGTGAGTCTTGATAGAATACTAAGTGAGTCTAGTATGTCATTTCAAAGGTCTCAAGTCTCACTTTCAAACATATTAATCTCGTTTCAACAAAAAAAAAAAAAAAAAGAAAATTCTCGTGGCCGGTACTGTTTGGGTGATAACAAACTATTTGGCAAAAAATTTGCTTCATAAGTTGTTTTTTGCAGTAAATATTCGTCATTTTTCGATCATTTTGTACATCATTTTGTTTTTTCAATGCTTGAATGAAAATCTTATCTTAAATGACTCAAATTACTTTAAATTAAATATAATGATAATATATACTATAAATAAGATATTATGATTATTTTTGTACATAATTACAAATAATAAATATATTTTATAAAAGATAAATATGTTTAAATTTAAAGTTATCAATAAATTATATTAACGGTGGGCTTGGCAATAAGCTGTTAGCTGATTCAATTAGTTGTTAGCGTTTAGCTTATTCAATTAGCTGGTTTGACTATATGATTCAATTAGTTGTTTGTATTAAAGTGTTTGGTAAAATAACTGTTTGATATTGGCTGTTTATATGTAAAATGACAATTGAGGACATTTATATTTTAACTTTTAAAATTTTTTAATTGTGTTTTTTTAGTTTTGAAATTTTTAAAACTTTTGTTATTAGTTATTTGAAATTACGAATGTGTTATAAAATATTTTTTTTTATTAATTTTAGATGTGAGAAAAATAATAGTATATATTTTTATTAAAAAATATGAATACTTTTTTATTAAGAACGATGTATAATATAATGTAATAAAATTTTTGTATATATATTTATTATATTAATTATTGATTAATTTATTATATTTATAGTTTTTAATAAATTTATTCCATTTTATTTAATTTTAATATAAAGATGAAATAATAATATTTATGTTTTATTTTTTCCTTTTATTTTAATAAATATATACAGTTTACAAATAAATTTAATTATATATAAAAATTAATTAATTTAAATTTATAAAAATAAAATTATGATTTAATAAATAATATATTAAAATAATTTATAATTACTGCAGTAGAAAATATATTTATATGTATGTTGAAATAAATAATAAAATTTTAAGGACAAATAAGGAATAAAGAAAATAAAATAGAAAAAACTCTTCCAAAACATTGGGTTATATAGCTTTTCAGAAATTAGTTTTTTTGAGGCCAATAAGCTATTTCAAAAAGTTAATTTATCAAACATACAAATTAACTTTTTTACTGGTTAAACAAGTAAAAGCTTTTAAAAAAACTGTTTGTCAAACACCTATAAAAGTCTACATAAAAAAATAATTGTAATTGACACTCAATTATAATAACTAGAAATCCTATACACTTAAATCAATGAAAAAAATAAAGTTACTTCAATTCGTGTTGCAATGCTTCTTCAATTAGGAAATGACAAGCAACAACTGTCGGTAAGTTTGTGGTGTATAAAAAATATTTTCTTGTTTTATTGAACTTTTAACCATTCATTGATAGAGTATAGTTGAATACTCATAAGAGATCACTTATACAAGTATGGAATGAAAACGCTTAACAAAACAATTGTGAAACAAATGTGTTCTTCAATGCACAAAATAAAAATATACGTGAGAATTGATAAGAAGTGTATTGGGATTCATGATTTTCCTGAACGTTGGGTGATTTGCATAGATTTTCAACCAAATAATTAGTGCGGATAAAAACGATAGTTAAGAATATGAAACAACAATATATATTAAGAATTGAAAGAAAAATAGATCAATCAGCAAAGTAGGCTCAGATCACAACCACTCATTCGCCAACTTCAAGTCGTCCTACGAGGAAACCCACAAAGGTGTCGATTGTGGTGGTTCCTAACACGAAGTAACCCAAGAACCCTAGAGTGCTCCTCGCACACGCAGTATCAAGACATAAAAGGTAACGAGAGAAGTCGATAGGCTTAGGCAATAGGTTCATCGCTCATAACTCGCATAACAGAACAAAATAGCGAACTCGTCACTCCCCTCTCCCAAAATCCCAGACCCATATATATAGAGGAGAGGTGGATAGATAGAACCCAAAAGAGAAGGGAACAACCTTACCTTATCAACAGCCAGGCGGACGCGATCAATCTCGAAGAAATAGGGATAGCACCGTGAATGAAGGAACAGATTTAGGAAGGGTTCAAAGATTCGAACAGAATGTGATTAGATCAGTTCTGGTTTAGGGAGATCAAACAAACCGGGTCGGTTCGGGTTTGGGTCGGACCGGGTCGGGTCTGGGTGTGGGTCGATGCTGAAACACACCAACAATTTCTACCTTGTTTCTAAGTTTCAGTCATGTTTAAATATGTTCAATTTTGATAAATTGGATTAGAACCGTGTCTGTTCTTCGTTGATAGCATGTATTATTTCAACATTGTTGTCTCAATATACGTTGTAATAGAATAGTTGGAAGAGTAAGTTCGATAATTGTGTGAGTATCCAATGGTATTGAAACAATTAGATTCAAAACCACAAGTTTTTTTATCATTTGCAATAACATTAATTTAGAAAGAGTTGTGTCGTGGCATTTATTATTATTTGTTAATCTTATGGAGAATTGTGAGAAAATTTTAAAAGAAAATTTTTAAATATTTAAGATTAAACAACATAAATAAATAATAATTTTCGCCTAAAAAAATGAAAAATAAATTGATTAAATTATAAAATTACGATTGTCTTGTATGTGTATATGCACATCGAACTTAGCCACATTGCATCGTGATTTATCCAGTCAAATCATGTCACGCATTATCGAACTTTAGATTTTGAGCAAACCAATTTGATTTGTTTTAAAATATTTTATATTACTTTATTACCATAAATATGGTTGTTTTTTTATTTTGAATTTTGAATTATATTTTTTCAATGTGAATTCTTACTTATGGATATTTTCTTCTTTCAAATATATAATTATGCATATTTTTTCTTGTTGATATGTTAAAAGACTTACAAATAAACTTTTCTAGATTGCTTTTATTTTATTTTATTTTTTTTAATAATATTGATTTATATTTGAAATATGAACCAAATACATTTAATTATTATTAAATGTTTTTTCTAAGGTTTGTTACTCGTAGTTTAAAATTGATTTGAAATGAAATGTTAGTTTAAATTTTTAAAAATAGTATTTTAATCTAATATTTATGAAAAAATAATGTATTTCTATTCAAGTTGTTTTGTATAAATAGCGAGTGCGTTTGTTTTTGTAAGATTTTTGAAAAGAAATTTTTTTATATGGGGTATAAAAAATTGTATAGAAAATATAAAAATAATGAATTTATGTAGTGTATTAATTTTTTTTGAAAAAACGTGTGAAAAAAAAAAAATTAGAAAGAACAAACCCAACGTTCATGCCCTTACAATATATAAATAAAAACAAAAACAAAATTTTATATTCCCTCCGTACCATTGAAAGATTGTCATTTTTTATTTTTGTCCGTTCAAAAACTAGATTATCGTTTTTTAATTTAGTAATTGTACTATGTACCTAACATAATAAATATCTTTCCAACTTACGCTATATTACACAAATACCATTATTTTTATATTACACAACACTAATAATAGTATTGTTGTCTTTTTCGTTACAATTTAATATAATATTAATATTAAAAAATTTATGTGTGCAAAAAGTATACGACAACCTTTTTACGGAAAGAAGAGAGTATTAAAATTTAAATAATTTATTTATAAATACTCTATCTATTATGATATAATATAGAGTGCAATATAATTTGTTTTAAAAGACGTAGGTTGTGTATGTTTTGTGAAAGGGTTGAAAATGAAAATTTTTATGCATGAGAGGTATAGAAAATTATGTAAAATATATAAAAATAATGAATATGTGCAATATATTAATTTTTTTGAAAAAATATTTTTAAAAAAAAAATAGAAAGAATAAAGCCGTACATATCATATACAATAAAAATAAAAGATATAAGAATAAAAATAAAATTACACACAAGGAAATTTTTATTCCAATATAAAATTTATTTTACGGAAGAGTAACATACAAGATAAATATCTATTATAGACAAGAAAAAAAGCATAAATTTGTTTACAAATTTATTTCTTTTGCAAAAAAATTTCAACACATTTCTTGAAAAAAGTTAATATATTACATAATAATATTTTTATATTATTTACACAATTTTTTATATCTCACGATCAAAATCTTTTTCTTCAAACCAAAAATCAAAACAAACACAAGTTTTTATTGGATTAGTTTGATAATTTAAATTGTCTAAATTATGATGTTGAGTTCACTATTCTAAAAAATAATTCTTTAAAAAATATCAAATCAAATATACATTTTTGATTTATTATATTATACTAAAATATTACATTAAATAAATATTTTAATTCAAGATTTTACTATTTAAAATCAAAATAAATATCAAAAACCTCACAAATAAACACTCCTTTTGTAAAATTTGGTTTTGCTCTCATATTAAATACCAATTTTTTTCAGTTATTAAATTGATCTTTTTTTTCATTTAATATACGTTATACAAATTAAATAATTTTTATTAAAAATATCATATCAAATACTTATTTATATAATACTAAATCATAGTTTAATTCAAAATTTCAAACTTCAAATCCCAATCCAATTTTATATTATTTAAACTTTGTTTTTTTCGAAAAAATAAAATAAAATTTCTCCCACGAAACATTAATATATATAATGATATTTTTTAAAGTATTTTTTATATATATAACTTAAAAAATATATATTATATCTAAAAAAATACTATGAGAACTGAGAAGTCTCCTCATTTAATTAAATTAAATTCCCCTCATAATAAATATAAGGTACGGCTAATAATGACCAGACCGATAATTTTGAATTAATGTCCATTTTTACATCACATTAATTACAACACAATAATTGGTAATAAATTAAAATTTACAAATTCAATTCAATTAAATCTATGTCAATAAATCTTTTTACCATTAAGTTTCTATATTTTTGGTAGATAATGATAAATAATAATATATTAAATGTGTAACCTGAGTAGTATATATTTAATATTAAAAAAATATGAATCATTTATTTAAATTTTAAAAATTTCAAACAAAATTAAAATTCAATAAAATAAAATAATTTTCAAAAAATGCCAAGAAAATTTCCATATTTTCTGTATATATTTTTATTATTTCAGCCTCTCGCCGGTCGTATAATTAGAAATATCACTAATAATTTAAAAATATTCATTTTGTAGTTCTAGATTAATATATTTTTATATTATGTATGAAGAATTGTATTAATAATATTTAAAAATGTTATGAAAATATTCAGGAAATCAAGAAGAAGGCAAGCAAAACACAAGCACACAAAGATTTGGTTACCAGTTCAATCAAAATGATTTAAATAAAAATTTTATATGCAAGAGCATATATTAGAAGTGACAATAGATGAATATTTATAGGCTAAATCTATGCTAATAATATTCGAATCATATTTTTAGAACTAGTATATAATATCTAAATCATATGTCTAGATTTTAGAATATAATTAAGCTTCGGTCTTCACATCTCAAAAAAAAAAAAACAAAGTAATGCTGCAATGCCACATAATAAATTAAATAATACAGTAATACATAATAAAATAAAATAATAAATAACCAAATAGAGTTATGTTTTTTCCGAAATGGGTGATATGCTGTCAAAAAATGAGGAAAATATTGTGTATAGAAAAAATGGTATGCTATGCATAGTACGAAAAATCGAAGCTCCGACAAATAAAATTAAGACTAAGAGGCAAACTGTAGATTACGAGTTCATCTCTACACCATAGACCATTCTTTACGGGACTATAATAGGTAAACTGTTTTTTTAATCTCGTATTTGACCGCATTTATCATTTTAGTAGTTTAAATGGATCATGTTTAAAAATAGTCTCATAAGTAAAAATTTTTTGCTAAAATGGTCATTTGGTGCCGGACTCGCCACGCTGGCCCACCGTTGCTGACGTGGCTGACATGTCATCGCCATGTAAATGTCACATCAGCGAAACGTGGAAATTTATATTTTATTTATTTTACATGTCTTGGTAAACTGATTTTTTTAGTCTCATATTTATAATCTCCTTTATCATTTTAGAAATTTAAATGGATCATATCTGAGATTAGTCCCGCACGTAAAAAATTTTCGCTAGAATAGTCTTCCAATGTGTCCCTGATGTGACGATAATATGTCAGCCGCGTCAGAAATTTTAGTGAATCCGGCAACGACAGACCAATGTGGTGAATCCGGCACCGGAAGACCATTTTAGTGAAATTTTTTTACTTAGGGACTATTTTCAAACATAATCTATTTTAAGTCATAACATTAGAAAAGAGGTCAGATACGAGATTAAAATAACAATTTACCAATTCCAACATTTAACATATACTCCCTCCGTTTCACATATAATCTTATATTTTTCATTTTCGTCCGTCCCACATCTTATGTCACTTTCATTTTTTGAAAAAGTATTACACATTTTAATCATATTTAAAAATTTCAAATTTTCAAAATTTTAATTATATTAATTCATTATTTTAACTTTAATCTATAATTTTTTTTGTGATATTATAATTATTTTTATTAATACATTCTTAATTATTTAATAATCATATTTCTCCAAAATTCTTATGTCTTGATACGTCATCGCCACATCACCATAGTTATTTGATGCGATATGAATAAGTATTTATGTGATATTTTAAATATAAAATTATAAAATATAAAATAGGTGTTTGATGTAATATTGTTAAGATAATTTTTTGTAAGGAAATAATATCTTTAAATGTGTCCCAAACAAACATACCATATATGTTTTTTTTAAAAAAATTTACACTCAATGTATGTTTACATAAATTTTTTCAATATAGTATATATATTTATATTTATGCAAAATATAGGATGTGTTTGTTTCCGGGGTTTAAAATTTGAGTTGGTATTTAAATAGTAAAATTCTGAATTAAAATAATTATATGATGCAATATAAATATGTATTTATTTGATATTTTGAATATAAAATTAATTTTTGGTATAATATAAAAAATGAAAAGTAGATATTTGATTGATATTTTGAAGAACAAAATTTGATGAATAATAAAAATTAGGAAAAATTGGCCAATCGAACACACACAATATATACTATATTTACTTGAAAAATTAATAATATAAAATAATATATTATTCTTTATATTACTGACCCCTTTTTTTTCGTACCTAAATGAAAAATACCTATAATACAAAACAAACACGACTTATATATAAATGACATATATAAACAATAATAAGGACTAAAATGTAATTACACTCACAAAATTATTTATTTATTTATTTATTTATTTTTTAAAAACAAAAAATAAATCCTGTTTGATTGCATCCAACCAACCAAACACCTAATAATAATAATAATAATAATAATAATAATAACGATGGAGTACACAAATTATTAATTTGGTCGTGCCACGACAAAACTCAAACTATATATTACTACAATGTGTTTTTATTCACCTTAATTACTAAGCACCACAACAACAACAATAATAATAATAATAATAATAATAAATACAAACTTTTATTCGTTCGAAAAATAACTATTCTCTCCGTTTCATATAAAATAACTATTATTTTTTAGTTTTTGTATCAAGACATTATAGCATAATTAGTTCAAACGGAAAGAATATATTCCCTCCGTCATTCAATTGTGTGCTCATTTGACTGAGCACGGATTTTAAGAAAAATATGTAAAAATAAATTTTTTTACTTTATTTGGTAAAAAAAAAGTGGTACTTTTTTATTAAAAAATGAAACGGGAATAAATTTAGATGACAATAAAAAAAAATGAGAATAAATTTGAACAACGGAGGGAGTATTTTATAAGAAATCATAAGAATTATGTTGTTACGTGGCTTAAAACTTAGCCCAAATTTGATCCAAAGATTAAACCAAATGCTTAATTAGGTTGATGTCAAATTTGTTTGTTAATCTCTAATGTAAATTTTCCAATTGTTGATTAATTGGTATAACATGTACAAAAATAATACTCCATCCGCCCAACTACAAAGTATACATATTTCTATTTTGGGACGTCTAATTACAAAGTAATCATTTAATTAAATACTCCACTTTTTTCCATAAATATCATTACTTTACATCACATCATTACATCATTACTTTTTATACAAAAAAGTAAGGAAAAAAATGTCATTACACTACTTTTACATACACTCTATAATTAAAATACTATTATTTCTTAAACTACGCGCCAAAGTAAATGTATACTTATTGCATGGACGGAGGGAGTATATTTTTTTATGTGCAATAATATATTTGTAATTTAAGTAAAAAGTTAAAGGCATTTGATATTAGTATATGATATTTTTTCTAAAATAAAAAAGTAATATTTTTTAGTGGGACAAATAAAAATAATAAAAAAATACTTTAAATTGAGAAAAAAAACCGTAGAAATTTTACCTCATCTATACATATATATATATAAGGATTTATTCAAACTATATAAATTGTATCTCTTTAATATTTCGTATTATTTGAACCGCACTTTTTCAATGGATCCAAGCATATCTAACAAAATATATAAAGAGATTAAAAAAATCGATTCAACAATACCTAAGGCCTCATGGATTTGTTTGGTTTTAAGTTGATCAAACTCAACATGATTTAGGAAATACTATTTTTAATAAAATATGTATTTTTTTTTATTACAAAATATTATTTAAATAAAATTTAATTATAATCTCAAACAATTGGGTGTGTTCGTTTGTAGGATTTTGACAAAATTCTACTATTCATCCAAAATTTTCCCCCCAAAAATATCAAATCAAATACTTATTTTTTATTTTTTATATTATACTAAAAATCAATTTTACATTAAAAAAATCACATCAACACCTATTTATATCACATCATACAACTATTCAAATTCAAAATTTTTACTATTCAAACCCCCCAAAACTTTGTGGTTTTTTAATATACATGTTTGGTATGTTAAGAATAGTATTAGTAATATAGAAAATAGTATTTTATTTTGAATCATTGATTTTGTAAATGGATAAATTATATATATTGTTTTTTTTTAAAAAAAATAATATTCATTGAAAATTATACTAGCAATAATTTGTGGAGTGAATAAACTCAATCTTTGTACTTTAGTTAATCCCTTCGTCCCACATACTATGCTTGTACTTTAGTTAATCTCTTCGTCCCACATACTTTAGGTAATCCCTTCATCCCACGTACCTACACTTTTTTTTTTAAAAAAATAATTATACACTTTAATTTTATTTTAAATTTTTTAATTTAAATTTTTTTTATTTTAATTAAAGTAATTAGTTATTTTAATCTTAATTTATAATTATTTATATTATAGGATAATTATTTTCACTTATACATTCTTAATTATCTACTAATTATACTTATCATAAATTCATGTGTCTACAGTGACATCTAACGTGGGACGGAGGAAGTATTATTTTTGTACCGTATTATATAATTTATGATAAAAGTTTGTTGAGTGAATAAACTCAATCTATTTGTTTGTATTTTAGTTATTATTTTTATACTGTATATAATTTATGATAAAATTATTTTCACTCAAGTACACCATATTTAAAATTTTTATTTTATTTTCTTTGTATTTCTTTTAAAAAAAATCCAAACATTTAAAACACCCAAATATACCACCATGTGTAGTAAACAATAAAAAAAAAAAAAAAATTCAAGTCCTTAAAAACATAGTCTGATGCTACAAAAATATTCAAACAAGTTTTACTAAAGTGAGTATTTATATATATATATTCAAAATATGTGTAATCTTTATTGATGGTTCCGTACTTAGTTCTTTATTTTATGTATATATATATATTTATTTTGGTGTTACTTTAAATTGGTAGACACCAACTTAACTTTTGGATCCATAAATACATTGGAAGGCATCAATTTATTTATTTTTATTGAAAATGCTATTTTAAGATAATATGAATGGTGACAAATAATAGGGCCACCACATGTTTGTCTTATAACCCAATAATAATTATTTGCTAGACTTATATTTGGCAATGTTTTTGCTTTTCAAAGATCCACACAACTAATTTTAGGAATTTAATAAAATATTTAATTAGTCAATTTAATTATATAATTTATTATTATTATTATTTTAAATAAGTATGATTATGCATTAAATATGTTGAATTGGATATCACATAAGGTTATTTTGGCTTTTTTTTTTTTTTTTAATTTTTATTTGTTTATGAAGGTTTATTTATTTACAAGTTGATCTCAGGCTTTTATCATATTCTATTTTCTTTTCTTTTTTATGTTTTTATTTTTATTTTATCTCAATTCTTCTTACAAAAAATTTAAAATAGTACCACTTGTAATCTTATATATATATATATATTTATTTCTAAATAAACAAATGTGTTTATATATATACATATTTAAAATCACATTTCTTTTACGTTAATTATGTATATGTTTTTTTTGTATTATATAATTTTATTATTTATAAAATGACACACAAAATTTGGTTATCTATTTCGATTAAAAATGATCTACATTTTATATAGAATTATGATGCACACAATAAAAAAGTTATATATATAGTGTAGCAACTTTAGAGCCACAACTAGCCTTTGAAAATGATATCGAAACTTCATCCCTACAATTCAGACTTTAGTCGAGCTTTACAATCCAATACACATTTTGGGCAAAACAAATTAAAAGCACGAATAAATGATATAGATGTGTTATGACATGCTTTTTAAAATTTGTACTTTGATCCTATATTATTATCAAGTTATACTAAATCATCTTGTAGTGACATCACCTTCATTGCTTGTTCATTTAAATGTTCGATAATATTTTTCTTAAAAATGGATTTGAAATACAATAACTTTTACAATCCCCCCTATTTAATTTACTTGTTTATTTTTATTATGTAATATTTGTAAAAATTTTAAAATTTAAGTAATGAGTTACCTCTATGGATTTAATAAAAATATTCAATTCAAATATTCAAAATATTTATATTAAACACTTCAAATATTCAAATATGTCTGAAAAAGATAAAATAAGAAAAATAAATTGAAATGTTAGCAGTTTGTAATATTTTAAAAATAATTCGATCATCGCCAAAATAATTTCTAGCTCCGCCACTTAATGATACTATTGTTGCACTATGTTCATAAAGTGATATATATATATATATATTACGATCACAAAATAATAGTTATTAAATATCATATTATCAAACATCTACTCTAACGAAGCCTTTTTGTTTTGATATAAAGAACAAAAAAATGATCTGAGTTCCCAATAAATCCATCTTTATAATTATGCTTGAGCCCACATAAATCACTATGATTAATTTGTATTAATTCAAAAATTATTGCTCATACTATCTTATATATGTTAAAAGGAAGTTCGTAATTTTAGAAATTAAAAAATACATTATAATAAGAGCGGTCTACATGTTAAATTGAGTCAAGTCGAGTCAATGTTTCATCTCGACTTGTTAAGTGTAGGTATTAATTTGTTAAGAGACATATATTGAAAAACTAGTTTGAATTTGAAACAAATATGATGGAAATTGAAACGAACACATATATAATACAATAATTTGATAATCCAATTCAAAGAGATAAAAAAAAAATTAAATAAAAATTAAATTGTACAAAATTCACTGGTGGTTTTATGAAATTGCGTTAAATCCTCCGTATTTTTAAGACTGCGTTAAACTCCCTCGTGGTTTCATAAATTCTGCGTTTAACCCCTCGCCGGTCCTTATTTAATGGTATTTGACTTAAATGTGTCCAAACTGCGAATAAATTTTAAAAATTCAATTTCTAAATCCCTAAAATTACAAATATATTTATTTTTCTTATATTTAACCTAAAAAACAGTAAAAATAAACTCTTAAAAACTGAGAAAATAACTATTTTTTAGTATATTTACTATTTTTTTAGGCTAAACATAAAAAAATAAATATATTTGTAATTTTAGGAGTTTAAAAATTGAGATTTTAAAATTTATTTGTAATTTGGGCGTATTTAGGTCAAATACCATTAAATAAGGACCGTCGAGGGGTTAGATGCAGAGTTTATGAAACTAAGAGAGAGTTTAACGCAATTTTAAAAGTATAGGATATTTAGCGCAATTTTATAAAACCACACATAAATTTTGTGAAATTTAACAAAATAATAATAATAACAAATAATATAGTAGAGATATTGACTATAAGAGATGTTTTTGCGGGATTCGTGCACAGGATGAATCTTGCTCTAATGGTTGGTAATGGTGGATATTGAAAGAAACCAATGGTTGTGATTAATTCTTGGAATGATGATGTCGATTACGAATATAAATAAGTAAATATATATGTAAGAAACTATACACGTTGATTGGTGATTAGATTCCCACTAAAGGAAATAATAACACATAAGCACAATTTAATTTTATCCATAATGTGCTTAATTTGCTTGTATACTTTTGGTTGTACACTTGCATTACGACATGGGTTTGTGACACAATTTTGCTATTCATTATTTAAAAACAAAATTATAAAATCAGATTAATACTAAGTAAAAAATTAAATTTCATTTAAAATATTATATTAAATATTTACTTTAATTCTCAAGTCTATGTCCTTAGATCATCACAATATATATATATCTTTTTACTTTTGGCAATAGACAAAGTTGCTTTCCATTTCCGTGCAACAACTTTTTCTTTTTTAATTTTCGTAGGTTGCAGGAAGGTTGTCACAACAACCGTATTGCAGACTGAAATTGTGGGCTTGACTTTATCTTTTTGTCCAATCCATTTAATGCCCACAACAGACAAACTTGATATTTGGAGGATGGTCAAACTCGTGCAGAACATTGAAGAACACTCCATCAATTTCTATGCTAAAAGAAATTAATGAGAATGGTGTTCTTACCAAGAAAACATTGCTTATAAAATCAAAAAAGACAAACTTTGTGCAGTGTGAGTTGGTGTGCAAATTTTAGAGAGAAGATTATTGAGAGAAGCTCTCACCACTCATCCAGTTCAACTCTTCGACATTTTGAATGTGGGTTCTACATTGATATCAACTGAAGATGGCGAAAGTGTTCGGAATTAATGGAGTTCCAACCGGAGGGAATGATCAAGCTATGGACTTCTTTGTTATGTGGTTGTTGTTAGTACGAGGTTGTAGCAACGAGAACCTTATGAGGTATTTTCCTGGGTTAGCCATGACTAGCATTTCAATTAAATGAGTTGTGGTTGTTTGTGTCCTTAATCAGCACTTGTTAGTGGAATTTCTCTTGGATTGGTATCCCCGGATATAGATTTGTTGATAATCGAACCGGGTCAACAAACACCTTGTTCATTGTTGTGTTATTTCTGCATTGTCTTTCCTTGTTGAAACGTTGTTATAACTGTGAACCATCCACGCTTCGGGAGTTGGCCCTTTAAAGTATACGAATGTATTTTGTTCGATAAATTGCTTCCCCAACACAAACACACCCATGATAAATATATATATTGTTTTTATTTTTATTTATATTATACAAAAATTAATTTTACATTCAAATTATATTATCGATTTTTAATTATATCATATCAAACAATTATTCAAATTCAAAATTTTACTTGTCAAATCGAAACCCCCAAACAAACACTTACAATTATTATGCGCAATGCTTATCTATCAATGAAGACTTTGTAACAGTTTTTTTTACCTAAGCTATATTTTTTGAACATGAAAATATTGACTAATGAACCTAAAATTAGCAAATGTTTGTTTAGTATTTTTAGTTTGTATATATATATATATATATTTGTGAGATAGGATGAATTGTGTAGATAATATAATATATAATATTTTTTTATTGAAATATTATTTTTTTATAAGAGAATAAAATATATACTTATTATTTATATTATATGGATACATGTATATATATATATATATATTTATTAATATTCATCCATAATCTGTCGGATGAACAAACCCGATCATATTTGGGAAATGAATCCATTTCCATTTCCATCTCCACCCTCGCTATCATTCTTACTATGTGGATTAAAATTAACATTATTTGCAAACTATTATAGCATATATTATATACTTTTTTTGGTAGCATATTTATAATAATATATTATGTTATAATTTAACATATGCTATTTTATAACATATATTGTGTTATATAAAAATATATGATGTATATCTTTATGTAATATGATAACCTAATCAAATAATTATTATGTGATATGATCCTCCTCCTATATATTTTTATTTTTTAAGGTTATTATTTATTTTTTTATGTAAAATAATGATTGGATCTGTTATTTTGTATTGAAAGTACATATTGCATGCCATATTTTCAGTGGAAAATAATAGTAAGAAGTTTTGAGACCATAAAAAGATAATTAACAATGACATTTAACTTTCTAAATAGATCTATATTGTTGAAAAATTAAGCTAGCTCATTATGTTGTGCGTTTAATTTATACACAAAACTGTCTTACCTGATAGTACGAGGATGGACTCGCGATCATAAGGTGTGTTCGCACAAAATTATAGAATGGATAATAATATAGAATATTATAAAATGTAAAGACAACAAAACATACAAAATTGATCCCTCAATTCAGTCCAAATTGTGACCAACATTTGGAGTACTATTATTTTAAATTATGGTCTCGTAAGGAATATTTTAGTACTGTGGGGGTAAATTTGTAATCGTAAAGTTATAAATTCAAATTTTCGATTTATTCGATCAGTAATTTATTCAGAGAGTACTTGAAAAATAACCAATTTGTCGTTAAAGGAATATGTTGTCCTCGCAAGGCATAGACATACCCAAGGTGTGTGTTTACTTCGTTATTCTTTTCCATTTATTTTATTATTCTACTTTTAAAATTTTTATAAAATATTGTATTTAATATCTTTTTCCACACAAAATATTACTTTCAATAATTATTTCATTTCAATGACAATAATAATATATAAATAAAAATAAAAATATACCAAGTAAACAAATCATGTATTTTTCTTTTTTTGTGTTTGTCTATGCTTCATATGAGAGATTATCTTTTATTATAATTATTTTAGATTTGTGATTTGTATTGTACTATATATTTTTATATGTTTTTTTACAAGAGAAAAAAATATATAAAAATTAAGTAGTAGAAATTTAAGATAAAAGCTTAAAATGAACATCTCTACGATAAACTAGTCTTCTTCATAAACTACCTCCATCCATTCACTCATGAAATTTATGTCCCAACCCATTCAAAACCAAGAAAAAAAATCAAAAAGATTTGCATACGATTAGGTTTGATCAGAAATTTATCAAGAACGCACTCGAAAAGTATCGACTGCAAATTCCTATGTTATAAATAAAATAAAATAAAGAAAAAAAATTCAGCAAGATCACACACTAATTCTAAGGATTTCATGATCTCCAAAAGTATTGTGCTATACTCTCCAAAATAATATTACTTATTTTGAGGAAAAATCTCTACGGCTTCTAAAATAATTGTTCTTTTATCTTCTCTATTGATCTCAATATATATATATTTTTTTTACTTATATTTTTCAATAAAAATACTCTATTTTAATTTTGAAAAATATTTTAGAATAATAAAAACTGTTTCATCTAAGCAACATTATAATTTAAATTTTAGAACATATTTATAATTTTTAATAACTAAAAATCCTACAACTTCCCTACTTCTAACAGTTCTTTTAGCGAAAATCCCCATAAGAAGAACACATTGAGTGCATTCACTCTTTTTTTTTTTTTTTTTTAACAATTTTCGATAAATATTATTTAAAAAAATGCATATATGTAATCATACACAATATATAATATATACTCTATCAACTATTAATCATTTAACACAAATATTACTCAATTCGTTACACATATCCTATCCTGAAATTTCTATTTTGCTTTGTGCCACCTCTGAAATATTTTTAAAATAAAAAATAATATATTATACTTTATCTAATCATATCACTCATCTCTCATCACATCACCTGATTCTCATTTTATTCTCACCTAAATTCTAGTGTAGGAATCAAAATATTGCACCTTAGATGGACATAGTGAATATTTTTTTTATATTACCAATACAACTCTTTGTACCTAACATAAAAATACATCTATAAAAAAAAAAAAAATACAAAACAGACACACACAGCTATGCATTGGACTTAGGAACAGTATATTTTACCTAAGTCGACGGATGTGGGAAAAAATTGACTACTGAATCAATAAAATTTTGCAAGATAGATAAACCCCTCCCCCACCCCATGAACTAATTAAATGCCATGTGCTGATAACTATGTTTGGACAACAGAAGATGAAGATGAATCTCTTAAATAAGAACAGCAAACTACAAATGTCGATACATAGTTAATAATGATTCCCATTTGTTTCTTTCGAATTTGACCACTTTGAAGGGTATTAATAAATATGTCCTTTTATTACATATATAGACTTAATTAGTTAAACCATCGATCTCTTTATAATTTTAAAATTATATGAGATTTCCTTATATTTTAAAAATATTGTACATAATTTTTTTAAAAGTATAATATTTTTTTAAATACAAGCAAACCTCACACAATTTTTTTGGAGATTATGGAACTTCTTGAAAGAGTATGAATTGCAAACTTTCCAAATTACAGATGAATTATAAATATTTTTGCCGAAAAATTAGAGTAATGTGGAATACTAACTTTTTTATTATTTGAAATAAATGATTGTGTTTGATTAGTTATGGATCATTGTAATTGATGAATGCCCCTTGAGACACCTCTTCTCCTCCAAAGGTTGTTTTGGAAGAACACCACACTTCATCTTGTATAAATTGCATCCATGATTCATCTTTGTCCTCTTTATCTTCTTCTTCGATGCACGTGACGGCAGCAGCGGCAGAGGACGACGATGGGGAAAGAAAGTCGGGTGACAAAGTTTTGTGATCGATCATTGTAATTCCATGTGTATACTCAAGCAATGACATGTTGCTAGGTTGTCCTAACTGGTCCTCGACCTCGGAGCACAACCCGTTTTTCTTGAAAACACGGCATAGCGCGTACGAGTCCTGCGATTAATTAACCGTAAAAAAAATTATTAGATGAAGTTTTCGATCATAGTGCCGAGAAGAAAAAGAAAATAAAGACATAATGGACACACAAAGTTAAATTTAGAGGAGACAATTTAGTATAAATATATAAACTTTCTGCCCTAAGCCCCTATGTACATACACTCTTGTTTAGGTGATAGTTATGTGTTCGATGATGTAAATGACTATCTCATCTAATAATTTTAAACTTGGACAACGACAAATGAGAAACGGTGGGACTCGAACTAAAACTCTGATACCATGTTAAATGATGTAAATTCGAGTCCAAAAAAGTTTTGATACCATATTAGATGATGTAAATTAAATGACCGTTTTATCTAAAATAAACTTTTAGGGATATGCATAATTATTTATTTACAGACGAGAGTCAACCCACGCTATGTCTCTAGAAAATGTTGCAAAACAACTAATTTGTTTTGTTTGGTAGCACGTGTGTTTCATATATATAAAATTAGTAGATTTTCAAATCCATTCTCCTAGAATTTCAAATAGTATTTAATATTAAGTGATTTGAAATGTTTTCAAATCTTAAAACAATATATTTAAAATTCGAAGTATTTGAAAATAAGAGAGAATTCAAATTTCTTTCTTTAAAATCAAATAGAGTCAAACTAAATTATATACCAAATCTTGTGAACTCATTTTTCTTTTTTGTAAAAATCATCACACACACATATATATATATATATAAATTATATAATTCAAGTTAATAAAAATCACGCGCAATCCTTTATACATGTGTAAAATATATATGTTTTGTTATTTTATCTTTTATACCATTTCGTATTAAAAAATTATATGTTTTAGTGAAAAATATTTTATTTTTTCCTATAAAACATATAAAATATAATAAAAACTATAAACAACATTATATAAATTTTCAAAATATTTTTGAAAGCATAGACAGGTAAAAAGTATTATAGGGAAGTCCTTTTTTGGTCAATAGTTGGGACTGTTAGATTTGGTTTGATACACTATTTACTGCCAATTTTAAAGTTAATATAAAAAGAAATTTGGATGAAATACCATGCTAATTAAAAAATAATAATAATAAAAAAGCACGACATAGTAATAAAATTCAAACTTAAAAAAAAGAAAATTTAAAACATCATAAAAAAAAAAAAAAAACAAATTTTAAGAAACAAGCCTCAAACAAATCTTTGTATTGCACTGATTAATTTAATGAATCAGCATATATAGTCAAATAAATTGTAAAAAATTAAGATTAGGGTTTCTATTTATAACAATAATTGGATAATTATAATTAATTCAAAGATATAAGATATTCCACCGGGACGGTGAGACTCGAATTCGAGACTAAGGTTCTGATACCTACGTGATATAAATCATCCTCTTACCTGAAAGTTAAAATTGCTAAGAATATACATAATTCATTTATTTATCTATACACAGACTCGGCCAACATATATATATATACATATTTGTACTGGTGAGACTCAAATTCAAGATTAAAGTTCTGATACCTATATAATATAAATAATCGTCGTCATACCTAAAAGTTAATACGGTTAAGAATACACATCATTCAAATATTTATCTATACACCAGACTCGACCAATATACATATATATATATATATATATTTATAAAGATAACAATGGAATACAAAGACATATCTCTATTCTTATGCAATAGCTCTCTCTCTCTTTTATATATATATATATATATATATATGATAGGTTGGGTTTTAATTAAAAAATGTGGGAGAATAAAGTGAAAAGTGGTCATGAAAAATGAAAGGGAAGGCAGATGGTGCTATATATACTTTAAGGATAATCATAAAAATTAAGTTATCATGCAAGAATGTGTTCATGATTCTAATTTAGATCAAGATAGATAGATATATATATATATATATATCTAGAGAGAGAGGGATGAGATTTCAGTGTAATAGAAGAATGGTACTTTTGTCTCATTTCATTATACAAAAGACAAAAGTGAAGCAAAACTTTGTCACTCAAGAGAGATATATCACTCTCACACTAAAGACCTCTCCAAGAAAAGAATAATGTATCACCTAATTAATTAATTAATTAATTATTATTATTATTATTATTATTATTATTAAGGATGACGGTAATATTTGCTACACACAAAAGGCAAATAAAGATATGGATCATTATGGGTCACAAAAGTAGGAAAACTCCCCCATGCATTCCCATGCACTTCACGTTCTTTCTTTTTAAGTAAATTATTTAGGATAAACGTTTTTTTTAGTCTCGTAATTAGACTTTTTATCATTTAGTCTCGTAATTTGATATTGTCTTAAAATAATCTTATAAGTGAACTTTTATTGCATATTTAGTCCTCCGACGCAGAAGATACTTGCGTGGCATGCCGGAGGATACGTGTCCATCAAACGCTCAGGACATGTGTTCATGCCACCCAGGCATCCGGCGCCGGAGGACTAAATATGCGAAATTTTTTCACTTGTAGGATTATTTTAAGACAATTTTCAGTTATAAGATTAAAATGATAAAAGAGTATGGTTACAAGACTAAAAAAATAATTTACCCAAGTATTTATTCATTCCTATAGACGATTTGGGTTTGTTTGTTTAGTGTTTTTATTTGAATTTTTATAGATTTGAAGTATAGAGAATTGTGTCGATAGTAATAAAAAAAATTCATCAAGACTTTTCGATTGTGTTTCTTGTTTTATTTTATACTATTCTCAAAAAAGAAAAGGAAAAGTAACTATATTTTTTAATAAAAATAAAATTATTTTTCTTTCTCATAATTTTTAAATAATTATAAAAATTATTTCACCCAAACAACATCGGAATATTCCTCAAAATATTTTCAATATATACCAAATTTTAGAACACTAAAAAGAACGCAACCTTCATTTTCTATGTTGATGACTTGATTTTAGAGTGAGGGCACATGTAAAAGGTTATATAGTCCCTCTTGCTTTTTATCCATCCTTTAAATTGTACACTAAAAAGAGTGATGCTGAAATTTTTTGGAGAAATAAATGGCTTTATTTACCATGAAAATTTTTGGCTTAGATATTCGAGCTTTTAGAGTCAAATGGTGACATCTCTAAGTCTTTTTCTTTGTGAGTTTTAAATTTAAGTTTCACTATTTATTTTTCTCTAAAAAAATTAATAAATCAATTTTTTTTTTTTTTTTTTTTTTTTGTATTCCCACCATCTCGAAAGAAAGTAATTTATTCGTCTAAAATCAAATGGGTCCTTAATTAGGGGTTTTTTAATAAATTTAAAAATAATATTATTATAGTAGTCATTGAAAATGTGTAAAATTTTTTGACATTTTTTTTCATTTGACTTTATGTTTAAAGTAATTGTATGTGTAATAGTATATTTGCAATTTAAGTAAAAGTTATATGTATTTTAGTGTATAGTTACTTTTTAAAAAAAGAAAAATAGGAAAATGATATTTTAAAATGGGACAGCCGTAAAAAAGAAATAAAAAAAAAAATATTTTGAATTAGGACAAGGGAAATATTTATTTATTTATTTATTTTTGTGTGTTCTAAAATAAAGTATCAATTTTCTTGTTTTGGTAATTGTATTACATACCTACTATTAAAAATATCCTCATAACTTGTAATATATTATACAAATGTCATTACTTTTATATATATACAACACTAATATGAGTATTTTTTATTTCTCTCTTGATTTGTACTACATATAAATATAATATCAATAATATTAAAAAATTTAC
Organism: Andrographis paniculata; assembly: GCF_009805555.1. Taxonomy (NCBI): domain Eukaryota; kingdom Viridiplantae; phylum Streptophyta; class Magnoliopsida; order Lamiales; family Acanthaceae; genus Andrographis; species Andrographis paniculata. The sequence continues at coordinate 328,841 of NW_026137588.1, forward strand.
ATGCAAAAATAAAATGAATATTTTGTTTCCACCGAGGGAGTATAATTTTAAAAAATAAATAACATTCAACAATACATATTTATACATTATCAAATAAATTTTCAAATTCAAAATTTTTCTATTAGTAATTACTCACAATTCATCTTTAATTTGGTGATTTTCATCCTCTTCCCAAAATTGAAAGATAAGTGTTCTTTTGGAGTTTATTTTATATTTTTATTCTATTTATTTATTTTTTTAACGATTATTCTATTGTATTTTTATCCAAGCTCACCATTATATAGTAAAAAAAAAAAAAAAAAAGAAAATAAAGGAAAATTATTTTTTTTAAAAAAAAAAAAAAATTGTCTTGTATCATCATAAGAGTTCATGATTTATTTAGTGAAAATAAGAGTTGTAAACATTTTTTTATCAATATTTATTTACATTTAGATTCATGATTTTAGTAAAATTTCATAAGATCTTGTTAATCTTAAATATTTAGTATAAGGGTGTGTTCTTGGAATAATATATATATATTATATTTTTTTAACTATATAATATATTATTATGTTCTAATATGTTGTACTCAACACTTATTTTTTATATAAAAATATCACATTTTATTTTAAAAAAAATTAAAAGAAAAACACACCAAAACATTAAATCTAAAAATAATTTATGTGAATGCAAAGAGTTTCTAAAAATAAATAAAATAAAATATTTACGTACTTGAATGCCGGAGGCGTCTTCGCATTCTTTTTCATCGAGTCGATATTCATGCATAACCCAATCAGTCCGGATGCCCTGAGGCGCTCTCCCTCTATAGTACACTAGGGTTTTCTTCATCCCGATTGCCCGGTTTTGGCTACTCACTCTTCGATCTTTTCCTGTAGATTTCCAATATCCAGCTCGGGTTGCTCGGTTTGTTCTGAATCCATTTGGATACTTGCGGTCTCTTGGACCGAAGAAATACCATTCTGGATCTCGACTAGGTAAGAACGATTTTTCTACAAGATATATAATTAATTATCAAGAGGATTGAAATACCAAAAAAACCTAGTCAAGATAGGATTTTATTTTAGTTGAAGGGAAATAAATACTACCTCCGTCGGGCTCTAAGGGTCTTATTTACTTTTTGCGTGTTGATATTTGAATATTAATTGTTATATTAAAACGTAGTACAAATTAAAAAAAAATTGCAAAAATACTTTCATTAGTGTCTTATAATACTAATAAAAAGACATTTGTATAAAAAAATATATATTTTCAATGTCAAGTATAATGATATAAAATGTAAATGTGATCTTTAAAGGCGGACGGAGAAATATATTATTCTACTATATTCATGTAAAATGTAAGGGTTTTTAAGGATCGACATTGATTAATATTGAGTGCATTGTATTAATTAACAAGATTGAAGAAAAATAATAATAATTGATCTACATTTTGTTCAATTTACCCATAGTGATACATTATTAGTGCAGTCGAGTCCGATACAGAGATTAAGAAAAATAATATTTTATTAATAAAATGATAAAAGTAAAAATAGAGTTGAAAATATTTTTAAAAATTTAGTTATAAATAAATAAAAAAGAAAGAGTGAAGAGATAATATAATAAAGATAATATATTTATTATAAATAGTGTTGAACATATGATATAGTAATTAAATATTGACTTGAAAATATTAATAATAATTAAATTTAATAGACTGACTGAAAATAAAAGTGAAAATAAATTTAATTACATAGATAAAATATTAATTAAGTAATCACATACAATAATTGACTTTTATAATTAGTTATCTTATATTTTTTACATAAATAAAATTTCAAATCTAATCTTTCTAATTATAAACTCCCTTCGTACACCAAAATTAGTTACACGAATATATACACATGAATGCTCTTAGTCGACTAATGTCTCGCGCGACATTCCCAATTTCCTAAACTAATTTCTCATTGTTCAAAATTCATGTTCCCAATTTCCTAAACTAATTTCTCATTGTTCAAAATTCATGTTAGAAGATCGAATGCCACATTATATCGAGTTATTACAAAACGAACCTGCTAAGTCCCACGGCTCGCATTTGTAAAGATCGACTTCAGGAATTATGTCGAGCTCGATTTCATGGCCATGGATTTTCCTCTTGAGATAATAATTCACTAGCTCTTCGTCCGTAGGATGGAATCTGAAACCGGGAGGCAATCCAACGGGAGCCATTGATCGATAAATATGTGTATATATATATAAGGCTTGCCGGAGTGCCGCCACACAGCCACCACCGGCACCACCACCGCCGCCGCCGGTAATCAGTTCAGAAGCTGATGTGAACTTTTCTAAACTCCAAAGACTAGCAGCAAAGCATAATTCTTGAAATGGCAATAATTATATATAGAGAAAAATTAAAAAAAAATCAAAGTCCCTTTGTCTTTGAGTCATTTTTCACTTTTTGAGATTCTTTGAAACGTTCCTTGCAAGCCCAACAATTTATTTTAGTTTAATTAAGTTGTGTTCTGTTAATATATACTCCATCATTTTTAACAAACTATCCATTTTTTTATTTTGATCCGTCACATAATAAAGTATTCATTTTTATTTTTAATAATTGTACTATCTAACTAATATTACAAATATTATTTCAATTTACAATGTATTACAAAAATATTATTACATTTATATCATACAACACTAAAGTTAATTCAGTCTTTTTACCTTTATTTCTACTATATCACAATATAATACTAATATTTTTAAAAATTCGTGAAAAAAATAAACGGATAGATAGATATGTGACGAAGAGAGTATAATTTTTTAAAGGTTTTTTGTTGTTAATTCCTAGGAATTGTGAAAATGTTCTAATTTTTTTTTCCTTTAATTTTTGGATACTTTATGAAAAAAAATAATATATTTTATTGGTAATAATATATATGTTGTATTTTTGTGTAGAATTTTGTGGAAGTGATGAACAACTGTTTCTTTTAAGTTGAGTTTGAGAAAAATTGATTTAGGTTCGGTATTAAAATAATGTTTGATGAAATGTTTTGTAAGAAGAAAAATGTATTATTTTTTAAATAGTAAAATTTGAGAAAATTTGGTTAAAGAAACAAACCGAAATGTCCTAAATAAAGACCCTAAGTACTACTATTATTTTGTTTGCATGTTTTACTTGGCCGGATTTTTAAATAGTATTATCTCCGCTTCTAAGGGTCACGTTTATCTTTTGTGTCATTGTACTTAACATTCAAAATATCTATATATTTCATTACAAAAAAATAGTATATTTGTAACGGAATTCTGTTCCTAAAGTTCACGTAGCTAACGTAATTCTATCTCAAATTCCGTCTCTAATATTATTAGTAACGGAAAAAATAGATTTAACAACGAAAAAATCTTATTACAAAATTGATATTTTTTTGTAGTGTTTGTATAATTTTTTTTGTACAAATGTCATTCTATTAGTATTATAAAACACTAATGAAAGTATTTTTGTAATTTTTTTCTTAATTTGTACTAGTTTTGATATAATAATTAATATTAAAAAATCAACACGCAAAAAGTAAATGAGACTCTTAGAGCCGAACAAATTAGTATAATTTTGATAGTTTTATACTTGTTGGTTTGAAATGATTTTATAAATAATATTTCTTTTAAAAAGTGTCAATAAATAAATAAATAAAACTTTCAAATGTTTTAAAATCTTTTTAATTTAAAAAAAAAAATTAAAAGAAAGAGAAGTACTATTCTACAACACCTCCTAACAAAATCAAATATTTTAAAACTTACAAACATTTTTAAATATTTTTTTAAATTAAAAATAAGTTTTAACTATGATACTTTAAATAGAAAAAAAAAATTGAATGTAATTTTTTTATAAAAAAATATATTTTATAAATACATTATATACTATAAAAATAATATTAAAACACACACCCATTTATATATATATATATATACTACAACTCAGCCGTACGACTATACTGCACGAGTAATTTGTAATATAAGAAAATTTGTTGTATATATAAATTATAATTCATTTAAGTTATACAGATATTTTCATTAAGTACGTATATACTTAATTTCTTTTGGACAAGTATTTTATTTTGTTTTGTAAGATAAAAATATTTCAATAGATAATGAAAAATTAATTTAAGATAAGCGATAAAGTACAACGCAAATATATATATATATATACATATAAGAAATTTGGAGTGACATATAGATATAAAGAAAGAAGAAAAAATATATAGAAAAATGAAGAAAAAAAATAAATACAAACACTTTAGCTTATTGGGACTGAGTTAACTCAATACTGGAGTTCACTCGGGATTTATAGGGTTTGCACCCCAACAATCCTCCTTCAAACCAAGGACCAACCAATGATCTTCTTTGCTCACCCCTGTATCGCCTATCACAAAGGACTCGCTGTTTGACTACCTCAATCGGTGGGGTGACCCAACACCTTGTCCGCTTTGGACTGAGCACGCACGAATTTGTTTTTGGATATCCTCCAAAAAGCCTCGTACTAGTGGAGTTTACTTGGGACTTATAAGGTGTGTAATTTTTTTCACCACTTCCAACGTAGCTTAAAGTAAAGATAAATAATATTTAATAATAATATATTTTATTTGTTCCAACTCAAAGTATTTTTTTTTTATTATTTGTAAGTTGATTTTAAAGTATTCATTTTCTATTTTATTAAAAGTAATCATACACTAATATCAAACAATCTTTAACTTTTACCTAAATTACAAACATATCATTACAGATAAAATTACTTTATATACAGAGTCAAAATATCTTACAGTAACCAATAAAATACTATTATTTTTTAATCTACTATAAAACTTTAAATAAGCATTTCGAATGGGTATTTTATTTTTTAATCTATTGTAAAACTTTAAATAAGCATTTCGAATAGAACTAAATAAGGTATATAATAATAATAATAATAATAATAATAATAATAATAATAAAAAATAAGTAATAATAATATTTTTAGGGCAAATAGTGTAGAAGGAAATTAGAAAATAAGATAAAGGATATTTGAGTAATTTCACGTAGCAATAAAATTTTAGTGAATATGTAATTATAAAGTATGAGACATAAGAACATGGTCCAGGTTGGTAATAATGCATGTAGTAATCGTAAGCTTTTTCTTTGATTCCTCTTTATTTTCTGAACCAACTTTAGCAATATATTTACAAAATAAATAAATAATACCTATTTATAAGTTTTTAGGTGAATTGATCGTTAATATTATATAACATGGTATTAGACGATAAAAAATCTATTAATTTGAATAGAAAATAATACTTTCTCCGTCCCAATATAATAGTCTTGTTTACCATTTTTGTCCGTCCCAAAACAATAGTCTCATTCCCATAAATAATCGTATACTGTAAAATTAACTTTATTTTTTCATTATTATTACACAATTGCCACTACTTTTTACACTAATACATTCACAAGAACAAAAAAGTCTTTTACCCGTACTTTTTACTCACTACCAATATAATATTATTATTCTTTAAATCTCGGGTACAACCCAATTAATACTATACTTCTGGGATACAGAAATAAAATATGGACAATTCAATATGAGTTGGGGGTTGAAACAATAAGCTTTGAAGAGAGGAGTGAGAAACCAAAAGTATGTCTATTATTTATTTTATATTTCTATTTTATTAATTTGTCCATATTTTTTATTTTCATTCGTTCCATATAATTTGATTTTTTAAAAAAATATGATTATAATAAACTTTAATCATATTTTAATTTTTATAATTTATAATTTTTTAAATCATAATTAAACTATTTAGTTATTTTAATTTTAATTTATAATCATTTTTATTATAATTATTTTTACTAATATATTTCTTAATTACTTATTAATTATATTTTATCTAAATTTTCATGTATATACAATAACATCGACAAAATATATGGGATGGGAGGGAGTATATTGTTTATTTTTTTTATAATTAAATTATTTATATTATTTTATTTTGGAGTATAAAATAATTTGAAATAAATATTAAATAATTATAATTATAAATTAAAGTCGGATTTAAATTTCGAATCATCGGATAATCTGATTTTCACAACACTCAAATTCAAATCAGGAAAAATAATATTTTATATTGAATATTAATTTTTATAAAAAAAAATAAAATAGATATTAGAACTTGTATTGGAAACAAAATAATTGAGCAAACAAACCTTATTATTTTAGGCTCCGTTTTTTTAATCAAATTTTACTATTTGGATTCTGCATTTCTTCGAAAAAAATATATTTCTTTTTTTCACAAAATATCTCATAAAATATTATTTTAATATCAAACTCAAAATTTTTTTTTCCAAACTCAATCAAAATAAACACATTTAATTATTTGAGAACGAAATCAAACGAACCCAAAATCTCTTTTGACATGTTATTGGGCCTTTTGGCCCACAAAACTACCAAATAACCAACAAAAGCCCCAACCCAAAAACCTCACAGATTCCCGCCATTTTCAATGCCGAAGTAAAGAAGCATCAGGGCATTTTCTTCCAAATTCTATCGTGTCGTCTTTCAGATCCGCCATTTCCTTTCCTCCCGTCATCTTGCTCCGTCGCCGGTTTTCGACGTCGGCCTACGAGGCAGGGCAGCTTCTTTATCCTACAGTTTTTGTAGGGAGGGCTTGTAAGTTCAATCCTTATTTTTTTTTTTTATTTATTTTAATGAACCGCTGTTATCAAATTTTCAATGCCTGCGGCTGCTGTGGTATTTAGGGATTGGATTTTTTGGTGTTATTTGTAATTAACTGTTTTGATTTTAGTTTAATTCGAAGTGTTGAAGTCTGTTGGTTTGATTTTTGTTGGTTCTGTGCGGATTGATGAGTTCCTTCGTTGGAATTGATTCAGGCGCTTACTGGATGGGTTCTAATCTTATGCATTTTTGTGTGATTGGATTTACCTTGTGGGTTTTTCATTGTAAATTAAGTGCATGACATTAAGTTGTTATTTTGTCGAACTATTCTGATTTTATTTTGATAACTAACTTTTCATAATATTTGCACATTAAAGAAGAATAAGAAATATTATGGCATCTAATGATTTGAATCAGAGTATTAATCGAGATGGCAGATTAAATAGAAATTTCTAAGGCTACATTAAATAGTGGGATGGATGCCAGGTTCTGCTAGAGGAAATGACTTATTTTTGTAAGGAATTTGTGAGGATTGCGTAGTAGAGAAACGCTTAAATGTTTGGAATGTTATTTTGTAATTTAAAAGGAAAAAATAAAAAAGAGTTGGAAGAGTATATAAGCATGGGGGGAAAGTATGGGACTCTACAATGAAGTGCCAAATAAAAATATGCAAAATGTTGAAATAGCATGATATAAGTTACATGTTTGTTGATGTTGACGGGAAATTGTAATATAAAGGGTGAATGCAATGCACATGTCTTACTAGCTGCTTTAGTTGTCAATATGATTTGCTATTTTCGTTTGCTGAATATGATGGTATCAGAGATTTTTTGAAGTATGCATTTCCAACTCTTTTTGTTATGTCTAGAAACACTTGTCAGACGAAGGATCTAATGTGTCCTTGAAGCTTCGAATGATGATTTACTTCGTGTTATATTTTGTGGCTGTAATATATTAAGCTTTGTTTTCATCTGTTGGTAGTTATTTGAATGAATGTTATGAAAGAATCTCTATACAAAAAAGAATAATTTCATTTAATTTTTCATCAATGATGTATACTTTGATAACATTCAGCTTCTCTTTGGTATTGTATTATCTTTCTCAGGATCTATGAACTGATTTTATTATTAATGATCATTTTCTTTATGTATTTAATTTTCCTTCTGCAGGATGGTAGAGTAGGCATACAGCACCCTGTCGCAATCATCTTGAGCTGTAGTTTGTGCTGTTCATCTCCCACTAATTTGGAAGAAGATGGCTGTGGCAATGAGGAATAAAGTGCAAAGGAAGTTCAAGATGAGGGGTTATACCCTCAAAATTGACGCTTTGTCAGAAATTCTTGGATTCCTCACCCATTTCCCTGAAGCTGAGGATGAAGCCATTGATCTCCTCCTTGATGAGCTCCGCCACCTCTCTTGTAATCCACCGACACATCTCTTGGTTTCAATTTCTTCATGAATTTTTCAGATTAGTGTTGGTTTTTAGTCTTTCTTTGTTTTTAAATTTTGATGTAGTGAAATCCTCGATTTTGGACAAGGAACCTGTGCACAGAGTGGTGAGTCTTTTGCTGGAAGCTGAGGCGGCTATTGAGGAGAATCCGTCAGGAGGAGGCTACCTCTCCGCTGCTTCAGCATTGAGAATAATTGATGCCTTTGATTTCCCCAAATTTCGCTATGATCCTATTAAGAAGTTGTTTCACAAGTATGTATGCCATCAAGTCTTGCATTAAATTTGGAAAATTTACAGAATGTTTTGTCATGGAACTCTTATCTTGCCAGTGGTTCTTGTAGCAAGCTCATTTTCTCTTTTTTTCTTTTTTCTTTCTTCATTTTTTTTTTGCAGATACACGGGGAAACTTCCAATTCATGGTGATGCTTCTGCAAAGCTGTCATTATACAGGGATAGGTTTCTTCTGTTGTTTCAAAGGCTTTCCCGTGACCCGCATTTTTCTAAGCCTGTTTTCGATAGTGATATTTCTGATTATGGAAGCTGCCAGGTACCTGTCTCCTCTGTTCTATGCAACATAATTAATTTAAGTAGCATGCTGATCGATTTTTTGTGATGTTTTGAAAACAATGTTCTCAGATATCTCCAATTCAATCGCTTGTTGGTCAGACAGGAAAGAGATGGGTGATGGGTCTTATCTCTCAGTTGGAAGATGGTCATTTCTATTTGGAAGACTTGACTGCAGCTGTGGAAGCTGATTTAACCAATGCAATATCCTTTACTGTAGCTATAATTCTTTAGATTCTTATGCTGTTACACCAGTAGCTTGGATTCTAGAATGAGTTGTGTTTGCTTACGTATTCTCTTATATTTTTGTAACCTGTTTTTAGGAAGACTATAGCCATTTCTCTTCTCTGAGGTTTTTACAATCCTAAAACAAGCTTCATTTTGTTTTGTAAGAGGTGCTAAGACATTTGATTTGTGAGCAAGCACTACAAGAAAAAATCATTTTTGTAACAAAATTTTTTTGTCTCTAAATCTATTTTTTACGTTACTAATGACATTAGAGACGGAATTAGGAATGGAATTACGTTAGCTACGTGAACTTTAGGGACGAAATTCCGTTACAAATATATTATTTTTTTGTAGTGAAGGATCGATACTCATTTTCTTTCATTACACGAAAGCCCTTTTTCTTATCATGGCATGGGGGAATTTCACAGAAATAGGGATGCAAGAATTCTAGATGTTTACTCTAGAAATATATGAATGCCTGAGCCTCCGTTTCCTTAACATAAACCACAGAATAACAACAGGATTCTTTGTAGAAAACACGGTAGTCTTAGCAGAAGGCGAGATGCTGTTGAATGGCATTTTTCAGGTTTGTATTAATTTTGTTCTGTGACCTGCAAGTGAAAATATGTCATTGAGATGAAACAGCTGATAATATGAGGGTTATGTAATATAGATTTAAATATTTGATTATAAACACCAAAACTTGTGCCCACCAGTGCTTAGAAAATTTAGATTATCAATTAATTGGTTGAAAATTAATTTTCAGGTGAAAACATGTGGATTTCCTCCACTGGAGGACCGGGAAAAGTCAGTCTCAATGTTCGCAGGGGTTGATTTCTTTGGTGGTGGTTCACTTACAAAAGAAGAGACGGTATCCTTCAGTAATCTGTTCTGTGAAAAGAGATCTTTTTTCAAGTTATGATATAAACAGAACTGATTATGCACAACCCTACCCCTACGACAGGTTAGACTTGCAGAGCTGGAAAAAGGGGCTGTAAATGACATGTTTGTTATACTTTCTGATGTTTGGCTGGACGATGACAATGTAATCACTCATTCAGTTCTTTGTGTTCTTTATTTCTTAATCTGTTCAACTCTTTTGTGTGCCTATGTTGCAAATGTTGGTTACTAATTTCTTCATTATGCTATTTTTGGAGAAGACTATGGAAAAACTGGAGGTCATTCTCAGCGGTTATGAGAATGCAAATGTGTCCCCGTCATTATTTGTTTTCATGGGAAACTTCTGTTCACGTCCATGCAACCTAGCCTTTAATTCCTTTTCAAGCCTCAGGTAAGAAATTTTAGTTTCTGTATTCCATTGAAGATCTTGTTTATGACCAAAATTTGACAATAAAACAATTGTATATGCAGATCACAATTTGGGAAACTTGGTGAAATGATTGCAGCTCATCAACAGCTGAAAGAACACAGCAGATTTCTCTTCATTCCTGGTCCTGACGACATAGGTAATACTAGTTGTTATTGCAGGTTTCTTCCATGTATGAGTCAGTGACAACAGCTTTTTATTCTTTTTAGGTCCTTCGAATGTTCTGCCCAGATGTTCATTGCCAAATTACATAAAGGAGGAGCTTCAAAAACACATCCCTAATGCAGTGTTCTTGAGTAATCCCTGCAGGTTATTTATGGTCTCAATTCTTGCTGATATTTTTTACCAGGATTCAGAAAAGGTTTCAAAGCTACTATGGTTGATCACTTTGAATTTTTAAATGCATTCTTATAGCGATTAAAAACACTCATCACTATTGCAATTTCAAATGATCATTTATTTTTTTGAACTGAAAGTAAACTTTGTTTTGATGGAAATCAGAATTAAATATTATTCACAAGAAATTGTGTTCTTCCGCCAAGATATGCTGTATAGAATGCGGAGATCATGCGTAATGCCTCCTTCAACTGAAGAAACAAGTGACCCTTTCGAGCATGTAAGTCTGATCTTTTCCTCACATATACTCGCACAAGTGGCTGGCTTGTATTTTACACAAAATTAAACGATACATGATCCTAATATTTCTTCTGCAGCTTGTTGCAACAATAACTCATCAAAGCCATCTGTGCCCTCTGCCTTTGAGCGTACAGCCGATCATCTGGAATTATGATCACTGTCTACACATCTATCCGACCCCTCATACAGTAATTTCTATTCTTCATTTATACATCTGAAGAAGGTCAAATTCATCTAATTTGATTTTAAGTCATTTTTTATTGTATGTGCAGATAGTCTTAGGGGATAGAAGCGAGCAGAAGGCATTTAATTACACAGGGATTACATGTTTTAATCCTGGTTCGTTCTCAAATGATTTCACATTTGTTGCATATCGACCTTGCTCTCAGGAAGTTGAACTATCAGCTGTGTAAGTAACTATAGGATATAGTGTACCCTTTGATTGATTCAACTGATCACTTTGTACTTAGCTGAGGATCTTTCTTTTGGGCAGTTTTAGTCAGTAGCCGTGTAGTTTGATTATTGTAATAGCACTTCGATCAATCATATACTCTTCTGTGTAGTTGAAATCCTTGCAGATATGATATCTATTGTTAAATTAGGTCCTAATTGTGGGCATTCATAGTCTTTTTCTTCTTAATGTTGATAGTATGATGCAAATGTTGACCCTTGGGAATTAACTAAATTAATGCGCCAATTTACTCGTTTCACCTACATATTAACATATGATTGTATTTACCTTCTATTTGAACTTGTCAATTTTCCCTCAATGTGGTAGAAATTACTCTTGCTATTTGACGTGAAAGAAGTGCTGTTTATGTTGAATTAGGCGAATGAAATAGAAAAATTAATGGTGGGATGACAATAATGGCTTTATGATATTTCAACGAAGCACATATTTGTCGAACAAAGCATTCTGTTATTTTCTTTGTGGTGCTTAATCTAATAAGTGATGTCGTTTCATTTCACAAATTCTGTTTAATATCATCATTGTCTTTTTGACTGCTACAAAAGTCGAGATCGTGATGTGTAGAGCTCCAGACTTTCTTGTAGCTTTGTGGAAAGCTGGGTGGCACGACTTGAGCTGCCATCAATCCCTGGTATGATCATTTCATTGGAAATTGACCTTCCTTTTTCTGTTAGTGGCATTTCTAGTTGCGTGTAATTGAAGAATCGTATATTTCCTTAAATTTTATTCCTCGTTCAAGTTATGATTATACGCCGAATAATTATGAACCATTTTAAAAAGCTACAAAGTGTGGAAATCATCATGGCCTGGTAAGTTAGTAGTTATATTCAACACTTTAGCCGAAAGTAATGGCTTTGATCCTATTCCTACGAGTCATTATCTTCTATGAGATTCGTCAATAGATATTTTATACATAAAAATTTGATTGATGACGATGTTTTATTCCATCTATATACTAACTAATACACAGTAGCCTATGTTAGGATTGTATTCATGGCAAGAACGTAGATTGAAGAACACGCCAAACATTCTATGTCCCGATCTACATATAGAATCACATGAAGGTGTAATTTTCCCATCAAGGTTAGTACTAAAACTGGAATTGTAACTATATACATCCTTGTCTTCCACCTACTATCCATTGACTAAAAAAGTAAGCTGTACTCAAAAGGAATCATATTTTATATTACATTGTCGCATTAGATCTGATCCTTCGATTCTGATTCTTTTTTATATTGTCGGGCAAGCTTTTGATGATATTATTTAATCACACTGTCATACATGGTGATGCTGATGTTATTTTCGAAAACTTGTTTCTGTGACATTTTAGTTATTGAGCTTATATTTCAGTAGCTGCTGCAAAATATCGTTAGGTTAAGTAGTTGTACACCCGAAACATTTCTTAGAAAACCATGATTGCTCGCGCAATTCACATGGTTCAAGTAGTTGAGAAGTTTGGATAGCTTCTTGAGTTGGGAATTCTTTAGCTGTTTTTAATCCTATCGATCGCCCGCCTTTTATGTTTCGATCAAATTTATATACATTCTTGTTTTCTACAAGTGTGTTTTTTTGTGTTTGTGGTTTGAATCCGATGTTTTTGTAATAAATTGTTGAGATTATAATATGTTTGGGTGAAATTTGAATGGATGTGTTATGTTTCATAGTTTGGTTTGTTTGAGTTTGGGAATTCTCTTGTATTGTTGTTACATTTGTGATTTTTTCATTGAATAGGCATGCTGCTGTGTTTATTTATTTAATAAATAAAAAAAATAAGAGGGAAATATATTTAAGAATGGTTAGGCCAACGGTCAAAAACAAGTGTTTAACATTGTGGCAACCGTAAGGACGTTGAGAACTAAGTACTGTTTGCCTTTACAGTTACATATAGGTATGACAATTCAACTGCACAACAATAATTTATTTATTTATTTATTTATTATTATTATTATTTAATTTTCATTTCTTTGTTTCTTTAAATATGTGATGTAATTTGCATGATCAAATGTGACTCATGTAAGGTTGTGTTTGGGTGGTGGTTTGAATTTTGGATTTTAATTTTTAAATAGTAAAAATTTTAAATTTGAATAATTTGATTTGATATGAATGGATATTGATGTAATATTTGTGAAAATATTTGAGTAAAACTCCAATCAATTGCAATCTTTTAGTTGAATGATCTTACTTGAAATTAAATTGAATTTGGAACTTTTTATAGCCATATATAACTTGGTCTTTTGTACTCCATTAATTAGTATATAAAAAAAATTAGATAAATAATTACTTTTCTCGTGGGGATAAATATGTGAGCTTTTTTTTTTCTTTTTTTTTTTCGGTTAAGTTTATGAATAATTTATTTAGTGGTAAATAATTTTATTATTTTAATAATTAATAATCAATTTGTTATTGTTTCTATTTATTTTATTATTTTTTATTAATGATTTAATAATTTTTTTATAATGTTTCTACTTTAGTTTTTTATTTATTATTTTTTAATAAATTTTTTATAATACCTTTATATTACTTTTTACTTATTTCATTTTTTATATTAATATAATATTTCTTTTTTCTGTTAATCTTATGCCCACTTCTTTTATATTTTCAAAAAAAATGGGTATAAAATTAAAAGATGGTCGAAAAAGAGTATTATATAGTTTCAATTAATATAGCATATGTAGTGTTAATTAAAATTATGTGCGCTTCTCTTATGTTTGAAATGAATGGAACTACGTATTATATGAATTATTGTTATATGTCGTGAATTTATATATTTCATATGTCTCGTAATTAGGTATTCATTTACTTTTTATATGTTAATTTTTTAATATTAATTATTATATTAAAATGTATTACAAATTAAGAAAAAATGACAAAAATACTTATATTAATGTCTTATAATACTAATATAATCGATATTTGTATAAAAAATTATACAAATATAAAAATATTTTTAATGTTAAGTACAATGACACAAATAGTAAATGAATAGCTGGGACGAAGGGATATTATCTTTATATTATATTAGTTATATCTGTATTATATAAATATAAATATTATGTTATTAATTTATATTTAATGCGTTGTCTCTCTATATTTGAGCGGCCATATATATATATGTATTTATATTTCTTTTGAATGAGCTAATTTTATCGTATAATTCTTCTTGGCTTTAATTTAGGAGTTTAGATTGGCATATTTTACGTGCTCTTGTACTATATTCCTCAATTATTATTAATAATATGTGTACTTACGTATTAAAATTAAATATTTAATTAATCTTGATGATAACTATAATTATTAAATTAGTTGAATAACATTAATTCTTTTTTTTTTTTTGGATGACGCTGGAAATGCCTTGCTGTTTCAACTATAAGGAATTAGCAAAAATTAAAAAGAGTAATTAAATTACATACAAATGGTTTGAATTGCAATTTATTTTATTACATTGTTGAAAAATAATATAATGTATTGAGTCATGTATATTAACAAAAAAAAATTAAAAAATAAAATAAAAATGGATGAAGTATGATGTTAATGTGTTTGAATGATTAAAAATATATTATATTGAACATTTATGTAAATCCATTATACAAAAAAAAAAAAAAAAAACATTATTTAACTATATAACAACTTTGTTGAACTACATTAATGAATATTAGTTTGCACACTATCCATATTGATAATATTATTAATATTTGTTATTAAAATAAATAATAAATTGAATCATAAAAAAATAGGAAAGAAAACACACACACACACACTATATTTTATAAATGTGTATATTAATTAGATAGAATGAATTAGGTAGGATTAAAAATGATAATTGTGGTATGATTAGGAGGTGCATCAGTTAAGTTAAGTTAAGTTGGCCAATTTAGAGTTAGGTGCTGAAAAGCTTATCAAGACCTAAATAAATAAAATAAAATAAATAAATCACAAATATATATATATATATATATATGATTACTGTTCTAACAACATTACCAAACTCATCAGATTCAATTTAATTCATCATCTTTCTCATGCATTCATTAATTATACATATTTAGTTGTACACGACTTTAACTAATAATTTAATTTGTATTAATATTTTATTATCATCTAATAATAATAATAATAATAACGGGGCACGGTAAAATGTGGATTATTCTTCTAATATTCCAATGTGAAATGATATTCGGTTGATCTGTTTATGGTAGACAAGAGACCTGATGTGTCCGCGTTTGAACCCATGATCTCATGGTCGCAAGTTCAACTCTCGGGCTCGGGCCCTGGGCCAGGGCCATAAGAGCCTTTGCCTACGGCCCATTCCCATCTAGAAGCCCATAAAGGGCCCCAATAATATATATATATATATATATACTCCTATATATTAATATATATTATTATTATTATATTTTGTAGAATGTATAAAATAAAATTTAAATAAAAATTTATTTTATAATTATTTTTTAAATAAATGGGTTTTACATAAATTTTTAAATTATTTATTTGTATGTTTTAGTGTGTTTATTTAATGGTATGATTTTATATTTTTTGTGAATTATGTAAAATTAAAAAGATATGACAGAGTAATATTTTTGTGTTCTTATTATTTTTATTTTTATATGTTTAAATTTTTATATTTTATTATATTTTTTAGTAGTAGTTTAAAAAATTTGTGTATTATATAAACATTGAGTTTGTTTATTTAATCTAAACTTTCTAATTTTTACTATTAAGACTATGCGTTTCTCTCTCACAAACATTTTATCAAACATTATTTTAATATCAAATTCAAACCAAATTTTTCTCTAAATCAATCAAAAGAAACAAATCCTTGAAAATTTTCTTTCGAAGACTTTTAATTGTTTATAAAAATATTCTTTAAAAAATATTAAATCAAATAGTTTTTTTTTTAATTTTTTTATGTTATACCAAATATGTCACATTAATTTTATATTTATATTTTGATCTTTTAATATATAAAAAATATTTTGTTAATACATTTATATTAAAATATATTATTATTATTATTATTATTATTATATAAGAAATATATTTAAGGGCTCAATATTCTAATTTTGCCTCGGGTCTAATAAAGGTCAAGAACAGGCCTGATCAGGCTATTCCTTGCGAGAACAAACTATGTATATATATATATTTTTTTTTTTTTACGTGAGAACCCGCAGCCGCTATCGGAAAGTGTACACTGGATAAACTTCCGGCCGAACCTAATACCCTACAAACCAGGTCCGACGGACAAATTACACTAGGTGAATCATGTGTAGCAGGTGACTTGACGTGTCTGAAAAACAAACTATATATTGATTTGACATTTGGTGGGAAAAAAAAAATTACAGAAGAGAGACTAAGAATGTCAGATAAGAAGTGCATGCGCGCGATTGTGAGTGTGTGTATGAGAGAGAGAGAGAGAGAATTGGAAGAAATGAAAGAAGGTGGTGGGTAATGTAGGTTAGAATTTTCCAAAGATTATTTCAGACTTTGATGTTGAAAGACCACTTAACATCCCCTCTCTCTCTTCTCTCTCTCTCTCTCTCTATATATATATATATCATATATGTATATAGTTGTGTGTTGTTTCCATTTGCAGGTTATCCATCGTTCCTCCTCTTCATTTCCTACACTTACAATTATCTAAACACTTTTTTCCCACAGTGCATATATATATGCATATATATGTAGAGAGAGAGAGAGTCGATGATGTGCAAGAGAGGGCATTGGAGACCTGCAGAGGATGAGAAGCTGAGAGAATTGGTCCATAAATATGGCCCTCACAACTGGAACGCCATTGCCCATAAGCTCCACGGTAGATCAGGTATACTCTCTCTCTCTCTAACTCCCTTTCTCTCTCTCTCTATATATATATGTATATATACATATGTTGCTAGGGTTTGGTGTTGTATGAACAACCAAGGGTGTGTTTCAATCTTCTAGGTTTGGATTTGAGTATGGAGGTTTTATATAATAAATTTTCAAATTAAATTAATTGTTTAACATGATATTTTGAATAAAATTTAAGGTTGGTTTAGATGGATGTTTTTAAAATTTTCTAAAAATTAATTTTATTTTATTTTTAAAAAAAAAAATGTATTGAGTCCGAGTTTTGTGAGAAAGAATATATATATATATATGATGTAATATTTTATTTTTTATTTTGAAGAATGTTATTATTAATTAATAGTGTTAAAATTTTCAAAAATATATTAGTAAATTGAACATTGATTTTTTTAGTATATTAAATAAAAAAAATAAATATTTAATTTGATAATAATTTGAAGACGATATTTTGAATAGATAGATCACTACCAAAAAAGAAACAATATATTTGTAACTAAATTTCGTCATTTTATCTCTAATTATGTCTTTAATATCATTAGTAACTGAAAAAATAGATATAGGGATGAAAAAACCTCGTTATAAAAACAATATTTTCTTGTAGTCGACAATTTTATCTATAATATTTTGAACGCGTTAAATACTAATCCTTCCGTCTGCCTCTAAAGGTCACATTTAGCTTTTGCGTCATTGTATTTAAAATTAAAAATATCCTTATATTTGTATAATTTTTTGTACAAATGTCTTTCTATTAGTATTATAATTAATATTAAAAAATCAACACGTAAAAAGTAAATGGTACCCTTAGAACTGGACGAATATAGTATTTTTTAGGGAGAAAGATACTATAATTTCCATAGTATAAAATTATGATTGAAAACACAAACAAGCAAATTCTGTTTCATTTTTCAAGTTACTTATTTAATTTTGAAATCAAACATTCAACTATCTACACAACTACGATCAATTTTTTTTATTTATTTTTTGTAGGGAAGAGTTGTAGATTGAGATGGTTCAATCAATTGGATCCTCGAATAAATCGAAGCCCTTTCACCGAGGAAGAAGAAGAGCGCCTCCTCGCTTGCCACCGTATTCATGGAAACCGGTGGGCCATAATCGCGAGGTGCTTCCCGGGGCGTACAGACAATGCTGTCAAGAATCATTGGCACGTAATAATGGCAAGAAAATGCCGAGAAAAATCTAGAGCATACGCCAATAGGGCTCATTCGCAACCTCTAATCATCCGATCACTAAATAATAACAACAATAACAATAGCAATAATCTTTGCGACCAACAATATTCGTCGTCTTCCTCATCAAGGCATAATGACCATCAAAATGTGATGAGATTTTATCCAAATGGTGATGACTTTGTGCAGAAATTGAGATGTCCTCAATGGAGATTCGATGATTTTCGGTATCCCTTTGGGAGAAATGATCTTGCAATGCAATTACAATGGAAGGATCATCAACTTCAACATAAGAAGAAGATGGATTATAGAGGTAAGAAATTACACACACACATGTATATATATATATATATAATTTGCAATATTTTTTTATTCCATAGATATATAAAAATGATTATCAATTTTTTATTTTATAGGAATGATAAGGTGTTGATTAGGGATAATATAAACTCAATATATGGTTAGAATTCAAATGGTACATTTTGTTTGTTTTATTATCATATTCATACAATGTACTTGAAGTTTTTCAAAATACAAATGATTTTATCCATAGTTTTTTTTTTTTTCTTTTTTTTTTTTTTCCTTTATGGGATAATATGGATTTTTTGAAATATCAAACATAATTTAGATTGCATTGCTACTTTCTTTTATTTTGTTCCACTTAGTAATGTTTCTTCCTAAACTTTTTCGATCTCACTTATATTCATTGAATATATTATATTAAAAACCTTCAAATTAAATATGTATTTTTCGTTTACCTTATACCAAAATATTATATATTCAAAATATCTTGCTAAATATCTATTTATACAGCATAAAATATTGTTTCAAAACAAATTCTTACTAATTTTTAAATTGTTAGTTCAATTCTAAATTACAGAGAAACACTAATCCCACCAACTTTTCATTTTACTTAGTTTTTTCACATTGTATCATAATTTCTTGTTATTTTTGTTTTGAAGATTGTTGGAAATTAATTCATAGTCAATTAGATGTTGTCGTATTTGTATTCATTTTCGAGCACTAGAGATTCACATGTATCGGTGATGTGAGCTAATATAGGAACATTATTGAAGTTGCATGGCTTGCTAATGTAGAATTTTTTTTTCGAATTGATCGATGTAGCAAGCTATATCAACTCCAATTATGCAAATTAGTGCATGAGATTATTATAATAAGGATGTCTAATTAATTAATTATGAATAATTTTCAGCAGACATCAATTAAAAAGGACAGGTTCTACAATATATAATTAAAATTGTAAGAGTGGTGTACTTAAAACATTAGAATTAAATTGATAAATAAATAAGCTCATCAATATAATATAATTCCTTTTTAACCAAAAATATTGTGAAGAAATCAAATTATATCACATTAACATTACACTAATTGTGCTCTCCTTATTATTATTATTATTATTATTATTATTCATTGTTTACTACAATCTTGAAAATGCAGAAGCTAGTAATGGAGTAGAATTCTACGATTTTCTCCAAGTGAATACTGATTCGAATATTAGTCGAGCAGAAGAAGAAGAAGAAGAAGAAATAGAAGAAAATGAAGTCGATCAAAAAACAACATGCTCAGAAATTCGAAGAAGTTGTTCAGTTTCTGGAGCTATGCCATTTATAGATTTCTTGTCACTTGAAGGCTCTTCTTGACTTTAAACCTATGGTAACATAACACCCTTTTTATCATGAAATTTTTATGTTACTACAACCATGTGATTTTTACATTTTAGAATATAAATATGAAATATGATCAAATATTACAAAACCAAAGTATGACAATACAATTATACAAATTACAAAATAAAATTGAAAATCGAACACACGCGCTCACACACACACACACATATATACATATATATAACAAGAAAATATAAAGTTTAATTGTTTACTAATGTTTTCAAACTTATATTTTCACACTTCATAATAATAACAAACAAACTTTTTAAAAAATATACATTATATTCAAAATTTATTTTCATTTACAATATTAAATACAAACTATATTTTCTATTCAAACCATCATATCCAATCTATGCACATATATTTTATATTTTATATTCTAATTTTAATTTTTTTATTGTTCTAGATCAATCCAAAATTCTAAGTTACTTCCAAAAACATATGTAAACACATTCATATTTCCTTGTGATGAATTGTCTTAGAAAATAGTCTCAAGAATTGTTTGAGATGATAAATAAAATCAAGTGTATATTTGATGCACTGAATTTAATCACACAAAACAATGAAAGATTGCAACTATTATATATTAAATTATCAAAAGATTAGTTTTCTTATTCTTCGTCCCATAAAAAATGTAATTTTCTAGTTTGTTGGTCCTATTAAGTGAAATTAAATATATACCTATTTACTTTGTAATTAAATATTTATAATATTCTCTCTATATCTATTTATTTTGTAATTAAAAAAAATGATATAAATTTGAACGGATGAAACAATAAATCAAGTGTATATTTGGTTAGACAATGTGCTATGCTAATATGCTATTCTTTCTTATACTAGGATAAGAAATATTTTTATAAAAAAAATACATAAAAAGTGTTTAATTATAAAATATATAACTTAGAGTGAATATAATTACACAAAGGTAATGTTTGTTAAATATATATATATATATATATAGGGAAAATCATAGATTTTTAATTATATACTATTTTTTATATTTAATTCCATGGCACCACATATACATTAATTTCATTATATGTTTACTTGAGTTTTAAAACATAAATTTTTATTATTCAGAATTATATATGTGTCTATAATTTACATGTCTATATCCATAAGCGTATGTAAAATATCGAACGATTAATTCAAAATACCCATTATTCGAATTCAAGTTGAACTGTTACAAACCTGACTTGAGAAGAAGAAGAAGAAGAAGACAGTAAAGTTTTGCAGGGAGCAGATGATAATATCAACGTCTATTGAAAGGTTGAATCCATAATTGCAATAAAAACAAGGCAAATTACATCTAAAATTAGCCAAAAGAATTATCACACATCATGTACAACAAGAAGAGGTTTTTAACACATCCCTCCTTTCCCACAACAAAACACTCCCAAAAATAACAAAAGAAAAGAAAAATCTACTCGTGCGCGCACAATATTACAATACATTTTGTTGGAGACAAGAAGTTCCCGCGGGTAAAGGAAGAATGTCCAAATATCAACAGTTAAAAACCGATGAAGGCACCCGAAAATTACAGCCCCATTGAAAGAATCTACTAGCAAATCAATGGAGGGAACGATTTTACCTAAATTCTTGAGAACCCGTTCGATCCTGAAGATGTAATAACGACCTCAAGAACTAGGATGAGATTGGCTCGTAAGGATATTGCAACCAAGGATGCTTTAGTGCCTCGGATGCTGATGGCCTCTTCGATGGGTTTACTTCAAGCAAATGGGCAACAAAGTCGATGAAGCCTTGGTCTCCCATTGGTAGCCGGTGTCTTAAGGACGACTTTTTGGGTATCAAGTATTCGAGTCTGTTGGTGTCCTGAAGACAACATAAGGGGAAAATATGTCAAGCATTGGAAAAGGGTCCCGTGGCATAATGGGGCGAGCACACAATTATAAAGAATTCAGAAAATATTACCCAAAAATATAATATATATATATATAACAATAGAAATTCACGTAAACAGACAAAGACATCGTTCTTTATAAGACTTTCATAATTCCTCGTAACTCATAACATAAATACCTAAAACTATAAATACTGAGCAAACAGTCTTTGTTTTTGCACTAAATATATGACATCCAAAAATCTATTTTCTATTCTAACATTACATTCTAACACATATTTTCTATTCGAAACATTTTATCTGAAGCCTATTTTTCATTCAAATCTAAAAAGAATAATAATAAAAGGCCCTTAGAATTCATCGATTATTCAATCATCATGTATGATCTATTCGAACGCGAAAATCCTCAATCGTACAAGTTAATTAACAATCAATCTTGTAACATACACACATATATACACACGGTCACACGATCAATTGGGCGGCGCAGAATGAAGATAAGAATCCCCATTCAACAGAGGATCGCACAATATAGATTGATTGAAAGTTAGAAAGTAGACTTCATTTACCATACCAAAACAAATTTGTTATTTTGGACGAATGGTAGGTAATAAATAAATTCAAATGCAAAACTCACAGAAAGGATAAGAGCAAAACAAAAGGAAAATACTTGTGGAGGGTTCTAAAAGTGTTTCATCTATGTTTTCACAAAGTACTGTGTGTGATCAAAATATGAAACAACAGAAGTTTACCTGGTTCCTTTCATAAAGCATGTGATTTTTGGTAAAGTATTTGTACGTCTCGCGTCCCTTTGCAAGCATCTCTTGATCAACAGAGCCTATGATTCCAATTACTCGAGCGAGTAAAGTGGCAGGAGAATCATTTTGAAAAAGAACCTATTCATAACATCATTAGGTTGCACATTATTTTTAGCATTTCATGATATAAAGACTGCAGCAAAACTAACGAGCAAAATTTCATTAAATGGGACAACAAAAAGATTGAAACACAATAATAGTTGCAGAACAGGCAATGGCGAATAAAATTTGCTTCATCTGGTAGAAAACTGATCAAATGCAGCCTGTATTTTATTTTGCTTCGTAATAAATTATTCGGCGAAATTGCTGTTGATTCAGGATAGATCCAAACAAGAAACAGCTTGTGCAGTTTCAAACTGGATGGGCACGCCGCACTAACACTCCTAGTGTGATACAAATGACTTCATAAGTGGTTGACGGCCTGACGCCAAATTTAAGGACTAATTTGGGATTTGAAATCGAGCTGACTAATTCATCAAGAATCAAACTCTCCGACTCAGCTGTAGTCATATTAAAATAGGCTTTGACTCAACCAAGAGGGTGGAGACAGATAATAAAACGTTCATTTGAGCTCCCACACACTAAACAGCCCATTCGATGAGTTGATATATGCTAGCCGCACCAAATGTTCGTCTCTACTCTCTGAAAACACACTAACTGCAAGATGACAATAAGCGACCAGACAGCATGCTGCACAATAGATAAAATTGGTGGGCTCTATCATTTTTATTTTTAGTTTTAGTGAAATTGGATAAACAAATACTCTCCATGTCTCAAACATAGTGCAATATTTGATTTTAGACACGGAAATTTAGGCCGGTAGTATTAAGTAAAAATAATTTGGATATTAAGTGATATAATGAGAGATAGAAGTGTATATTTATTCTTTTATTTGAATGATATCAGGGGATAAAATGTGATGTATATTTATTAGGGATTAAATATACTTAACTATTTCCTATTTCGTAAATGTTGCATAGTGTTTGGGACAAACTCGAAATGAAAATGTTGCAGGATGTTTGGAACAGAGAATGCAGTAAATAATAAAGCAATGATCAAAAGACCAACTAAAAGTTAATTGCATATTTCTAGAATTGACTATTTGTTAAATAAAGAGCTACAAAATAGATGAACTTACATTGCCTGTGCAGAGTTCTGCCAGGATGCAACCAAGGGACCAAATATCGATCTTTTTGTCATACGGAAGTCCCAAGATAACTTCAGGTGCCCGGTACGACCTTGACTGAACGTACGAACAAAGGTGATCGGTTTCGAAGCAACTACTTCCCAAATCAATAACCTTCACCTCACATCTACTATAACTTTTCACCAAAATATTCTCAGGCTTTAGGTCACAATGTATAAGGCCAAGACTGTGCAAGAATTGCAGCGCTTCCAAGCATTGAATAGTAATAGACTGTGAAATCAAACATCCATTTCAGTATCAAAAACAGTAATAATCGATCAGGAAATAATATTTGCACTGCCAACCTGTAGTCTCGGCATCGTAAAGTAGACTTCACCCCCAGATTCTCTATTAAATTTATGGAATTCATAGAGATTTGCTTTAAGCAATTCACATACAATCAGCAAATGCTCCTGCACGGACAAAGAAAGGTCAATAGGAAAATTTCGCACCAAACATTGATCAAGCAAGAAAAAGGAAGTGCCAAAAATTGCATTTATACCCAACCTCCTAATTCTGCAATAGCAATCTAAATTTGTGTCCCACAAAGATGTGAACTAATCTCCCAGGTAAATTTCATTTTTAAATGTAATGTCAAAGTTCAAAGTTCAAAAATATTTATAATTATCATATGTTTAAGTAAATAAAGAGAGCCACAAAAATGATTATTCAATATAAAGGATCTGAGTCTATAGCAGCTACTACATAGTCGCATCTGGTAAAACATCTCAAGCTAATTAATAACATTTCTAGAAACCAAGGCTAGAGAAACTTTACTAATGGCTTCAATTTACTTTCACCAGTTTTTATCAAATGTTTGAGCAGGCAAGGGAGAAGCATGTATTAATACATATGGAACCACATAGAGCAACTTTATCGTATACAGTAACTGAGAAAGTGTAATTTTGAAATTAACTGCATGAATCTACTGTTGTCTATCATTGACAATCACTGCCTAAACTTTTGCAACATATCTTCTGTTAATTTTGCATTCTACAATCCATTGCATTGAAAAACCTATAAAAACAAGAATAACACGAGAAAGATGATTCAAGGACCTCAGATGAATCTCAAGTTGCATTCTGCAATAATAGATCGGGATAAGAAACAATTTTCCAAGTCCCCAAAGCTCGTCTACCAATACAATTCAATAAAAAGAGGATGAAAGTAAATTATAACTACTAGTTTCACTAGATATTAGTATATAATTAATTGAGATAAATATTAAAAACAAAGAGTTTGTTTGGTTTTGGTTTGAATATTTTATTTGAATTTTGATTCAAATAATATTTTGATATAATGTTTTGTGAAAGAAAATAATATATTGGGAATAGTGCGGGCTGAATAATAGTAATTTTGGTTTGAAACCAAAACCAACCAAACAATAAGTAAGAGCTCAGTTTAATATTGAAATAAAATGGCTTCACTCATCCAATTAATGCTCACTTACCCGATAATAGAAGTAATCATACAATCGAAGTATGTGGTACTTGTCACCGGGATCATGTTTGTTCACATATTTGAGCAGCTTTATTTCATCAAGACTCTGATCAAAGAAATCCTTGTTGTTCTTTATAATCTTCACACAAACATCCATGCCTGTGTGCAGATCATGTGCTTGAATAGCTTTGCTGAATGCAGCTGATCCAAGATACTCAGTGACATGATAGCGGCCGGCAATAACTGAGTTTAAAACAACATGGAAATTTTTATCCTCCTCAAAGCCAGTCCTAAAAATAGCCAGAAGCACAATTAGGGAGGCCACTTCATAATAAACAGCCAAACAGTACAAAGATTTATTTTTTATAAAATGATGTTCACAGATCTATTAGTGATTAAATCCCATTATATTGTATAAAATTATTCGTATGTAATTTCCGTGCAGTTTGACACTACATACACTACGCATAGCACTCAAAACAATGCTCTGTTTATACAGTCCTTGTTCTACCTTAAATGACCTTATTAAGCAATTACGAGGGAAGCAAATAAATTTACTAATAATCTTACGTGTTAATTGTAGTTCATCTGGTAGCAAAAGTACAACTCTAGAAGACATATTAAAAGTTTAGAAAATTTCAAAGTTTAACAGATCCAATTCTTGAGTAGAAAACAATAGTTGTACCTCTCTATACAGATACTACTTAGTACGACAAAAATGAAAACTCATTCAAGCAAAAAGTGGTGCATAGTTTTTGTATTTTGATTCTTCAAGACTGCCAAGCACTGCAAGGACCATTCATAGAAATGAGAAAGAAACGGTACCTGTTTTTCCTATGAACAATCTTCAAGTCGAAGGTTTCGAATTCCTCTTCTTGCGCTTTGATTTGCTTCACCTGCTCCTGTACTGCAGCAGCTTCTTCGTCCTCCAACAATGCTCCAGGGTCTTCTACAACACCTTCCGTTGTTATGCCCTCGTCTTCCTTTACATGTTCCCTATCACTATAACCACGATTCGAAGGAGATGAATGGCTAGAACTTGCTGATTCCTCAGCCTTAGCATTGTCATCATCCCTTGAGCTCTTAGCTGGTGAAGAGCCATTGCTGTTGCGCCTCCACGGTGCAAGCATGTCTCCATTAGCCACACCACAATCATCAGCTTCATCATTAACAATAGTGGCGCCCTGGTTTAACCACAAAGATTTGCTCGAGCTTGTTTGCGCCAGCTGCCCATCCACAGGAGGAGGAAACGAAAATCCCCCATCGACATGATTCTTTGCCACCATAAACGCACCCTTGTCACTACTCATCACATATTTATCGGAATCGTGTCTCTTCATATTGCTGTTCTCTATCTTTGATCGTTCACCAACATCATGATCCGCCTCGCTACTACCGCCAACCAAACTCTCCCTCACCTCACTGCCTATATCAGCGGCATTGCTGTTGATGCCAACACCAATAGATCGAACCGAATCGTGCTGATCATCATCCAAACACATATCATCTAGATACAGCCTTCCAAGTTCTTTCGTAATGTTTCCATCCCCAAGCATGATGAGCTCGTTTGTGTGTGTGACAAAGCCTTGCCATACAGGTTCGGCCCGCATCAAATTGAGCTCCTCCTCGTCCATCAACTGGCCATCGTACTGATTGATCAAGTCATTCTCACTTTTTCTTCGGTACATGTCACTCGCTGACAATCCCAGGGGATCATCTGAAGGTACAACAGCATCAACATTTTTTGATTGGAAGTAACGCTCACCAGAGAAGTAAGAATCCTCCTCTGCAAATGATTGATCATCCTCACCATTTTTACTCTTTCCAAGTTCGTTGGGGTCCGGTACGCTCCCTTGCCCTGTGCCCTTCTCAACATCGCTTGGGTAATCAATTTCATGTGCTAGAAACCAAGTCTCGTCTTCAATTGGCTGTCTCATATATCCAACATCATCATCATCTTCATACTCATCAGAATCCCAGTATTCGTTAGGGTAATCAATGGATTCACTCATTCCATCACCTATAGTAGCAAAACCAGAAATTAAATCAGAAGCATCCTCGGCAATGCCCTGACTTACAGAAAGCCAACTGCCTCCCCCAAGCCTTTTTCCTAAAAATTACCATTAAATAAAATCAAATGAACTGCAGAAAACACTTTCTCTATTAGATTAGGTAATTCATCACCTCCGACAAAATTCATCCGTAAGCTGAATTACCTAACACTTCTACTTGTAGAACCCAATCAAAAGTTAGGAAAACACAAAAACTGGAACCTCTCCAGCTATGTATCTTTAAGAAACAAGCCGATTAAAGTAGATATGAAATTGACAAGTGTATCAAACTAAACTTGAGTTCCATCTTTTGTACTGGTAGCAGATTTCACAAGTTGAAAATATAGATTAACGAACTGATTCATACCATACACAAAGGGAACTACGCTTCCACTAAAAACATGTTTATGCACTCACAATAAAATCCT
This sequence comes from Andrographis paniculata, assembly GCF_009805555.1. Lineage (NCBI taxonomy): Eukaryota > Viridiplantae > Streptophyta > Magnoliopsida > Lamiales > Acanthaceae > Andrographis > Andrographis paniculata. The sequence goes on from NW_026137588.1 coordinate 356,686, forward strand.
CGTCGGTTCAAATTAATATAATATGTAACTATTCTGCCTATGTGCACCTGACAACAAACCATCACAAATCGGTTTTGTTTAAAATCAATATAACAAACTAATTGCAGATATTGATGGCACAAATCATTTGCACGATTTTCAAGTATCACATGGATAAGAAAAAAGATGCTACACATATTTTCACAGACCTTGAGGATTGATTTCTTGCCCAATAGGTACATCCAGAAATGACCCTATGGCAAAAGCATTGTCCACATTTGAAAGTGTCGGGGCAGCTCCATCATATCCATATTTCTCTTCCCAGAGAGTATTGGAAGGTTTGTCTTCTGATTTAAGCCGAACAGGTGGCAGTCTTGGTAACTCTTCCTTATGGTTCTCCGATGTGAGATGAAATTCTAATGGACCAAACTCATTCGCATCACCTCCCTGAGCTTTCCCGAAGAAAATAGCTCTTCCCACCTCATCCACTTGTTCCTTTATCGCTGCTCTAACATCATTGAATTCTGTTTTTCTTTTTCCCTCCTTTTTATCAACTGTGAAACCACTATCGTAACTCGTAAAAGTGTCCCCTATAGGGAAGGGAAAAATGGTTTTGACCGGACACTCTTTCCAAGACTCTGAAGATGGATGAACGGACGCATCACTCCTAGACCATGGATTTGCAACATTCTCATCCCTATAGTATACACCGCTTGATTTTCTTTGTAGATCGATTTCCTTCCTCTCAGTCTTCCCTTGTATTATTTCCGTACCTGCATCAATGCCGCTATCCGGCCACATCAATCTTTTTTCACCAGATGAAGTAACATGTTCGGTGGATTTGGGATTAACCTCACCACTGTTAAGGGTCTCGGCTAAATTCAACCGAGGGTTCCCAGGAAGCTGGAATCCTGAAAATTTGTTCCCATCAGTGCCTTCACTACCTTTTTGGTATGAAGTAACCAGACCGTTGCTAGTACCAGGCTTCCATGAATACAAGTCAAGCAAATTCTCGTCTGAATCCTTGGAGAAGGCGAAGTTTCTATCACTCGTGCCAACACCATCATTAATGTTGCTTTGCTCTCCAATATCATCACAACTCTTCCATTTTGTTTCAGACTCATGCCTTCCTGTTCGACACTGTACCTCTTTTACAATCACCTCCTTGGATGCTTCGGCGCCCCCTGATACCGGAAAATTCTTCAAACTATTCACTTTTGGATCTTCTTCTTGGGCAGTGCCACTATTTACTTCCTCATTTGAGGCACTACCCGACTCCTCATCCATACGCATAAGCTTTTGAAGAATTCCATTCAAATCAGGTCTGCTACGTAACTCGCTTCGCAAAGCCGACTCTGCTTTGGTAAACTTGTTCCTTCTCAGGAACTCCAATATAACATCTACTGGACTTGAATCCCCCATTTCCATTCCACCAATTCCAGTAATCCAAGCAACCAAATTACTAGAAAATCAACTCAGCTAGACCTGGAAAATCGCAATAAATCGTAAAACAAACAAAGTAAAGAACCCATAATCCAAACCACTTACAAAACATTTCAAGCTTCTATTCAACTTCAACTTCCTCACCCATTAAAAATCAGATACAAGCAACGTTCCTTCAATTCGAAACTTAAATAAAAAAGAAAGACAAAAGAAGAAAAATATATCTCCTTTCTCCATAGCCACAGAACCAAAAAGTACCAAAAAAAGCGAAGGGAATCTGATCATTCAAGCTCAAGCTAACGAAAACTAGAAAACGAGTAAAATGACATATCGAATGGATCCAAACACAAATAGCCTAACCAAAATCTACAGCATCTACAAAAACAAACGGTGTAATATTTCTTTAGGGATTGAAATCACACAATAAAGATCTGCACTTTACGCAAACCCTAAATAAATACCGCGAACACTTGCGAGAATGCGAATGATTACAGCAACGAATCAAATTGGGAAAAGGGCCCAAAGAAAACACGAAATTAATTACATTAAAGAAGAAAAGGGGTATAAAAAAACAAAAAAAAACGAAAGCTTACGGATCGAAGAATGTTCTGTTGGAGATGCCAAAAACGGAGGAGATGTTGAATCCATCGCCCAAATCCACCCCCAAATCTTAATAAAAACATTTCAAGCACTCTTCCCACTTTTTGTGAGTAGCCAACACTGCAATTCTCTAATTAATTTGTAGAATAAAATATAAAAGACAAAAATGATTTTATATTATTTTTAAAAATAAAATAATTTGTGAATGTTTGTGTGTATTTGAACTTTGAATTTAATTTGAGGTATGATGATGGATTGATTTTTTAATTTAAAAAATATATTTAAAATGCTTTTTTATTTTTTTTAATGTAAATTATGGGAAGTAATCAGTAACAGCGAAACCTATATACATGTATATACTTTGTTTATATATAAAATGTTTACTATTCTATTTAATTTTTTAAAAAAAATACATCATCACAAATATTTATATTTTATTTATTATATTATAATCCTTTTGTTCAAAAACTATAGTTTAAGTTGTGTTTCGTACGGAATTTAAAAAATATTAATATTATATTGATAATGGGTAAAAAATACCGGTAAAAAATTTTTTTCCCGGTGAATATATTAGTATAAAAAGCAGTAGCAATTGTGTAATAAGGATAATTTTACAGGTTATTTATATAAATGAGACTATTATTTTAAAACGGACAAAAATGATAAACAGCACTATTGTATTATATTAAAATCTATTTTATATTCAAAATATCACATTAAACAATTATTTTAATTTATAATTTTATTATTTAAAATTAAAATTAAAATTAAAATTTGACGCGTAAACACACCCTAGTATTTCTACCTTTCTATTTTAGTGTCACTTATTTTGCTATTTTTTAAAAAAGAAAATATTATACACTTTAATTTTATTTAAAAATTTTTAATTTAAATTTTTTAAATTTTAATTTACTAATTATTTTAATTCTAATTTAAAGGTCTTGTGAGGGATTTTTTTATTTGAGTCTGTTAACGTCGTTTGGTCAGAATTTTCTTTAAAATGCCAATATTTTACATATGGGCCTGCAAAAATATCTATTTTTATTAAATAGGATGTTCAGAAATTACTGTTTTGCCCCTTTACTCATGGATAGAATTTTATTTTATATTTTTGGATGAGAAAAAAAATTTAAAAAATTAAATAAATGAACATATATTTAATTTTGTAAAGTATAAATGGAAGGAGTGTGAGTAAAGGGCTAAATTTATTCTTGATGTTGACATGGATTCAAATCAAATAAAAGATGACTTGACAATGTTAGCTTTTGTATTATAAAAATTGTTTATAAAGTCTATACCAAAATTCAAGAAGTAACCAAAATAGGCAAGAAATTTTGGATATGTTTGTTTTTTTTTTTTTTTTTTTTTATACGATTTTTAATATATATATATTATATTTTCTCATAAAAATTGACATTCAATATAAAATATTATATTTTATATTATTGATATAATTTTATTTTTTTTTCATTAAAAATAAAAAAAATTAAATCAAAACACTAAATAAATAAACTCTTTGTATCTAAATAGAATTACCTTTTATTATCTTTCGACTTGATCTTTATATATCTTTTAGCTCACTTAGTCATATTTTAGACCCTTTAAGTATTTTTTATGACGTAAAATTTCGTAGTTGCTATTCATTGAATGTGTTCGGAGTAAATTCTCAATCAAATTTAATAACTTGCAAATTAATCGAAGCTAGTAGTCTGCAAATTAGATTTGACATGACAAATCACACTAATTTTTATTTTTTATTTTTTGTTTGTTAGGTTGTTCGGCTTGTTATCTTTTTTCAATTTTATAGATAAATACTCCCTCCGTCCCCCATACCGTGTCGGCTACACTGTAGATACGGTATTTTAGGAGGGATGTAATTAGTAGATAATTAAGAATGTATTAGATAAAATAATTGTCCTATAATATAAATAATTATAAATTAAAATTAAGATAACTAATTAATTTAATTATAATTTAAAAAAAGAAAATTAAAAAGTTTAAAATGAGATTAAAGTGTGTAATCATTTTTCAAAAAAGGAAAGTGACATGGTATGTGGGACGGACAGAAATGACAATGTGGACATAATATGTGGGACGGACGAAGTATTAGTATTTTGAGCTATGTGTCCTTAATGCTTTTTGAGAAATTGCTTGTATAAATTCAGTTCTCATTACACTATCAAACCTGATTTGATTAATCTAAAGAAAAATCTTTTAAAACTTGTTCTTTACATAGCATCTTTCTCCTTTTAGTAATTTTGGAGTGTTTGATTGTTTGGATTTTTCTTATAAGTCCTTTAAATTAGACGACAGGGTTATCAAATACATATTTGTAGGGTATCAACATTAAAAAAATAAATAAATAAAAAGTTTTTTTTACGTTGAATTATCAAAACAAGAAATATATGGAAAACAAGAAATGTAACTTCTAGGTAGAAATACTTTCTAATCTAACCACATTGTGGTGTGATTGTTTGCGGATTTGGATTTTGAGTTGAAATTTGAATAGTAAAATATTGATATAAATAGTTGGTAATGTGATATTTTGAATGTAAAATTAATTTTTTGTATAATATAAAAAATAAAAAATAGGTATTTTATTTAATATTTTTGAAAAAAAAAATTGATCAATAGTGAAAATTTTGGAAAATCCTCCAAACAAACATACCCTAAAAATAATGTCACATTAGGTATTCCTTTGCCATGCTTAAAACTCTTTTACCATTCTCCACCAATGTATATAGGTTCTTTTATTTTATGATTATTCTTAGCACGAAGCATCAACTCTAGGGAGTCAAATGGGGCGGGTTAGTCCCGGATCCGCCCCAGACCCGGTCTTAATGGGGTGGGTTGGGGCTAAAAAATTTGGTTTGGGGCGGATTATGAATTTTGTGTTTTATATCTGGCCGGATTCGGAGCGATTACAAATTTTACTAAAAACTCGTCCCTCTCTGGAACTGGATTCGAATTCGGATATTTTAACAATTATTATAATTTATTTATATTTTTATACAATATAAATTATATTATTTATTTATTTAAAAAATTTTAAAGATAAAATAGAACATTAATTCTAAATCAAATTTGTCTTTCCATCTGTTTATTGTACAATTCTTTTTATAATTAGAATTACGGCTGGCCGCCATCAACGGACTATTGTCAATATTTGATTGTTCTTATTTTTAGAACTATAATTTTTGGATACTTTGACGCATATTTTTTTTAGTATTAAATTATTTTAAAAAAGTTACTATATTTTATTCTTTTTTTAAAAAACGGATTTATCGGATCGACCTCGAACCTGAAGGATTCGAGACGGAACAGATGCTAGGGCCGAATTGAAGCGGAACGGGCAGATCTTGAATTCTAATATTTTTTAGCGGAGCGAGTTTCGAAGGCTGCAAAATCTGTCCCGTTTCGGATCAATTGGTACCACTGCCACCCTTTGAGGATCCATCTACCTACAAAAAGATTGATTGACAAAATATTGTATTTTAATTTCTCTAAACCGGACATCATATTTTCTTCCAACATATGAATAAATCTTTAATGTCATATTTTCTTACATACCTCAAAGAATTTATAAGTTACAATTTTATTCTAAGATTTTTTATTTTTTTTTAATGACGTGAGAACACACAATCGCAACCTGAAAGTGCATACTAGATAAATCTTTTGTCGAACCTAATACCCTGCAAACCAAACCTGACAGACAAATCACACTAGACAAACCATACGTGGCAGGTGACCTCACGGTCAAGCATCCAAGCCCCGCACCGGTTGATCTATAAGGGTTTGACAAGCATTGTATTTTAATTAATGGGCTTTTAATTAATGGATTTTTGTGACTCTAACTAAGGGACATGTTATGTTTGGATTCACAAAAATCTATAACAAGTATTGTATTTTTCTTTAACTCTAATCAATTACTTCATTTTTCAGTAGTTACAGTAAAAATACAATTGATAATTTAACTTCAACTATAAACTTTAATTTTTACCCTAAAAATTATGTTCTTTATATCCTCTTTTATAGTATTATTTTATATAACTTTTTTTATATTTATAAATTACACCTCAACTTTAATTTATTTTTATAATATAATCCAAACATATATAATTACATATTATTTTTTAAAAAACTATATAATTATATATCAATTTTCGAAAGATAAAATTACATCACTTTAAAAAAATAAAATTATACATTATTTTTGAAAAAATAAAATTATATCACCTTCCAAAAAATAAAATTATACATTATTTTTCAAAAAAAATAAAATTACATATTATTATTTTCTATAACAATAAAATTACACAATATACCAAAAAAAAAAAAAAAATAACAAAAAAATACACCAACACCACACAAATTCCACTCTATAAGATGAATTTGGGAATGGATTGGAGCCCCTCCCCAATTTTTGCACAATCTACTTTATAAATGCAGTATGTTAGAGTTGCTCTATTGTTTGTGGGTTTTAGTTTTTTGATTTGAATTTTATAATAGTAAAAAAACTGAATTTGAATAATTATTTGATGTGATATTATAGAGATTGATGTAATGTTTTAAATGTAAAATAAATTTATAGTATAATATTTTAAAAAAGTAATTATTTGATGTGATATTTTTAAATGAAAAGAAAAATGTGAATAGTAAAATATATGGTAAAACTAATAATGATAAGTTAATAATTAGTCTACATATTAATTTTAATTAAATTTAATTTTAAATAATTCAACTTAATGCATTATACACATTAAACTCTAATCAGCAAAGATTAACATAACACAATTATCATGACAAAAATAAATGAATTTGAATTAAATAATTCAAATTAATTATATATACGAATTAACGCATAAATCGATAATAAAAAAAACAATAGGAATTTGAAACGAGTCAAATTAAAATTGAATTATTTAACTCATTTAAATAATTCAACCGACACAAATTGATCTATTGTCCGCGATGCCACAGCCAAAAACACCTAATAAAACAAGGAAAAAAAAAACCCAAAATAATTAATTTGAGAAAAATAATTTGATAATTGTGACGTCATCAATAAGAACAAAATTTTGCAGCGCAGAAATGGGACATGAAATTTGATTCCTCCATTCCATTCCATTGCATCATCATCTCCTTCACACTGCAAATCCTTTCAGATCTTTTCTTCCTTCAGAAGCTCCAGGAAGAAGACGACAATGGGGTCTCTCCCGCCTCCAGATCAAACCAATTTCTCCAAATCCAACCTCGATCAATCACATTTGCTCGATCTCTTCAAATGCCAGCAGAATTACCTCAACCATTTCTTCCAAAACCTCGACCTCTCCCAAACCCTAGCCTTCACGCAGGCGCTCCTCAACGCCGACGGCACCATTTTCTTCACCGGCGTCGGAAAATCCGGCTTCGTCGCGCAGAAGATTTCGCAGACGCTCGTCTCCCTCGGGATCCGATCTGGATTCCTGTCGCCGCTCGACGCCTTACACGGCGACATCGGCATCCTCTCGCCCAAGGATTTGCTCGTTCTCTTCAGCAAGAGCGGGAATTCGGAGGAGCTTTTGAAGCTCGTGCCGTGCGCCAAGGCGAAGGGGGTTTATCTCATATCGGTAACGTCGGTGCACCCCAATGGATTGATGAAGATTTGCGACATGGATGTGCATTTGCCTCTCAAGCGAGAGCTCTGCCCCTTCGATCTTGCGCCGGTCACTTCGACGGCGATTCAGATGGTGTTTGGGGATACCGTCGCGATTGCGCTTATGGAGGCGAGGCATACGAGTAAGGAAGAGTACGCTGCGAATCATCCTGCTGGAAGGATTGGCAAGACGTTGATCTTCAAGGTGAATTTCTAGCTTCTGTTCATCCTTTTTTTTGTCCTTCTGTGTTCTTCCATTGTTTCAATTTTGCGTTATGTATATGTTTGTTGCTTTGAATGTGCTTTGGAGATGAACGTTGATGAAGAATTATTGTCGGTGGAAAGTTTGAGGTCTACGTTTTACAGCAATTTCGACATGAGATTCATAGATCTAACTCAAAATCTATGCCAATCGTTGATAAACACACAATTATTGTCGCCGAAGCATAATTGAATCCGATGATCGATTAATTGCAGAATCCCTTAGATCAACTTGAAAATGTGATTTGTTTTGCAGTGATGTTTTAGATTTAGTTTATGGTGAGGAATTAGAGATTTGTGTCGAATCTTGAAGTTTGAATTTAAGTACTCGGTAACGTTCAGTTGATTATACATCGTAAGCCGTTTTTTGTCGATAATTGTGGTTAGCAGAGAAGCAGAATTTTCGCTTCCTGACTCATGTTCGACAGAAACTTGATATGTAACGAGTGTTTTTAGACCACGTATACGCTTTCTTTATAAATTGATAATTGGGAAATGCCGACTGATCTTGGATTGTGATGGTTTGCGGGTTGGTAGGGGATCTGCTATCGCATTTTGTGCCACAGTTCTGTTCATATTTTAGCTGCAATGGGTTTTTTGATGTTTGTTCGATGATCCGTAGGTGAAAGATCTCATGAAGAAAAATGAAGAGCTGCCGGTGTGCAAGGAGGATGATCTGATCATGGATCAACTGATGGAGCTGACCACCAAAAGCTGCGGATGCCTTCTCGTCATAGATGACGACAATCATCTGCTCGGTACTTTTACTGATGGTGATTTGCGCCGCACTCTGAAAGCCAGCGGTCAGAGGATCTTCCAACTCACTGTGGGGGAGATGTGCAACAGGTATAGCACTTGTTTTTGGTGTTTTTGTCGGAAATTTTTTTAATCGAGAATTATGGATCTGTTTAGATGTGTTTTGGTATTCAAAATTTTTTGAATTGAGAATTTATGGGTGCGTCCAGATATGTTTTGGAAGTTTTTTGGCGTTCTGTGTTTGAAATTGTTCAAATTGAGAATTTATGGGTGCTTAGATGTGTTTTAAAAGCGTTTTGGCATTTTGTATTTGAAATTGTTGGAATTGAGAATTTATGGGCACATGCATATATTTTTTGAAGTGTTTTGGCGTTTTGGATTTGGAATTGTTTGTATTGAGAATTTATGGGTCCGCTCAAATATGTTTTGAAAGTGGTTTGGTGTTTGGAATTTTTTGAATTGCGAATTTGTGGCTGCGCTCAAATATGTTTTGTAAGTGTTTTGGTGTTTGGAATTTTTCGAACTGAGAATTTATGGGTACATTCAAATTCAAATATGTGATGGTGTTTTGTGTTCGAAATTGTTCGAATTGACAATTTATGGGCGCGTTTGGATATGTTTTGGAAGTATTTTGGTATCGTGTGTTGTTTTTAGAATATTAGAAAGGTGAATAAAAAAAACATGTATCCGATGCGACTCTTTGGTGTTTTGATAAATAGGGCGTAAACAGAGTTGAAAACATAAGTAAACAGAAGTGGTTGGTGCACTTTTTTAAATTGAAATTGTGTGTTGGATTATAAAAAAAAAAAAAGAAACTAGTTTACGGTATAATGAATATCCCGAAAACAAAATAATTGAAATACCAAAGCAATTGAGTTTCGAAACTTCATTTGATCATAGTCTTTGGAAATGCAGAAATCCGAGGACAATTGGGCCGGATGCGATGGCGGCGGAAGCAATGGAGAAGATGGAATCTCCGCCGTCTGCAGTGCAGTTCTTGCCGGTGATCGACGATCACAATGTGGTCATCGGAATTGTCACGCTGCACGGACTCGTCTCGGCCGGATTGTGATTTTCCGGCAGTCGTCACCGCCGGCACAACCCAAGGTACATAGAATATTTTTTGTATTCTTTGTTGAATTTGTGAGAGGACGATTTTATCCCTACGGTAGCTATTATAGAGTGCAGGTTGGATTTAGTCATCTTATCTATTATTATTATTATTATTATTATTATTATTTGTTGATTTGCTTTTATGTGCTGCATAAATTATGTATGTATTGTTTGCTATGTACGTATATGTATTTGTGTATATTATGTAATATTTCACTATTTATTTATATTTGTTTAATTATTTATTTTGTTTAAACAATACAAACGCATTATTTATTTTCATCTTAAATATTTCTTGTCATCTAATTGTGTTGTCATAATTGTATGCTTCTTTGATCACACACAAATTTTTTTAACAAATAGATAAAAAAAAAAAAAAAAAAATTACTAAAAATAAAGTTAGATGATAATGAAAAAAAAAATTAAAAAAAAAATTGGATTATAGAAAGTATATTTTTAGTATATATTTAATTTTTTAAATTTAGATAAGATTTTAAGAACTCACGTTTCAGTGATACAAATAAAATTAATTTTGAATATAATATATTTTTGAAAAGATAATTTTTTATAAATAAACAGACATCTTTTAATCTCACACAATTTTCTTAGAAATAACATTACATCTATATCCAAATTTGTTTTATGTTTTATTTTAAAATGTCACAACTAATTATACCATTTTAGCTAAAAAGAATCAACAAAACTAAAAAGCACAACAATTAAAAAAAAAAAAAAAAAAAGAAAAAAAAAGAAGAAAAACATTCAAACATTTCTACTGAGAAACCATTGATCGATCAATCAAACACTTGATTCATCACGCTTCCTATGTTTCCCTTTCTTCTTCTTTCTCTTCTTCTTCTCCTCCGATTTCTTGTGCTTCTTCAAGTGCCGTTTGCTCGAATGCGCCTTCGCGCTTTTTCTCTCATCTCGGCTACATTCATCCTCCGACCATTCCCTAGATTCTAACATTCGAGGCTTCTCCGGCCCAAGTAAAACCCGAGGTCTTCTCACCTCCTCGTCCGATGCATTTATTTCAGAATCACGAGGAATCGAAAGGTACGGACCTGTTTCATCCATCCTCGATCCAACTGCGCCCCTCCCTCTCTTTGTTCTATCATTTGAAGCCGAATGTCAAAAATAAAATTATGATTTTAAAGTGGGGTTAGTAAATAAGGTTCTGTTTATTGCGAGTTTTCGACTCAAATTTTACTATGTACTAATTCTTTCTCTGCTATGAAACGTTAAATCAAATACTTATTTTTTAAATTTTTATATTAGGTTAAGAATTAATTTTACATTTAAAATTTCACGTTAACACCTAATTGTATTACATCGAACAACTATTCTAATTCTAAATTTACTATTCAAAACTCAAAACCTAACTCCCAAACCCACAAACAAACACACGATCCGAAGAAGAGCTCAAAATTTAACATCTAAAACTTATTTATATCTAATCAAACAACTATTTTAATTCCAAATTGCACGATTCAAAACTGAAAAACTAATTCCCAAACCCACAAACAAACACACAAGATCGGAAGAATGAGTTCAAATTTTCACATCTAACACTTATTTATATCACATCAAACAATTATTCTAATTCCAAATTTTAACACCCAAAACTCAAAACCTAACTCCCAAACCCACAAACAGACACATAAGATAGGAAGAAGGGTTCCAAATTTCATGACTTATTTATATCACATCAAACATCTATTCTAATTCAAAATTTTACGATTTAAAATTCAAAACTTAACTCTCAAACCCACAAACAAGCACACAAGATCGAAGAAGAGTTCAAAATTTCACGTCTTACACCTATTCATATCATATCAAATAACTGTTCTAATTCAAAATTTTACGATTCAAAACTCAAAACCTAACTCCCCAACCCACAAATAAACACAAGATCGGAAGAAGAGGGGCTAACCTTGACAGTAGAAATTCCTCAACTTCGTCGTCTCCCAACCCTCCATCCTCAATTGTACGGAAATCTGGAACATCTCTTTTTTTCGATGAAATAGAAGTGCTTGCGCCACTCCTTTCCGAGTCATTGTTGTCCCTATGGTTACTATCCCTATGAGATTTTGAAATATCTCTGCTTCCTTTAAGCCTGTTGTCGAGCTCTATTTGTTTCTCCCTCAGTCGCCACATCTCATTTACTTCCACGGCACGATTGGCTGAAACAAATTTATTGAAAATAAAAAATTGACAAGTTTGAAAATTTCAGACAATTGGAGAAGATACCGAGGAATAAAATTCGATACTGAAATATTGCGAGAGAATAATAAATGCCAATCACACACAGAAGCCTTCCGCCATGACTCTGAATTAAAGACCTAACAATCAAGGAATTATTGACATCGTATTCAATTCTCATACTTATATATCATTACCTAACGATCTCAAGCACGCCTTAGTGGCAAACATAAATAATTTGAAGTTAAAACAAAACCAAACATCCTCGACAACTATTGTACTAAAGATTAACTGGTGTGTTTGTTTGAAGATTTTTTTTGAGATTTTCTACAATTCACCATAATTTTCTGCAAAATATACGAACTCAAACTCCTATTTTATTAGATTTTCTACTATTCATCAAAATTTTCCAAAAAAATAACGAACTCAATACTCCTAATTTTTTATTTTTATATTATAGTTACATTCAAAACATCACATCAACAATTCAAAATTTTACTATTCAAAATCCAAACCCCAAAACGAACACACCCAAAAAATCGTCATGCTTTTAATGAGTTATAGCTATAGTTTCACACGAGTAAATAGGCCAAACGATACAGGGGGTTAACTTTCTCTTATTTATGAAATAACCAGCTAGCATCAACAAAGAAACTTTATGGATTTGTCTCAAATTGTATTACTTATCATGGCAACATCATCTGACGGATACATCAATATATAAATGCCAAGAAAAACATAAAAGCTAATCCAACCAAGATTACAAGCACAACTTCCCGACAGCCAAAAATAAAAGATATTATATCAGTTAAAACTAACCTTGTTGTACTCCACGGACAGTTGCTGTAAGGAAGCGAGAGTTAGGCCTACTCCTTACAGTTGGCTTGCCAAGATAGGCAAGAGCACCTTCCCTCTGAGCTTGCCGACGTAATTCTGCCGCCTCCTTCAAAAGAATGGCAGCTATTCTATTCTCCGTCTCTAAATCCATATCCAAGCCTAACGACCAAATTTTCAGCAAGTGAAATAAGAGTAAACTCCTATAAATAAATACAGAAACCAAACATCCCGGAATCAGCTACTAGAATCTGGATTATTGAAACGCAGCTTGCAAACTGGTTCTAGCTTTGTCGTACTATAAAATAAACTTGCTGTTCTTCACCCAAAACTTGGAAATCGACAAGAATTCGCAGAGACAAAATATGAAAGAAATCTAGAAAATCAAGACAAATAAGATTTCATCAGAATTACAGGATTTCGTCGATTACTGCCTGGGTAACTTTTAAAATGGCATTTCTGCAAACTCATTCTTCAGCTAAAGGGAAAAAAAAAAACATTCGACAGTACACCATTAGATATGATTTCCATCAAAAGTCATCTTTACCATTAAGACATAATAGAACCAATTGGATTGAACTGACAGGAATCAACAAAGACAAAATCCATTCGGATGATCAGTTGGAATCAAAATTCGAAATGAAAAGGAAGGCAAGAAAAGGTTTTGTTGCCCAAAAGAGGACGAAAGAAAGAAACTTCCACTCTGATTCCATTCATTTGCTCCTAAATCAAATCATCCAAACAGAAAACCATTATTGAACCAATCCACAAAAAGAAAAAAATCTTTAAGGTGAAAAAGAAAAAGATTATTTACAACATTATAACGAAGATTGCATTCGACTTAATCAAAGCAGCGGGAAACCCTATCAATCAACCGATCAACGCAATGGCCAAGAATTTCGATGTAATTGCCATAGATGAAAATTGGAACTAGCTACTGGACGATTAAAACTAAAATAAAAACCATTCTTCGATTTGAATACGACTAATCAAATTCCCTCATAAAACCCAAAGCAGATGAAATTACTAAAAACCAATCAAACCCCAGAAAAGAGGAAATCGTGCTCGACAAAAAGACAAACTTATCGTTCACGCGCAATTGTAAAAATATTCACTGCGGAGAAAGGGAATTAGGGTTTGTTCGATTGCAAATTCGAAGGATTAACAAATTGCTGCGATAGAAAATTCCTTCTAAACATACCTGAAATGAATTGAATTGAATTGATGTAGAAGAAGCATTAAAACCCTAATCCATCGACGGGAAGGAGCTGCTCGATTCCCTTCTGGCCTTCCCTTCGATTTAGCGGCGGAAAGTGGCAGGCGTGAAACCCAATTAGGATTTTTAGTCTTGTTTATAAATAAAAAATAAAAATAAAAATAAATAATTATTTATTTTAATAAATAAATTAATAAAACTATTATCGGTATGCATAATACCGAAATTTTCAGCAGTACACATAATACCGAATTTAGAACTTTGAATGAGCCGAGGGGAGCCCAATTTGTCATATTTGACATCCTAAGAACTCAAGTTTGGCTCGTATTCGTTTATTAATATATACAAGCTAAAATTTTTATTTGAGTTCGATTAGTTCAATAATATTTTTATTTATATTTGGTTTGACTTGGTTCGTTAAAAGAAATTTTATTAATATTTAATATTTAAAAAAAAATTAAATTAAATTAATAATAATTATAATTTTTATTAATATATTTTAAATTAAAAAAGGATGAAATATAATAATTATAAATATATATACTTATTAAATTTAATTTTTCTAACAAATATTACCGAAAGTTCGCGAAGAAGCTCGAGCTCGTTCATGAATATAACGAGTTAAAATTTATGTTTGTGTTTGACTCGTTTAGTTTAACGAGCGAGCTCTTAGCGAGCTCAAACGAGCCGAATCAAGTCAAGTTCACTAATTGTTCGTTTGTTTTACAGCTCTAACCGAATTTTTTAGTTTGGTATCATACCGTATATAAAAAATTTTGATATATTCGATATTTTTTTTATATGGTTAACCAATATATTGAAATTTTTGGTATGTTTGTCATTAATAGCACAATAATATAAACAAAATAATGTAATACCCGAAAGTTGGGCCGGTGCTAGGCCAACTCTCATGAATGAACTGGTGCCAGACCATTCAAGATTGAATATAAATTAAATGGATTGAATAATCTACTCATGTCAACAATGTGCACATTCGTTTTAAGCGTTAAACATGCTTGCTCTAGAGTAATTTGAGGATAGATGACCCTTTGTACGCATAAGTGAGGACAGAAGTGCGTTGGAATGACTCGTGTTAACCAGTGGGACAAGTCTATGACATCCTAACACGCCCAGCTTTGCTAGGCTTACTAATTTATGATATTATGGGACATAAAATTACAGTCAGCTAAAATCTTACGTTTGATGAACAAGTTACTTTAGATTGGGCAGAAAAACCACTAGCAAAACAACTTCCAAATTGTTGGCATTTGCGACCAAAATGCAATTAAGTAGGTGGAATACGATGGATCATAGATTTTAACACTATCCGAACAAGATTCAACTTCTACTCTCAAAGAATTCTTGTCAAACAATTTGATTGTACTACACGAAAGTGAACGTGATCAAATTCCTTGATGTCGCTTCGAGATTGAGGGGAAACAGAGCTTTTGTCAAAGTGTATGCATTGATAAGTCACTAACTTTTTTTTTTTTTTTTATACCTAATTTAATGACATGTCCATAGTATTACAAGTTCACTCGTTCTATTACTTTACAGAGATTTTTTACAATAACAAAGTCTAAATAAGGGAGAGAAAAGATGAGAGAGTGTGAAATAAGCCGAGGTCTGTGCTTAATCGAGCCTTGTTCAGACTTTCTTGTGTCAATGACTTAAAAAAAAAATCATTGTGTATTAACTTTTTAAAATTGTCCTCTGTAAAAGGAAAGAAGTCATCCAAAATATGTCTATTGTATATGCTTTCAATAGAAGAAGCAATGTAGCAACTAGAATAAATTATTGAAATGCAACGATGGAGAAATTGTTGGCTATTAAACGGAACTAAACATAGGAAAAACTTGATCTTCCATACAGTGAGAAACTTATTAACATAAAGTGGATTTTCAAGATAAAATATTATGAGATAGAATGTCCTAAAATATAAGATCACACTGATAATGTTCTTTCCATCTCATAACAATGGACATTTTTTTCAGGAAGGCCGAAATTAGACCGGGAAGGTCAGGTAAGAAAATGACAGACGATCAGGAGGTAGTGATTACTGAAAGACCAAAATTAGACCAGGAAAGTGCAAAGAAGCGGGGCAGCCAAACCAGAAATGTGGGGTAGAGAGGCGGCAACCAAATGATCAGGATGCAATGACCACTGAAAGATCAAAATTGGATCGGAAAATTTTGCGCCATCAGCTTCAGGCCCGACATAAATGAAGACCGAAGGGTGTCTGCCGAAGGACGGATTTTCTCTCAACCAGCAGCCTATTGCAGTATACAACACGATCCAGGTTCCAGAAAATGAGCCAATGATCGAGTGCTCGATTGCGATGAGCTATTGGAAACAAGTTTGGATATAATAACCACTGATCGGACCTTGAACGAGCTTTACATTACGATGGCAACTTCATGGTCAAAGTGATCAGATTTTTTCCTCAAAATCTATGCCGAAATAAGGCCCAACAGTTGATCAATTATTCATAAATGACGATTTGATCATGCAAGATTTAGTGGCAATAGCAGACAAGTCCGACTGTCCATTCTTACAAGTTGGAAATCATGCCGTTTACCTTCCCGGCTGGCAGGCAAGGGCTCTTCCCTAGTCATCTCTTTTGGATCAAGGCGAAAATAAAATTTACTCTCCGTCCGATGAGTTACCTCACCATTTGAGGTGCAAGACCCATTTGAGGAGGTCAATTTGGGGATGAGGCTGCCCCTCAGATGACGCAGATCAACACCCTGTTGAGTGCGAAAAAATGGGAGAAAATAATCGCTTTGATTCGGGAGTTCAAATATTATTTTGCGTGAGACCACCACGAGATACTGGGGCTTCAAAGAACCTAGTAGATTATCACCCGCCTACGAAGGTGTTATATCAACCTTATGGATAGCTCCCAAGGCGCTGCAATCCAGAATTATAATTAACAAGAAGGCCGAATTAGCCTTCCGAAAATATGTACGGTCCCGGACATTACAGGAAGACGATATGGTTTGAAAGGTCGTCCTCTTGGAAAGGCCCAAAAATGCGAGACTCGGTAAGTGATCCCCAACAGGGGAATGACCGATCAAGGTTAGACAGATAGTCGAAACACCAAGTATTTAATAAAATTATTAGGACTACAAAGTTATTTTTGTCCAAATAATTTTGTGAGACATTTGTAATCCATTAAAAAGAGAAGACCTAGATCACCGGCTGGCCTAACGAAAATTTTGCAACCAAATGCTTAAAATGAGCAGATCCTTTCACCTTTTCACCGGCTCAATTTTACAACAGTCCATAAAAGCAGATCTAAATTTGGACTCGACCAGGAAGATAGTCTGGGAAACTGTTTTGCCATTAAATCTAAAATTTACTCAAGTCGGATGTTAATCAAAGGCCTAAAGCTGGCCCAATTTATTTCTTTGCAGCTACAAGCCTGACGCAAGCAATAATGTGGCCCAACCTGGACCGATCTGGCCCGTGTAGCAGTTTATGAAAGAGGTCAACTCGTGGATGTACTTAGAAGGTGGATACATAAGACTATTTTGTAGAGAGAAAGTGGAGTTTGTTAGAGAGAATTTAGGGATAAGAGATTTTGTCCAACAAGATCCAAAATCACGCAAACATTTTTTTTTTTGGTAAACTGTTTTTTTAGTCCCGTAACTGAACCCCTTTATCACTTTAGTCCCGTAAGTGGAGCATGTCGCAAACTATTCCTATAAGTGAAAAGTTTCGTTATTTTAGTCCTCCGGCACCGGAGATGTCCGTGTGGCTCGCCGGAAGCCACGTGTCCGCCAGGTGTCCCGTCAGGTCAGCGACACTTGGCGGACACGTGGATTTTAATTTTTTTTTAATTTTTTTCTTTCAATTGGACCAAATAAATTTTTTTTTAAAAGATAAATAAAAATAAAAATAAATTAAAAATAAATTTTAAAAAAATGAAAAATAAAAAATAAAATCCACTTGTCCTCCAGGTGTCGCTGACCTGGCGGACACGTGGCTTCCGGCGAGCCACGCGGGCGTGTCCGGCTCCGGAGGACTAAAACAGCGAAATTTTTTCACTTATGGAATTAGTTTGCGACAGGCTCCACTTACGGAACTAAAATGATAAAGGAGTTACGAAACTAAAAAAACAGTTTACTCTTTTGTTTTTCTCAATAATTTTTCTACAATTTTCTTTTAAGAACAATACTATTTTTTACAGTTTTTTTTTTTTTTTAAGCTTTCTTTATTTTGATTCCAATTTTTTTTTCAGCCTTCTCTTTACATTAGTAGCATTATTTTTACCTTCTTAATTAGTTAATTATTCAGATATCAAAATAGCCTAGATCTTTTTCTTAGGATGTTGAAAAATTCTTCGAACAAATCAATTTTGACAAGTTTTCCGAAACCATCAGTGCTGATTTTTTTTACTACAACAATTGTGTAGAACAAAAAAAAAAATATTATTCAACTATCAATATCCAATAATAATAATAATAATAATAATAATAATAAATTCGATAGGGTAGGAATGCAATTAACGAGTAGCTTGCTTTGCACTTTATTTGTTTATTAATTATATATTGCCTCATGCATACATACATTGCATATAGTGCAAATATATGAACATATTATTTGGATATTATTGTAAAATACTATATAAGTTCCATATATATTTATTTATTATAAATCATTAATTTTTTTATATAAAAAATGGAGTTTAATATTTAAAATTTATTTTCTATGAAAAAACAGTAATCTAAAGTTTATTATATATATATATATTCAACATATTATATGAAATATTTAATTATATTACTGTTAAGTACAAAAAATAATAATAATAGTAAGTGGCAGTAGGATTCTGGGTAGGGTCTGAATGAAAGCCAAAAGGTCTGGAGGTCGGGCAGAATAAAGGTCGGGAAAAGGAAGAAAGGTCGGGCGGAGTCTAAAAAAAAAGGTGTACCCAAGTCGGGTAAACCGTAGATCGGATGGAAGGCGAAGTCGGGCAGACGCGGAGGTCTGTCAAGAGGAAGGTCGGGCAGACGCGGAGGTCTGTCAAGAGGAAGGTCGGGCAAGGAAGAGGTACGGACAGACGTGGAGGTCTTCGGTCAAAGACGGAGGGCGGCTGATGCGGAGGTCGGCCAAGTGTCAAAGACGGAGGGCGGCTGATGCGGAGGTCGGCCAAGTGAGGTCGGGCGAAGGACGAAGTCGGGCAAAAGAAATTTGGCAGTGGACAGGCAGGTCGGGTAAGAGGCAGGTCTGAGTTCTGTGACTAGTGGGAACGGTTGAAGGAAGTTGTAATACGTGTCAATAGAGGAGAAATTGGTGGTCGGTTGACAGCGGTTGCTGTAACCGACCAGACGGCGGTTCAAACCGTTTTCTTCAAAGGTTATTTAAGGATTCAGATTTATTCTGAAAAGGCATCTTCAATCAACTTCAACAAAGCAAAGTCAGATTTGGGGATCACCACTTTAAATTTCAGTCTTTTATTTTCCAGTTTATTTTCTGTACCATACAGTGTTTAGAGATTCCTAATCTCAGGCACTAATTAATCAAGTTTAAGGATATTTTCTATATCTTTGAATTTTACTTTATTTTTGTTGAAAAATTACATCAACAAATTGGCGACCACAGTGGGAGCAAGACAAAATTGCTCATTCCAATTCCGGCGATAATTTCATACGTCTTAGATCCGGCCGTATCATCGGAAGGGTCCATATGGCAGGTTCACAACCTCAATCATCTTCGGCACCGGTGGGAGAATCCGTTCCACCACCTATTGTGCCAAATGCCGGGGAAATCCCACAACCACCAACTGATTGGTGGTCTTATGTTCAACAAATGAACAACCAGCACGCTTTGGTTATGCAGAATATGTTGCGTGAGCAACAAACGAACATGTTGCGTGAGCAACAGAGTCTGAACATGATAGATCAAGCACTGTCAAGGGTTAGTCTTCAACCTACTCAAACTCCACCAGGAGTATCACCATCCAGACTACAGGCAAATGTCGCAGGGCCATCATTCGTGGATAGTGCATTTCCAAGCGTCACAACTTTCAACCGAACAGATATGGGGAAGATTCCTCTAACTTTCCCAGATAATGTTCCTTTGGGACCGAGGGTTGATAATACCCAGCCGAATGAGAGATTAGGAGGACAGACTCATAATCCCATTCCAACCGAACCAGCCTTCTCTAGAGAAGAAAGGTTGGAGGGACAGACTCATAATCCCATCCCAGCCGAACCAGCCTTCTCCAGAGAAGAAAGATTGGGAGGTCAGACTCACGATCACATTCCAGTGTTCGACCATATTCCACCCAGAGTAGATCCGGAGGATATTGCTCAAGTTCTGCGGGTGCATTTCGGAATGAATCCGCAAACGGTGAACAGGCCGGTTTACCAGAGGCCATTTCCAGAAAGGATCATTAACGATCATCCTCTCCCGAGAAATTATAGGCCACCAGACTTCTATTCTTTTTCGGGAGAAGACGGAGCCTCTACCATTGAGCATGTGGGTCGCTTCACGGCTCAATTGGGAGAAGTAGGCAACAATCGGTTTCACAAGTTACAATTGTTTGGGTTGTCGCTCACAAGAACAGCTTTTTCTTGGTATGTCAGTCTGCCGCCTGGACAGTTGCAAACTTGGGAAGAGTTAGAGGCAGATTTTCATGGAAGGTTCTTTAATCCTCTGCCGACAGTCTCACTGATAGACCTTCTGGAGATCACGCAGATGCCGGAAGAGACCGGCTACCAATTCATAGAGAGGATGCGATTGATGAAGGGACGATGTCCTACGATGATCAATGAAAGCGAAATGACCAATTTGGTGGTCAGGAACATGCATACCAGACTTCGCGAGGCCCTGACAGCCCACGATTTTCAAGATCTGGCCAGTTTAGCATCCACGACAAGAAGGTTAGAATCCTTTTTTACAGAAATTAATCATGACTTCCGTCAGGGGGGAGATGCTGAAGCAATGTTAGTGCAAGATCGACCAACGTCCAGGCCAGCACCATTCCGCGATAAATGGAGGTCGGGTCCAACGTAGCCTCGAAGGATGGAGGTCGGATCTGAGGCTGACGTAGCCTCGGATGCCGGCCTGCAAACTCCTAAAACATCACTGGAAGTGATGTTTAGGAGTCTTGAGGAGGAGGCTTATTGTTAAGCACAAAAAATAATAATAATAGTAAGTGGCAGTAGGATTCTGGGTAGGGTCTGAATGAAAGCCAAAAGGTCTGGAGGTCGGGCAGAATAAAGGTCGGGAAAAGGAAGAAAGGTCGGGCGGAGTCTAAAAAAAAAGGTGTACCCAAGTCGGGTAAACCGTAGATCGGATGGAAGGCGAAGTCGGGCAGACGCGGAGGTCTGTCAAGAGGAAGGTCGGGCAGACGCGGAGGTCTGTCAAGAGGAAGGTCGGGCAGACGCGGAGGTCTGTCAAGAGGAAGGTCGGGCAAGGAAGAGGTACGGACAGACGCGGAGGTCTTCGGTCAAAGACGGAGGGCGGCTGATGCGGAGGTCGGCCAAGTGTCAAAGACGGAGGGCGGCTGATGCGGAGGTCGGCCAAGTGAGGTCGGGCGAAGAAGCAGGTCGGGCGAAGGACGAAGTCGGGCAAAAGAAATTTGGCAGTGGACAGGCAGGTCGGGTAAGAGGCAGGTCTGAGTTCTGTGACTGGTGGGAACGGTTGAAGGAAGTTGTAATACGTGTCAATAGAGGAGAAATTGGTGGTCGGTTGACAGCGGTTGCTGTAACCGACCAGACGGCGGTTCAAACCGTTTTCTTCAAAGGTTATTTAAGGATTCAGATTTATTCTGAAAAGGCATCTTCAATCAACTTCAACAAAGCAAAGTCAGATTTGGGGATCACCACTTTAAATTTCAGTCTTTTATTTTCCAGTTTATTTTCTGTACCATACAGTGTTTAGAGATTCCTAATCTCAGGCACTAATTAATCAAGTTTAAGGATATTTTCTATATCTTTGAATTTTACTTTATTTTTGTTGAAAAATTACATCAACAATTACATTAGATATATTATTTTTTATTTTTAAAATTTTAAAATAATCTAAAATTATAACGCAATTCTCAAGTGTGCACTTTGCTTCTTTATTAATGAAGATTTAGATGTGGAATATTTTATATATATATATATATATTATTTTTAATATAATTTTTAGGTGAAATAATTAGTTGGTGTAATTTTTCTATGAAAATCTAGTAATATATATATAATATTTTAAAAAGTTAATAATTTAATAATATTAAAAAAAAATACTAAGTGTACAAAGCAATACATGTCATTGAATCAATTGACTAAAAGGTATATTGTGATTTGAAATTGATTTGAAATAGAGTATTTTATTTAAATTTTTGTTTAAATAGTATTATAATATAATGTTTTGTGAAAGAAATAATATATTTTTTATTAGAAAATGTATCAAATAGACAATATTAATTTTGATTAAAAATATTAAAAGAACAAAATCAAAGTATCACTTAAATTATTAATTATTATGGATGTATGATAAAATTAGTTCCATTTGTTAATTTGTTAAGTGACTTTTTTAAAAAATAAAAAAAATAAAATTGTTTTAAAGTAATTTTATTTTATTTTTTATTTTAATAATAATTTAAATATAATATTTTATAAAAATAAATAATATATCTTATAAAGAATTACAAAAGAACTAAAATAATAGTTTCTATAAGAGCATTTATATATATACATATATACATAAACATCATAGCTACAAATTTTTCATTTCACTAAAACAAAAATAACATAAACTCAATATTCGTTATATATATATATATATCAAATTCAATAATTATTTTACGTTATGCCTAACATGGTTCGTCTAGTATGACTTGTCTTGTCGATCCTAGTTTGCATGCTATTATATTTGATCAGAGATTTACTCAGAACACACTCGTCGAATAAAAACTTGCGAAATATAAAATAATAATAATAATTAATTAATTAAATCACCAATATAAAAACATTTTCTAAAATAACTTCTTCAAGTAATTAATTGTGAAATATTGTCTTCTACTATACCGTGCCTATATATAACTTTATTATATAGGTAAAATTGCCCATAACTATATATATATATATATATATAAATAAATAAAAGTAAAGTATTGTGAATCTTGAATTCTTGATTCAATTCCATGTATGTGCATTCAATAATTGATTAAATTAATTAGGGTTTCCATTATCAAACGCTACCTACATTTGCTTACTCTATTTAACAATGTATTTAAATGAATTCATTTCTTACTTTGTATTATATATATATATATATTCGATGATATGGGAACCGCAATCGCTATCCAAAAGTGCATATACGGTCACAAATTCAATCCCTACATCGCCAAGTCATTCCTTACGGGACGTATATTATATATAGTTATTGACTGTGATATATTTATATTATATATTATAAAAAAATAAGTATAAAATATTCAATTCGAAAAAAATTGAAATATTGAATAATTAAAAAAAGACGTAAAGTTAGCGCATATATTGACTTATTTCTAATTCTCTTCGTACTCTAACAACATCTTTCTTTTTCTATCTATAAAAAGGCTCATAGATGATCGAGAGAGTTTATATAACATCCTTTTTAAGTAAGTAAATTGATTGTAATAATGAAGACGTTCATTATCTTCCTCTTTGTATCCGTCCTCGTTGGATCGTTCATTTGCACATACTCCGCTATGGCAAAACAACCGTCTAATAATGATGATGATGATCTAGTTCGGGATAGCGATGGAGATCCTCTCGTGGTAAGTACTTATTATAGATTTTGGATTATTAAGCATATTGGAACTATTCATCGATTAAATATGAATAAAATTTTAATCATATAGAAGAAATATAAGTATGATTCTTTAAATATTATGTCTTATCATTTTACATTGAAGTAGACTATTCCGAAAATATGTCATAAATTACCATCAGCTTAAATATTTAATAACTTAGAAAGTAATATACTTTTTTCGTCCTACATCAAAGGAATTTTTTGAAATTTTATAATAAATTAAGAAATAATACTCCCTTCGTCACACATACCGTGTCTGCTACACTGTAGACACGGTATTTTAGAAGGAGTGTAATTAGTAGATAATTAAAAATGTATTAGTGAAAATAATTATCTTATAATATAAATAATTATAAATTAAGATTAAGATAACTAATTAGTTTAATTAAAATTTAAAAAAAAATAAAGTAAAAAATTTAAAATGAAATTAAAGTGTATAATTATTTTCCAAAAAAGAAAAGTGACATGGGATGTGGGACGCACAGAAACGGCAACGTGAACATGGTATGTGGGACGGAGGGAGTAGTATTTTATTAGTCAGTGGAAGTGTCTAAATTTTTTTGATATTTTAACTATTTGACTTTATCTATAAAGTAATTGTATGTATAATGGTATGTTTATAAAAGTATTTTGGTATTAATATATAATTAAATTTTTTAAAATAAAAAATAAATATTTTGAAGTGTAATATACAAAAATGATAAAAAAAAAAAAAAAAAAAACTTTAAAATGAAACATAATAAGAAGTATAAAAAGTTCACAATGCATTATAAGTGTCATATATATATATATAAAACTATTAGAACAACAATAAGTAAGATTTCAGAACATTTGAAATATCATACATTACAATTTATAAGATTCAAATTATAAATTTTATCGTTTATAATTTACTTTACATCTTTTTCAAGTATAAATATGTTTGAACGTTCTTACACGTGAATGATTTATGACAGGCTAGATCAGGAAGATACATAGTGCTTGCACCACAAGGGATAAGCCTCGTGTTGTCCAAATACCCGTACCAACAAGATTGTGAGCATACCTTATCTCAAGAAATAATGAGATACGAGCGCATACCGTGTAGTTTCCATCCTGCAAACGCCAGCGAACCTTTTATTCGTCGTTCCAAATCCTTCAATGTGAAGTTTGAAATGCCCGTGCCACAGTGCACTAACTCCACTTTGTGGCAGGTGAGTGACGAGATCGATTCTGTTACAAATTTTCCATTAATACAGATCGGAGGCGTGGAAGGTAATCCGAATTGTAAGACTGCCAAGAATTGGTTCAAGATTTCGAAAGATTTGAACTCGACCTACGGGTTTGTGTGGTACCCGAGCGACGTGTGCCACGGCACCTCGACAAGTCGTAGCTTGATCATCAATGAGAACATGTCGGCAAAACCTTTCCTTTGTTCCGACTCTTCGCTACCATCTCAATTCATTTTTATGAAAGGTTAGAATTTTTAGAATAAAAACCTAAAAAGAGAGTCGAAGTTGTGTATCGTTTATTTACGCTTTTTCTTTATTTCTACTCAATAAATAAATATACATCTCAATATATCTATTTTGAGCATTGTAGTTTTTTTTTTTTTTTTTTATATGTATTTAAAGTTTGGTTACTACTTACTATTCCTTCGGCTTCTTGCAAATGCAAAAATAACTTTTGATTTATTAATTTTTTTTTTATAAATTCTTTTAATATATGTTTTGTTCGAATTTAATTTGAATTTGGAGTTTTGATTTGAATTTTAATTGAAATAGTATTTTGATATGAATTTTTGTGAAATAAAATAATACTATATTTTATTGAAAATTAAATGGAGTAAATAATATTAAGTTGTATTTGAAATACAAATGTTTTGACTCTCGATCAAAATTTCAATATAGGATGAGATCTAGGTATTTCAGTAGGTTGGATATTGCCATATTAATTTGTCAGGCTGCGTATTGATTGAATCAAATTAGTATCGTACAAATTTGATATAGTCTAACACATAATCAAGATAGATAATTCATACTTGAAAACACATAATATAATATCATATAGCATATATTCCGACAATATATGATACAATTTCACATACATAATATATTATTGATTTCAGTACAATAAAAATATTTATACAACATAGCACAAATCTAAAACTTAACTACTCATGCTTCTATATTTTGTGTATGCCTATGATGTTTGTCTTAATAATTTGTGTTGACTGGATCAAATCTGCACAAAAACGTCACCTAATTCAAGATCCATTGCAATCCTATTCATATACAAATTCTTAGGTTTGAATTGAATTTGATCTAATTTTAAAATACAACACAATACTTACTATAGATAGTATATTATTTATATTAATATATTAAATGAACTAAAAACATATTATATAGTCTCGTAAGAAAATACTACTATTGATTCTAGCACATAAGGTACTTATGTACAACATACTTACAAATATATATATATATATTAAAAAAACATGATTATATTTCACAAAATATATTGATTCTCCAAATCGACACAGTAACTATTCGACTAGAATATACATTAAAAATTGCTAAAATTGATTTCCATCCAACCAACTTAAAATTTAAATATTTTAAAAGGAAATTATTGTAAGAATAAAATATAAATATTCAAACACTTACCGACAATAAAAAACTCTAACTTAATATTATTTATTTATTGATGTATCTGTAATTAAAAAATTAAAAATTATGATCAATAATTGTAGTGGTAATACTATAAAAATGTCTCTTTAAGCAATAATCCATTGGGTCCAGTATACAAATTAAAAAAATAAACATTTTAGTGAAAAAAATAAAAATATAATAAAGTATTTTTAAAATTTTAATTATAAATTAAATCATTAAATAAATGAAGAAAATATAAAAAAATAAATTTTTTTATTATAAATAAATATCAAATAAAAAAATACTCCTTTGATATTAGGTCTGACCATGCTTTAAGATTTAAGAGTGTGTTCGTTTATGGGATTTTTCTAAAATTTTACTCCCTCCGTCCTATATACGTGTCTGCAGTAGACACGGTATTTTAGGAGATGTGTAATTATAAGAATGTATTAGTAAAAATAATTATCCTGTAATATAAATAATTTTAAATTAAGATTAAGATATAATTAAAATTAAAAAAATTAAAAAATTTAAAATGAGATTAAAGTGTAATCATTTTCAAAAAAAAAATAACATGGTACGTGGGACGGAGGGAGTACTATTTATAAATTTTGTTTTTCTAAAAAATATAAAATCAAATATTTATTTTTATTTTTATATATTATATGAAAAAATAATTTTACATTCAAAATATCATATCATAGTACTCTCCGTTCCATAAGAAAATATCATTTCATATTTTTATCCGTCAAAAAACAAAGAGTATCATTTATTACAATTTACAATATATTATACAATTGTCGTCACTTTTATAACACACCGTATTAATAGATATATTTTTATTTTTTTTATTATTTAAATCCCAACTCAAAATACAAACTTCAAACAAACACATCTCAGTAGATTTAAAACGGCTAAATTTAACAAAATAGCAAAAAAAAATTACTATAAAATTAGGTGGACGAACTAAACACGAAAAAAGATAAGTGTTATGTAAAAGAATAATATTAAAATATTGATTTTTTAATTTTGTTAAAATTAATGAAGAATATGATGGAGCGGTCTGTCGAACACTGACTGCCCTTGACTGAGACACTGCGTGTGGTTCCCCTGCTTCAGGCTGCGTGGTTTCCCTGAGAGAAGCGCCGCCGCCGCCATGTCTGCGCCGTCGCTGTCCTCCCTCTCCTCCACACGCCAATTCGAGTTCCTCCACAGCCCTCGCCCGCTCTTGTCGCTCCCCCGCGCGTCGCCTGTAATTAATTATTCGGAAACCGTTCCTTCCCATACAGAGTATGTGATAGTTTGGAATTTCATTCTTGTTTTGTTCGATTGTAGGTATTTCCAAGGAATTCGAATCAGAATCGACCTTCGAGAGTGCTGTTAATCGCTGCTCAGTCTTCAATTTCGAGACGCTCCAATGGTAATTCACCGCAATGGCGGAAATGCTTTCCTTAAGATTTTGTTTTACCCTAAAAGTTACCTCTGGAATTGCAACATGTTATCGCTTTTTAAATGTTTGAATTTGATAATTCGTGCTGTTGCTACCTCGGCTTTTTTCTGGCAGAGATCAGCGGAAGCTATGCGCATGATCCGGAGCTTCGATCAGTGCTTGAACTTGCCACTGATTCTGAATTATATGAACTAGAAAGAATTTTGTATGGGCCAAGGTGATTTGTTTTTCGTTCAGTACTTCATTTAGCCAACTAGATTGGAACTTAGAATATAAGAATTGATAGGAGTGTGCAATACACTTTCTTTTAATGATTTACATGAATTTTTATAAACTTCGGGGTTGAAACTATTGATGCAAATCAATATAAGAAGCCAAATAAAATTACCAAATATTGAGGCATGCAAACATTGTAGTAAATGCAACTGAAATGGGCCAACAAACCGAAACTGAAATCAATTTTTTCAAGCTTGATTTCAGTTTCAATATTTTTCGAACTGTTAACCTCTGGTTTGAACTGGCAGTTCAACACTAATTTCATTTTTTATCAAGAAAATATTGAAACTTGGATCACGTCCACTGGATCGACGTTGTGTCTTTTTCTTATTCTCCTTAGTTGTTTAGGCTTTAGTAATGGAAAAAGAAGAAATAAAAAAGCAAGAATCGAAGAAAGAAGAGGGAAGACTCTCAATTGAATACACACCCACTGGACTTCTTTTTCCCCTTGTCATGAGCTACATTCTACATTACCATGTTTGTATGCTTTCCCCCTCTAATCCGAGATAGCCAGTAGTTGTAAAACTTTATGATTTTTACTTTTAGTTGAAGTTGTAAGGTTTACAGATAAAGTTATAGTTGAGAAAAAGTTGATTTCATAATTAACTACTGTGTTTGTTGTGGGTATTACAGAAATGTATTAGTATTTTATTAAAAATGTGTCATCTTAGTAGTTTTCATTTTTGTTGGAAATTCTTTGGTTGCTTCCCACTTGTAGTTGAAAATTGCTTTTTTCATGGTTAAAAATAAGTGAGTATATTGCAAACACACGATTCAATGGTTTTTTTTTTGGAAAATCATATTTACTTTTTTTCTTCTTTAAGAGTTTGCATATTGTTTCACACTAATTTATTCTGAGAGAACTTAGGATGACATGCATGCTCGCTTTGGGTGATCAATTGCACTTATTCTCCATTTCTTATGGTGCATGTGATGTTTTATGTGGGATTTCAGTTACTTCAGTCCCCTGTTGAAATCAATAGCACAAAGATCTGAAGATGATCATATTGTTATTGGAGAAGATATGGAACAGAGGGAAGATTTTATTTCAATGCTCGAATCGAGGTTTTTGTTTCTTGCAGCTGATGCCCGATCAACATTAAGGTTATCCTCCAACCTTTTTTCCTTGGTTTCCAGTAGTGTTTTCTAATACTGATCCACAATACTGGTAGGCTGCTGTAGTCTTTTAGTTAATTAATAGGACGTTCCAAGCTCGGCCTTCATATCTGGAAATTCAGAGATAACTGAGATTCTGAACTGGTTATCCAAATACACATCCTGATGGAAAGAAGTCAAATAAAAAACACCCAAAAGCCTCTTTAATTGACTCAATATATGGAGTATGTGTTTAACTGTTCTCTTTCCAATAGTTAAACTAAGTCAAATATGTTTTACTCAGGTTCTGCACTTACATCGTAATAGGATCCACCTCATCCTATCTAACCAAAAAGTATAACACATGGCATGTGAAATGCTTTGGGTAGGTTTTTCTTCCCCAAGCATGAGTAAGCGCATTCCATGAAAGCCCTGATTAATCAGAGGGCTTTGGTACTGGATTATACCATAAAAAGAAAAGAGTAGAAGAAGAGGAAGGAAGAGGAGGAGGAGAAGATGTCGATGTGATGACACACTTGCAGGCGGGGATAACTTTATCTTTGTGGTGTCTATGCCTTAATTCTTTTGCTTATTTCCTATTGAGTCTTTAGTTAGTACTGTTGTTTCCTATTAGTTCTTTTGTGTAGTTGTATATTCTAGTTTCAAAAAGGTTTAAGAGTCAGTTAACGTTTAGAAACTCTATCAAGAAACTATCAGTGTTGATGGCAACAGCTTAGCAATACCTAATGGGTCCCTCTGCATTTTTTATTTTTTTTAAGTTCTCTTCATCATATTATTTGTTTGATTTTTGTTGTAGGGGTTGGAGACCATCTTATAGAAATGTATTGCTTGAAGTTCGAAAAAAGTTAAAAATACCTTGTTCGGCCAAGTTGTCTTCCGAGGGTCTAGAAGTAGAGATTTTTCTCCATCTCTTGCAAGAGTACTCCAGGTAGAGAAATTCTTTGATCCTTCCACTTTCCCAATCAATAACCCTGTTGACGACTATTTGCTTATTTTATTTGCTACCAAGTTAAACCTCCATGGAAAGAGTTTTCAAGTATGCTCCAAACCAGCATAATATAATTGCAATTTGTTATAATGCTTTCAACTCATACATGCTTGGTGATCAACAATGAAATGTCAAAAACTTTCTTTTTTTTTCCCATCTTTTGCACATGAATGCGGAGTTTGTGACGCATGACTATATTCATTTAGTGCTTTTTCTACAAAGAATGCTCTCAAGGGCATGACACAGGATAGCTTACAGTTAATTATTAATTTTTTCCTTAGTGAAGAACCAGGAAATCTTTCAAGTTCTAAGAGTAGCTCAAAGTATTCCGAGGGATCTAACAACCTAGAACTTGGATTGAGTCAGTGGAAAGTACAAAAGCTCACAGCTCTACGTATTGGTGCTTCAGAGCTCCAATCAACATTACTAAAGGTATTGTGAATTATGTTTTCCTTTCTTATCTTGTTGGCTTCACTGGAATTACTTGTCGCCTAACTCTTTGTACTTGAAGGGCGGTGGGATCCTCACACTGGAGAAACTGTTGGTATCGGTAAGACACTTTTCGCTTCAGTGTTTTAAATTATTCATTTGCCTGTAGGTTCGACGTCCAAATTTTTTGCAGTTAGGTGAGAGATTATCAGGAAAAATGTTTACAGAAGCTGCTAAATATCAGATGAAGCAAGAACTTGTCAAAAAGGTTGTTTACTGAGATCTTTAAATTGAGATTATGAATTTTTGGGCCTGAATGGAAAGTTGCTACTCAATGTGACATTCTCATTGGTGACTTCTGAAATCATTTAATATAATGATTTTCAGGCTGGACACTTGGCGACTATCAACCTCGAATCTAGAGCAGCCATGATGGCTGCTAAACAGGTAACTATGTGTTAAATGATCCTTACACATCGATGTTCATTATATTCTTTCATTGTTGCCGTACTTATTATTTTTTTAAACTTTGGGTTCACTTCTACAGAATTTAATGACTTGAACTTTCCTTATTTGAGATTGGTTTGTTTATTAGTCGAGCCTGCTCAAATATAAGTTGAATACGTTGTTCAAATTTGGCTTATCAACTAATTTTCGCCTCATGCTTGACCATAAACACGTGGACACAGCAAGAAAGGAAAATAAAACTTATGTGGAAAAAGGGAAATGACTAAGACTTTACTTCATGAACAGAGTTCACGCTTATTCAGAAACTTCTCGAATTCAATATGTTTAAATTGTCGAAAAAGCTTTTATTAAGTTCGAATAAGATCAACCTAGCCGAACTCACAGACACATTCTGCTTACAACTCACATCAGAAAATTAAGAGAGACCTTGGCGGGCAATAGAAAAGCAGCTTCAATTAGTTTAATAAAGCTTGTAAAAAGAAGTTCGATTTGAGATAGTAATTTCTTTAATAGGGTTTGTGTAATTCTGGATGTGTTTTCATTATCGTATCACATGATTTCATTTTAAAAACATTTAACAGGGTTTGCGAGCTGCTGCCGCGCGATATCTGGGGCTTAGGAGCCTGACTCAATTACTTGGTCCCATGTAAGAAATACTCATTACTGAATTCCTATTTCATTTTTTCTCAAGCTCGTTAGTTTGGCAAATACAATATATAAATCCTTCATACTCACTTGAAATTGTCGTCACCTGTGTTTCGTTGGTAGCTACATACTTAGTCGTTGATTGCATTATAGTGGGTAACTTATTACAGTTTCATAGCAGGTTAAAAAGGAAAAAGCTTAGCAGCATGAACGAAATATAAATTTCATTAAGTCGCTGGTTTGTCACTTACCGACCAAATTAGCTTCTAGGAACCATATATGTGTATATATACATATATAAATATTATATAAATGTATGGCTAGATGTTTGCTGTTTGGTTGAAAGATCTGCCTATGGCATCTGATAATTATATATTGTTGAATTATTAAGAATGACAATGTGTTCAATTCTGAAGCAAATTCAGAGAATAATAAAATAGTATCATTAGTGTAATTGATTTTAATTATTTTCAATTCCATAATTGGTATGCTGCTAAAAGATATAAAAGTAATATGAAATCTCTGGCTTAATTCATCGAACCGACGAAAATAGTGCAGAACTAAAAAATCAAAAGGCAGTTGCTGCTTATGTTCAACACTTAATTCGAAGACATTGTGTATGTTCGATTTTCCATATCATAGGTGTTTAATTAGCAATAGCATGTTTCAATATTTCATCATGATACCTAAACCACTACAATACGATTCTTTTGTTGTTTAGGATGTGGGGCACGTTGTTGGCGGATATTGTCATTCAAATGCTCGGAACAGACTACGCTCGAATCTTGCGCGCCATATACGCATTTGCTCAGGTATGTGGCAATAAAGCTATTGCCCTCCAACTCTTACTTCCAATCCTTATCCATCTTGTAGTTCTTATTCTACTTCGACTTACCATTTTTACATTCGGATGATTCATCTTCTCCAGATTCGAATCTATCGGTCTCACAAGACAGCATCTACATGAGGTACATTCTCTGATCTTCGATTCTATGTACAGTTTTTAATGTCCCGTCTGGAATTTATGCTCGATAGGACAATCGATGCGATGTTTTTTGGTTTTATGCTTGTTTATAGTATGCAGGTTGTCCTTGTTAATTTTGGTTTGGAAGGGAAGCCAGCATGTTCATTAAGCATTTCTCAATTAGCAATTCTCCATAAATATTATTAGAAAAAATACAAATACACACATTAATATAATATATATATATATTATTCACTCATAAAAAATTAACAATTCAATACAAAATATATTTTTTTTTATATTAATAACATAATTTTCCATGTGCACTTATTTTTTTCGAGGGCGTTTTTTTACAGGTTTTTGTATGATTCAATATTTAATTTAATATTTCTTCCGTTCCAAAACAATAAGGACATTTTTAGAATGAACACGAGGATTAAGGAATAATAGTAGTATTATATTGATAGTAAGTGTAAAAGTGTTTTTAAAAGACTAAAATATTTTACTTTATGTAATTATTGTAAAAAAGTAGGGATAATTTATAAAAATGTGGGAGGGAGTTACCAAAATTGAAAATGAGACTATTGTTAATACTCCATAAACATTAGATATACTCCTTCCGTCCAGCATGAAAGTATATATATTTCTATCTTGGACGTCCAATTATAAAGTAATCATTTCATTAAATACCTCGTTTTTTTCACAAATATCCTACTTTACATCACATCGTTATGTTTATACCAAAAAAGTAAAGGCAAAAATGTCATTTCACTACTTTTACCTACACGCTATAATTAAAATACTATTATTCTTTAATTTTTGCGCCAAAAGTAAATGGATACTTTTAGCTTGGACGGAGGGAGTATAATATAATTAAATATATGTATACTACATTTAAGAGTTTAATATAATGTTAATAGTTTATATAAGTATAATTTGTGATATTTTATATATGAACCAAATAAATTTTTTATCTAATGAAATATATTTAACATTTTAAACTTATACAGTGGGTGTTTTTTTTTTTTTTTAATATTTTTAAGATGAAAATAATTATTGAATATATTATTTAAATATAAAATGAATAATTTTTAAAGGGACATTTACAAATTACATAACAAAAAGCTTCAAAATGAATAAACTAAATTATCTATGAATTTTATTTTTATTTTTTGTTTTATTTAACAATCACATGCATCTATATCTATTTTATTTATTTTTTGTGACACTTCTCTACATTTATTCATTTTTTATTTTAATATTCCAAGAGGATTAATTTTTTTATTATCATTTTTTAATAAAAAGGTACATGCATGCATCTTCCATTTTTCTCTCTATTAAAATATTAATGTATAGTTAGTTATAAGTCAAATAATCGATTACTTTTGATTGGAAAATAATATTTTATTAAAAGTATTAAAATTTTGCAAGTCAAATTACGTTTATTTAAATTAAACACAACAAAGGTCTTAAAGATTCCAAACCAATTTATTTATTGTATTTGATTGTATATATTAAATAAAAGTTGGTGCCATTATCTAAATAATAACTATATATATATATATATTTCATACATGATAAATAGTACGAATATTTGAACTAAAATAATCTTAAAAATACAATAGTTATTATTTGTAAAATGACTATAACTACTAGATCTAAAAAAAAAAAAAAAAAGTGAAAAAAATATTAATTGTAATATACATTGATAATGAAAGAAAACAAACATACATTTGCATTTCATTTTATAAGAAAAAGGCATGTTCTTGTGCTTTTATATTTTGATATTTTTAATTGTTTGACATTATATTTTATATATAAAATAAGAATATGGAGTGGCTGGAATGCTAATCCAATTACTTTTATTATTATATTATTTTGATTCAGTCAACCCGTATAATTAAGATATAAATTTTTGAGTTTGTTACTCAAAATTTATCTTTCTGACATAATTTTTTATACTTTACATTAAAATAAAAAGATAAAAACACTAAACAAACAAACCCTTTATTTGACAACAAATTTATAATTTTATATACACAAATATAATTGCTTGCAGCATTTTTTTTTTTGTATGACCCAAACACATGTAATATTTTCAAAATATGAAATAATTAATTATATTTAATGTCTATCCCACAGTTTATCACGTTCCATCACCCAAATAAAATATATATACATATATATACATTTCTCTTTCCATCACACCACCTCATTTCTAAATTATCCTACTTAATACTACTCATCTAAAAACCTGTGTTCAAAACAAATGTTGCACCTTGTTTGGAACGGAAAGAGTACAATACAAATATAAAATTGATGTTTGTCTTGATTATATGTATTGATTAAGTCAAATTAACATATTTGATCGAATAACCGTAGTAAAATATATTTAATAAATATAAATAAATTTGATTCAAAAGATATAAGTTGTGTTTTTTTAATGTTTAGAAAATTTTAGAATGTGTTTGTTTAGGAGGTTTCAGTTTTAAGTATGAGTTTTAAATAATAAGTTTTTTAATTTAAATAACAATGCAATATTAATATAATTATGCATTTGTATAATATTTTGAATATAAAATTTATTTACTTTATTATTTTAGTCCATCTAAAATCAATAGTTTCATTGTTGTCAATGATCATATTACTATAAACTATCTTAACTTTCATATTATCATTAAACAAACTTTATTATTTTTATACTTAAATTAAAGTGCGCATTCATAAAGTTAAAAAATAATAATAATTTAAATTTTGTATCGATGTAATATTAATATTTTTTAAATTTCGAACTTAAAAAAAAATGTTTTGTTAGGTTTTTAACTATTAGCTTTTTTTAAAAAAATAAAAAAGAAAAATTAATTTTTTTATTTTTATATTAAATTAAAATTTAATTTTACATTTAAAATAATACTCCATCCGTCACTTAACAATCTATCTATTTTTTCATTTTGGTCCGTCTTCATTTCATTTTTTAATAATTGTACTATCTACCTAACATTACAAATACCCTTCTAATTTACAATATATTACACAAATGTCATTACATTTATATCATACAATACTAATAGGGTTAATTTAGTCTTTTTACCTTTATTTCTACTTTATCTCAATATAATACTAATATTTCTAAAACTTCGTGCAAAAAGTAAATGGATATATAGATATGAGACGGAAGGAGTATATCAATATTTATTTAAATTAAATTAAATTAAATAATTATTTTAATTTAAAATATAAATATTCAAAATCCAGATTGACGTCGAAAATATTTGATTTGATATTTTTAAAATAAAAAAAATCATTATGCAACTATTGAAATACTCCCTCCGTCCTAGATATCATGTCCACATTGCCGTTTCTGTCCGTTTCACATACCATGTCACTTTTATTTTTTGAAAAATGATTAAATACTTTAATCTTATTTTAAAATTTTTAATTTTTATTAATTTTAATTAAACTAATTAGTTATTTTAATCTTAATTTATAATTATTTATATTATAGGATAATTATTTTCACTAATACATTCTTAATTATCTACTACTTACACCCCTCCTAAAATACCGTGTCTACAGTGTAGCAGACACGGTATCTAGGATGGAGGGAGTAGTTTTAAATATAATATTTTCTCCGTCCGGCTAGAAAGTATATATATTTCTATTATGAGACGTCCAATTATAAAGTAAACATTTCATTAAAAAATATTACATATATTTTCTCCGTCCGGCTCAAAATTATATTTCTATGATGAGACGTGCAATTATATATTTCTTTTTCATATATATCTTTATTTTATATTACATCATTATTTTTACATAAAAAAAATATTGGCAAAAATGTAATTACCAATTAAATATTATTTGTAAATATTTTTACATAAAAAAATATGGGCAAAAATGTAATTACCAATTAAATATTATTTGTAAATATTTTACAAATTAAAATAATATATTGTTATTAAAATAAATAAATTATAAGTGAATGGTCGTAAATAGCCTCAGTAGTTAAGCCTTACAGACATATAAAGCGTTTCTTTACGATTACGGACAAATTAGTGAAGGCAAGGCTGTGATTCGCTTGTACGTCACGGACCAATAGAAATTGGACACGAAGGCGACTGGCGGTGCACCTTGATGTGACGCTATCAAACACGCAAATTTGCACGAGGTTCGTCACGTGGAACTTAAACCCGCTTATTTAATTCGTGGGCTCACGTGCTGCTTCCGTGTCACATTTATTGATTTTTTCATTGCTCCAAAAATAGCATCATTTCGATTTTTTTGTTTGTTTCTTTATTTTATATTCAATTTTTATTATTTATAAATTATTTATTTTCAAATATCAATTCAAATATATTTTTTCATACCCAAAAAAGTATATATATATATATGTATATTTTTTTATTCAAAAAAAAATAGTCATTTTTTAAATAATTGTACTGCATATTTTATATTTCTTCCGTCTCGGTGCAAAATTGTCGTTTACTTTTTGCACGTAGATTTTTGAATATTAGTATTATAATATATTATTGTGAAAAAGACAAAAAACCCCTATCAGTATTGTGTAATATAAAAGTAATGACATTTGTGTAATATAGTGTAAGTTGGAATGATATTTTTTATATTAGGTAGGTATTTTAATTACTAAATTAGGAAATGATAAACTTGTTTTGAGACGGACAAAAATAAAAAATGACAATCTTTCAATTGGACGGAAGGAGTATTAATTTTTTTTTTTTTACAATTTATAATAAATTACATAAATATTACTCCCTCCGTCCCAAAAAAAATGTCTTATTGAGAGTTGGTACGAAAATTAAGGTATAATAGTATTTAATTGAAAGTGGGTATAAAGTAGAATGTAAATGACTAAAATGTCTTTGCTTTAAAGAGTATGTTAAAGTAATAATTAGGGATAGTATGAAAAAGTATGAATAATTTTGTAATAAAGTGGGGACCACGGCTACTAAATAAGGAAACAAGACAATTGTTTTGGGACGGACGAAAATGAAAAAACAAAAGACAAATCTTTTGGGACGGAGGGAGTATTATTTTTATATTAAACAATGGTCTGTTTTGTTAGCTAAAAAAATAAATATATTTTTTTCTCTCACAAAATGTCACTTAAATATAAATATAATATTCGTTTTGTCTCAACTTTTATATGTTAATTTAAATACAAAGAATTAAGTAAAATATAATTAATAAGAAATTTTAAAATGTATTAATAAATATAATTATGATATAATAAAAAATAATGATAAATTAAAAGTAAGATAACTAAATAATTTAATTAAAATTATAAAATATATAAATTATAAAATTTTAAATGTAACTAAAGTTTATAATTATATATATATTTTTAAAATATATATATTATAAGAAACATACCAAGTGGAAAAAATAAGTAAATAATTTATTTAGAAGAGAGAGTGTACTAATATTAAAAAATCTATTTATAAAAAACAATACGAAATAGTAGTTAATTTTATTATTTTTATATTATATTAAAATTTAAAATATTATATTAATATCTATTTGTATCAAATCAAATAATTAACTACATATTTAAATAAAACAAATCTATTATTTATAGTATGAGATTATATTTTGATGAATAAAAATGATGATAAATCACATGGATTATAAATAGAAAATATTTATTTACGTAGAACAACTCTTAATAACATAGTATATTTATCATTTAAACTCCACCAACAAATATATAATTTATTTGGTTTGCATTTTCATTTAGTAGTTTTTAATAAAAATAGAACATTAGAAAATAGAGCATAGGGAGTATTATTTTTATTGATAAAATAGTACATAAAAGTATTCATTCTATTTGAATTAAATATATTTATTTTGTCATTTTTGCCTGTTCAAATCAAATGTATCAGTTTTTTTAAAAAATAAAAAAAAAATCTTTAAATTAAATATTAAAATACTTCTTGATTTATTATCCTTTTTTTTTTTTTATTTTACTAATGTCAATGGTATAATAAATTTTACACTAATCTATTATACTAACTTCTTCCGGCTCTAAGGATCTCATTTACTTTTTGTTTTTCTTTATTGATCTTTAATATTAATTATTATATCAAAACGTAGTACAAATTAAGAAACAAAATACAAAAATACTTTTATTATTGTCTTATAATACAAATAGAATGACATTTGTAAAAAAAAAAATTATATAAATATAAAAATATTTTTAATATTAAATATAATGACACAAAAGATAAATATGACCTTAGAGACGAATGGAGGAAGTACTGCGTTTCTATAAAATAGCTAATATACTTGAAATTTGCGTGCAAAAGTCAAGTAAGTTCATTCAACTTGAATCGAAAAAAGTATAATTTAAACAAATATTAAAAATTAAAGACAAATAAAAAAAAATCGTAGATTGTAAGTGGTTTGTCATTTGTGACTTTGTGATTATGTTTTTTGATTGTTTGATTTTAATTTGAATTTTGATTCAAAAGGTATTTTAATATTATATTTTGTAAAAGAAAATAATATATTTTCATTAATAATGGAATAGGTAAATAGTGATAATTTATCGTTGAAACATAAATTAAACACACCTTCCTATGTTTTAAACATACATACTTTGTTTAGATAGATAATTTTGAAGACTTTTAGTTTTGAAATTTTAGTTATTGGTAAAAAAATTGATATATAATTTAATATTTTGTAAAAAAAAATATATTTAATACGATGTATTTTAACAAATCCAATAATATCAAAGTTTTTAAAATTATTGTGTGAAGGGTCACAATTATTTAGATCAATACTATTATATCAAATTAAAATAAAAAACTCTCCGATCAAAAAAAAATAAAAAACTCCGTTTAGACAATTTTAGAAAGTATTTTTTTAAAAAATAGAAATTGTTTGGGTAATAAAAAAAAATAAAGAATCTATGTTATACTAGCATTTTAGATAGTGTAAATTAATAAGTTATTAATAATAAATTATAATATTATTTTTTATATCAATAATATTGTTGGTATTTTAAATATTTTAACATTATATTTCAATAAAATATATACAATATCAATATTATTTTGTAGATATATAATATAAAAAAATAAAAAATATATATTTATTGCTTTATAATTAACTTAAAACCCATTTTATAAAAAATGAAAAAATTTAATATAGATAAAAATATTTATTTATTAAGAAGATAGAATTTAAAAGTTTGACATGAATCCCATACGTAAATATCAGAAATTTAATTAAATTAATTTATATTAATTAAACAGATGTAAAATGAATAAATTTTAAAAACAGATCATCCTTTATGAAAAAAAATAAAATTATGAAAAAGAGGGAGTACTAATTTTTTGAAAAAACTATTACTAAATAATTAATTTTTTTGTCTGCGTTACCGTAGACACGAGAATTTAGGAGGAGTATAATTAGTAAATAATTAAAAATATATTAGTGAAAATGATTATCGTATAATAAAAATAATTATAGATTAAGATTAAAATAATTGATTACTATAATTAAAATTAAAAAAAATTATAAATTAAATTTTAAAAAATAAGATTAAAGTATATAATTATTTAAAAAAAAAAGAAAATGACAAAATAAGTGAAATTAACAGAAATGAAAAGATGGACATGAGAAGTGAGACGAAGGAAATATTATTTTTTTGTTAAAATTTTTAAAATTATCTATATAAATAGATTCAAAAGTTTTTACAGATGAAAAGAAAAAAAAAAGCTACTGTTTAAAGAAAAATAAAAATAAAATTATTTCGGGGTACAAAAAGTACATTTGAATAAACAATATATTAAAAAAATAAAACAAACAAACAAACAGGCGTTATATTCACGGCTTTAGTTGACAGAGTGGACACGAGAAAACTGTTTTCATTTAAATAATAAAAAGTAGTCACATCACATTATAATAATTTTCATTTTTTATTTAATGGATAATAATTAATTAATATTCTAATTTTATATATATCTGTGTGTATTTCACGCGCCTTCTCTCTCTCTTCAAATCTCACATTTCTCTCTCTCTCTCTCACTCACCACAATTCAAGCTGAGCAGCAGAAGCTGTTTCTCTCCGATCTGCTCGAAATCCAATTCTCCATTAATTCCGTCTTCTCCAATTCAATCATCTCCGCAGTTCGATTGGCTTTTTGGTTGTGTCAATTGGCGCTGTTGTTCTTTATCATTATTCGGTATTTGTTGAGCTGCAGAAGATGGAGAGGGATTTCTTCGGCTTGGCGGTGAAGCAGGAGGCGCCTGAAGAGCCTATTGACGCTGGTAATTACATACATTTCAATTCATTACTTGTTTAATTTTTTCACTTTTGGTTAATTCTTCTTCTACGAAGAGGATAATCTCTATAATTAGCTTAATATGTTGTTAATTGCCAGAGATTTTTTTTTAATCGGTTCAAGTTTGGACAAATTGTTCTGTTTCATGACTTGTTTTAGACGTTTCGGTAGATTTTACAAGTTTTTGGTTTGGATTTTTCGTTTCACTCACTCAAACAATCATTCCGTAGCTCAAAGCAAAAATGGAAAAAAAAAAAAAATGAAAAAAAAAAAAAATCCTCCATTGATGAATTTCGTTTAATGCTTTGTGAAGGCTGAAAATGACGTTTATTAATTGTTTATTTCTCTAAATTTATAAATCACAAATCACAATCACCAGCTGTCGGCTTGAGCTACAATCCGTATGC
This sequence comes from Andrographis paniculata, assembly GCF_009805555.1. Lineage (NCBI taxonomy): Eukaryota > Viridiplantae > Streptophyta > Magnoliopsida > Lamiales > Acanthaceae > Andrographis > Andrographis paniculata. The sequence continues at coordinate 398,202 of NW_026137588.1, forward strand.
ATCTGTGTTTTTTATTTTATTTTATTTTTATATATATTCACATTATTATTATTATTGTATTTGTACATTACTTTATTCTTCTTGAATGCTGATTTGAATTGTTCACGTTTATTGTACACATTACTTTACTTATTTTGTTCCCACTGGCGTATGCTTCAAGGCTTGCAATGACTTATTATTCTATTCCAATTTCTCGTTTCTTGTGAGTGTTAGATTGTAGCATTGTACACATGCCAACATGCATCCCCAGATCCTCCATTATTTTTATCTATTTGCTTTTTATTAAAGCCTTAAAGCAAGCATTTCTTTAAGTTTAAATGAGCTGTGGTGCTTGTACCCTCCAAGGAGTCATCTCCACATTCCAAAATTTTTAATTCTGATGCCTACAAAAAAGAGATGAATAAATTATTCTAGTGATGCCTGCACCAGGGTTCTTATGTATATATAATATATATTTATATTTTTTAATTTCTAATTACAAGTAGCGCTAATAATTTTTAATTTGTTTTGACTGTGCTGAGATTCCTTTATATTCTTGACGTGTTTCCTTTTATTGTTTATAATATTTTTTAAAATGTTTACTCATTGAGCTGTTAATTGCTGCGATTTCAATAATAAATAATCTGCGATGCTATTATCTTTTTCATATTTAGATTATGAAATATTTAAAAACAACCCTGGTGTAGGCATCATCAGAATATTTTATTCTTCTGTTTTCTAGGTATAATTAAAGAGTTTGTTTGGTTTTGATGTAATATTTCGTTAAAGGAAATAAGTTATTTTTATAGGAACTTGAACTAAATAATAATTTTTGATTAACTCTAGTTTATATAAGTAAATAAAATGATGCAAGACTGTCATTTAATATAATATTAGAGCTGAAAATTTCCGTGTTTGAATACCACTGCTCTTATTTACCGGTAATAATTTTGGTTTGAAAAGAACAAAGTATTGATAGTTATTATAAAACAGAGTTCAATTTACATTTGTGGGTATATATATATAGTTCTTGTAATTCTACAAAACAAAGGGGCTATTTGACAGTTTTGCCTCAAGATTTTATTTTTATTTTTATTTTTTAAAAAAAACTTCTCCATTTCACACAGTTTGACATTCTGCATGGCAGATTTATGAAACTAATTTTTACCAAATTAACTATTTAGTAGTTAATAATTAGGTAATTGGCATATGAAATGAGTTGATAGTATAAACAAAGGGTCGTGGCCTCTGACATTGATTGTCATACATGTAACAAAAAGTCATGTGATTCTCCAGCTCCATTGAGAAGTTCAGCAATGCATTGGCCATTTTCGAGCAAGGGTTCATCAGTTCCTCAGCTCTTATCCTTCGATGGTGCTGGCACTCAAGATACTAGTTTTGATTCATCAACTGGATTGGTGAGCTTAGCATCAGCTGAAACATTCGACTCTGATCACAGGCCGTATACATTTACTCAGGTTAATTGCTTTTATTTGACTTTGGAATACTTATTTCATTCTCTGTATTGAAGCATTTAGGCATTATAAAGTGTATCCCTCACTGTTTCTTTGTTTGGATTTCAGAAAAGTGTTGGTTTTGAGAAGCAAGGTGGAGTTCCTTTTGCTGCGACAACTTATCCTTCGAAGCCTAATCATTGTGTTGTCACTGGTCAAACGAATCTGGCAATCTCGCCGGTTGTCGGGGTTCCACTGTCGAATCCTGTCATAGCTATGGGAAGCAGCCCAGTGGTGGGAACTACTGACTTAAGGTATAAAAACTTGCCTCATTACAAAATCCCTACCTAAGGCTGGCATTGGATGGTCACTTACCCGAACGTTTTTATTTATGTCTAATTCTTCTAAGCTCGAACACACTACCTCTGTTTTGTGAAACACTATGAACGAAAAATAGTAGGGATCTGGACATGGGATCGTGTGATATAAAGTTGAAGAATCATTTCATAAAAAGTTAAAGAGAAAGATATAATTTTGATCTTGTATGCATTGTTATTTTGGATTTTTATGTGGACATATATGAAAATGACATTGTATTCCACACATTGCCACTCTAATGGTTCTATACACGCACGAGTTTCACAAGTGCTTTATGGATTATCCACGTGTCATTTTGATCTTGTACACATTGCTATTTTGGTTTTTTTTTTTTTTTTTTTTTTTTTTTATGCGGACATATATGAAAATGACCTTTTATTTCACACATTGTCAATTTGTCACTTTAATGGTTCTATACACGCATGTGTTTCATGTCTCTTTAATGCTTCACACATTGTCGATTTGTCACTTCTATGAAAATGACCTTTTATTTCACACATTGTCCATTTGTCACTTTAATGGTTCTATATACCTACGTGTTTCATGTCACTTTAATGGTTCTATATATGCACGTGTTTCACAAGTGGATTGTGGATCCACGTGTCATTTTGATCTTGTACCCATTGTTATTTTGGTTTTCCTGTGTGGAAATATATGAAGAAAATGACTTTTTATTTCACACATTATCACTTTAATGATCCTATATACGCACATATTTTACGAGTGAATTGTGGTTTATCCACGTGTCATTTTTCCGAAGCATATGAGTATGACATGTAAGCGTAGGATTATTATAGCTACGGTGATACTTGTTAATATAAAAAAATAAAAATAAAATGATAGAGTTGTATCATTTGATACTTGTTAATATATAATTATGTCAAACATTTGGATTGATTCTAATGCTTCTCTTGTGCAGAAATGCTTCCAAAACTGCCGGTGGTTCTTCTCAGCTAACCATATTCTACAATGGCACGGTGTGTGTCTACGACAGCATTTCACCCGAGAAGGTGCATCACTTTACTATGATACCTTAAAATAATCTTTGGTTCTCTTTTTTCGCAATTCCATACATTCTTGAAATCGAAACTTGACTTAGTTTTTATAGTTCTATATACTTACATGTATCGTCAGGGGTCCATATATATTAAGGTTCATGGATTTGTTATTAAGTCCTACTTTATTGTTGTTTCGTGCGAAAATATCTCTTTAAAAAAAAAAAAAGAACTACTCGCCATCAAAATGATTGAATGTATAATTATTTGTTCAAGTTCAGGCTCAGGCTATAATGCTGTTGGCCGGAAATGGACCAACTATCACATCTCCAGCAGCTCCCGTCCAAGCACCATTTCCATGGTCATCGATTTCTGATGCATTTGTGAGCCAGCCTTACAGCACTTCACCGCATCATTTAAGCCCTGTCCTGGTTTCTTCCCCCAGTGTCTCTCAATTTGCTACCTGGTCTGGAGCCAACAATGATAAGGTTGTCTCGTCTTCAAAAGCTTCTGAGCCTGCCCCTATGGTCGGACACACCACTTTCATCTCTTCGGGTACTACTTCTTGATATTCTCACAACATATTACTTGGATTGCTATAGTCATATGTGAGGAGGATTAAGGATTTAGGATTTTATTACATTTGTTTGTTTAAGTGTCTTGGTTATAAATATGGGGCCGGGATCCTCAGCCCCAAACGCTTCCCAGCCCCCGGCCCAACACTCAGAATTTATACATATACTTTTTTGTATGTATAGCTATTGAGTGTAGGACTCGTGGACTGAATGGCAGTTTGGAGCCTGAGGATCCTGTCCATAAATTCGGCATTATTAACATCGAAAAATATATGAGATGAAAATTATAATAGGAGAATATGTTTACCGTTGATAGTAAACAAGGACATTGTAGTGTGATTAATTACATTCGGTCTTACCGAATGCTTAAAAATTAATTATATATTTTTATATTAATTATATTACTCCTTAGTTTACATATTTCGATTTTCGTCTATCCAATTCAAGATTTATATTTCCCTTTTTTTTTTTTAGCAACTGTGGATTCTACTACTAACTATTCTATTATAGTCGGACGAAGAGAATATTTAGATTACATTGATTATCGTTAATGTGCTTTTATTCAATCCATTTTACAAATTGATAGTACAATTTTTCAAAACCGTATGGCTTTATTTACTTAAGTTGTGCATTTATATTTTGTGTAAAAAAAATAAATTATTTTTTAACAGACAATTAAGGTGATTGCATGGTTAAAAAAATAAAAAATAAATCGAGCCTAAGTGTATTTAAATTGGCGCATAATTCTCACTTATTGTTGTTGCTTTTAGGTACCGTACCACAGTCGCGTAGAAGATCCCTTGCCCGATTTTTGGAGAAGCGCAAGGAGAGGTACGTAAATTGTGCCCGGTTTCAATGCCTTAGATGCATTTCCAATACTTTCTTGATTTTATTTAAGTCGAATTGTATAATCTACTTAATTTTAAATATAACAAAAATATGTCACGACTACAAAATTTCTCAGCATATTTATAAAATTAAGAAAGTATTTCAACGTCAATCATTTATGATTTTACTAAGCACCTAAACATACCTTTCATATGATTTTACTCGTAAATATTTTTTACTTTAATTTTTACAGCTGATATTAACTTGATGTGGCATGTACATGTCTATGTAACTCATTATATCTTATCATCTAACAAAGTATTTGATTCGACCGTAGGGTAACGGGTGTATTGCCGTATGCTGAAGAGAAATCTGCGGATTGCAATACAGCGGCAGGAGGCTCGTCGGGGCCTCGTCCGGTCGTGCCGGCAGTCATCTAATCTCCATGAATAGGAATTTTCACAAGCTCATATATAAGGTAATCTCCATGAGTAGGAAATTTCATGAGATCATATATATATATATAAAAGGTGCTTGCAATGACACAAATTGATAATTTGTTGAAAATTAGGGCATTTATCAAAATTATGAAATGTGTACATTGCTATTATTAATTAAATTTAATTTTTGATTGTTGCTTTTGTCAGTGTTATATATATATATATATATATACTCCATCCCAATCGAAATGGTCCTTTTGAAATAGATTAAAATAATAATAACCTTTTGTAATAGATTAAAATAATAATAACTTTATTAATTAATAGAAATATGTAAAAGATTTTAATATCTTTGTCCACTTTATGTATCCTATAATTGTAAGAAGTTAAAATGTCTTATTATAGGAGCCAATAGAAAGAAAATTTTTTTGTCACTATTCAAACATTATCATTAAAAAATTTATACTTCATCCGTCTCAGTGTTATTGTACTTTATATTAAATATATTTTTATATTTGAATAATTTACTCTATAATTTACGAGTATTAGAATTTTGTTTTATCTCACAAAGATTATATTGAATATTGAATATTTATTATTTTAAATATGATATTATCTTCATCCGGTTCCCATTTATTTTTTTAGCAGGTAGATATTTGAATATTAATTATTATATCAAAATATAATACAAATTAAGGAGAAAAAAAAAGACAAAAATATGTTTTATAATACTATAATGATATTTGTAAAAAAAATAATACAAATATATGAATATTTTTTATGTTAATACAAATATAAATTTTAGAGGCGAATGGAGACTGTATACATTTTGAAACTTTCAAAATTTTTTTAAAAAAATCCAAAGAAATATATATATATATATATATTAAAAACGGTCTTGGTGAACAAGGCATAATATTTTCCTCAATACACTCAAACAAATTTACATTTTCATTTAATATTAACAAACAAGAAATTTTATGTGTCCATATGAATAATTTTTTTACAAAAGACGGTTTTTAATATATATATTATTTATATTTTATTTTTTAACAAAAATAATAATTCAATACAAATATTAGTTACAATTTTTCATACTTCATATTTTTAAAAAATATTTAAAACTAAAATACTAACAAAACTCAATTTTCAATCAAAACATATCAAGATTTCATTTAAATAGAAGTTTGTAAGTTTCAAAATTTTTAATAATTTTGAAAACAGTAAAAATTAAGCATTTGATTCGAGATCCCTATTTAAAAATTTTTAATGTGTTTCTTTCTTTTCTTGAAAGAATTATTATTGATGAATATTATAAAATTTTTAAAAATGTATGAATAGAGCTATATATATTACATAAAATTCTATTTTAATCTAAACTTTTATTATTATCAAATATCAAATCCAAATACAAACCTTAAATAAAACAATTAGGAGTGAGTCGGTTCAAATCGAAAAATTCATTTTTTTTTTTTTGTTTGGACTGTTTTGTTAATTAGTTCGGTTTGGTCCAAAACCAAATTTTGATTAATAAAAAAAAAAAAAATCAAACTTTTAAAAATAATAAAATATTATATATTAATAAATAATACTATATAATTTTGTGTGTTAGTATTTGATTATGTGTAAAATATATATTAATAAATAAAAGTTCGGTTTATTCGATTTTAAACCGAACCGAATTAGTTTGGTTTGGTTTATTTGGTTTTAAAAAAATTTGATCCGATTTCGATTTCTATTTTTATAAATTGAAAATTGATAGTTTTGAAAGTTCAGTTCGATTTGAATCGAGCCGTGCACGCCCCTGAAAATAATAGAGGGGGTGTCTTTTCTAGAACTTATTTTTGATTTATTACTCTTATAAATTATTATATTAAACTATTCCATTATTTAAATTAAAAAAAATATCTTTGAATTTGTATTAAAAAAATTGATTTAAATTTACTTTCTCCGTCGGCATTTCAAAGGGACTTTGAAATATTGTAATAGATTAAAAAATAACAAGTGTGTAAAGAATTTTTGATATTTTTGTCTTTTAATTTTTATGTATAAATTTATTGTATATATATATATATGATGATATATTTGTAATAGGGAGGAATTTCAACATGGCTATGTTAAAAAGAAGTACTATTATTTTTCATTTCAATTTAAAATATCTTTTTTATCATTTTTGATAAGACACATTTAAAAGTATTTTTTTTTTTTTAAATTACAAACATACCATTACACTTACAAATATTTTAAATATATGTCAAAATCTCTTGTATACTACTCCATCAGTTTACAGCTAATTTTTTCCATTTGAGTCAGAGTTTTAAGTATTGTGTAATTAAGAAGTAATTAAAAAGTGTATCATAAAAATAATTATGATTTAATAAAAATAATTATAAATTAAAATTAAATTAAATAAATATTTTAATTAAAATAAAAAATTATGAATTATGAATTTAAAAATATGATTAAAATTTATAATTATATTTTTAGAACAAATTATGTGGATAGAAAGAATAAATAAATTAAATAAGAGAGAGGGAATATTAGTTTTAATATATTACATCCTCCTGACTCTAAGAGTCCCTTCTATTTTATGAAGGTTAATATTTTTATATTAACTATTAAATACAAATTAATAAAAAAATATTTTTACTTTATTGGTGCCTTATAATACTATTAAAATATTATAAAAAAATTATACAAATATAAAATTATTTTTAATATTAATAAAATGACGCAGATAAATATGACTTCGGAGGCGGATGGACGGGGAAAATATTAAAAAATCCCAAAAAAACCATAAAAATGCTAGGGACTATCATGTATTAAGCCTATACATTTAAAATTAATTAATTATATTCAGAAAAGGATCATGTATTAAACCCTATACATTTAAAATGAACTAATTTAATTTTTTTTTTAAAAATGAATCAATTTTAATTTAAATTTGATGATAATTTGTTAAAAAAAAATAAAATAAATAAATACACACTCCATCCCTATCATGTCATTTTCCATTTAATTTATCTAATTTATATTCTCCTCGCTTCAATTCCATTGAAGAAGAAGGAGAGAATCACAGAGGAGAGTAGCGCAAAAATGGACGCTGAGAGAATCAAAGAGCTGAAGGCCTTTGTGGAGCACTGCAAGCGCACCCCTTCTCTACTGCAAACTCCTTCTCTTGCTTTCTTCACTAATTTCCTTCAAAGGTACTCTCTTCTTCTCTGTTCCTCTTTTCTCTTCGATTCTCCTCATCTATCCAAATTTTCATTCTTTATTTTGTTTTCTTAGCTTGGGAGCTCAAATTCCAGTTTCTGAAGATTCGGTAAGTCAACTGTACTTCACCAAGCTTAATTTCTATATTAATTTAGTTTCTCTTTGATTCGATTCAAGGATGGGAAATTGGGTGTTAGGGTTTCACTTCGCTGCTGGTTGAAGGCAGAGTATATTTTGTTACCTAATTTCTGTGCTGCAATTGATAATCGAAAATTTGTATTATTGGTTAATCTTTTACATTAGATTTTCACAATTTGTCTTGCATGTTTCAATTTTGTAATATTTTCTAACATAAATTGAGTAATTTCTTGTGGTTTAGACTGAATTTGAAGTTAAATTAAATCCATTAACTTGTTGTGTTAGGGATTTTCGATTGGGTATCATAATGAATGTACGAACTTGCACAGACCTATTACAAAATACAAATGGTTGTTTGAAAGAATGAAAACAGTAAACTTTAACCAAATTTCCTAATTGAATTCGAAACTATATTACAGAGTTTACTTATCTATAGAGAACCAATTTCATCCCTGTTTAAATAGTTGTAATTCAATCTACTTATAAACTGATTTTCAATTATGGAGTTTAATTTAAATCAGGTCATTTGCAAATATCAAAGTTTTTTTGCATCTCTACTCATGCAATTTCTATCTATTTATCTTCTGCGAGGAATGTGTTCTAAATAATTGACAATTTATGGGTGTGGTGTGTCTCTTTTTTGATATTTTTGAAGTTTAAATAGTTGTTAGATGTATTGTTTTTTTTTAACCGAAAAATAATAAATGGAATAGTATAAATCACAAAAGGTATATATATATGTATATATATATATTTTCATTGTTTGATTTCTTCAATGAACTCTCCCGATCATTTTCATCATGGGAAAAATCATCCTCACTTGTAACTTAGGATGTTTTAGATGCTAGCAAATTTATTTTCACCATCAATGAAAAATATTATGCAGGCTAATGAACGTAGTGGTGGTCAAGATGAGGACATTGTCGAGTCAGATGTTGAGTTGGATGATGCTGATGTTGTGGAGCCGGACAACGACCCTCCACTAAAGGTTGCAGCTGGAAAACTGTTGAAAATGATCTCTGGTTTCTTTACCTCATGCGTGGTTGTTTTTATTTTTATTCTTTTTGTTTTCTTTGCAGATGGGAGATCCTTCCATTGAAGTAACTGAAGAGTCTCAGGAAATTGCTCAGTCATGGAAGGCAAAAGCTGTTGATGCAGTCTCTGAGGGTAACATACCTATTTTTTGGAATACATTTTCTTGTTTCTAATTCTTTGTTTCTATGGAAGTATGGGTGTGTTTGAATGTGTTTTGGATTCAAATTTTTCTGAATGAGATATAGGTTTTAGATGTGATAATTTTTACCTGAAAAAACAATTATTTCATTGCACAGTGCAAAAATAGAATCTATATCACAAACACACACACCTATAATGTTTGGATAGGGATTGCAAATTAGCAACAAATGGCAATATGGCTTAAACCATGTTCAATGAACTTCAGGTAAGTATAGTGAAGCCATAGATCACTTGACCGAAGCAATCATGTTGAACCCCAAGTCAGCAATCTTATATGCAAATAGAGGTAATCTCAAACACTCAAACAATTCACGAGATTTAGCGTAGTATCTTGATTATTGTTTGTCGTGTTAATGTTTTGATGGCTATATAAAGTTTTCTTTGGCAGCAAGTATCTTTGTCAAACTAAAGAAACCAAATGCTGCAATTGGTGACGCCAATGCAGCTTTACAGGTTCACACTTTCTTGCTTCTTTACTGAATCAGTTATTCAGTGATGAATATGCCATTTTTTATATCTTTATTTATAAATGTTTTTCTTGGAAAAATAGTAAATTTGATCCCACAATGATTGTTTTTATTTTTAATTTTCTAATTTGAGAATAGTTTTTATCAATTAAAGTTCCAAATCATTTTTGTTAAATGACCATTTCACTAAAGAACCTTGCATGTGGACAATTTTTGAATGACCATTTTACGTACAAACTTAAACTGATAGAAAAATGCATCATTAATTACATATTATAACAGTTTTAGCCATCAAATAGACAAAAGCTAGTCTAATGTTTTTACCATACTTTGTACAATTAATCAATTTTAGCGTTCATATGTTTTGTAGGCGTAGGGAAAAGTGGAATAGTGAATCTGTATATTGTGAGACACAAGTTGAATATATTAAGGATTTGTTCATTTGTTTGATTTTCCTTTCCTTTTATTTTATTTATTCAGTTATTTGTTGTTATTGGCTTTGATGTTTTGGAAGTGACAATAGTTTACTGGATGCAATGTTCTAATGGAAAATAGGTGAAAAACACAAACAAATATAAATAATCTGACTATAATTACTCAAATGAGGTTTTAAATGGGACATTTTTGTCTTAGTTATTTAAATTTGCAGCCCTCAATTTTTATAAAAGCCTTTGTATGTGAATATATATACACACACACACACATATATATATATATTTATGTAAGTGTTTAGTTGTAGGGGTTTAAACATGAGATCTTCATCCATTGATGCCATCTTAAAATTATTGAAACATTATCTCATGTAAAAGCTGAACAAATTAGGGTGCATTATATTATGTTTTTATATTTATTTCTTCAATATGATATAGATTAACCCCGACTCAGCAAAAGGGTATAAAGCACGTGGAATGGCACGAGCAATGTTGGGCTCGTGGGAAGAGGCAGCTAGAGATTTGCATGTGGCATCCAAATTGGATTTTGATGAAGAGATTGACTCGACACTAAAAAAGGTCACTTTCCTAAAAGTAGCAACATTCTTACAACCATCTTATTTTATTTTAGTTTTTTTAATCTTATAGCCATTCTTGTTTTATGATTTCTTCACATGTATGTAAGATATATTGGTGTAATCTTGTTTTGCGCTCTTTAGGTTGAACCTAATGTACATAAAATTGAAGAGCATCGTCGGAAATATGAAAGGATACGAAAAGAGATACGAAAAGAAAAGGAGCTTAGAAAAGCTGAGCTCGAGAGGCTGCGCCAAGTAAGTCCCACATACTATGGTTATTATGCCCCTTATCATCAAATTATTTTTGAAATTATTCATGTTGAGCTTATCTTTACAAAAAGATATATTGGTTTGTTTTCTTTGATATTTAATACCCTGTTCATGCTATGACTTTTCTTTATAATTTTTATAGGAAGCTGAAGCCGCTGAGGCCTTAAAAGATGGTATGTCCGTATGATTCATATATTTTAGTTTGTAGCTTATGCATAAATATCTGCTCATTCATTCAAGTTGGGGATAAAGTAGTTTGATGTTTTGTGAGATATATGAATCATGATATGATTTGATTTATTATAATATACTCTCACCGTGCCATTACGATTACTAGTTTTAGTTTGGGCAAGGCTCTTTTAGTATAAATTTGATAGTTTTTTTTGACCGTTTTTCCCTTATTTGCCATTTGAAAATATTTTATATAATATATTTATAAGAGTAAAAATGAAAATATTAGGTACAAATGAAGAAAAATTGCAAATATTTTGGGACATCCCAAATTAAAAATCATGGAAAATAGATTGGGACGGATGGAGTATGATATTATTCTCTCCATCCCTATATTTTTGCTATATTTACTTTTGGCATGTGCTTTTAGGTAGTATAATTTTAATAATTTTTCGACCATTTTGGCGTTACTTTTGTTTGGATTGATTTTATGAATTGTATTTAGAAGGGTAAAAGAGGAGAAACTGTGTATAAATGAGGAAAAGTCCCAAAAGTTTTGGGACATCCCAAGGGTGTGTTTGTTTGGGGATTTGGATTTTGAGTTGGGATTTGAATAATAAAATTTTTGAATTGGAGTAGTTGTATGATGTGATGTTTTGAATGTAAAATTGATTTTTAGTATAATATAAAAAATAAAAAATTGGGGGCAAGGCAACATAGTCGGGTAGATTCGGTTGAGTATTCTTGTTTGTATCGCTACGACTATTAAACACCTTCCTGTAGTAGTATTTGGATGCTCTCTTTTGAGTTTTTACAAACTATATACCGATTTTATGGTGATTTCTTTTTCCAGTTCATCTTTTAATATTGTTGATGATATTTTAGATATTCAGTTTTAGATTTAGATTTAGATGTAGATTCGGTCTTAGATTATTTATTTTGGAGTCAATTGAGTTTCTTCTATATTAAATATATATGCCTTTTATTTTGATGATCAATAAAAGCAAGTTTCCAATTTCCTTAAAATATTTTCGCAAATATATATATATGTATATATATTTTTTCTCGAAAGATTAACAGCATTGAATTTCATTTTGCAGGAGAAGTAATCGTCATCCCATCTGCGCATGAGCTGAAAACTAAGCTGAATGCCGCTACAAAAACTTGGCGTCTTGCAGTGATCTATTTCACAGCAACATGGTGCGGCCCCTGCCGCCAAATTGCTCCTGTATTCTCAACCTTAGCTGGGCGGTACCCACGAGGGGTGTTTCTGAAAGTTGATATTGACGCGGCAAGAGATGCTGCTGCCGAATACAATATTAGCAGCGTGCCAACTTTCTTTTTCATCAAGAACGGAAGAGAGGTCGATAAGGTCGTCGGAGCCGATAAAAATGAACTTGAACGAAAGGTTGCTCTTCATGCTGGTTAGTTATCTGAAGAAAAAAATCTTTTTCATGCTAACAAAAATTATGATTTCTTACAATTTGATTTGTGTTTGGATGTCTTTTTCTTTGATTATGGTAATAATTATACTTAAGATAGCATAACTTGTGTAGAGGGATTAAATCTTGTGTTTATAATTATTGATCCTTGTAACTTCTAAAAAGGGTGGGCTTTTGGTATTATTTTTTATTTAGATTTCTTAATACAAAGTATATGTCAATATTAGATCCTACAAATATTAGGTTCGAATACACACTAAAAATTTTGTTGTGGGTCTAAAAAAATAGGTTCGAAAAATTTTGGGCTGGATCAGCCGAATATGACTGGTGTATAGTGCCGGGCTTAGGCCTATGAAGTCGGGAGGTGCCTGATTTGGCCCAATTCATTTAAATTAAATGTATTTTACATTTAATAATTTTATAAATATATTAAAAAATTAATATAATTGTGTTTGCTCAGACGTATTTATTTAGTGATTTTATTTTTATTTTTTTATTGATTTTACGAAGAAAAAAAATCAAGAAACACAATTGTTGGCTACGTGAAATTGCTTCAACGTATAAAATATACTATTTTAAGTTGAATATTTGATTTTTTAATTTTTTTTTAGTGAGTATTTGAATTTGATTTTTTTAATTTGATTTTTGACTTCATTTTATATTTTTTATTATTATTTATGGAAAATATCCAAAAATTGAATTCACATTATTTTTGAATTTGATTTACTTATTTAGTATGCAATAATTGCGAAATATATATATCACAAAATGATCACAAATATTTAATAACACTAACTAAAAAGGAACTTTTTAAACGAATTTCGGCAGAATTAAGAAAATTTTCTCTAATATCAGAATATAAAATACTTATTTTCTATTTAACAGTATAATATAAAAAAATTCAATTCATCATTGAAAACCAAATATATATAAGTTTTATTTCCATCATATAAACCATTATTTCAATTTATTTATTCCTATTCTTAAAATCCCAACTTAATTCCAAACATTTCTCATCTCTAAAGAAAACACACACCTATAATTCTCACCATCAAAGCTTAAAAAATGACCGTTAGGATTTCGTTATTTAATCTTTTTATTTTTATTTTTATTTTTTTTAAAAAACGTGTGGATAACTGATTTCTTTCTGCCTTAAAAAACAAATGGCTCTCATCTCCTCCACTCTGCTCTACGCCCATTCTCACTCACAAAATTAATCCTTCAATGGCAGCAAATCCAATCTCTCCCTCGCCGATAACTGCTTCGTCCTCTTCCTCCTCCTTCAACACTCTCTTCTTCGCCAGAACGTCTCTTTATTCGCCGCCGCGAAGCTGCCGAATTAGCGGCGGAGTTTTGAGATTATCCACTTCCGAAATCGGGAAAAGGGGCGGAATTAGGGATAGGGCTTTTCGAGTGACGAAATGTATGGCTTCTGCTGCTCAATCGTCTCTTCCTCAGGCGCTTTTGTTCGATTGCGACGGCGTCTTGGTCGACACTGAGAAAGACGGCCACCGCGTCTCGTTCAATGAAACCTTTGCGGAGGTATTTCGATTTTTTTTTTTGAAATTATTTGGGGTTTTGGCTGCTTTCTGCTATTGGGAGACTGCTTTTTAATTGAATTGGATTTGGTTTGTTGGTTTATGATGATGCAGAAAGAATTGGGAGTGACTTGGGATGTTGATTTATATGGTGAATTGCTTAAAATTGGGGGAGGCAAAGAAAGGTAAGATCAGTATTATGGCTGATTGATTTCTGTTAGATCTTTACTTTAGCATTGTTGCAGATTTGGGAAGAGCTGTTTTACTGAATTTGAATTGTATTTATTGATTTGAATTCTGTATTTGTTATGTTGTTTGTGGTTTGTGGTTTGGGGGTGTTCTGTGTTTAGGGATTTTCCGAAAACAGTAAAGAAATGAATTGAAGATAGGGTAGATTGATTTTATAGTCACTGTTTCAAATTAGTCCTGTTGGTGAAAATTTTTGCAATTCTAGTCTTCCTGCATGGAGATGCTTACGTGGCACCCACGTGGTTCGTCGGAGGATACGTGTTGCCAAGTTAGCGGCATCGGCATCCGGTGGACACGCGAATGTTTACTTTTTTTTTCCTAAACTTTTTTTAAAAAATAAATTAATTCATTTTGTCTTTTTTGTATAAATTTAAAATTAAATATTCGAAAAAAAAAATAATAAAATCCACGCTGACCTGACGAACACGTGTCCTCCGGCAAGCAACACGGGTGACATGTAGGCATCTCCGGTGTTGGAGGACTAAAATTTCTACTTACGAAACTAATCTGTTACGAGATTAAAATGATAATAGGTTCAATTACGGAACAAAAAAATCAGCTGTAGAAATAGTTAAGAGAGAGTGGTAGAAATATGACTACAAAAAATTTGGAAATTGTTGGAAGTCTTTTGGAACGTTGGATAAATTCTGATTACGATATGTGAACCAAATGTCTATTTAAACAAAATGCATAATCCATATTCGAACTTCTTGACTTTCTTGTTTCAGCATTTCTTCATTGAAGAGTGTCATAATTCGATGAGGAAGCTTTCTTGCTAAAGATTTACGGTTTCTTTTCTAGGATGACGGCATATTTTAATAAGGTCGGTTGGCCTGAAAATGCTCCAAAGGGCGAACAAGAGAGAAAGGACTTCGTAGCATCACTGCACAAGCGAAAGACAGACCTTTTCATGGCTCTTATTGAGAAGAAGTTGTTGCCACTCCGACCCGGTGTTGCAAAGTAAGCTGTTTGTTTCGGAGTTTGGATTTTGGTTTGAGATTTGAATAATAAAAAATTTTGAATTTGAATAGTTATAGGATGCGATATTTTGAATATAAAATTGATTTTTAGTATAATAATATAAAAAGTGAAAATAAATGTTTGATTTGATATTTTTGAAGGAAAATTTTTCAATGAATAATAGAAGTTTGGTAAAATTTTATAAATGAATGTGTCAATTCATGTGAATTGAAACTTTTAGAGCACAATAGTTTTCGATTGCACAAGAAATAGTACCAATATGCTGATAAAACTCTAGTATTGAGATGCTGTTATTCTTCTTGTTCAAATGTGTAGTTGTGAGCTATGAAATTCCATCAGGAAAATTGCAAAAAATATCCCGATGTATATAATATTATCACTTTTGTCCTGTATTTATCTTATTAGTAAAATATACCTCACATGTTTGCAAAAGTAGCTATTTTTATCATTTGGCCGCGCGTGGTGTGAACGGCCAAAGGACAAAAATAGCTACTTCTGCATGCAAATACGATATATTTTGCCCAAGAGATAAATATAGGACAAAAGTGATACCGGGGTATACATAGAAGATTTTTTTAATTTTCTCGAAGTTTCATCCTTAGTTTCTTCCATGAAATAGCAACAATTGAAGAACCCGCCCGTGTATTTGTTTGTATACGTGCTCAATGAAGATAGTTCCCAATTCAGAAAATTTGAATCCTTCACTCAACAGGTTAGTCGATCAGGCGCTTGGAAATGGAGTTAAAGTCGCAGTCTGCAGCACTTCAAATGAGAAGTCGGTATGCTTTATCAGGTTCTTAAGTTTTTCTTATTCTTTAATTCTCCGAACCCTGTGTTCCAATCTGTACTAATTCGAAATATCAAAATGGCTTAAGTTACATGTATTTTAATGATACTACATGTATGCTTACACTGACAATTAATTTTTTATTGGGTGATCGAGTTTCAGGTCTCTGCTGTAGTTTCATTCTTGTTAGGACAATCTCGAGCAGAAAAAATCCAGATATTTGCCGGAGACATTGTACCTCGCAAGAAGCCCGATCCAGTAAGCTTTCTCAACCTTGTACCCAATTTGAAACCTTTGCATTATGATCATTACATCGATGCCTTTTATGGCAGGCAATTTATCTCTTAGCAGCAGATACATTAGGCGTCGAGCCATCAAGGTACAACAGACAGCCCTTTATTCTTATTATTATTGTCGTCAAAAAAAGACATCCTCAAAAAGTTCATTGTAATTTTAAGAATGTTAGTATTCTGTACATTTCGCCATTACTTGTTTCAGCTGCGTCGTTGTGGAAGACAGCGCCATCGGCCTCGCTGCAGCCAAAGCCGCAGGAATGAAGTGCATTGTAACAAAGAGCGGGTAAGTTAAAATCTTCCGTAAATTTTTATCCGATCTAATCACATATTTCAATTGAATAATAAAAAAAGTTATAAGTTAGTCCCATAAAGTGAGTTTTAATAGCTCAACACAAAAATTAAATGATTTTTTTTAGGTTTTTGAATACTGCCATAATCTTTCGGTATTTTTTTTCCTTTTTATTCTTACAAGTTAGTAAATATCATCGAATTGAGTCTTTGGTTGTGCATGGTTTGGTTTTTGTTGATTGTTAGGTAAAATAAATTTTTGATGCGAAATTTTATTTTTGATGTTTTCATTATTCAATCTTTTGTACATTTTTTATTTTTTACTATAAAAAAATCACATTAAAATATATTTTCACCTTAAAACAACAAAATCCCAAAACCCTATTTTTTTGTTTATTTTTCTAATATTTTACTATTCTATTTCTCAATTTTCTTAAAAAAATGTCGATTCACGGTTTCTTCACCTAAAAGATTTGAAAAATTGGATGAGAACATAGCCTCATTTCATTCCAAACATTGCATTTAAGCACTATTTCACGAAAAAATATCAAAACCAAAAACTATACAAAAACAAAAATGTTCATGGTTTTTATTTATTTATTTATATATATATATGTATGGTATATTTTGGATTTTGATATTTTTGAGTCGAAATAGTTGTTGTATATGAGATTTTGTATGGAAAAAAATGTTTGAATATGCCATTTTAAGAGAAAATTGAGAGATTGCATAGTAAAAGAATTATTGAATTTTATTTTTATTTTTTCAAAGCATTTTTTTCACAATTATGTGTGCATATTTTTATCCTCTACCAAATTTAAGTACCAAATGAATTTCTTTGAAACTCAAGGTATACGGGCGACGAGGATTTTGTAAATGCCGATGCAGTTTTTGACTGCATCGGCGATCCACCGGAGGAGCGATTCGATCTTGATTTCTGTGGAAGCCTTCTTGAGAAACAACAATATGTGAGTTAAAAATAGTCGGTCCCATTTCATTTTCTTTCTCTACAGTTGTCTTCTCCTTGGCCCTTTCTTTAGGTTTTAACTCTTCAAATCATATATGAACATTCTTGAATCTCGACCTGGAAGGATCTTCAAATATATTTTATACTTGAACAAAACTACGACGCAAAATTTGTACTAAATTAGAATAATTTGCTATAAAAGATCTGTATAATTTTGTGTCGAAAGGTTTTCCATGGTACCATGTTGTCTTCGAAAGCCTCGTTATTATTGTTACCATTCGTTATGTGTTTTATCCGCGATCGAAAAAAAATTGATACATGAAATAGTATTTATAATTTTTGCTGTCTTCTTGTATTTTTCAGTTTTATTTTTTCACTGTTCAATTCATATTGTAATTATGTTTAGGTGTTATACAAAAATCGAATGTCTACTTTTTATTCAAAATATTGTGTCGAATACCCCTTTTTACTTCAAAGCTTTCAAATTTAAAAATAATCTAAAGCACTAAAAATCAAGTAAATATATTAATACATATGTGAATGAAAAAGATTAAAGGCTTGTTCACTTTATATTTTTGGACGAATATATATATATATATATTTTTTTTATATATGTTAGATATGAAAAATCATATAAGTAATAAAAAAAATAATACTTTATGATTGAATTATTGATTTTTTGTGAGTGAATAAAATATGTTTATATATATATATATTGTGTTAAATGTTTCATCTAACATTAGAAATCTTTTATAGATAGAATTAGAAGTTTTATCATAGGATTTAGTCCTACAAGATGAGCCAATATATGAGCATGTTAAACTTTTATTTTAGATTGAATATATTTGTCTTCGAAATTTCGAGTTAGGGTAGATTAACCCAAAGCTAAAACTCAAAAATGTGGTAAGAAGTATATGCATATATATATATATATATGTATATTTATTAAGTTATAAATACTCGAAAATTTGATAGTCCATATGTCGGCGCCTAATCCGTTGAATATTAAAAAATGTTATTTATGTTATTTTGTATCGTATTCGAATTGCAAAATTTTCCATTTGAAAATTTGAATATTCTACCTAACCATCCTAACTCCAAACTATACATCCTTGTAGATAGTTCCATTTTTGCTTGTTTTGGTTGCGAGTTTGAGTTTTGACTTTGAGATTTAAATAGTAAGGTTTAGTTTGATTTGCGATTCCTCATACTGAACTTTTATTTTATTTTATTTTATTTTAAAATAATATATTTTATATTTTGACATAATTCTTTATACTATACATTAAAAATCATTTAATCTAAAAACATTGCGTGAACGGAGCCAATTTTTATTATTTTATTTGATATTTGAATTTTCTTGTTTTGGTAAGACTTTCTCCGTTTGCTAATTATATCAATTTCTTTTGTACAAATGAAAATAAGTATAAATTTAGCGGCTAAAGAGAGTAGTAAAAAACCTAACAAAATCCACAACCAAACACAGCATGATGGTTTATTGAATATGATCTAAATGTTGGAAGAAAATGGTCCCTCATGTTTTTAAATATCAGATATTATTATTATTATTATTATTATTGTTACGTACGAAATTTAGAATTAGGTTAAAAGCCCAAGGTAAAACGAGGAATGGGCCTGGCAATAGGGTTGATTGAACTGGCTGAAGGACACCGTGAGGAAATCAAGGAAAATAAATTTATTTATTTATTTCTAAGAAAAATTCAAGTCGGAAGGTCTTCAGGTCGAGAGGTCCGCAAGACGGAAAGACCTCAAGTCGGAAGGTCTTCAGGTCGGGAGGCCCTCAAGATGAAAGACCTCAAGTCGGACGGTCTTCAGGTCGGGAGATCCGCAAGACGGAAAGACCTCAAGTCGGAAGGTCTTCAGGTCGAGAGGTCCGCAAGACGGAAAGACCTCAAGTCGGAAGGTCTTCAGGTCGGGAGGCCCTCAAGATGAAAGACCTCAAGTCGGACGGTCTTCAGGTCGGGAGATCCGCAAGACGGAAAGACCTCAAGTCGGAAGGTTTTCCGGTCGGGAGGTCCGCAAGACGGAAAGACCTCAAGTCGGAAGGTTTTCAAGTCGGGAGGTCCTCGAGACGGAAAGTCGTTGAGATGGGATATCCGCAGGTCGGGTAACCCGTAGGTCGGATAGAAGGAGGAGTCGGACAAACACGGAGGCCTTTGATCAAAGACAGGGGGCGGTTGATATGGAGGTCGGCCCAAGTGGGGTCGGGCGAAGAAGTAGGTCGGACGAAGGACGAAGTCGGGCCAAAAGAGCGGAAGGTCTGTGGTCGGCTCAAGGAGTGAAATATAGGGAATTTTGGTCTGCTGGGGACACGTGTCAGCATAAGAAAGGTTGGAAGACGGTTGAGAAGGAGACGTTGTAACCGTTCGGGTGACGGTTTTCAGTACGGTTTCCCAGGGAATATTTAAGGATTTGGATCATCATTTGGCAAGGGATCTTCAATCAACTTCAACAAAGCAAAGTCAGATTTGGGGATCACCACTTTAAATTTCAGTCTTTTAATTTCCAGTTTAGTTTCTGTACGTTACAGTGTTTAGAGATTCCTAATCTCAGGCACTAATTAATCAAGTTTAAGGATATTTTCTATATCTTTGAATTTTACTTTATTTTTGTTGAAAACATACATCAACAAATTGGCGACCACAGTGGGAGAAAGACAAAATTGCTCATTCCAATTCCGGCGATAATTTCATACGTCTTAGATCCGGCCGAATCATCGGAAGGGTCCATATGGCAGGGTCACAACCGCAAGCATCTTCGACACCGGTGGGAGAATCCGTTCCACCACCCATTGTGCCAAATGCCGGGGAAATCCCACAACCACCAACTGATTGGTGGTCTTATGTTCAACAAATGAACAACCAGCATACCTTGGTTATGCAGAATATGTTGCGTGAGCAACAAACGAACATGTTGCGTGAGCAACAGAGTCAGTTGCAGAACATGATAGATCAAGCATTGTCAAGGGTTAGTCTTCAACCCACTCAAACGCCACCAGGAGTGTCACCGTCCAGACCACAGGCAAATTTCGCAGGGCCATCATTCGTGGATAGTACATTCCCAAGTGCCACAAATCCCAACCGAATGGATCGGGGAAAAACTCCTTTGACTTTTCCCAACAATGTTCCACTGGGACCAAGGGTTACCAGTTCGCAGCCGAACAATACAAGGGAGGACAGGCCTGAAGGATATATACATGATCCGATTCATATTCCTGTGCAGGATCCGTTCCAGGTTCCTGATCATCAACGCTTTCATGTAGATCCTGATGAGATTGCACATATATTAAGGGATCAGTATGGATTAACTCCTCAGATGGCTAACCGCCCTGCATATCAAAGACCTTTCCCAGAAAGGATCATTCATGAACACCCTCTCCCAAGGAATTTTCGACCACCCGACTTTCATGCATTCTCAGGGGAGGACGGATCTTCCACCATAGAACATGTTGGTCGGTTCACAGCACAATTAGGAGAGGTTGGCAATAACCCTTTTTATAAGTTACAGCTGTTTGGTTTGTCTCTTACCAGAACGGCGTTTTCATGGTTTGTAAGTCTACCTCCTGGACAAATTCAGACATGGGAAGGATTGGAGATGGCATTTCACGCTAGATTCTTTAATCCTTTACCAGTTGTTTCTTTAACTGATTTACTTGAATTGAGACAGTATCCAGAAGAAACTGCTTCACAGTTTATAGAAAGGGTGCGATTGATAAAGGGACGATGTCCTACGGTAATCAGTGAGAAAGAGATGACCAATTTAGTGGTCCGGAATATGCATAATCGTTTAAGAAAGGCACTCACTGCCCTGGATGTTGAGGATTTGGCAAATCTTGCATCCAAGGCAGGACGTCTAGAGTCTTTGTTTAGAGAGGAAGATCAGCATAACAGGCGTAATAGAGGCCAACATATGGCGAGTATGGGAACAGAGACATGCGACTTTGATTTTAATCAGTCAGAAGAGATGGCAGCCGAAATCCTTTCTGGAAAACCGTATGTATGTCCTAAATTGAAGCCAGTACCAGGATCTGAAGGAAAGGAGCAACCGACCTTTGATAGTTCGAAAGCTGATGAAATCTTTGATATCCTACTGACTGATGGGCAGATCCGTATTCCAAAGGGCCAAAGACTTGCCACTAAAGAAGAAATCAAAGGGAGACCATATTGTAAGTGGCATAATTCTTTCACACACACTACAAGTCAGTGTACTCATTTTAGGAAGGAAGTTCAAAAAGCCATCAAGACAGGTCGGCTCAAATACATCACTTTAGGTGTAGACCAGCAACCATTTCCGAAAGTAACAACTGCAATGGTTGACATCCAACCAAGTTCGGAAACAAGGAAAAGTTCGGTCAATAGTGGACAAACAGGGGAGCAAACTCAGGCAAGTCCCGGAAAAAAGAAAGGGAATCGGCCAAATAGCAGCCGACCGGAAGAACGACTCAAGGTTGTTGAAAGGCCAGTCGCTGAAAAATGGGACCGTCCAGACGGTTCTTTTAATGTGGAAGTGAAGGAAAAGGTTTTAGTGAGAGACCACCCGACCAGAAAAACGGGTTCAGTCGGGAACGATTGGGCTCGAAATAAAAAGCCTTTACCCGTTGATATAGATCCTCGTTTCCCAGGTATGAATCGTACACAGATTCGCAATGCCAAACGCAGGTATGCTGCAAAGTATGGGAAACGAGTTCCTGCAGTGCAACAAAGAACCGACGAACAAAATGCGGCCGACCACTTGACAGGAGATCAGTCCATTAGAGTCTTTACAGAACAAACGACCGACGAGCAGGGAGCGGCCATTCAGTCTCCAATAAGTCGGTCCAGTCGGGTCTGGTCAGGAAAGCAACCGAAGGACGGATTAGGAGCTTCCGACTATACCAAAAGAAGTTCGTCGGGACAGGGGAAAGGTAAAGGAATGGCAGATGAAATAATTAAAGGTTTTAGATGCCAACATTGTGAACGGATCAACATCAATCCATCTCTGGAAGAATTTCGTATTGAATCCTTGACGGTTCAATCTCGAAATGAGACGAAGGAAGAAGTGGTGCCTACAGAGGAAAATTCAAGATCTGTTAAATCTCGTCTGGGACCACGAATCCCTTGTCGAATGACAGAGGTTAACCAGATGAGTGATGAACCGACGTGGGCGAGTCTGGTAGATGATACTATGGACGAACCTTTATGGGCATTCTTGGCAGATGGCGAATTAGAGGAAACAGAGTGGGCAAAGATTACAGATTCTGAGCCTCAGTCGGAAGCACCTTCAATTGTGTTTCCTCCTATTCCAGAGGGTGCGAACTCCCATTTGAAACCTCTGTATGTTAATGCTCACATTTGTGGGAAACCAATCACAAAGGTTTTCGTGGATAATGGAGCAGTCTTTAATGTTATGCCATTGAAGACTCTCAAGAAGCTAGGGAAAGGAATTCATGATCTGTCCCCTGTGGAATTCGAAATGACAAGTTTTACAGGGCAGCCGACCAAGCCTGAAGGTATGATGGTTGCCACAATTGAGGTCGGACCAAAGAAAATTTCCACTGTTTTCTTTATTGTGGACGCAGATACTACATATTCTCTTTTGCTGGGACGAGATTGGATTCATGCCTCTCAATGTGTGCCATCAACCTTGCACCAACAGTTAATGTTCTGGGAAGGAAATCAGGTCTTTAAAATGGAAGCGAATGACAACCCATTCGACGTAACAGAACAAGTGGAAGAGTCAGTGTTTTATTCTAGTCATTTGGCTCCGATGTCTCAGTTGTATATGGCCAGGGAATACCCAAACAAGGGTTATAAAGTCACTGGCCAGAACTCGATGTTCTATTAAAAGAACACCTTTATTGTATGGCTCATGATAAAGCCACACCCATTTCTGTATAAGTTGTTTGTTATGGAAGATACAACTTTAGAAGTATGTAGTTCTCTTATTAATAAGTTCTATTTAAAACAGTTATTACATAAAGTAGAAAATAATAAAGAGATTCTGGATGTTCACCTCCAAGAAGATGAACAATTTCGTTGGCCCGACTTATTAGAAAAAACAGAACCAACAGCTTCATCACAAGACCCGTTATTGGAGTTTAATTTAGGAACCGAATTGGTTCCAAAAGTGATCAGGTTAAGTGGTTATTTGTCTAAAGAGCAACAAACAATGATGCTTGAAGTTATTAGAAACAACATTGATTGTTTAGCGTGGGATTATTCAGAGATGCCTGGTTTGACAAGAAGTCTAATAGAGCATCGATTGCCCATCAAAGAAGGTTGTAAACCTTACAAACAACCTCCAAGGCGAATGAGTCCAGATCTGATGCCTCAAATCAAGGAAGAAATCCAAAAACTTCTCAAAGTGGGTTTCATTCAACCTTGCCGTTATGCGGAGTGGCTGGCTAATATTGTGCCAGTGGTCAAGAAAAATGGTAAGATAAGGATATGCATCGACTTCAGGGATTTGAATCTAGCTACCCCTAAGGACGAATACGTGATGCCTATGGCCGACATGCTGATAGATGCAGCAGCAGGGCATAAAATCCTTAGTCTGATGGATGGCTATGCAGGTTATAACCAAATATTCTTGGCAGAAGAAGACATTCCTAAGACAGCATTCAGATGCCCAGGGGCTTTGGGTATTTATGAATGGACAGTCATGCCATTCGGGTTAAAGAATGCAGGGGCAACTTACCAAAGAGCCATGAATTCAATCTTTCATGATTTAATTGGCAGATCTATGGAAGTGTATATTGATGATGTTATAGTTAAATCTGCCAGTTTTGACGAACATTTGAGAGATCTTGAAGAGGCATTTGAAAGAATGAAGAAGTACAAGTTGAAGATGAATCCAACCAAATGTGCTTTTGGAATATCAGCCGGGAGCTTTCTAGGATTCTTAGTTCATGAGAGAGGAATTGAAATTGATGCCAACAAGGCTAAAGCCATTCTTGATAGTCGGCCACCCAAGACGGTTACAGAAATCCAAAGTCTGTTGGGTAAGGTGAATTATTTGAGGCGTTTCATTTCTAATGCTGCTGGCAAGGTCAGACCCATTACTAAATTGTTGAAAGCTGGAAAAATTGCCTTTGAATGGGGTCCCGACCAACAAACGGCTTTAGATGCTATCAAGCAGGCATTGGTTCATCCTCCAGTCTTGATGCCTCCCAAACAAGGTCGGCCACTCAAACTTTATTTGGCAAATACATATGAAGTGGTTAGTTGTTTATTGGCGCAGGATGGTGATGACGGGAAGGAAAGGGCAATTTACTATCTCAGTAAAACCCTTACAGGACCAGAACTGAATTACACTATCCCAGAAAAAATGTGTTATTCATTGGTCTTCGCTTGCACTAAACTCGAGCATTATTTGCTGCCCAGAAGAGTTGAGGTCATATCAAAGGTGGATCTCATCAAATTGATTTTACAGAGACCTACTATGAAGGGCAGACTCATGAAATGGGCCATCAAATTGGCTCCTTTCGATCTTCACCATTCCCCACTGAGGGCAATTAAGGGACAAGCAGTAGCCGACTTCTTGGCAGAATTCTCACAAGTCGGGTATTCTCTTTGTGATAGTGTCCGACCATTTAGTTGTGCATCATATCTGGATAATCTACAGGTCGGATGTGTGCCTTATATAAGTACCAGAACATGGTTGATGTTCTTTGATGGTTCTACCTCTGGAAACAAATCGGGGGCAGGGGTCTTTTTGCAAGGACCTGATGGTCAAAAGATCAACTTACAACTACGATTGGAATCCATGACCCATAATTCGGCAGAATATGAAGCTTTAATTTTGGGTTTGGAGGCTTTAATTGCCAGGAAGGTCCAGTCTGTAATCATAAGGGGGGATTCTCAATTAGTAGTCAACCAGGTAAACAATCAATATGTGTGCAATTACCCTCATCTTCGCAGATATAGGGACATTGTGAGTCGGTTACTGACAAAAATCTCAGAAGTAATAATTGAGTTCATTCCGAGGGAAGAAAACCAACGTGCTGATGAATTGGCTCAAAGGGCATGTAAAGGAATTCTGGAGGATATGTGGTCGGAGGTCAAGTCGGGCATAGAAGGAAAGACAGACCCGATCTGCGAAGTTACGAACGGGCAAGAGGATATTGGACAGGACCCCGACTGCGAAGTTACGAACGGGCAAGAGGATATTGGACAGGAGCCCGACTGTGAAGTTACGGTCGAGCAAGAGGCTGTCGGTCAGGAGCCCGATTGTGAAGTTATGATCGGGCAGGAGAGTGTCGGACAGGAGCCCGACTGCGAGCCTGTCGGGCAGGAGACGGTCGGTCAGGAGCCCGATTGCGAAGTTTTTATCGGACAGAAGTCCGATGGCGAAACAGTGTCCGATTGGAGAACGGAGCTTATCCTGTATTTACAGAATCCTGGTGCGAGTGTTTCAATTGCGATACGATTGAAGGCTTTACGTTTTCAATTGATAAATGGAATTTTGTACAAGAGATCATTTGAAGGTTTACTTTTGAAATGCTTGGGATCTAAAGAAGCTCTAGAAGTGATGACAGAAGTACATGGTGGGATATGTGGAGCTCATCGGGCAGGTCTCAATATGAGATGGGCCATTCATCGCTTGGGTTTTTTCTGGCCTAAGATTTTTGAGGATTGCATACAATTTGCAAAAGGCTGCCAGGAATGTCAGAGACATGGAAACTTAAATCATTTGCCAGTAACCGAATTACAATTCTTGGCAAAACCATGGCCTTTTAAATCGTGGGCTATGGATATTATTGGTAAGATACATCCTGCTTCATCGAAACATCACTGTTTCATATTGGTCGCGACTGATTACTTTACCAAATGGGTGGAAGCGGTTGCTTTGAAAAATGTGGATCAGAAAGAAGTGATAGACTTCGTTTTGCACCAAATTATTTACAGATATGGTATTCCTCAGTCTATAACAACCGACCAAGGCTTGGTCTTTACAGGGGAAAGGTTCTCTAATTTCTTGGCAGAATTCGGTGTTCGGTTACATCATTCTTCACCTTATTATCCCCAAGCCAATGGACAGGCGGAAGCAGCAAATAAGATTATCATTGGGATTATAAAGAAGATGATTGAAGGGAACCCAAGAAAGTGGCATTTGTTATTGTCTCAGGCTTTATGGGCACATAGAAATACCAGAAATACGGCCACAGGGTTCTCACCTTACCAACTTACGTTTGGCCAAGATGCTGTTTTACCAGCCGAAATTCGAGTATCATCCGGCCGAACAGAATTTACTGATAGTGATCTTACAAAGGAATACCAACAACTTATGTTGCAGCAGTTAGAAGATTTGGATGTTAACCGTCTCCATGCAATAGATCGAAGTGTGAAACAGAGTGAAATCAGAGCAAGGAGTTACGGAAAGAAAGTTCTTCACAGGACATTCCAAAAAGGAGACCTAGTCTGGAAGACCATTCTTCCTACATATAAGAAAACTGATCAATTGGGAAAGTGGTCACCGAATTGGGAAGGACCATACATTGTTCAAAAAGATATTGGAAATGGCGCGTTCATTATTGTAAATCATGAAGGTAGAAGAGTACATGATTGTATTAATGCTAAATATCTGAAGAGGTATTATCCTGCCTTTTCAGATAACAAAACTGCCTGAAACCACATATTATTCAGAACCCATTTATGGGGGTTCGAACCTACTGGAAGGTTCATTTCTGTTAGTCATCGTGTAGTTGTGAGAAATTTTCTGTCTCTGAATCAGACTTTTCATCCCAGTGAGTGGATATTAGCTCTGGTTCTTCTTCAATAAGATCTTCCAAGTCTGGTCGGTACCTTTCCCATTGGCTTTGCATGTCATCTAGATCTTGGTGGGTACGTGCTTGCATGTCTGTTAGGGCTTGATGTTCACGGTCAACAATGGTACGCAATCTTGAAAAGACTTTTCGTTGATTGGAAAATATGTTATCCCAACCAAGGTCTGGAAGTATGGTTGCTGCATGATTTTCAATCATTTCCATGTGATGATGGAGATCAGGGATGCGGCTGAGGATGTCACGAAGAGGTTCATACCCCTCAATGACTTTTTCCATCAGGCGGATGACGCGATGAATAGTTCTTCTACCTCGTTGGGAGAATCGGAATTTGAAGTCTAGTTGCTTGAGTATATATAACAAGTCTTCTGCATGGCCTCCAATAGGGTGATTACCTACAAAGAAGGGTTGAAGAACACCCTCCCAGTTGCTTGATGGAACATGAGGTCGGTCATTCGCCATGTTTGTTCACACTTTCAGTGTTTTGATTTTTAAAATATGCCTGGGAATATGTTTCTTAAAATGTGAGAAACAGTGTGCTTTTAAAGAAGGAGTTTGGTTCGTTTCCTATAAAGCTGGGAATTGAAAGGTGATCCTTGTTTTGAGAGAAGAAAGAAAAAATGGATTACTAAGTCAGTTGTTGTTACAAAGGGGGAAATATTACAACAGTGCCCCTAGGGCAGTTTTTATCTGTGTCCATTTGTTTTCATCCCTGGATAGCCTTCTGGTATTGGCAGCCGTCTGATATCTTCTGATGAATTGGGATCGGGCTTGGGTTTTCAGCTCTTGATCCAATTCAGCCTCATTTTTGGTATACTTCTCAAGCAGATGCTGTTCATTGGTAATTTGCTTATCCAGGGTAGACTGTTCTTTCCTCAGCTCCCGCAATTCTGCCTCCTTTTTCTGAATGGCATCATCAACCAGAGCTTTCGTGCTAAGGAGACCACCCAGTCTTCCAGTAGTATGCTGAAGGGATTCTCGAGTCTTGGCCAAAGAATTCTCCAGCGTTGTTTGATCGAAGTCGGGCTGGGGGGTTTCGGCTGACAGAAGGCCAATGACTACCACTTCAGTCTTGAGCTCTGTAAGTCTTTCCATCAGCCGATGCAGAATGGGGACGGCTGGTGATTCCGTTGGAGTGTAAAAAAGAAGGCCACCAACCGTCTGAATGAGTTTGTCCAATAAGTCGGACCTTAGTTCGGACAGGGGACGGTTAATGGCCTCAGTGAACACAGTCTGGGCCTCCGCTGGAACCGGAACAGTCGATAGGACGGCTAAGTCCGAAGGCCCCTGCAAGTCCTACAATGTCAATAAATATTCCAAGGGGGTTGCAAATTTGTTCAAAGAAGATATGTGGTACCTCTGGGCGGACTGTTGTCAGTGAGGGGGGTAGCAATGAGGTCGGTCGAGCTGGGCAGACAGCTGGTATAACAGCAGCCGACTCGTCGGCTGCTGCGAATGGTCGCTGAGGTGCCGACCTGGGTCCCTATGGAAAGTAGTATTGGAAACAGTTAGTGTTTTTCGAAAGAAAAGTTATGACCTGGATTGGTTTAATCTTACCAAATTCACAGAAGTCTCCGAATCGGATGAAGACATTTCTTCCATTTCTGGAGGTTGGGCTGCCACAGGTGGTTCTTCTGCCTGCCATTCGATGGCTAGGGGGGGCGCCGCTGCTGGTAGGGCGGTTGCAGGTTGGGCGGCTACATCTAGAGCCACTGCAGCCAGGATCTCTGGGGCACCTTCGATTTCGGGATCAGCAGCATCAGGGATGTCGTTCTGAGGGTCAGCTTCGGCGAGGGCGGCTGGTTTTTCCTTTGATATAGATGAGTCTGATGCCATGTATGACGGCCGACCCATCTGGGAAGTAGTCCCCTCGCTGTCAGAAGAGACCCCTGCTGCTGATGGGATGGGTGAAGGTGTCTATGGAAAAATCATGAAGATGTTTGTTGTTAAATATATTAAGGTTGATCATCCGAATCTTAAGTCTTGCTGATAAGGAACTTACTGGTTCTATAGGCACTGTTGGTAAAGATTGTTTCCTGGTCGGGGGCCTGGCCCGACCACTCCTCGGTACGGGAGGAGGGGTTTGCCTCCGCGTCGGGTCCTCCGCCCGACTGCTCATTGGCAAATTGGTCTGGACCAAAGGCCCGATTGAATGGTCGGTTGGTGCTGGCGTCGTTTGCTTGGTCGGTGTCACCAAGGTCGGTTCTGGGGAATGAAATGAGTAAAATCAAAGTTATGATATAGTGAATTGGTTCACGGTGTTAAGAAACATTACCAATTCGGGGTCGGGTCCTTGCTGACGTCCTAGTTATTCCAAGGTCTGCTAGTGTTTGCTGGTCGGTCTCCGAGGTCGGGGGTGTTTGCAGCTGGGAAGTTTTTCTTTTGCGCGTGGGACCCCCAGATCCGATTCCCGGGGCGGTTGTTTGTTTTTGGGTGCTAGTATGTATCGCCGCCCCTAGAACCAGTCCTTGGGGAGGGAGGAGTACGTTCAGCAACCGACCCTCATCAGGGGATATCAGGGACCATACGACCGACCACCATTCATTGAAAGTATCTACACTCTCAGGGTTGGAGCGGAAGGGAATATAAGAATTGGAAATTATATACGTGGTAAGCTGGGAGATATAAGAAGGGATTGAATTAGGAAGGACTCGTCGGTCGGGACTTTGAAAAATTATTTGGGGACCCGCGACGGGTCCGGGGATACCTTGGCAACAGCCGAACTGACGCGCCATGAATTGAGGTTCATAGTTAAAAGTGTAAAAAGTTTTCTGCCCTTTTTTATCAAGTTTCTTGCTACTAAAAAGAGACCTGGGTTTGAGGGCGACGTCCCAGGCGAAAGGATAGGTGGGATGAGGACAAGGCTCAGGAGTCGGAAGCGGGTTTGGTACTGGAAAGGGCCAAAAATGGTCGGGAGCATAACCCGCATACTTTTTATACATAGAAAATCGAGAGTTACTGCGGGTATCTGTTAAAATGGCAGTTATTATTGGATCGGATGATTGGAGTTTATTGCGTCCTGAGCAGAGTCGGTTGAGGACTAATCCTAAATGTTTTTCAGATGTTGGCATAGTGGGCGGAGATCCTAAGTTAAACGCGTTGGGAAAGTAAAGACGGAACCAAAGTTCTAAAAACCAAAAAGGACCCGACGCGGCAGTGTCTAATTTCCTATTATCGTTATCTGTTAAACGAAGGCTAACCCGGGTGAGTCCTTCAAACAGATTGGCTAAAAATAGGGTACCAAGGGAGAAGAACCGACCTGACGCAATATGAATGGCCAGGTCGAGGTGAGAAGGAAGAACACTTTTGGAAGGAGAAACAATGATGTACCTACAAAGCCAGAACAGAATAAAGGCAGTATGCTCCCGGTCGGTTACAGGAGTCCCTGGAGCCCCTTGCTGGTCGGTTGCGAACTTTGTCCAACCCCATTCCTTCACACCTTGTAAAGACCATCCCGGATGGTCTTCTGATGGCTCCTGCCCATCTAGGGCTCCCATTACAGGGTCTTCACCCACGACTGGGAGATGTGCGATCATGGCCACGTCCATAAGGGTTGGGCCAAAGGGGGCCGAGGGCAAAAGGAAAGTCCCATTTTCCGCATTCCAGAAGGCGGACATGGCCAACAACACCTTCTCATGCAGGTTGATAGGCATGGTAGACAGTAGTATTGCTTGGTCGATCTTTTGGGATCGCCATTGGGTCTGGAAGTGTTCTGCTACTCGTCGATACCAAGCACGATACAGATCTTTTGGGTCTGTGAGATGGGTCTTGATGCTGTCTCGGATGCGAACTGCTTGGTAGTTGGGATTGTTGATAGCCAAGGCGTCGCGAGATTCCAAAACTTCCCTCATCCGATTTGAATCTTCGGGAGTAGTGCAATATGGACGGATCGTCGGAGTTAGTACTTTCGAGGCTGAAAATGGACCTTCTGGAAGGGTTCCGTCGAAAGGAAGGGCAGGAATGTATTGATTCGCCATAGTTAGAATGTTTTGGGATTGTGATTCACACAGGCTTGTATTGCGAAGAAGGAATAAACCAGAAGTGTTGCAGTAACTGGTGTAGTTGCTAAGGGAGTTTCTCGAGAAGGTAGTGCTTTATGAACTTCCAAACATTTATTGGCGTTTGAAAGTCCCTTGGCGGCGGGCAAGTTGTTACGTACGAAATTTAGAATTAGGTTAAAAGCCCAAGGTAAAACGAGGAATGGGCCTGGCAATAGGGTTGATTGAACTGGCTGAAGGACACCGTGAGGAAATCAAGGAAAATAAATTTATTTATTTATTTCTAAGAAAAATTCAAGTCGGAAGGTCTTCAGGTCGAGAGGTCCGCAAGACGGAAAGACCTCAAGTCGGAAGGTCTTCAGGTCGGGAGGCCCTCAAGATGAAAGACCTCAAGTCGGACGGTCTTCAGGTCGGGAGATCCGCAAGACGGAAAGACCTCAAGTCGGAAGGTCTTCAGGTCGAGAGGTCCGCAAGACGGAAAGACCTCAAGTCGGAAGGTCTTCAGGTCGGGAGGCCCTCAAGATGAAAGACCTCAAGTCGGACGGTCTTCAGGTCGGGAGATCCGCAAGACGGAAAGACCTCAAGTCGGAAGGTTTTCCGGTCGGGAGGTCCGCAAGACGGAAAGACCTCAAGTCGGAAGGTTTTCAAGTCGGGAGGTCCTCGAGACGGAAAGTCGTTGAGATGGGATATCCGCAGGTCGGGTAACCCGTAGGTCGGATAGAAGGAGGAGTCGGACAAACACGGAGGCCTTTGATCAAAGACAGGGGGCGGTTGATATGGAGGTCGGCCCAAGTGGGGTCGGGCGAAGAAGTAGGTCGGACGAAGGACGAAGTCGGGCCAAAAGAGCGGAAGGTCTGTGGTCGGCTCAAGGAGTGAAATATAGGGAATTTTGGTCTGCTGGGGACACGTGTCAGCATAAGAAAGGTTGGAAGACGGTTGAGAAGGAGACGTTGTAACCGTTCGGGTGACGGTTTTCAGTACGGTTTCCCAGGGAATATTTAAGGATTTGGATCATCATTTGGCAAGGGATCTTCAATCAACTTCAACAAAGCAAAGTCAGATTTGGGGATCACCACTTTAAATTTCAGTCTTTTAATTTCCAGTTTAGTTTCTGTACGTTACAGTGTTTAGAGATTCCTAATCTCAGGCACTAATTAATCAAGTTTAAGGATATTTTCTATATCTTTGAATTTTACTTTATTTTTGTTGAAAACATACATCAACAATTATTATTATTATTATTATTATTATTATTTATGGTTTGCATTGTGGTCCTATTGTGCATTTTTTGGGTTTAATTTTTTTGGGGTCCCTCCATATGATGGATGCATACATTTATTTCTAGTACATATTTAGTCATATTTTTGTGTTGTCATGAGATAATTTCAAATATCATTATTGGTGCATTTTTCAATAAAAACATATTCCAATGATTGAATGAATTATGAAGATATAAATGAAAACATGAGTGTCTTTGACATTATTATCTTGAATACTCATTAGTCAAAAGCATGTCCCAACAGTAAATTATTTCTTAAAATAATATCCATTTTATCATTTTTTGTTGTACAAAAGTAAAATATTTATTATTTTAGTAAATACTATTATATATGATAAATATTCTGAATTTCTATTTATTTATAATTAAAAAAGAACATCTTTCAACTATCATTAAAATTTCACAGCAAAAGTAAGCATATATACTTAAGAGGATTCTACATTTGATTAGTTACAATTTTTAGCCACGAAGAAAGTACAATATAATTTGTGATAAATTTTTGAATAAATTGTATAATACATCTATATATTTTACAAAACATACACATAATATCTTATATTTTATTTATGGCATAAACTCTCTTATATTATAATAAACTATGGATAAAATATTATTATTATTATTATTTTTAAAATAACAATGATTAAGAATCACACACTTGTTATGCAAAAGATCTTATATAGCATTCTAATAATTAAAAATAATAAATTAGGTAATATTGATTGCTTCTTTCTTCGATTTATTAAAAAATTATGTCAATTTTTTTATATAACTGTTGAAATGCTAAAATTCGGTGTTCCAACCTTTGTTTGTCACTTCGCTGAGTCCTACGGAGTCTCGCTGCATGAGCTAGCTCTGTAGTCTATTTTTATTGCTGGACCTATTCTTGGATCCCGTCAGTAATATTTGATTTGTATTATTATAAATATCCATTATGATGTAACACTACGTGTGCCGCATTTTGAAATTCTAATAAAAGTATTCTCATTCTTCCATGGACGTAGCCAACATCCATGTAATTCTGCTTATCGATTCTTTTTTGTTTTTGATTACCTTTATTGCATTCACGGCAATAATAAATTTCTAAAAATCACATTCCTATCAAACATGTTGAGATATTTTAGATATTCAGTTCTAAATTTAGTAGATTTATATTTAGATTTAATCTTATCGATATATTAGATTATTTAGATTTGAGTCTATCGAGTTTGTTTTGTATATGTCATTTATTTTTATGATTAATAACACAATCTCATTATTTTTTCCAAAAATTCTACTATGGTATCAGTAGATATAGTCTACCAGCGTTTCTCTGGGTACATTCAACCTGAATTGTAAATCTAAATATAAATTTACGCTCATATGATCTTGCATCGTAGACAAATCAACATTATTTGGGTGTGCTCATCCAATATTTTTGGTTTATATGATTTCCAGGGAATATTATAAAAAATACAATATGTATGCACTTTCATATAATATATAATACAATATATTCTATCTATTTATAAAATTTTGCCGATTCAACATAAAATATAATTATTTTATTTTAAAATTATTGATACGATTCTCATGCCCAACACAAAAATATATTTACTCATATGATTCAATTCTGTCTAAAAAAATTAAATTAAATTTATGTCTATATTTGAAATTATCTGCACAATAAGCTCATAATTCTTAATTGCCATTACTTTTGGACTGAAAAAGTATTTTATGAGACTTTTAAGAAATCTTTTGTAATAATTAATAAACAAAATATTCTATACATTTTATTTTATTTTTTATAAAATACAAGGACTCGTGACATAAAACCTAATGTTTTTAGAAAATTTCTAGCCACAAATCTTCTACCCACCATGTTCCATTTGTCAGTGAAAAATTTAATATAAATCAATAAAAATATTATAAAATATATAAATAAGTAGGTGGGGTGGGTGTACCTAGTTACATGTAGAATTGGTAAACGAGTCGACCGAGCTCGAGTATCGGTTGTTCGAGCTGGACTCGAACTTGTTAATGGTATAGGCACGGTTCGGCTTGTTAAAAATTCAAGCCAAAATATTGGCTCAAGTTCGGCTCGTTAGGTTCAAATACAGGCTCAAGCTCGGCTCGTAAAGTTCAAATTCGAACTCGACTTGAATTATACATATTTTATGTATTTTTAATATATAAATTAAAAGTATTTAATTTAATTTATATTTTTTATAATAAAATATTCAAATTTTAATAATAAATGTAAATTTTGATATAAAAAATTATGTATATTATCTTAATATATAAATAATATAAATATATTATCACTAACGAGCTCAATTGAGCTACTCGCGAGCTGAGCTCGAGCTTGACTCGTTTATAAAAAAAGTAATTTTCGAGCTCGAGCTCGGCTGATTTATCTCTATAAACGAGCCGAGTCGAGCTTGACTCGCGCGAGCTATACTCGATTCGCTTAACAACTTTAGTTAAAGGTCAGTAAAATATTCAAAATCAAACGTATGATTCGAGTCAAATTGAAATATGAATTTTAGTTCGAATTGAATATTTTATAAATATTAAAAATTTTGAATCTATACATTAAAAATTTGAATTAATTCAAAATTTGATATACCATATATTGATATATTTTATTATATATTTAATATTTTACTAAAAGTATAGTATTTTAATAAAATAAAAAACTCAAAATTATTAATTATATATAAATATACTTATTTCAGTTTATCATAGACATATTCAATATTATAAAAAAATAAAATAAATTATAGAATTTTCTTTTTTGGAATTTTCGGTATTTGGTTCGAATTTTTATTTTGAGTTTTCGAATTTTGGTTATTTCGATTTGGTTTGGATTGATTTTTTCAAAACATTTGGATTTTTAATTTGGTTCAAATTTAGCAAAATTCAAATAAAAAATTGGAATGCTTACTTTTAGATGTGGTGGGATCTTCCCTGAACTAATTGTCGGTGAAGTTTGTATTATCATGAACAAAAACAATATATAAGTACAATTTTCTCGGAGGAATTTGATCGATAGATATTTTAAATAAATGTATCAAATTCATTAGTTTATTTGATGATGTGATTAATTTTAAAGTTTTAAAAAATTTATAATTTTAGATTTATACTCTTTAATAATCTAAGACAACAGTTGTGACACCGATCTAAATAAATTCAGCACAACCACTACAAAAAAATAGTATATTTGTAACGGAATTTTGTCGCTAAAATTCACGTAGCTAACGTAATTCCATCCTTAATTCCGTCTCTAATTTTATTAGTAATGAAAAAAGTAGATTTAGGAAGAAAAAAATTTCGTTATAAAAATGATATTTTATTATAGTGAACACTGAGAATACATTATAAAGAGATAAACAATTCATGAAATGTTAAATAAAAATACAAATAGTTTACTGGATGAATGCATTTAATGTGCTTAATTCTATTGGAGATTGCGATAAATTTGACTATATATAACATATGTTGTTCGTATCTTAACACAGTATATGAACTAACAACATATCATATATAGATAGTTTGCACGTAATATGTGTTGATATATGGACAATAATAACACAAATTGTTAAATAAAAACGGGTATGTAATAAGCTGAAATCAACTATAGATTGTGTTTTTGTTTTACTATATTGTGTAATATTTGTTCAATATTTAATATAATACAAATAGAAGAATAAATAACACATGTTATAGTCAAAGTCAATACAATTAAAACTTAATTTAAGTACATCAAATACATTTATATAGCAAAAATTATGTACTTTTATTTAACAGAATACGTACTGTGTGAGAAAATCAATATAGTACTACCAATTACGCATTAAAATAATTGTTTGATACGATGTTTTGAATGTAAATTAAATTATAGTGTAATATAATAAATGAATAATATATATTTGATTTGATATTTTAAAAAAAATAAAAATTGAAATAATAAAACCAAAATCGAAGTCACACAAGTAAACACACCCGTAGTTATCTCACACCATAGATATACATGGGATAAAAAGACAAAACTACCCTTATTGATAGGATAAGAACCCTAGCTATAATACTTCATCTTCCATCACCCATCCATTGCTCTTACACTTCCCATCTCTACAACAATGATGAAACTATTCTCACTCTTTTTGGTCCTCTTGTTCATCCATACTTTCGCCTCCGCCGCGTCGTCGCCGGTGCTCGACACCGACGGAGAAGAGCTCAAACCTGACGTCGAGTACTACATTTCATTCAATGACTATGGTCCTAGCGGTGGCATCGGGCTCCCCAGAGGGTGGGGGCGCCTAAAATGCCCCGTGAGCGTAATTCAAATGCTTCAGGATGACATAGGCCTCCCGGTGATCATGAAACCCGTTAAGCCCTCCGAGAGCAAAATCCTCGAGAACTCGACCGACGTCTACATAAGTTTCCCGGGATCCCTCACTCGATGCCCCGGCGGCGCGGCCTCTTGGAGGGTCGAGTACGTCGAATCGGTCAAGAAATCCCTTGTTGTGGCCGGGACATTTGTACCGAACCCGTCGAGCTACTTTAGGATCGTGCAAGACCCTAGGGAAATAAATGGGTACGTGTTCGCCACATGCCCGAATATTTCTGGGCTTCAATGCCGCAAACTTGGGCTTTTTGGCGTGGGCGATCAAGATCGCTTGGCGGTGAACGATCAACCCAACGATCTTCCCTACAAGTTTTGGTTTGTTAAGAAGGAGAATGTGGGTGTGATTCAATTGCCTAAATGAAGGGAAGTCGCGACGATCTAACGGAAAATGTTTTAATAGCTCGAATAAATTATGAAAGCGATGATTAGTGTTGTGCTCTTGGGATGCACGGTTTTAGTTTTATGCGCTCCTTCGTCTATTTGTTCATGTTGATGATGGTGTGACGGAATAAAATTGAGTCGTTTGTTGTATGTTTCATATAACGATCGGTTCGTCTATTAATCAACCTATCTCTTAACTTTTAAGCACAATACTACTAGAAATTTGTTAATTTATCTCGAAAAATTGTTTCGTAAGTAAGTTTCAAAATAAATTGTGTTATAAAATCTGTTTAATTTACGAGATTAAATATTGTCTCGATAATGGTTTGATAATGAGATAACTGATCTTTAATATCTACAATTTTTTAAGTAGTGACGAGCAAAAGGTCACATACAAGATTTGAGACAATAATTGTTTGAAATAATTTGAGAGATAATAATAAATAATTTTATTAGTAGTGTAATTTCTTTAATCGGATCCAATACAGTAGGAACTTATGATTACAAGTTCACTTTCATACTAAAGCAATTTTTTACTGGACAATGTAGTTTTTTTTTTTTTTTTTTGGTTAGAAGTAATTATAGATTTTTCATCCCAAAATGTTGATTTAAAAAAAAAAAAAACCTTTTACTCAAACAAAATTTAATTTTTATTTTTAATAACGTGAGAGCCGACAATAGCCCAAAAGACTAAAAAGGTGCCCCTACGTTGCAAATTAACTGGCTCTTGGAGTATATCTTTAATTCAATTTAAATCAATTTTTTGTTTCTATCCAATAATTTTTTTGGTATCTCCAATACTTTTTCGGGCACATTTTCAGGACCACTAAACTGTAGATTTTTAAATTGATGGTACATTCAATAATTGTACCAATCGAATTGAATATGTGCATTCAATAATTGTTTAAACAGAGCTTTTAAATTTCTGAAAAGTTTTGAAAATAAATTAAAAAATTAAGTATTTAATATAATATTTTACGAAAAGAAATATGTATTTAATGTGATATTTTTTTTTTTGAAATAATTATGATTTGAAAGAATGATAAACATTAAAAATTGTGTATATACATAAACAACATGAGGTGAATAAATGACTGTTTTATTTGTATTTTTATCTTATGGTATCTTCTCTGTAATATATATTCTATTTTTTTTATATATAAAATATTATACCTAAAACTTATTTATTTTTACGACATATTATCAACGATTTATTTTTAATTCAATAATAAAATTAAATATAAAAGACTCGACAATTTGAAACACTTCATAAAACATTGTGTTTGTTTGTGGGTTTGAGTTTTGGGATTTGAATGTTTGAATAGTAAAAATTTGAATTTGAATAGTTATTTGATGTGATAGAAATAGACGATGGTTTGATGTTTTTTTTAATGTAAAATAAATTTGTAGTATAATATAAAAAAATAAAAATAATTATTTGATTTGATGTTTTTAGAAGAAAAAAAAATAAAAATCTGAATATTAAAAACCTTGTATAAATTCCACAAAAGAAAAACCTTCTATTCATTAATGAATATCATGTAAATGATAATTTATGTATCAATAAAAGCGTACTAATTTTATATACAAATGATCGAATCCAACTACCATGTCATTTAAAAAATAATAAAAGTAAAAACCTACAAATTACTAAACAAACACACTTGTTCAGTGGATGTACTGTTCATCGAACATATTTGGGAACAAGACATAAAATCATACCAAATCAACAATGAAATAAAATAAAAATTGGCATAAGAGAAAAATCTACACAAGAATTTTCAAAATACAAAATGATTTTGAAGCATAAGCATGATATACAAATAATCCAATTAAGGATCCATATTTTTTTCTTTTCCAAAATTATCCGTAATCGCTATTCTTCAAGTGCATAGTGGATAAACCTTTGAGCTGAGAATAGTTTATAAGCCACACCAGTTAAGACAAGAAGGACTGAAAAAACATTCGTAGAATTCGATGCAAACATAATGTTGGCAATGGGCCAACCTTATGTTTTGGTTGATGTTTATATGTGGGCTTGTGAGTCGAACACCAAGAAGATGGCCCAAATTGTCAATCAATGAACCAAGGGAATTATATTGTAATTCTTCCGTCGTTCCGAAACTATAGTCTTAATTGGGTTGAACATGAGATTTAAGAAATACTAATATTATATTGGTAGTTGGTAAAAAATATAAATAAAAGATTTTTTTGAGTGTATTAGCGTAAAAAATAGTAACAATTATGTAATAAAAATGAAAAAGTAAAAGGTAGTTTCATGGTGATATGATTATTTATGGAAATAAGACTATTGTTTTGGGACAAACAAAAATGGTAAACAAGACTATTATATTGAGACGGAGGGAGGAAGAATAATTTTAGTGAAAATTGTAGTACATAAAATTGATTGTAATCTATTGTATGGAGGGAGTAAGATTCCATAAGGTAGGGAGTAGGTTAGATAGAATTACTAGAGGGAATTTTGTATAGTCAGCTCAAGGTGAGAAAAATAGGGCTAGGTAGTAAGGGGCGTGTCTCGATTGTAGATATATGTTTTTGTGACATCCCGGTCCGCAAGCCACGCAAAACTGGGCGTGTCTGGATTGTAGATTGATCTCACAGGTCAACACGAGTCCTTCCAACGCACTTCTGTGCACATCTTGAGAGACTTCACAGAGGTCACCCATTCTCAAATTACTCAAGCACGCTTAATTCTAGAGTTCTTTCAGTAGGACTCCCGAAAAGGAATATGCACATTGTTGACATGAGTAGTCTATTCAATCCATTTAATTTCTAATCAACTTTGGATGGTCTAATACCGGCTCATCCATACACGGGAGTTGGCCAAACAACAGCTCAACTCCGAGGTATTACAATTTCCATAATTTTAGGATCAGGGATAACTTTTCCAACAGCTCCAACACGAGGTAGGCGGACAGGAGCAACAATGTCACCTATTTCTGTTCGTCATAGCTTCCTAGTTATGAGAAAGCTCTTTAGTTATTGCGCCCACAAACTATAGTTGTCTATAGATAAAATAATATCTATTGGCATATGAATATCCATCTTCTTCATCTCACATAAAAAGTCAAGAACTCGAAATATCACAAACTCAAAAACATAAAGTCGCAAATGCAGATTAACAGATGATATCCGAAACTCAGATGAACCTAAATTGATAAACCAGTCACATAGATTTGTAGAAAAATTAAGGTTATGGTGTCATGTGATAAATTGTTCAATAAGCGGTTTCCCAAATACCCTCAAAAATAAATTCATATATAAATATTAAAATCCTGTTAACTTCTATATAACTATATATTTCTTTTGTATTCGTAAAGGTAAAAATATCAAAACAATTTTACACACTTCTAACTAATAAAAATACTACTCTCTCCCACACAACTTGTCCTCTATTTCTATTTTTGTCTGTCCCACCTAATTTGTTATTTATTTATTTTTAAATATAATTATATACTTTAATCAAATTTTAATTCATAATTTTTATATATATTTTTTTATTTTAATTAAACTATTCAGTCATTTTAATCTTAATCTTAATTTAAAATTATTTTTATTAAATCACAATTATTTTTACTAATACACTTCTTAATTACTCACTAATTACAACAATGCCTACAACTCCGTGCCTAATCTAAATGAGATAAATTAGCCGGGACAAATTGAGTATTATTTTTTTATTTACTAAATAAAAAAAACAACAAAAGAAATAGTTGGGACCGTAACTAAACACAAACTTGAGCTATTTGAAAAGGACAAAAATGCCCTTCAAGTCTCTTCAATAAGAACCCCTAATCTACACTACATAATTTTCATAATCCATCAATCCTTCTTCAACTCACTTTTAATCTTAAAGATGGTAATAAAATTATTTTCTCTCTCTTTGCTCCTCCTCATACTCATCCATGGAGTTTCCGCCGATATGTCGCCGGTGCTCGACTCCGACGGAGATGCAGTCACGCCAGAAAACGAGTACTACATCTCCAACGCCGGAGCAGGTTTTCACGGTGGAATCGGACTCCCAAAGTGGTCTCGTTTGAGATGCCCTTCCAGCGTCATTCAAATGCGGTCCGAGACTCAACTTGGCCTCCCGGTGAATGTCGAGCCTGTTTACAGATACTCCACCTCCCCCCAAATCTATGTGAATCAGACCACAGTCCAAATAAGTTTCTCAGAACCGGTCACTGGCTGCCTGGGCGGGGAGGGCTATTGGAGAGTCGAGTATGATGAAGAGGCCGAGAAAACCCTTGTTGTGGCCGGCATATTGATCGGTGTTCAATTATCGAGTCAATTCAGGATTGTGCAAGCCGGGCAAGCGAATAATGTCTACACTTTTGTGTCGTGCTCGCGCCTTAAATGTCGCGATGAAATTGGGCTTTACGCGATGGATCATCAGCAACATCTGTCGGTTAACGATCAACCCAACGAATTGCCCTACACGTTCAAGTTCATTAAGAAGAAAGCAGAAAATGGTATTCAGCTGCCTAAGTGATTATCTCAAGCTGTGAGGAAATATCGAATGGTAATGTTAATAAGGTTGAAAGCTGTGGGAGTTGATTTTCGAGTGATAACATTAATGCTCTATGTATGTGTGTTGGCTTTCAATTTCTTAATTAGGACAATCATAAATAAAATCGTACGTTGTATGGTTTGTGTATGTTCTTTTCAGGAGGACATATCTGGTTAGTAATGTTCTTTACATCTCATGAGTAATTTTACCTTAAGTCAAGATCTATTGAATCAACATAATTGACATAAAAAAATATAACAAAACAAATAAATCTAACTTGATTTCATTAGTAATAATCAGATTCGGATATATATGCAAATATTGTGTTCTCCAAGTATATAAGGCAACCATGTTTATGAAAGAGGTGTTGATTTGTAGCCATGTTTGTAGGGTTTGTTCACCCAATTTACTATAAATAATACAAAATATATATAATATATCTCTATATTAACACAACATATACAATATATACTCTATTTATTTATAAAAAAACCAATAATTCAACAAAAAAAAAATATTAATTTCTATATTATCGACATAATTTTTCATACTTAACATAAAAAATACATTAATCCAAAAAGACAAAGTGAACTATCCTATCCTTGGTATTTGCTAGAGAATCCAATTTGTAGTTACTTAGGATATTTTTTGTGTATTCCTTTGGAGTTCGATTTGTCTTTTTATTTTTTTATTTTTTATTTATTGTAACTATATATAATAGTATACATGTAGCAACTGATGTGCTAATAAACGTAGCAAATGCTTCTATTTTATTTATTTAATTTTATCTATATATTTATTATCGTTTAAAGTTTTCTCGTCAGTTGATAATAGCTAACTATTATGAATTCTTGTTAATATATATTCAGAAAATATGTCAATAGTTTTTGCACAATTTTTTGTTTTCACAAACTTTGGAATTTTTTTTTTTTTTTTGGATATTTTATTTCTAATTTTTATAAAATGGGATGACAGATGGTTTTTTCAGGGATTTTGGAATATGATTTAGTATATTAAACTAAAACATAATTTAAATATTTTTTGAAGTATTTCGATGATAACTATACCTCAAATAGATTTATTTAACAGAAATATCAATTTAGTGTGTTTACTTGTCACGTTTTACATCTGATTTTACTATTTCAACTTTTTTCCCTAAAAAATATCAAATCAAACATCCATTATTTATTTATTTTGTTACACTAAAATCTAATTTTACATTCAAAACATCACATCAATACATATTTATATCACATCAAGCAATTATTTCAATTCAAAATTTTACTATTCTAAATCACAATCCAAAACTAAAACCTCACACGTAAACACACAAGACCATTTATCAATGCTGCAACATATAAATCTTTCAATCAAGCGTGTGATTTGATTTGCAATCTTGAAATTCTAAAGTTTATTTATTTTAGAATTCGTTCCTTGCAAGACAAATTATCAATGTTGCAACATCTAAATCTTTCTATCAAGCTGTGATTTGATTTGCAATCTCGAAATTCTAAACTGTATTTATCTTAGAATTTGTTCCTCGCAAGATAATTTATCAATGTCGCAACATTTAAATCTTTCCATCAAGCCGTGTGATTTGATTTGCAATCTTTAAATTCTAAAGTGTAATTCCAATATCGTTCAATTCTCCGACAAGAACAAACAGAAAATATCTATAAAACTATGTTCATGAAAAAACTGACTAATCTCACACCTTTTAGAATTATGATTATAATTAACATATATATCATTTTCTATTAAATTACTTTTTATATAATCTGAAAACTATTTAGATTATTAATATAATATAATTTAAAATAAATAAATAAAAGTAATCAATAAAAAATTATCAAATATATTTATAATTAGTGGAACCCACACGCATTATTATTCACCTTTTGCTAGCCGAATTCAACTTAAAATTTAATTTGATTTGGAACATGGATCTGTTTATACATAGACAACAATATAATGTTTAATTGAAACAACAATGACCTGCTATAATTAATATGGTTGTGTTTGTTACATATTACATACCACCTTTCATTACATCTACGTCAACATATTTCGTCGTAAATTTAACAGTTGGATTAAAAGCGATTACAAAAATATTTTTTCAATCCTATTTCAAAGTACAATTTTACCATTTTTGTATGTGCTCAAAGTATCTATTTCTTATTTTATAAAAAATAATCATGCACTAATACCAAAATACCTTTAAATTTTACTTAATTACAAAAATCATTACACATACAATTACTTTATATATAAAGTCAAAGGATAAAAAATGTCAAAAACTCATACACACTTTCATTAGCTAATAAAATACTAATATTATTTATTATTCTACTATAAAATCCCAAGAGGCCCCTTTGATTTCGGACGAGGGAGTATAAGAAAAGTGTTTTCTTTTGGTTCCGTAATTGACTTTTCTTATTATTTTAGTCCCGTAACTGGAGTCTATATAAAAATGATCCAGTAAGTTAATTTTTTTGGCACAATTGGTCATCCGACCAGAG
This sequence comes from Andrographis paniculata, assembly GCF_009805555.1. Lineage (NCBI taxonomy): Eukaryota > Viridiplantae > Streptophyta > Magnoliopsida > Lamiales > Acanthaceae > Andrographis > Andrographis paniculata. The sequence goes on from NW_026137588.1 coordinate 442,782, forward strand.
ATTCACACATGGCACCCGCCTGGCGTACACCTGTCCACCAAGTATGCTCCACACGGCAGACACGTGAAATTGATTTAGTCCCGTAATTGACTTCTTTTATCATTTTAGTTTTGTAAGTGATTTTTTTTTTTTTTTTTTGTGCTTAATTCGATGTACGCATCTCCGAGTTGGAGGAACAATTGTGCCAAAAGAAATTCACTTACGGAACAACTTCCATATATATAAGTTCAATAACAAAATTAAAATGATAAGGGAGTCGATTATTGGACTAAAAAAAATAGTTTTTCCAAAAAATATTGATTGATACTCATTTGGACTAATTTTTTTTTTTTTATGGGATTAAAATTGATCAAATGTAATGGGATCCGAAAAAAAAAAAAAAGAATTCTGCTGTATAAAATTACACATCCATCGTCTATTAACAATTATTATTACGATGAAACTGATTATTTCATAGTTGAAATCAAGTAGATGTAACGGTTGATAATTGATTAATTAATTTATAGATTCTACTATTGTCAAAATTCAATTCAAGTAGTTGTACAGTTGGACCACAATTTGTACCTTTGAAATGGACGACACATTTGTATTCAATAATTATATCTAACACATGGGTAAAATAAATGGATGTGGTCAGTAATGTAATAAATATTTTATACTTTTTCAATTATTATTGATGTTTTTTTAATTGTTATATTGGCAAAATATATGTTGTGTCAATATATATTGTAACGGATTATGATTAATAATTAAATTACAAACAGAAACGTAAAGAAGACAGATTTACGTGGTTTGCTAACAACGTATTGGCTACGTTTACAAGTAGAAACAAAGAACATATTTTATTTAGGTGGGTAGGTTACAAATTACAGATACCGATTTTTTTATACATATTAACCTAGATTGCATATCTCTAAGTCTATTTAAAGAAACTAAGAGAATATATCATCAGCAAGACCTCTGTAAAACTCGACGAAGTGACAAACTAGATTTAAGGCATATCAACAATATATTGTACATGTGTTACTTGTTCGCAATTTTTATCCTTCGTAGCACAATCTCGCTCGCACCGACACCATCATAACTTGATGCGCAACTGAAGGATAAAAATCGCGAAAAAATGACCCATGTGAGATATATATTTTCATATTGACAATTAAAAAGAAAGACTGATAATTTTTCTATTTCGAGTCTAAAATTTAGTTTATGTTTTTCTTAGCATTTTGGCTTTTTTGAATTTTAAAAAACTTCAAACTAATAAAATTTTTCATTGGTTGGTTTGTATGCTTATTTCGGATGAACTGTGTGAATTTTGTTCAATTCTTTGTCTAAAAATTGATTTATATTTTTTTAGCGTTATAGGGTTTTTAGGGCCCAAAATGACCTCGAATGAACGAGAAAAATATTGTTGATTGATTCGGATGAACCGTGCAAATTTTGTCTAATTGTGAGTATCAAAATGAGTTTACATTTTGTTTGGTCATTTCGGATAAATCGTGCAAGTTCCATTCAATTCAAATTGTAAAATAAGTTTAAATATTTTAACGTTTAGGATTTTTAGAATCCAAAATAATTTCGGGTGGACAAAACAATATCGACGGTTGGTTCGTTTGGTCGTTTCGGATGAAACATATGAATTTTCTCCAATTCCAAAATCTAAAAATGGTTTTACTTTTTGTTTTGCGTTAACAATTTTTAAAGCTCTAAATGACTTCGGATGGACAAAATAATATTGTTGATTGTTTTGTTTGGCCGTTTCGGATTAACCGTGCGAATTTTATGTCATTCTCAATCTAAAAATGGGTGCACATTTCTTTAGCGTTTGGGTATTTTGGGGTTCTAAATAGCCTTGGATGGAAAAAAAACAATCTCTTTGGTTTATTTGTTTGGTCATTTCAGATTAACTGTGTGAGTTTCTTATAATTCTGAATTTAACAATGAGTGTATGTTTTTTAATGTTTCGAGCTTTGGGGCTTTAAATGACCTTAGATGACCAATCGTTGGCTGGTTTTTTGGTCATTTCGGATAAATCGTGCAAATTTTCTCAAATTTTGAGTCTAAAGACAGACGTTTTTGTTATCGTTTAGGCATTGTAGGACCAAAAAGGAGCCATTAACACTCTTGTTTTTCAATTGTCACTCTGACAAAATAAATTTTATATATGTCAATTTTTCGAGATTTTATCTTCCGTGGCACAATCTCACTCTGCGCGTGTGAGTTTATATCCATTGTGGACTTGACGCGTGGCCAAAGAACAAAAATTGCAAAAAATACACATAATATATTTTAATAGAATGACAATTAAAATGCAACAATGATAATTGACCATAGGTACATGATATTTATTGCAATTTTTCCGATCAATGGAAGCTTTTATTAATTTATATATATAAATGTATAATTATATTTAACTTATTATCTATTTACATTCATATATAGAAAATGTGACCGAGGTCATAAGTTTAAATTCCGACACTTCTAGATCTTGTCTTTGTTTAGGGTGATTTACATTCAAAGACTATTAGTTGCATGTTCTGCCGCCGTTAAAGAAAATAATAAAAAATTATTTTTATATTTAAATCTTAAACACACAATGTTAGTACATGTTTAATGGGTGTGACTTAATAGGTTTATGAACAGCTTCTCGTATTGTATGCGAAATACTTGCTTTTCGAATACGATATTCCGATCATATATTAGTTTAGGTCATATGAAATTTGTAACGAAATAATATGAGAAGACAATTCCAATTTCAAACAATAAATTTAAGAAAATAAAACTTGAAAAATAAATAGGAATAAGGACTAGAGGGACAACATGATTAGTGGCCAATAAATTAAATTAGGGTAGGTTGAGGTAGAGTTGACAAAAATTAATACGACACAAACCCAATACGAAATAATTGTGTATGGATAAAAAATTTTGACTTAATTATTTATATAGATCAATACGAATCCGACACGTACGGTAATAAACATGTCGGGTTAAAGTTAAAACCACCAACTCGAATCCGCCATGTATATGTAAAATAATTTTAGTCTAATATTTTTTTCTTTAAAAAATAGTCTACATATTAATTTAAATTGAGCAAAATCTTAAAATAACCCAACCAAGTTCCTTACACATTAATAGAGCCAACAAAAACTAACACGACACGACAATTCGACATGAATCTGATACAAAATAATTAAATTTGAAGCAAAGAATTTGACCGAATTATGCATACGGATTAATACAAAGCTAATAAGATAATAAATAAGTCCGGTTAAAATCGAGTAAATTTACCCATGTTAAAATTTAACCTGACACAAACCCAAAGACCTATTTCCAGCTATAATTGGGGGTGAAAGATATGAGATGATGAGGTTTTGATTGTATCAATTCCATCTAAAATTGATTTGGATCTTATGGATCGATCATGCAAGACTTGTACAACAAATTATATCCTCCACCGAAATTACGAATGGTGCTATTGTCGGGCCATTCCTGAGTTTTAATGTTACCCTAGGCCAAAAAAATAAATTAAAAATGCCCTTGTTTAGTTTTATTTTTTTATTTTTTATTTTTTTTTATAGATAAATGGTATAAAAATAATATATTTTTAGTATTTATTTATTTTTGGAATATTTTTTGCTCGGTTTGGTTTTGTGTTTTAACTGTATTTTGGATTTGTTTGTCCACATTTTATTTTATATTTATAATTTTTTTTATTAAAAAATATTATTATTTTATAAAATACTCCTCCGGCCCAGAACTATAGTCTGAGTTGTTTTTTATACGGAATATTGATATTATATTGGTAATGAGTAAAAAGTATGAGTAAAATACTTTTTTGCTCTTGTGAGTGTATTAGTGTAAAAATAGTGGTAATTGTGTAATAATAATGAAAAAGTAAGTGTACTTTTATAGTGATATAATTATTTATGAAAATGAGACTATTGTTTTGAGACGGACAAAAATGGTAAACATGGCTATTGTAATGAGACGAAGAGAGTAATATATTTAATTACTGTTTACATCAATATTTAAATAAAACAACTAAGATAAAAATATAAAAAAACATATGTAATTTATTATTATACATATGTTTATAATATTTACATAGATATATATATACTTCTTCCTCTGTCATATTTACCCCATCTGGGCTCGATACAAAAATTAAAATTTTTTTTTTTTAATTAAAGTAATAGAAAAAGTAAAATGATAGGTAGAGTATTTTTAAAAATTTAGTTGGTAATTAAAGAAAATAAAGAGAGATAATACAATAAAATTAGTCATAATTAAATATTAGTTTTTTTGAAATTTTCAAATATAGTAATAACATAAATTTAACGAACGAACGAAAAAAAAAATTGTCAGACAGAGGAAATATATAATTTTTCATAAAAGACGACCTAAAAGCATCGTCAAAATTATGGGACGAACTCATGACCATAAAGTTATAGGTTTGTACAAATGAAGATGTCATAGGTTTGTATATATATTCAGCTAGACCGGGAGACGTCGGATTTCTTTATATAGGTCTGTAAATTTATTTATTTATTTTTTAATAATATGGAAACCCGCAGCCGCTACTCTGCAGATGCCCTTTGGTAAACCCTCGGCTGAACCTAATAGTCTGCAAACTAGGCCGACAAGGCAAGTCATACTAAGCGAACCGTGTGTAGCAGGCAAAATCTGGAGGCATAGAGATTTAAACCTTTGACCTTCCGGTCACGAGTTATCCCCACACCACTAGACAGGGACGGAACTACACTAGGACTTGAGGTCAATTTGACCCCAAGCCAAAAATTTTTATAATTTTTTTTAGTATTAAAAATATTAATTTTTATGTATTTATATACAATTTATTCCCCTAAAACTATTTAAATTAATATATAATTATTATTTATTTAAGTTTATTAGCTAAATATTAAATAAATTATAACATTTTATTCCTCCAGATTTAGATGCTAGTTTCGTCGCTGCGACAATTGTTACAGTATCTGTACATTTATTTTTCCCAGGGGGTTTGGTGCATTGATACAATACGATTATTGAATACAGATAAATTATTTCAAAATGTACAAGCAGTGGTCCAACTTACGAATATATATAGTACAGCTCGTGGCCTAAAAATATTAGATAGAAATTGTACGGATGCATTTTAAAAACGAGTTAAAATATGTTTGTATACGTAGAAAGAAATATTTTATTTATTTTTGGAAAAAATTACAAAATATAATATATGTAAATTCAATTATCATTTCTATTTTTCAATTACCATTCTAACCAAATATATGTTGCAGCGGCATAATTTTTCTATTTCAGTATATTGACCATGTATAAATTTCTATTTCAAATTCACTTTCAATGTTAATATATATATATATATATATATTTATATCAAATTAAATGAATTTGGCTAAGGTATAGCTTTTAAAAGATTGAAGCACATATTTTAAATTATTTTTGAATTAAATATATCATATCATATTCCCAAATTGGTCAAACACCATCTCACTCATCTCATTTAATTAAAAAGAAAAATTGCAAAAAGGAAAAAAAAATCATATGTTGGTCCAAGTATGAGATTTGTTCACTTTATATTTTTTGCAATTATGTTTTTATATTAAGTATGAAAAATCATAAATATAATATAAAAATAATATTTTGTATTGAATTGCTGACTTTTCGTGAACGACTAAAATATACATATTATATATATTGTGCTAATATATATATATTAATAATTATAAATAATCGTACCACTTAATAAATATTATGTTACCTCCTATCTATAAAAAAAAAATATTTGACAAAAAATTAAAATGGTTTCTTTTTTTTTTTTTTTTTTTCTCAATACACCCACTCACGTTGGGATGTCAACCACTAGATCTATAAAGTTTTTATAGAAGTCACAGTAGTTAGCTCTTTCTATAATAAAAATTATAAAAAATTACTTACAACTTCTCTATAATTTCAAAACTCATCGTAAATTTTCGTATATTTTAAAAATTGCATAGTGTTCTTTTATATTTTTAAAAATATTATATTAAATATCTTTTTACATTTTTTGTGTGACGATAAGTCAATTTTTCAACTATATTTTTTGAATGACGGGGTTTCATGCAACGTTTTTTAAAATATAAAGAAATATCATGTAATTTTTAAAAGATAAGAAAATTTTACGCGAAGTTTCAAAACCACCTGGAATTATGGACAATTTTGCCATAAAAATATAACTTGTACTATATAGAAAGTTATAAATAAAATGCTCGCTCCGTCCAGAAGTATTGTATCGGTTTTACCTTATTTGGTTGTCATAAATATATCGATTTTTTTAAACCATATTTCAAAACTAATATCCTACAATTTAATGTATTTACAATAATATAACTTAAAAAAAAAGAAAAGAAAAATTAAAAGCAAGCATAAGTCCTAAGGGTATATTTTCTTTTACTCAACACAATTATTTTTATACATCAAACAATAATATTTTTTAAAATTTGTGCAAAAAAATAAAATAAATAAATTGATACATAACAAAGGAACAAAAAGAGAACTATAAGCATTTTTTTTTTACAGCTTAGCACATCATTTGCTATATGTGTATCATTTTCCGTCTGTCAAATTTATATTTTTTTTTTCATTTTTTAGTCTATTCATTAAATTTATTTCATTACACATTTTAGCAAATAAACAAATAAATATTTAATTATTATTTTTCATTAATGGACACTTATTTACTACACCAATATCACTATTTTTATCAGTTTCTCTTCTTATTTTTTAATTTCTAATTAAATTTTTAAAAATACCCTCAATTATCTTTTAATTTTTATCACTTATGTAATAAAATATATTTTTTTAAATTTCCGTATTAAACTCAAATATTCTAAATTCAACGAACCGGAGGAGTATTATAATCAATTATTAAGTCAAATATGCATTTTCATGTATAAAATACCGTATCATAAATTTACAATTTTTTGTTGTGTGTGTGTGTGTCTTTTTTTTTTTGAAACCACAGTAAAAAATTTTATCCAACATATGCACACACACCCACCCACCTAGGATTGAATGGATGCAAATTTTTGTTTAAATAATAGTTTGATTACTTCATATTTTTATTATTTACCAATTTTTTTAAGAAACACAAAAGACCATAAAAGCACAAGCAATAACGTTTTTAGGAGACTACCTCTTCATATTTTTACTATTTATGAAAAAATTTAGTTCAAAAATATCAAATTGAATACTTATTTTTTATCTTTTTTATTATATTAAAAATCAATTTAAATCTAAAAGATTACATCAACGATTTATTTATATCCCATCATACAACTATTTCAATTTAAAACTTTTATTATTTAAATCTCAAACTCAAAATCCAAACCAGCGAAAAAAATAAAAATGCCCTTCAAGTTTCTTCCATAAGAACCCCTAAGCTATACTCAATTTCTTTCACCATAGCTTCTTCAACTCACTTTCCATCTTAAAAAATGATAATGAAACTATTTTCCCTCTCTTTCCTACTCCTCAATATCATCCATGGAGTTTTTTCCCAACCACCTCCGTTGCAGGACTCCAACGGAGACTTGGTCACGGCTCAACACGAGTACTACATCTCCAACGCCGGAGCAGGTTTCCACGGCGGAATCGGACTCCCCGAGTGGGCGGGAACAAGATGCCCCGCCAACATCATTCAAATGGGGTCCGAGACTCAGCCTGGCCTCCCGGTGACTCTCCATCCGGTGATCCCACTCCCAAAATTCCTCCCAATCTACGCGAATCTTACCCTAGTCCGCATAAGTTTCTCAGGATCGGTCACTGGCTGTCTGGAGGGCGAGGGCTATTGGAGAGTCGAATATGTTGAAGAGGCTCAGAAAACCCTTGTTGTGGCTGGCACATTGTCGGAGGTTCAATTATCGAGTCAGTTCATGATTCAGCAAACCGGGGGATGGAATAATAATGTCTACACTTTTGTGTCGTGCGCGCACCTTAAATGCCGCGATGAAATTGGGCTTTACTCGATGGGCGGTCAGCAACATCTGTCGGTTATTTATCCCAACGAGTTGCCGTACACATTCAAGTTTGTTAAGAAGGATGCGGGGAACGGTATTCGGCTGCCTAAGTGAACTCAAGTCGTGATGAAAGTAAAAAGGTCCCGAGAAGAAAATAATCCTATCAAATTGTCGTAATAATAATAAGGTTAAAAGCTGTAATGCTCTATGTATGTTTGCTTTCTCCGTCTCACGACAATCATAAATAAAATCGTGCATTGTATGGATTGTGTAATAATTCGCTCTCCTTGTACTCTTTAATTTGCCTTTTCGTTTACATCTTTTCTTCGATTATTATTCTAATAATAGTAATTGGGACAGAACTATTAAAGGGCTTGGGGTCAGCTGCTCCCTCAGACCATCTTCAACCATCCGCTCTATTTTTGCAGTTGTTACAGTAAAAACGCAGTTATCTAAAGTAATTTTATTCCAATCATAAACTTCAATTTTTACTATAAAAAGTATATTCCTATATATTCCTCTTTTATATTATTTTATATAATTTTTCATATTTATAAATTACACCTCAACTTTAATTTATTTTTACATTAGATCCATACACATATAATTTATATTACTTTTCAAGAGTAAAATTATATATCAATTTAGAAAATAAAATTATATTACTTTCCAAAAACTAAAATTATATCACTTTTAAAAAATAAAATTATACATTATTTTTCAAAAAAAATAAAATTACATACAACTTTTTAAATATAAAATTATATATCATCTACTAAAAAAATTAAAATTACACAATACACCCAAAAAATATCAAAAATATAAAAAACACCACAAAAACTCACGGGGGGAATTTGGGGTTGGGTTGGAGCCCCTGTGCAGTGGGTTGGAGATGATCTCAAAACCAAAATTTTTTTTTTCTTTTTTATTGTAAAATTTTATATTTATATATATTCTAAATAAATTGCCCCTAAGTTTCAAAAGAATGTATTTTAAACGTAAAATTTTATTTTATCTCATGTTCTTATAATTTTTAATTTTTATTTAAAAAAAAATGAATGGTCGGTTTTAATCAAAAAACAATAGTTCAATAAGTTAAAATTAAAATCAAACCATAACAAAATTGAGTGACTAGACAGCTCCACCCCCAAAGTTCGGAGGCTGGTTCCGTTTTGCCGCAAATATATAATTACATATCTTATAATACTTCCACTTTATTTTTAACCACCCACTTTATATTAATATATCATTATATTTTAACTCATGTTTAAATGAATGGATCCGATATATTAGTATTTCCAATAATATTTAGTCACACTTATCACAAGCTGTGTTTTTATATATAAATTTGGACGACTATTTGTACATTTTGAAACGATGGTACAATCGAATCGTCTGTATTCAATAATTGTATCAACACACAAGACACGTGGGAAAAATAAATGGTGTGGTGGTTTATATATTTATCTTTATTTTTTGGATATGTAATTTTTCTAATAAGTATATATTGAATTTTTATATATAAAAGTTATCTCTAAACTTATTTTTTATTTACAGCCAAATATAAAAAAATTATTTTTGATTTAAAAGATTAACATGTATAATGTAAGCACCTGTTAATGGGAGTTTTTATATGTGATAAATTGTAAAAATCCCGTTTATCAATTTTGGCATATGTTACTCTCTTTTTCTTGGGTGTGTTTTCCACGAAAACAACAAAATTGTGCAAAGTGCTCTTATCGGTGCGGAATGTGCAGGTTGGTTGCATTGCAATTTTGTCGTGTATCATCTACTCTTTGGAAGAGAAAATAAAACATATATGAAGTAGTCGATGAGATGACTAGAATGTCTAGAAAATACTCTATAGTATTTTGGTGCAAATAGAATTAATTGTGTTACTTTACACAGCTAACTCCGAGGCTGTATGATCAATCTTCGGTATAGAGTTGGTGAGAGAGTGCAACTGAGAGAAGAATTCTAGTGAGAGAAAGGTAATTTCAACTTTGTGCATCTGATTCTCAGCGTTTTAAAGGTGTATTCAAAGTTCTAAGATCTTCGAAAATCCATCAAAAGAAGGAGAAATCGGAAAACTAACCAGAGTGTCAACCAACTCATAGATACCCTTGATCTTCTCAACTAGATTGGAAATTTGCAAAGTATTAACAGTCGGTTACCTGTGTAGGATATTGCAACGTAAATAATGAGAGAAGTTATATATGTTAGGGACTGTTTGGTGGTTTGAGTCTTTGTAACTTTATAATAGGTGACAGTGGACAAACTTCCGGATTGATATTTAGGTTATTTATAGCCGAACTAGTTCAACAAGCACCTTGTGTCATTTATGATTTTGCATGCATTTACATTCATTACTTCAACACTAAGTGTTTCTCTTTTGTCATTTGATCAAATTTCATTCCATTTTCACCTCCAAGCACATGGACAACGATGTTACGAACCATACGATGAAATTGAATGAAATTTTATCAAACGATAAAAAGAAAAACAACTATACTATTGTGATGCATGTGAGAGGTGAGAGTTCATGAAAACTCCGGTAGAATTTATATATATATATATTAAATATTTACTTATTATAATATAATTATATTAATTAATAATATTATAGATAAACTTTGAACATTTCAGTTTTATTCTTAATCATACAATTATGTTATATAGATATTAAAATTTTAATATATTACATCTCATTTATTTATTATACCATAAATATATTATGATATAATAGTGTCGCAGTGAAATTTTTCTGCTTTTGTTACTTTTGTAATTAACCTCCAACTCCAGCTTGCATGGAAGATTAAAATATATCATATATTGTTATGAAGTTTGGTATGGTATGATGCCGAAATTTACAATATACAAAATTTTGTTATTTTGGTATTTTTCTCATCGCTAAATGCAAATAAATATTTGCTATAATCATGTTACAAAATACTGAAAATAAGCTTTTGCAATATACATATTCTAAAATCCAAAAATAAAATAATCTTGGAAATAAACATCTTCAATTTACATGGATGTAAACATCTACAATAAAAATATATAAAACTAAATAATTACTATGTATTTATAAAATTATAAAAGTAATACGGTGGAGGTGATGATAACTGATGTTAAAAGAAGTAACTTGAATATTGATTCGACTATGACGTAGATAGGAGAGATAAAAAAATAATAATTGTAATACAGTAGAGTCATTCACCATAACAGATGTTCTAAGCTATCGGTGATACTTAAAATATCTCAGTCCCTCTCACGATTTAAATATGCGACGAATATAAAAGTAAAAGAAAAAGACAAAAATACCCTTCAAGTTTCTTCTATAAAAACCCTAAAGCTATACGCCATTTTCATCGTCCAAACATCCAAACCTTCTTCAATTCACTTCTAATCTTAAAAATGGTAATAAAACTATTTTCTCTCTTCTCTTTACTCCTCATACTCATCCATGGAGTTTCCGGCCAACAAGACGATGATAACACACCGGTGCTCGACTCTGATGGAGATGCGGTCAACTCCTCGACCGAGTACTACATCTCTTACGCCGGAGCAGGTTTTCGTGGTGGAATCGGACTCCCCTGGGGGTCTAAACTCAGATGCCCCGCCAGAGTTATTCAAATGCCGTTCCGGACTCAGATTGGTCTCCCGGTCGCTGTCAGGCCTACGCTCCTCGAGAGCCCATTCTGGCCGCCGTCGCCGCTTCCTATCGTATTTACAGTTTATGTGAATCAGAGCGTCGAAATTAGTTTCTCAGAATCAGTCACCGGCTGCCCAGATGGCCAGGCCTTGTGGGATGTCGAATTTGTCCCGGAGGTTCAGAAAGACGTTGTGGCAGGCACATGGAATCAACAAAAGAGTGAGTTCAAGATTCTGCAGACTGGGAAAAATAATGTCTACACCTTTGCATCGTGCGCGCGGTGGAGTCCATGCCGCGAGCTCGGGCTTTACAGGATGCGCCGTCGGCAGCATCTGTCGGTTAACAATCAGCCCAACGACTTGCCCTACACGTTCCAGTTTGTTAAGAAGAATCCAGCAAATGGTGTTGAGCTGCCCAAGTGATGAACTCAAGCTGTGATTATATATCGAATGCTAATAATAATAATAAGAATAAGAATAAGAATAATAAGGTTGAAGGCTGTGTTGTTGAGTGATATAAGAATGCTCTATGTATGTTTACTTTCACTGTCTTAATTAGAATCGACAATAATCATGAATAAAATCATAAATTGTATGGTTTGATTGTGTAATAAATCACTGTCGTTGTCTTCTTCATTGTGCCTTTTCTTTTGCATCTTTTGTTAGATTATTATTCGATATAACGCTATTACTTATTTCATGTATAATCATGTACCACTACTAGAAAAAAAGCTGATAACTGCAGAAATTTATCGCAATTTTTAATTCGCAACGATTAAAAAGTCACGGAGAGTAATTTCTTGACAAATTTATATCATAACTTTTTGCTTTTAACTATTTCGTGAATAATATTTGCAGAAAAAAGTACAAATAGCTTTCACTATTTAAAATAATGATTTATCTAACAAAAATATATATTTCTATATCGTGACTTTTGACTATTCCTTAAAAAAATTGTCACGAAATTTTTTTGTAACTATTTTATGTTGCGGCAAAATTAACCAAAATACTTGCAACATGTTGAATATTGTCCCACATTGATAATCATGTGGGAACTCCCTTAGTTTATAAAGGTAAAGGTCACTCCACCTATCAACAATTGGTTATAAATTGAAAGTCCGGATCACTTCTTCACGGAACATTTTAAATTATTACTATTTTAAAATTTCTTACTTTATCATATATAGTAATGGAAATATTACTATTTTAAAATTTCTTTGACATTTTGAAGAGAATTAATTATTGCCAAACCTTGTGTCTGTGTTGTTTTGTGTGTGTGTGTGTGTTTTTCGTGTTTGGAAATGGACAGAACTCCGATGTTTCATAAAAAATGGTCCAATGAGTCAAAACCATTGTTTTCCATGATGTACAACGTTTTTTGGCCATCTGATTTCATTTAGGACTTCATCAAATAGGTGTTTTTCTATCTTCGGGTTCTGTAATTATTTTTATTTTTTGGGTTTATTTTTTGTTTTAGAGTTTCCGACACTATAAATACATTGGTTTGTGCTTTGTATGTGATTTTTGTGAATAAAAAACTTATTCGATAATTTTCTCTTCTTTAATTATCTCTATGGGTGTATAAATATTAGGGTAAACTGGTTTTTTTAGTCCCGTAACTAATCCCTTGTCATTTTAGTCCCGTAAGTAGAGCCTGTTGCAGACTAGTTCTATAAGTGAAAATTTTTTGCTGTTTTAGTCCTCCGGCGCTGGAGATACCCGCGTGGCTCACCGGAGGTGACGTGTCCGCCAGGTGTCGCTGACTTGGCGGACACGTGGATTTTTATTTTTTTTCATTTTTAAATTTTTTTAAAACTTATTTTTAATTTTTTTTAATTTTATTTGTATTTTTTTATTTGGTACAATTAAAAAAATTAAAAAAATTTAAAAAAAATTGAAAAAGAAAATAAATAAATCCACGTGTCCGCCAGGTGTTGTTGACCTGGCGGGACACCTGGCGGACACGTCATCTCCGGCGAGCCACGCGGGTGTCTCCGGCACCGGAGGACTAAAACGGCAAAAATTTTTCACTTATGGGACTAGTTTGCGACATGCTCCATTTACATGACTAAAATGATAAAGGGATCCAATTACGGGATTAAAAAAAACAGTTTACCCTAAATATTATTAGTGGGTTTATATGGATGGGGTTTTGGTTTTACCATTTCTACTATTAAATATTTCATTTTCTTTCTAAAATTATTACATTCTGATTATTTTTCATACAAAATATCATATTCAATCGATAATTATTTTATCAAAAAAAATAGTACTAAAACCCAACACATTTAGTATCCGTACGTTGGAGTGTTCATTGAAATAATGTGACAGCAAAACTTTCATTAAACTTTATCTAAATCAACAAAATGATATAAATGAATTTTTGGAATACTAGAAAGACTTACCAAGGGATTTTCAGATTATAAAACAAATTTGAAACCTAAACAAGTGATAGACATTGTTAGAAAGAAACACGTATAATAATTTACATACACAAAATTTGTATCCATAAGAGTTGGGTGTTACACCTAAATCTAGGACTTACTACTCCCCTTGCTATCAACTACTCTTTTCTAAAAGCTTTGTTGGGTTTTGTACGGATAAATAGGGGTGAATAAAATATTTTAAAATCCGAATATCTTATTTAAATCAAACCAAAATAAAATTGGGATCAGATTTTTAAGATTTTTGGATTAGATTGGATTAATTTGAATAAATTTTTCCTAAATTTTGGATTTTGAAATTGGTATCGGTATACTAAATATCCGAATAAATCGACAAATCCAAAATTATTAGTAAAATAAACTACAAGACAGAAAAGGAAATTGGGGCGGAAGAAACAAAATCAAAACCCCAACTATTATATTTAAATAGTGTGGTATCAGTCGCGGTTTCGACATATCCGCTACAAAGTCATGTCGCCACACCTATGATAACCCAGAAAAAAATGACTTAATGCGCCGAGCTGCACAACAAATAAAACCCCAATAAAATATTGATGCTAAAATCGGCCAAAAAAATCAAATAGAATATATTATAGCACCAAATTTTGTTGTGAAAATAATAGGGAGAAAAACACATGAGAACACTAAGAATTAATTAACCAAATTTGATCAGAATGGCTAGGTATTTGCACTCATAATTTTAAGGTGTTAATTACAGAAAGACTACATTAAATATATTCATATGCTTAGGCCAAAAGTCCCGTACAAGTCAGCAAAATGGCAATAGTACCTCAATGACTTAGGGTCATAGTAGACACAAAAATTTAAGAGTAATATAATTAGTATATAATTAATAATATATTAGTAAAATTAATATAATATAATACAACTAATTAAATATTAAGATTAAGATAACTAATTAATCTAATTAAAATTAAAAAAATTTAAAATTTAAAATATGGTTAAAGTGTGTAATATTTTTTTTATAAAAAAAATTAAAAATGACTTGACACGTTGGACAGACAAAGATTAAAAATGTAACATTATATGTGAGACGAATAAAGTATGCTTAACACTGGCTCGTCTCCTTCAACCGTTTTTCCAGAAAAGATTTCGACATTCTGAGAAGAACTTCGTTTTATATTTAAGAACGTTGCGCCACGAACTGAAGGCACTATCAGAACATATTCGTTTTTACGATTGATTCCATGTGATTATACATAATTTTATTTTTTGATAATTGTTTGATATTTTTGCAGACATAATAATTTTCCAGCACGTATGCTATACTGAATAAGCATTGTAACTTTTTTTGTTAAATTTCATCTCTCCTAAAGGCAAGTTACACTAGACAAAGCATATGTAGCAGACAAGACCTGGAGGCGTTGCGAATTTGAACCCATAACATCACGGTCACGAGTTCAGCCCCCACACTACTAGGTCATCTCTTACAGGACTCATATCCCCTATTTTTGCAAGCGGATCATGTTGCTTTATATAGTAAATTATTCCTACATATCAACATATGTCTACAACTTTAAAACTCTTTCAAGTAGACTCTCAAATGAGTATTTACATACTATTGACATGAATAATCTAATTAATTCATTTAAACTACACACAAATTTTGGAGTATCACCATTCTTGAAATCAACCCTAGAATATTTTCTGGCTAGGCCGTTCACTATTCTCATGCAACATCCTTGTAAGAAAATTTGCCCGCTACAACGTGTTAAGCCAACAAATTTCACCATTCCTATTATGCGGAAGAGGTTGCCAATCTAGCAAATGATTTGCAGCAAACTCAAACTTGCCTCTTAGAAGAACAGTAATCTACATTGTGGTAATGTGTGTCGATCTTTCTAATTTCAGAAAGTCTTTATCTTAACCCTTTGTATGCTAAGATTTTTGCAATAAAGTCTTCAAAAGAACACTTTTGCAATCTTGATTGCCATGAAACAACTCTTCCAAAGATATCGTAAAAGCTATTTCAACCAATTGCCCGAGCAATCTCTAGTTGCCTACACACCATAGCATAGTCTTGCCAAAACTGGTCAAACCATCGGTTTTGGCGCGCGCGTCGAGATATGTATGAAACTCAAACTCAACCTTAAGTCATACTTAGGGTTTGTTTTTTTTTACCTAAAAACCTCAAGTTTCTACTATTTCGACTCTATGTTTCACGAAAAAAATACATATTTTTTTCTCACAAACTATCTCATCATATATTATTTTAATACCAAACTCAAACCAATATTTTTTCAAACTCATCAAAAGAAACATACCAAATATTTAATTTATACCATGAAAACATTCATTTAAGTGTTGAAAAAGATCGATAATAAAAGAATCTTATAAGGTGTTTATTCCCTTTAAGTCCAAATTCTTTGATAATCTGTAAGCTTCCTTGCATTAGTTTTAACTCACTTGGGACTTATAAGGTGTGTAATTTTTCTTCACCACTTCCAATGTGGGACTTGGGTTTGCACCCCAACAATCCTCCCCTCAAACCAAGGACCAACCAATGGACCTTCCCTACCCACCTTGTACCGTCTATCACAAAGGTACCCGCTGCCTGACCACCTTGATCGGGACCAACCCGACACCGCCAGGAGATTTTCGACACAAGGCTCATCCGCAGGTCACGAGGGCGAGCCCACCACCACAACCAATGCCCAATGCCATCCAGTCCGCTTCACCATCTAACCGGGCTCTGATACCATTGTTGGGACTGGGTCAACTCAACACTAGTATGATATTGTCCGATTTGGGCTGAGCCCGCACGGATTGGTTTTTGGATATTCTCCAAAAGGCCTCATTCATCTGCGTACGTCATTGCATTCTCATCGCCTCTCGCCCTGCCGTCGGAGGAAGCACTGCAATACCGATTCACCAAAAATCCGGCGCCGCGGCGGCAAGCAGGCTCCGACCTGTGATAAATAGGAAGCTCCTAGGTCTTCAGGTTCAGATTTAATCAACTCGACGACGCCGGCATCGTTTTGCTTTTCCGGAACAAAGTGTACCTCCACCCTGACAAGGTAGTTGATTTGGTGAGGAGGGCAGTGCCATTGACACTATTGCCGGACGACGATCCATGTTGGGACGAGTTCAAGAAGTTGCAGGAAAAGAAGGAAGAGATCGACATGCTGGCGCACAGGCAGGTTCGTCGCATACTCTAGACGGGGCTGGGGCTTGCCGTGGCGCAAGCCGGGCTGTTCTTCCGCCTGACGTTCTGGGAATTCTCGTGGGACGTGATAGAGCCCATCGCCTTCTTCACAACAATGACGGGGATTGTAATAGGCGGCACAAGGTGGTGGGCTCGCCCTCGTGACCTGTGGATGAGCATTGTGTCGAAAGTCTCTTGGCGGTGTCGGGTTGGTCCCGATCGAGGTGGTCAGGCAGCAGGTCCCTTTATGATAGGCGGTACAAGGTGGGCAGGGAAGGTCAATTGGTTGGTCCTTGGTTTGAGGGGAGGATTGTTGGGGTGCAAACCCAAGTCCCACATCGGAAGCTGTGAAGAAAAGTTTCACACCTTATAAGTCCCAAGTGAACTCCACTAGTACGAGGCCTTTTGGAGAATATCCAAAAACAAATTCGTGCGGGCTCAGCCCAAAGCGGACAATATCATACTAGTGTTGAGTTGACCCAGTCCCAACAATGGTATCGGAGCGGACCTTGACCCTGGTGGAGAACAAAGCGACAAAGTGGGCATGTCTCGAGTCAAGGAGCATATCGGTGGGCACGTCAAAGATGATCAGGAGGATCATGTCCTAAGGTAATTGGACAATCCGACGTTGCCGAGCACGTCAAGGAAGAGCATGTCCTAATGTAACTGGACATTCTAAGGAGGGGGAGTATGCTCGACGTTGCTGAAAGGCCAAGAGGGCTGAGCTTTGTTCGACGGATGTCCCGGAAGGTGTGGAGATGCGCAATAGAAGTTGGGTCGCACATGGATTATGGCAAAAAGACCTCGCTGGCTGTTGATGAGCACCAAAAGAATGGTATGCAGGAAAAGGTTCGGCGGAGGCATACCGATGGTACAAGAAACAACGGCAGTGCACTCAAGTAGCGTCGCACGAGGGCGTTTGCGACTTGAAGTGGAGGAGTTTGTCATGGGCTGACATTCCTGCCCCTGGTTCTCGGCCATAGTCCATCCCATGTGTGCGAGCCCTTGTCCTGTACGACCGACTAATGACCCATATCTTTGTGCAAGTACGTGTTTCGCATGATTCCCCATACTGTATGGTATATCCCGGGCGTGTTGCGCACAGGGGACGGCTGGTCTGGGCTTCAGCGCAGGCATGGCCTAGGTGCCGGGCGTCTCAGCTTCCAGACACGTTACACAGTTTTTAATAAAAAAACAATAATTTTGATTTCGACGGTGAGATCCACGGTTGGGTTTTATATGAATTTTAGTTCAATAAACTTAATATTTTATTTATTTTCTAATTTTTATTTAGTTTCATTTTTAAATAAAAAATTTTATTTAAACATGTGTATATTATTTTCTCATTTAATATAACTTATTTTTTCTTACAGCAGTAAATCTTACTTATTAAATCATTATAATTCATTTCATAAGCTTAAAAAAATATATAAAATGATAAAAAATATCTTTTTAGTTTTTAAAAATAAAAAAGTATTAACATATGATATATTTAATTGAAAATTATATTTTGTCTTTATAAGTTTACAAAAATTTAAAAATATATATTAAAGGCATAATTTAAAATTTTAACATATAAATTATAATCTTCTTAAATTGTATTTATTTAAGCTACAACATATTTTATACAATAATTACTTGTTTAATTCTTACTTTAAGTTGATTTTTTTTTTTTTTTTTATACATTTAAAAGTGTATATGATTCAAGTTCATAAAGCATTTAAAATTTTAATTTATAATCGTGCCACGTTTTTTTTTTTTTTTTTTTTTATTTATTTGCAATTCATTTAGTTTATAGGAAACAATTCTATTCACCTACAATTTTATTAGTCCTGTTTTAATAAATAATGACTAATTTATCATTTTCTTTTTACTTCTTTAGTGCACATTATCTTTTTATCAAATTTTTAATAAATTTTTTATAATACTGTTATTATATTGTTTATCTTCTCCATTTGTATATTAAAATATTATTATTTGTTAGTTTTTTTTTTTGTTTTTTTTTATAACGTGAAAATCTGTAGCCGCTACCCGAAAGTGCGCACGTAAATCTCCGGCCGAACCTAATACCCTGGTAATTAAGCCCGACAATGCAAATCACACTAGGCAAACTATGTGTGACAAATAGACCTGGAGGCGTCGGAGTCATTATTTGCCGTCTTTGTTCCAAAGCAAAGTGGTATAATTAGCCCGGATAGAATGAATAATAATTTATTTCAACTAGAAAATAATAACAAATAAAGACAACACCCAATCGTTTGTCCTTCGAGAATAATAATAATAATAATAATAAACCCTTCATCATAAAAATTATGCCCATATCATTGGACTATCATTGGACAATAATTTTAATAAAAGTAAGTAAAAATAGTTACTTTTTATATTAATAGTAAAAATATAAAGGTGGCATATCTTTTTAATGAAAAGGAAAATGAGAATATTTTTTTTATAACAATTGAAAAAAAAATAATACTTCCTTCGTTTAAAAATTATAATCCTATATGTGTTGGATACAAAGTTTAAAGAATAGATATTATATTGATAGTCGGTAAAAAATATGAGTAAAAATTTTTTTTTTGCCTTTATGAGTGTATTAGAGTAAAAAGAAGTGACAGTTGTATGCTAAATAATTTTATGATGATATGAGTATTTATGAAAATGCGACTATTGGTTTGGAACGGACAAAAATGATAAATAAGACTATATTGTATCGAGAGATGGAGTATTATTAAATTTAATCGGCAGATGGAGTAATAAATTACAACATAAATATTATAATTTTTAGAATTGTTTTTGTTTATTTATTTTTGATTGTTGGACCACCCATATATTAAAGGAAATTTTAGCCTATATCTTTCAATAGATTACTTAAATAAAACTTTATATTATTAGGCCAAATTAATTTACTGTTAAATTAACATTTTAAATTAATAAATAAATATAGTACAATCCGAAACAACAAAAGAAACAAACTTGTCATCGACTCACACAATAAAAAAGATAAAACGTGTAATTGGTCCCCTCAATTAGGTATATAAATAATCATGCATAAAGAATATAATATTTCATGGTGTGACAAAAAATAAATTTAATTCAAATATAGTATGCATATTCGAATTGTTTGTACAACTCCATTTATGGTGTGCTATCTAAGTCAATTCTTACAATATAATATTTCCTCAATTAGCCGACAATAACATATTTTGCTATTTAGGACGTCCTTTATACAATAATTGTGTTTTTATAGTAAGTTTGGACAACAAAATATTAATTAAAAATCTTACTATTTCAAAATAAAATCGTATATTCTTTCCGTATAACTAAATTATGAAAATATTCAATTTTTAGTTATACGCTAAATTTACATTTTATTTATAGTAAAATATTTTATTCAATCATAATTTCATTACTCATATTTTAATAAATAATAATAATGTTGCCATTAGTTTTTTTTCAACTTATACCATCATTTTTTTAAACTCATATAAATTTTCTATAATACCTCGAGTTTATATTTTATCTTTCTCATTTTACTTTTTATCTATCTACTTTAATATTATAATATCATTATTTTTAAATTTTTGTATCCGACTAAAATTACATAATTTTTTTCCGGACCGAAGGACTACTAAAATATCATTTTTCAACATGTATATTTCTTATTAAGGGTATGAAGCAATATAAAATTTGAATTCGAGAGTAAAAGTTTATAGGTATCATTTACTACCCCTAAATAAATCTTTAGGTTTATTTGATTATATTTTGAAATTAATTTGAAATGAAATGTTGAATTGAGGTTTTTTTTTTATATTATTTTCTTTTATTGGAGTTTTGTTTTGCTTTTTTTGTTTTGGTTTTTCTTCAAATAGTTGTACTGATTGATATTTCATGTGAAAAATAATTTATTTTTATAAGAAAACACAATTTTTATCTAATAAAAAAAAAATTAAAACCAAAATTAAAAAAGAAAAATGATCTTTGTTACAATTTTTGTACTATACACAATTTACAAAACAATACATTTCTTATTTTTATTGGAAAAAAATATTCAAATTAATAATTAGAAATAGCAGGCATTAAATGGTCATATATGTGATAATTGTTTGATTTTAATTGAATTCTACCTAATATGTGTTATTTATTTTTGACACGCAAGAAAAAAGTATCAAAATTTGTGAATTTGGAGAAAAATAAAATAAAATAATAGCAAATGACCACCTAGTTAATCATGATCATGACTAATTCCACCCTTATGACATGAAAAATTAATAAAAAGTCTAAAAGTCCAATTATTGCAAAAAATAGAATTAGGAAAAAAAAAAAAAAAGGGTGCTACACGTTTTGAGTAAGAGGACAGCCAGAGCATTAACGCGCAGGACAAAAGTAGAGTGACTAATTCGTAAATCGCGCAAGAGCAAATCGACCGTAAGATTTTCCTTTAGTGCCAAACTATTATTATGTTTTTTGTGTGTTCTTCGCTATTTTGTTGAGTAAATACTTTTTTTTTTTTTTTGTTTGAGACTATTATAATATTTTGATGCTTGTGTTATGGATATTTTTTATTATTTTATAAAAGCAATTTTTTATTATTAGTATTTGCTTAATTCTGAAAATAATGTTTATAATTTTTGGATTGATTAGAAATTTTGTTGCAACTATTTAATTCTGTTTAATAATCGATGATCAATTCGAATAGGATATTTTTAGTTATATTCGCATTTGAGCAAGTGACAATCGAGTTGAATAGTTCTTTATTGGGGGTTAAGCAATCAAATTTAATTGCTTCTCTTAGGCAGTAATTATTTTGAATTGAGTTTTCCTATATTGGAATGCAGTTAGGCAATAATTCACACGGACATACCTATGTTTATTACGTTAATAAAGTGTAGTTAACGAACATACTTTAATTACCTATATTGTAAAAAAAAAAATTGATTGTCAGTGCTGCTGGTTAAAAATTATAATCAATTTATTGATACTTCAATGAAAACTAACTTCATTAGATTGATGAGAAGAGCAAGACTTTCCCTTTGATATGCATTCATCAATTAGTTTAATTGTTTTGTTATTTTATCTTAGTAGATAACAAAAAAAAAAAAAAAAAAAAAAAAAAAAAAAAGATCATCTTTTTCATTTGTCTATGAGAGTATATACCTAAAACATCTTAAATTCATTATACATCCCAAATACATAGGCTTATTACGTGTGACACGGCCACATTTTGTTTATTATTATTAATTCATTTATAACAGTTAAGCATGATTGATTATAAGCCTCCCCACGGCTATAAAAGGAGCACATATTTCCCTATATTCTTACAACCTAAAACCCTAAAACTCTTACAACCTTAAACCCTAAAAAATTCTTAATAACAACAATGAACTCTCTTACAGTCCCATGCTTCTTTCTCTTCTTCCTTTTCCTAAGTGTAGCTGCCCAAGATATAGCTGTGCCGGTGCTCGACTCCGATGGAGACGAGCTCCAAGCCGATCAGAAATACACGGTTACTCATGTTACTCAAGTCGCGGGGACTAAAGGCGGCCTTTCTCTCGAATACAGTGGACCTAGGTGCCCGGCTTATGTTACCGCAGAAGCCCGCGGGGTTATAGGGATTCCAATGATATTTCACCCTGTGAATTGTGATGAAGGCCCGATTTATGAGTCGGCCACTGTATACATAAAGTTCACTTATAATCGTGTCTGTACCGAAGTTTCTGCCGTATGGAAAGTGGATGACTATGTAGACGAGTCGACAGGGTTGTACTTTCTCATCGCCGGAGGAACCATCGGCGACAAGAGAAGTCAATTGAAAATCGTGAAATCTTTGAAGGGAGACGAGGGCTACAGGTGTTTTAAATTAAAGCGTCTTGTATTCTTAAAAAATTTCAATGGTCGAGTTTTTAGGATATTTTTTGTTTGCGGTCTCATAGGAGTCTCGCACTATTTTGTGTACTAAAAAATAATAATATTTTAATATAAAAGTAAATTAGGTAAAAAGTAAGTGAACGATATTATAAAAAATTTATTAAAAAGATAATAAAAAAGAGTGGGACGTGTAGAAATCGCATTGAAAAGTTGGTTATGATTTTTTCAAAATAAAAGTAATAGTTAATACCCTTTTTTTTTTCTTTTTTTTGAATTATTATGAATAAATTGTTTATGAGTTTGGCAAAGCGACAAAAAAGACAAACTGACATAATCATTTCAGATGGAGAAACTATATTACTCCCTCTATCGTGTAAATCTATGTTCAAATACTCACAACCAATTTTAATAAAAATAAATAATAATTATTACTTTTTGCATTTTATAGTAAAAAACATTAAAAAAAAAACTATACTAGTACCTTTTTACTCAGAAGGAAATGATAATATTTTTTTTAGCAATCTAAGAAGAAAAATAAACATAAATTTGCATGCGGAAGAGAGTATAATAATACAAGTTCATTTTTCAATTAAAGCAACCTTTTAAATATCAATTTACATCGACTTGAAATTTTTTATTTTTAATTTAATGTGCACTTAATGTGTTGCGAAAAATTTCTCTTCAACAGCTTTGTTTCGTGCGGTTTGAGCGAATGCACGAGTATTTTTGAGTATTCTGATAAGAATCTGACCCGGTTGGCTCTTGGCAACGATGAGGATGCTGCGTCAATAGTGTTTCACAAGTATCTTCTAACCTCAACCTCCTCTATCATGTGATATGAATATGGAAGATGGCCGAGATCGTGGACAATGAATAAAAACACGTTGTAATAATGTTTGTTGTAAGATAATTAAGTACCTGTGTGACAATAATCTACCGAAAAGGTAGGGTTGAGTGTATTATAAGGTCTAAATTCGAACATTCTTGGTATGGTATATATGTTCATAACCATATGTTGAATATTCGGTATGTGCAATTTCATTGTGAGTGATTTTCTAATGCTCTACTTACGGAGCAAATGAATATGCTATATGTGCAACTAGTCTTACTTCTTGAGTCGAATATTTGATAGGGTGAGCCCCGTGACGAAACTAATATCTAAATCCGGAGGGAGCAAAAAATTATAATTTATTTAATATTTAACTAATAATTTTTTTAAAAATAAAAATAGCAAATTGTATATAAATACATAAAAATTAATATTTTTAACATTAAAAAAATTATAAAAAATTAGGCCTGGATGAACCAGTGCTAAGCATACTAATCGAAAAGTTGATACAATTACGCCAACCCGATAGAAACCTAAGGTATTTGAGTTTATGATCGCGTGATAGCCTAAATCAACATAATATATAGAAAATTAAACAAATGCACATTTCCAACGCGTTCTTAAGGTAAATGATCCGGTGACTATCGAGAAAACTATTGATAAAATAAGAACATAATCCAAAACAAAACGAAGAGAAAGAACCATCCTAAATGAGAGCTATAAGTTTGAAATGAAAATTAAGTTTTGAATGAAATAGTTTTAAGATTTAGATCATTGAACAACAGGGAAGAATCGAAAAAGGGACTCAATTACTTGGATGTAATTTGTGTTATTTTTTATTAAAAAAAATAATAATAGATGTACCAAAATAAGTCCCATTCAAATTTATTTCCATCTTTTTTTTTTTTATAGTTGTCATAAATAAATAATTTTTTATTATAAAAGAAAACAAATTTATATTTTTACCCATTATTTTTAAAATTCGTGTGCAATCAAATAGACATAAATTTAAATGACAGAAGTGCCTAAGACCAAAAAAAAAAAAAAAAAATTATTTCTAGTCATCAAAACTAATCTACTACTTTAAGAAGCAAAATAAATAAATAAATAAAGAACAAAATCTATCAAATGACACAGAATTTGAAATGACAGTTTCTATGATGAATTCAAATTAATGGAAAAGAATTATTAAGTACTTATGGATTTGAAATCTAACTTTAGCCAAACAATATATCAAAGTTTCATTAGGTCTCGTTTCATTGGGACATTTGGGTAAAAAAATAAATTGAAATTATTCAATAAAATTTATTAATTATATTTCGCGCGGAGACAGATTCAAATTTCCAAAGTTGATCATGAATTTCATATTTATCTCCTTTAATATTTTAAATTGTTATAAATTACGAAGAAAAATAATGAGATTGCATTATTGATCAGCAAAATAAAGAACCTATATATAAGCAATACAAAAAAGACTCAAATCTAATAATCTAATCTATGGATAAGATCAAATCTGCATGTAATATAATGTGAAACTCAATATTTAAAATATATCAACATCCCCGCAAACGTAGTATGACAGAAACCCACTTGAGTTTGATAAGAAATTTGAATATAAACACAAAAAGAAAACACAAATAAAATTAGTAGTCAACTCTCTAGCGGAGGAAAAAAACCCGAAGTCGCTACCCGAAAGTGCGCACTAGGTAAACTCCAACCCCTACACCACAATGTCATCCCTTACGGGATTGTTCGCTAGTCTAATTGTCATACACTCACTCTTATCTCCATCTTCTTCGCCATTAATTTGTTGTCATCCACCCTCGATTTAATAGATATTCAAATTTATGAAAACGTTGTTGTAGTAGATATTCTTCTTAGCTCTTTTGGTCATCGCGCCATACAAGAGGACAACCTTTTGTTCGCTGGTCTATTTGTCATAAGCTTACTCTTATCGCAATCTTCTTTGCAATTAATTTTTTATTGTCAATACTCGTTGGTTGCCTGTTGTCATTCACCCTCAATAATTTTAGGGGTGTCAAAATTAAACCGGTTGGATTTGAAATTTTACAAGTTTGGATTTGGGTGGTTTGGGTTTTTTAAAAATCAAATTGACCCAAACTTGAAACAAAAAAAAAAAAAAAAAAAGAAAGATTAAATCAGGTCGGGTCTCAAACATATGTGATAATCCGAAATATAAAAATCAGGTCACTTGATAATCGGAAACCTGATTTTATTATTAATATTATTTTTTTAATATATATTTTCAAATTATAAAAATTATAAATTAAAATATACTTATATAAAAAATATAATTATATATATATATAAATAAAAAAACAGACATTCATATTTGTTTCATATCAGGATTTTTTTTAGATAAATTTAAAATTTAAAAATCGGGTTCGGGATGTGTTCGGATAGACAGATTTTTTATTATATCCACAACTCAACTTGATACGAACATAACTCGAATACACAAACTGACACCCTGCTCAGTTTAATAAATATCCAAATATATTATTATATGATTGTAAAAGATATTCTTCTTTGTTCATTTGCAATCAAAGTTATTCAATAATTGTACGAAACAAACTAATTGAAACTCGTGATAAAATTATAATGTGTCCATCTATATATATTGATTACGATGTTGACAATAAGTTGTTTATACTCCACTCAAGCTACAAAAGTTGGTTCTCAAATAGATTTAATTCTACCCGTGCTTATGGAACAAACATGTGCCTATGATTTGGGATGTTTGAACTATTTTGAAATTGGAATTTTTTTTAATGAAAAAAATTTTGTTAAAAGAAGTACTCTTTGAATAGAAAAATAAGCTTACAATGTGATGTTTTTAACAAAGGATATATATATATATATATATAAAAGGTGGAAATTTGCAGTGCTACTATTCGAGTGCACTATAGGTAAACTTTGGTCGAACCTAATACCCTTCAAATTATATTCGACAAGGCTAATCACACTAGATGAACCATATATGATTGATAAGACCTGAAAGCATCGAGGGTTTTTACTCATAACCTCTAGTTTAGATAATATTGAAAAATAATTATAAATGTGATGTTTTCCAAGTGAAATATAAAAAAAAAAAAAAAAATTCTATAAGGCATATAGTACCAAAATAAGATAGGTGTGAATGGAAATTCTCTTATGTTATTTTGACATATGAACTAATGGTGTCTTAATTTCTGCAACAAAAATTTTCCAAAGGACAAAAAGCATATTTGAGGAAATATCAAAATATCAAAATATGGAAACTCACTGCTTCCATTTTGGTGCAAAGGGAAATTAATGTGGAATATTTTATTTCAGGAATGTGAGTGATTTACTCAATCGGATAGGGTTGAAGATTAGTAATGAGTGATTTGGAGATCATACTTTAGAGAGAAGAATATTGAGTGAAGCTCTCATCCCTCTATCCATATCGATTCTATTTAGTTTGAATGAGTTTTTGACAGAAAAATTCGCCAGAGAGGTCGACGGTGATTGGAGTTAAAGGAGTTCCAACCGGAGAGGATGATCAAACTCTGAGCGGCTCTCCTATATGGTCGTTGTCAGTACGTGTTTGTGACAACGTGAACCTGTTGAGGTATTTTCCAAGGAAAACCATGATAGAAGTTTGAGTTGAAAGAGTTGTGATTGTTTATACTCTGTCATCAGCAGCACTGATTAGTAGAATATCTCCTGAATTGAAATCCCCCAGATGTAGATTGGTTGATAATCGAACCGGGTTAACAAACACCTTGTTTCATATGTTGTTTTGTATTCTGCATTTTATTTGTTGTTAAGGGGTTGTTTTAACTATGACCTGACCATGCTTCAGGAGTTGACCCTTAGTTGGTGTTCGAATGAGATTATTCGATAAATCACCGTCCCAACAATAGAAAATATAAACCACACAAGATTCCTCCATTGCTGAGCATTTATACATATTGCACTCTCAAAGAGCAAGCATAGAAATATATATTATCTTCGTCCGATAATAATTACGCGATTACGCGTTTAGGTTGTAGTACATTATTTTATACAGTGATATTTTCGTAAGTTAATGATAGTAAATTATATTATTATATTGTATTTCATTGAACTTGTGTATAAATATTTAGTCAATATTTAATGATGAATAGTAAATTTTTATTCCATTGCTCCTTTTCTTTTTCAGGTTGAATGCTTATGTATTTTAGTAAATGAAAATTTATTGAACATGATTGTAAAGGAGAAAACATTTTAGTGTATATATTTTTACAAAGTTAATAATTTATTAATCAATCTTCAAAATTTTCAAAATTACATTACCATGATTTAAAAATAAATAAATAATGAGAAAATATAAAGAGACCCGGCATTAAATTAACGGGAGTCCCCAATACGCATGATTCGAATTCGAGACCTAAGACTCTAATATTATATGTCGCATATGCAGAATAATCGTCCCACCTAAAAGCTCAATTAGTTATTAGAAAAATACATCATTAATATATATATCCACAAGCGAAAATCCCCAACAATGAAATGAAAGTAAGATCTTCATTGACTATGAAATTGGGGAATTTTTTATCACTCTCTTTCTTCATATACCAAACCTCTTTCACTCATCAAACACTATGTATATATATATATAGATAACACTATATTAATAAAAGAATAATTGTAATACTCCTACATTGTAATACTCCTCCATCTTATTTGATGTTTATATATATTCTATGTACTGTCAGTATTGTACTTATAGTCAACACAGTAGCATCTCCGGAATTCTAATCATATTTATATTATATTATACATATTTTTATATTAAAATAAAAAAAAATAAAAAAAAAAAAACTATTTCTCCAATAGAAAAATTAAAAATTCCTTTATTCAAAAAGACAAAAATGCCCTTCATATTTCTCCTATAAAAAACCCTTGAGCCATACTTCATTTCATCATCATCCTTCAATTGCTTCTTTAGCTTCCATATCTCAAAAATGATAATGAAACTATTTTCCCTCTCTTTCCTTCTCATACTCATCCATGGAGTTCCCGCCAACTCGGCTTTCGTTCGCGACGCCGACGGCGATGTAGTCACATCCGTAGGCGAGTACTTCATCCGCTATAGTGGCATTGGTTTTTCTGGAGGCATCGGTCTCTCCGGGTGGTCGCGCCTAACATGCCCCGCCAGCGTCATCCAAATGTCGTCCGAGGTTGATAGAGGCCTCCCGGTTAATATCACGCCCCTCATCCAGCCCCGCAACTTTAGACCATTTGCAATCTACGAGAACGCGTCGGTCTTCATCAATTTCCCTCAATATGTCACCGGATGTCCTAACGGCGAGGCCTATTGGCACGTCGATATGTCCCAAGTGGTTGGGAAATTCCTCGTTGGGGCCGGCGAGTTGGCGCCCGGCCCATCAAGTCATTTTGTGATAGTTCCGGCCGGGAGAGAAAATGTCTACACATTAGCCATATGCCCGCCGATTGCGGGGCTTAAATGCCTCGGCCTCGGGATTCACCGGTCGCTCGGTCAGGATCGCCTGTCGGTGAACGATCAGCCCAACGACCTCGCATTTACGTTCTCGTTTGTTAAGAAGGGCGCCGTAGGTGCGATTAAGAAAGTTACAGGTGCCTAGTTCCGACCTGGGGTTTACCCATGGTGCGCACTTTCGAATAACGGTTGTGAGTTCCATGTTATTATAATAAAAATAATAATAATAATAAATAAAGAAGAAGTTACAAGTGAACTGAAGTAGTTATGATCGAATCGGAATAGTAATGAATAAGAATAAGGTGTAGCTGTTGTCGATCAATCGAGTTCATGACAATGGCCTTATGTATGTATGTGTGTATGTATGCTTTCGTTGTCTCTCGACAATCACAAATACATAGTACCTTGTTTGGTTGTACATTAATCGATGTTTTCTTCATCCATGGTTTTTATTTTTCATTGTGCGTCAAACTTAAAAATATACAGTTTGTTCACTCTAACGTTTTTAGATGAATTGATTTTTTATTCGTGGTACGGAAAACTATTTTTAGATGAATTGACTTTTTATGTGTGGTATAAAAAACTTTATTGGTAATATAAAAAATAATATTTTGTATTGAATGATTTACTTTTCACGAGTAGATAATATATGTTTTATATTAATGTGTGTGTATTTGTATTTTTTAATAATATTTATGAGAAATTGTTTCATTGACAAATATTGGGTGAACAGACTAATACTCTTTTTTTTGTCTAGACTAAAAATATATATATTTTTTTTACTACTACTATCAGAAATATCATTAATTTTTGTATAAATTATAAACATGTCAAAAGTTCCTAAAGGATTGACATCAAAGTGTGGAAGTAAAGTCGTGACCGTGATGTCATAAGTTCAAATCTCCGACGCCTCTACGCACCTGTTAATCTAGAACACACTCGACGAGTAACGTCAGTGGATTCCCAATTTTTATTATTGTACCCACCTTACACTTGACCTGATATTCAAATAATTGGATCCAACTCATTAATTATCTTAATCTTAATCAATAATTATTTCTATTACGTGATAATTATTTTTTACTAATATATTCTTAATATTTTACAAATTATACTTTTTCTAAATTCTCGTGTCTACAGCAAAACAAATATAATAGCTGGGACGGAAGGAATATCAAATATTATGTTCAATAAAAAATAAAAAAAACTAAAAAAAATCAAATTCAAATATTTTATTCTTTTGGAGCATTATTTTAAATTTTTTACTATAAAAATAGATTATATATTCTATTACAAAATATCATATTCAAATTATTATTCAAATAAACAAACTGAATAAAATAATCAAAATTATTTTTTAGTATTTCAAATCAAAATCAACAATTTTTATTTTGTATAATTTTTAATAAAAATATATTATTTTTTCTTACAAAATACCGCATAAAAATATTATTTAAACAAACATTCAACATAAAAAAAAAAAAAAAAAAAAAAAATTATTCCGCACACATGCATATGTACCTTGATTGGAGCATAGACAATTTATTGTCACATCATACTCAATAAATCGAGACAAACTATAATACTCCATATAAATCACGTGACTAAAACTCTTTGGTACAATTATTGAATAATTTTGAATGAATACAATTGCAAAGATCAGTATCCATCAATTATTGAAGTATTTGATATACTCGGTCATATTTGTAGAAAATAATTACAACATATATTTACTAAAATTTGGAGAAACTATACAAATATATAGATCAATATAATTATATATATATATATATTTGGCCAGCGAGTATCCGCCGCCGCAGCTTCCCAAGATATTGCAGCGTCGCAGTCAGGCTGCCGGTTATTAGCTGCCCGACGACTATTTGCAATACACGGCGACGACTACCCTGCCCAATAGACGAGATGTTGGCAATGCGGCGTATCTTGTTTAGGAGACTGTTGAATAATAATCGCTTCAATTCGAAGATAGGAGTGTTCTCGACCAATCCGACCTAATCCAATGTAATTCTAATCTATGTACGGGTGTGTTTGTTTGGGGATTGGATTTTAAATACACTATTCATCTCATTTTTCCCCCAAAAAAATATCAAATCAAACACCTATTTTTTATTTTTTATATTATATAAAAAATTAATTTTATATTCAAAATATCACATCAACACTTATTTATATCAAATCATACAACTATTCAAATTCAAAATTTTTACTATTTAAATCCCAATTCAAAATCCAAGGCGATCACCTGGGTGCGCCCAAGGCTCCAAAATTTTTAAATCCTTTGGATGTATAAATATATATATATATATAATAATAATTTAAATATATTTATATGTAATATGTTTTAAAAAAAATAATATGTTTTTATTTATATTAAAATTAAACTAAAACAGTAAAAAGTATTACTTTTATATTATTTATATAAAAAGTAATTAAATAAGGGCTTTATTTTTTATTTTTGTTCAAAGCGTATCAAAATTCAAGAACGGCTTGAATACTATACTTCTCATGTCGTCCTCACCATCATCATCATCATCTTTTACCATAATAATAATAATAATAATAAACCATAATTTGTATCGTGAGATCATGGATCCAAACCCCTGACTCTCAGCTCATCTGCCTAGTGTGTCTTATCTGTCGAATCTAGTTTGCAGGGTATTAAATTCGGCCGGAGGTTTACCCAATACGCACTTTCGAGTAGCGACTGCAGATTTCCATGTCATTAAAAAAAAAAAAAAAAAAAAGGTCCTGTAAGCCGATGCCTCAGGTCACCTACCACAAATGATTCACCTAAAAAAAGAATAAGAAGTAAGACGTCATAAAAATTTAAAAAAAAAAAAAAAAAGTCGTGTAAGGGATGGCCTGGTGTTGGATGAACTTATAACCATAAAGTCATGAATTCAAACTTTTACACCTCGGTTTGTCTTGTCGGGCCTAGTTTTGTGTTAGTTGTAAGGTATATTAATTTTCAATTTCGGCAAGTATTTTAGGGAAAATCTAAAGTATTTGAAATGTTGGTTTCAAAAAGAATAATAATTAAAATTATTAAATATATATACATTTATATATGAAAATTTTTAATGAAATTGTACATATTTCTTATGATTATTAATGAACATATACAAGTTATAATAGAAGTTCAAACAGAATAATGAAATTAAATAATATTATTAATTGTAAGAATAATATTATAGTAAAATTCATATATTTTATTCGACACAATATTTAACTCCAAGTACATTTTCCAAAGGATTAATGTTAAATATCCTCCCAATTTTCATCTCCCTCGTCCGAATAAAAGTTAGTGGTGTCTTATGATGTAACATGTTGATAATTTTCAAAATTCTTCTTTTATTATTTTTTTTCTCATAGTCCTCTGTCAAAGCAATTTGATTATTATATAATAAATAAAGGTAATAAAATTGCGAAATAAAAAACTTGTTTAGTATAAAGGATAATTAAAAAAAAAAAAATTTAAAAAAAAGAAAAAAAAATTGGCATAATATATTATTCCACACGGAGAGAGTATAATAAAACGTATATATGCTAATCAACTCACCTTACGATTTTTATTATATTATCTTAAATAATCATCTCACTTAAAATTTTAAGTTAGTAAAAATACTTTTTTTTTTTTTTTTCCTGACACCTCCATTATTTATTTATTTATATTTTACGGAAATCAACAAACACGTCTCCGCATGCGTGCAAGGGGATATGCATCATCGTACGAATCATCATATTCTTACTTGATTACGTAACATTGGTTGCATTCAGATCCAACTGGCTCCCTATTGATGTTCCGAAGTACGCTTGGAGTTTTTTAGTCGTTCATTTTCAGACTATAGGTCTTGCCATTACTATCAGTTTTGGAGCACTCTGAACTCCATTCGACAACAATCTGGCTAGTCTGTCAATGAGTTTTTTGCACAGGCATGAGGTTGTTCGTGCATCATTGCTATATCGGCATTCATTACCTACTCTTGCTACTATTGAGGAGATTAACTTTGAGTAGAGATTTGATTTCAGGTAGATAAGACACCAAACTCTGATACTATATCAAATAATATTAAATGATCGTCTCACCTAAAAAATTAAGTTAGCAAGAATATGATCATTTATTTATTTATATTTCACGGGAGTCAGCCAACAATTTTTATTTACGATTGTCAAGCTTTTAACCTTATTATTATTATTACCATTTGATCATCGATCACTTCACTCGAACAACTTTCTTCGTCGACCCAAAAGCTCGCTTCTTAACAAACTTGAACTCGAAGGGAATCTCGTCGGTCTGAAAGTTCACCACCAAACGGTCCACACCGAGCAAGTTTGAAAGCCCAAGTTTGAGACATTGAAGCCACGCAATCGGAAGGCATACCTCAAACGAGTACACATTTTCTCCCCCGGCTGGCACGACTCTAAATTGACTCGATGGACTAGATATCGAGTCGCCAGCCACAACAAGGAACTTCCCATCCAACTCAGAAATCTCGACACTCCAAGCCGCGGCTCCATATTCACACCGTGTGACGTATTGCGGGAAATTGACGTAAACCGTCGAGTTCTCATAAATTGTTGTCTCGGAAATCTTGTTGGCGGGCGCAACGAGGGTTTGGAGAGTCACCGGGAGGCCTCTATCGACCTCGGATTGCATTTGAATTACACTCGAAGGGCATGTTAGCCGGGACCACCCGGGGAGTCCGATGCCCCCGCGAAAACCAAAGCCCGCGTAGTCGATGTAGTACTCGACTCCGGTTTTGACCTCATCGCCGTCGGAGTCGCGTATCGGCGTCGATTTGGCGGGAACTCCATGGATGAGTATGAGGAGCAAAGAGAGGGAAAAGAGTTTTATTACCATGAATTGAAGAAGCTATGGATGTTTGGATGATGAAAATGGAGTATAGCTAGGGGGTTCTTATAATAAAAAGATTTGAAGGGTATTTTGTCATATTTACATCGTGGAATGGACTATGAGATATTTTAAGGGTGACCCACCTGTATTTTTATTGTTATGTATATATATATTTATATGTATCGTGAAATTGATAGTGAATTGTTTGTCATTGAAAACATGTTACTCCCTCCGTCGTTCAAATGTGTGCTCATTTGACCGGATACGAATTTTAATAAAAGTGAGTAATAATTGTTAATTTTTTCTTTTATAATAAAAAAAAATACAAAAATGAAATAATTTTTTATTTAAAAAGGATATGAGAATATTTTTCAATGACAACTCAAAAAGGAAAATGAGCATAAATTTGAACGAGGAGGAGGGAGTATTAAAATTAAAAATTATTTAATGGATATTCATATTTGCTTAAATTTGTTTGTTTGTACTCAAGGTTATCCAATAATCGTAAAACCAAAAACCAAAAACTCACAATATTTACAAATTATCATTTGTTAACATTGAATATAATGTTGACAACCTATTATCCACGAGCCACTCAAACTACATAGATTTTAATCGACATGTGCTTAAAACTCATGGGATAATAAGGAATATATATATATATATATATATATATATATTATTTCTCATTTTATCTAGAAAATTGTGTGTTTGTTTATATTTTGGCCAATGGGATACGGAATATACTTGCTCCGTTCTAAATACGGTGAAATATTTAGTTTTTGATATGGAAATTTAATTGAGTAGTATTAAAAATCAGATAATCAAATGTAAAAGATAAATACATATTTATTTTTATATTAAAATAATGTGATGGGATAAAGTATAATTAATTCTTTTATTTTAAAAATTATTTAAGAATATGTATTGCGGAGCGTACCAAAATACAAAATGTTAACAAAAGAAGTTTTTTTTTTTATGAAAAGGAAAATGAAAAAGAGGAGTATGTGCTCACCAATATAAATCAATATAAAGATAGTGGGTGATATTTGTGAAAATTTAGTTAGTTATTAAAGTAAATAAAGAGATAAAATGTAATAAAGATAGTTGTATTTGTTGTAAATTAGTATTTAATGGAAGATAATAGTTAAATATTTATTCGTTAACTTTTTCAAAATTAGTAATAAAAGTAAATTTAACAAACAAATTCAAAATAAAAATAGAAATAACGGAAATCAAATCAAAACCAAAACTAAGGAAATCTTGACAATCAAATCAAAACCAAAACCAAGGAAATCTTGACAAACACATACCTTTAATAATCCACATCTTCAATTTTCATTATTCAACACATAATTCATCAACTATACATTTTTTGAAGACAAAGAATATATTTTCAGAATAGATTCAAAATTTAGGTTTTAATTCTTGTTTGCTTTCAATTCAAACTACCCAACACAGGCAACTGAAATAACGAACACCGTTGTAAAATCATTTTCAAATCAACAACGGGAACCTACCCGACATTTTAGGGCACCGGCATTGGTGGTGATTGTGCCCACCAACGAAGCCGGCCTTGCATTGAAACTCGATGCTTTAGAATAGCTCGGCGATGAACCATCACCCGATGGCGTAAAATATGCACCATTTAACATGAGGTCTCCTTCCGATCTCCAATTCCATTTTTTCCACTGATTTTCGACGGCTTCCTCACGTTTTGTCACCTTTGTCAATTCCAACAAAAATCGTTTAGAATATACTAATAATTTTGTATAGAACGGATACAAATAAAATTTAAATTTTCAACAAACTGAATTTAGGTCAAACTCTAAATTATTGCAATATTTTGTCAACTTCGCCAATCTCAGCAAAAATCATTTAAAATATACCAATAATTTTTCACATAATGAATACAAATAAAATGTAAATTTTCAACAATCCAGATTTAAGTCAAACTCTAAAGTATTGCAACATTTTGTCACCTTCGTCAATCCCAGCAAAAATTATTTAAAATATACCAATATTTTTTTTTACAGAACGGATACAAATAAAATCAAAATTTCAACAATCCGGATTCATGTCAAACTCTAAATTATTATTGCGATGTTTTGTAACCTTCGCCAGCAAAAATCATTTAAAATATACCAATAATTATTCATATAACGGATACAAATAAAATCAAATTTTTCAACAATCCGGATTTAAGTCAAACTCTAAATTATTGCAACCTTATTTGTCACCTTCGTCAATCCCAACAAAAATCGTTTAAAATATACCAATAGTTTTTCACATAACGTGTACAAATAAAATCAAAATTCTCAACAATCCGGATTTAAGTCGAACTCTATTATTGCATAGTTTTGTCACCTTGGTCAATCCCAGCAAAAATCATTTAAAGTATACCCATGATCACATAACGGATACAAATAAAATTAAAATTTTCAACAATCCGAACTTAGGTCAAATTCTAAATAATTGTAATAAATGGATGGGATTTACTAATTTAACAAATTACCTCTTTGCAAACATTGTCATTAGAGGCAAGAAATCTATTGCCTTGGCTATTAATAGTTGGTGATGCACTCCCACCTATTGCATACATCTCCCATTGTGTGTAGTCATTATTTACCACATGGAAATATCCATGCCTACATCTACATCACAATAAAATCTTCTTAATTTTTATGAAATTAAAATTGAAATAATAAGTATTATTATTATATTAGAAATTTAGGATAATTACATATGTATTTTAAATTGACCGTGTATGGTAAATGAGCCTATAAAAGATATACTCTCTCCGTCCGATCAAAATAATTCATTTGGATTCGACACGAAAATTAAGAAAAATTAATACTTACTCCGTCCATTTTAAAAATATACATATATTTTTAGTGCACAGTTTAAAATTTATAGTATTTTAATTATAATAAATAATAAAAAAATTTTACCCTTATTTTTTAATATAAAAGTAATTATATGACAGTAAAGTAGATGTATCTATGGAGAACACCGAGGTTCATATTTATTAAAAATAAAATGATTACTTTATAATTGAAAATTCTAAAATAGAAATGTGTATACTTTTTCAATGAACAAAAAGAATATTATATTGAAAAAAAATGAAACTATAGTTGAAAAATCTTTTAATAAAGAGTAATAATTAAACGTTGAAATTTTGATTTTACTAAAATTAGTAATAAGTTAAAGTTAACATAATGAAAAAAAAAAGAGTAAATTTGATAAAGGAAAAAATATTTCTTTATAATAAAATGTTTATTATCACCACGTTGTATTTTTAGTTTTATTCCAAATTTTTACTATAAGCAAATATACGCTCTTCAATTAAAAAAAATTATATTTTTCATACAAAAAGTTATATCCAACAATTATTTCATATTGAAAAAAACCTATTTAATGAAAAACACACACCTACACACAAAACAAACATAATTATATTTTTCATTCAAAATATTACGTCACCAATTTATTTTTACTCACAACTTTTATAAATCCTTTGGGTGATATATATATATATGTATATATAATAAAATTCCATAAATACCTGGGCATTCTTTGGACGAGGCCTTCTCCAAAGCGATTAAAAGCAATAGTAACTTGCATGTTCTTGTCGTCCACGTACTCGTCGCTATGTCCTAACAGCATCACCTTGTCGTGACTCCTCATGTAATTATTCGACACTGTAATTGCCGTCGATCCGTGCGTCGCGTCGATCAGCCCGTCCGCGCAATTCCACATGCTGCAGTGATCCACCCACACGTGCCGACCCCCCTGGATCGACACCCCGTCGCCGTCCGATCCCATCCGCCACCCATGGTGCTCCGGGGAGTCCCGGACCCAACCTGTTGAAATATTTTAAATATTTGGTTTATAGTTTCAATTTAATTTTTATTGTACATATTATATTACTTTTCTTTAAATTTATATGATCTTTTTATTACGACTACTATATATGTGTAAATTTATTATTAATAAAATTAATTTAAGAAAAACTTGAATTTGTAGCGGATATATTTTACACATTTGATTTATTGTTGAGATTAGTAGTGTGTTTAATGTCAAATGAAAACAACTATTCTGTCGCAACATTCAATATTATTTAAATTTAAATTCAAATTAAAACGAAGTAAACCCTACTAGGATTGTTTCGATGTTTAAATAATAAAATTTTCAATTTAAACAATTATTTGATATAGAGTAACAATTATTTGATATAGAGTTAATCGATATTGATATAATATATTAAACATAAAATAACAATAATAAATATTTATTTAATTTAATATATTTTAAAAGGAAAAATATTTTATTGTAATAAATTTCCACAAAAGAATATAATTTAGGCTTCTATTATCATTGATTAAGTTATTACTCTCTCCTTTAGATAAGAAAAATAAATATTTTATTAAAAGAATATAAAAATAAAAATTATTCGAAGTATTTTAAAAATTTAGTTAGAAATTAAAAATATAATAAAATTAGTAATAATTATTATAAATAAGTGCAGAAAAAAAAATAATAATAATAATTAAATATTAATTTATTGATTTTGTAATCTATAAATTTGAAGGACTAAAAAGAAATGTGAGAATTAATTCGATGAAACTGAATATTTTTTTAACTTATTCGGTTATTTATAATCTCTATTTTGTTATTAAAATTTATAATCTCTATTTTATCATTAATAATATAATCCAATTTTGAAATTTTGCAAACTGTAACACAACCGTCCCTCGCCGGCCGGCAGTCGTGGATCTGGACGCCGTGGATGATGATGTTACTCGCGTTCTGGATTGTGATGCACGCGCCGCCGCCGCCGATGTGCACGTCGGCGCCCCTGCCGTCGATCGTCTTGTACGAGCTAATTACGAGGTCCTGCTTCGGCCGGATCGTCATGTCGTGCGCGAACACGATCCACAGCGGCTCCGCCTGAATCGCGCCGTGCCGGAGAGTTCCCCGCCGGGGATTGACGGCGTCGTCGTCGCCGGAATCCGTCACCGTGTAAATCTTGCCGTTCCGGCCGCCGCCGGCGTCCTTGCCGAATCCGATTGCGCAGTCGGCTAATCTCTGGCGGTTTTGATCCCAATTAGGATCGCACCGCCAGCAATCGTCGATTGGATTGCCGGAATTGCATTGCCGGAACCCTAATTTCCGCCGGGAGGCGTTTAGCTTTCTGCATCGCAACAAAACGACGTCGTTAGCTCTGCAACTAAAGAAAGAGGATAACTTAAACGTCGTCGTTCCATTAGAGAAGCGAAACAAGACGGCGTCGTTAGGGCCTCAACTAAGATTTTACGCAGAGCTAAACGGCGTCGTTCCGTCCCAATCAAAACGGTGTCGTTACGTCTTAAACTTATAGACAAAAATTAAAACGACGTCGTTTATACGGAAACTAACTCAATACGGCGTCGTTAGAGCTTCAGCTAGGGTTTCATACATTATTAAAACAGTTACCTGTGAAATTCTTGGAGAACTAAATTAGGGTTTGGAGGAGTTGCAGAGGAGGTAACGAGGAAGGAGATAAAGAGGAGGAGAATCAAAGAGAACTCCATGGATATTGTGTTTTCAGACATTAAGGAAATTGGAATTTTATAATATAATAATTAACGTGGAAGGAGATGAATAACAGAAAGAGACAGACAACATAGTTAGCTAGCAAGCTTGTGAAGGTCTCCATTAATGGCGATTATGGCGGGGAGTGATCCAATGTCCAAATTTGGACAGTCAAGTATAAGACGAAATCTGAAGGCCTAAATAAATATGTAGCTTCCAACCATAAACAAACGACTCAAAGTTTTGTCTGCATTACATAAATTATGAGCTTTTTTCGATCCAAGATTCATGTTCATGACAATTATTTTTTGTTTTTATTACATTCTATTTTATTTTATTTTATTTTTGTTTAAATGGTTTTCTTTGGATTATACTTTGTGGGATTTTAGAATGGTGGATTTTCATGGAATTTTGAGAATTGACAAGAAATTATTATGGTGTGTTCTTCCACCAATTTTAAAAAATACATTTTCCTGAAAAAAAATATTATACACACTCATTATTTTTATATTATTTACACAATTCTATATATCTGGCACAAAAAAACATATATATTTTCAAACAATTTCACTAAATAAAGACACTAGGGTTTAAAAGACACATCGGAATACAAATAGACCACACATCATCAAAAACTCCTAGTGTGTGTTTGGTTGGTAATTTTATCTTTTAAATTTTTTTATTTGAACTATAGTTGTAATTTTCGAATATTGTCTCATATTGGAATATTGTGGAATTCTCTATTACTTACAAGGGTGAAAAGTTATTCCACTTAACACCAATTAATTTTAAATTGGAATTTCGGAACCCTCTTAACATTAATGAGATATTTTGTGAAAAATAATTTTATAAAAAAAAAACCTAAATTATTTTCAAATAATTTCCAAAAGAACACACTTTACATTTACTGTTAAAAGATGTAAATGAAAGGATATGAACACCAATTTTGTTGGGGGAAAAAAAAATTTAAAAAGAACTAGGCCCTTAATCGGTTCATGCAAATAATTAAACCAAAATATTACTCATATTCATGTGGTGTTTTTTATGTTAGTCTGTTTTTTATTTAAATAATATACCCTCCGTCCCGGATAGTTTGTTCGCTTTACTGTAAACACGAGAATTTAGGAGGGATATAATTAGTAAATAATTAAAAACGCATTAGTGAAAATATTTATCATATAATAAAAATTAAAACAATTATAAATTAAATTTTTTTAAATAAGATTAAAGTGTATAATTCTTTTCCAAAAAGAAAGTGATAAAATAAGTGAGACGGACGAAAATGGAAAGGTGGACATGAGAAGTGGGACGGAGGGAGTAATTTAAATTTAATTTTTTATAAGAAAAAAATATAATATTTTTATAAGAACATATAATAGGTGCATAGTAAAAGAACACAGATCAAACTTCAATGTACATAATCAGATTTTTTTTAAATATGTTTTAAAATTATATTTATTTTAATATTTTGTATTATAATATATTGTTATTTAAATTTAATTTTAAAAATAAATTATATTGATATAGATATAAATATATATTTATTTTTTATTAAGATGGAGAAAAGAGATTATGATACGAAGGAAATAGGGTATAATGATGTGGATGGTCTTAGTAGCCCTCCCAAAATCGACTTCAGCTACACTAAATAAGGAACACAGGACAAATTTTGATGTTTGATGATGCAACTGAACTTACTATAATTAATGTATTGTAATTATTATTATTATTATTATTATTATTGCATGAGCAAATTTTTGTTTTTGTGAAATAGTTTGAAATAATATTATTTATATAAGATATAAGAAATTGTGTAAGTAATTTAAAAATAATGAATGTATATATAATGTTGGATAATTTATTATTTTGCAATCGATTATTTTGTAAGTAAAAATTGTGTAAGTAATTTAAAAATAATGAATGTATATATAATGTTGGATAATTTATTATTTTGCAATCGATTATTTTGTAAGTAAAAATGCGAGAGACAGGTGTACCAAATTAATTAGATTAATTTATTTATTGTATATGAGGTTTGGTTAATATTTTGACTATTTTGGCTGGCTCCAGACAAATCAAATTGTACAACCCCAAATTAAACTCGGGTATATGGCCTAAGTGTATTATTTGGATAAAATATTATCCGTTTGATAGATTTATTATAATCTCAAACGGAAGGTTTAAAATTATAATAAATTACAATTCTTTCAAACGGAAGGTTGTTTGAAATTAGAATAAATTACGATCGTCACAAACAAAAAGTTTGTAATTAGAATCAATTACCACTGCTTCAAACGGAAGGTTTGAATTTAGAATAAATTATATCAATAAGTAAGGTCGTAATTATTATCGTAATTGATCCCCTGCAATTTTGGCCGGGTGGAAACGCCTATATAAAGGGTCTTCCCTTCATTCTACCAACACCAATAGCTCTCTCCTCATTTTCCCCTCTCTTCTACCTTTCCGGCAATCTCCTAAACTCAATTCATCTCTCATTTTTGTTGGCCGGAACTCCAACGATTAGAGGTGTCACTTTCACTAGAGACGAAAACCGTTTTATCTTTGGATTAGAACGTCAACTACGGAGGCACTACCAGAGCATATCTAATTTTCGAAAAGAAGATCCATCCTTAACTTAGTTTCACATTTATTCTCTCAATACCCGTATACTCCAATATATAATATGTTAAATTTTTTTAGAAAATATGTTTGATTTATTTTAACAAAAAGAACACACTCTTCATTTTCATCACAAAAACATCAAATATATACAGACACATTCGTGTGTGTATATATATATACATATGGCAACACATTTCATCATGCAAATTAAATTCCTATCTCGGCAACAAGAGAAATAAATATGATGATTTCACTTACTATATTCCCAATTTTCAACTTAATTTAATTTAATGACATAAATGTTCTTTCCAATGATTAATCATTTTTATGTACAGTTACAAAGCACGCACGCTT
Organism: Andrographis paniculata; assembly: GCF_009805555.1. Taxonomy (NCBI): domain Eukaryota; kingdom Viridiplantae; phylum Streptophyta; class Magnoliopsida; order Lamiales; family Acanthaceae; genus Andrographis; species Andrographis paniculata. Next base: position 485,660 of record NW_026137588.1, read on the forward strand.
ATTTGTTTGTTTCTTATTAGTTCTCTCCTATGTTCATTTGGCATTTTTTTTACTATTCAATTTTTATGATTTTTTTTTTTAAACAAAATTTACTATTCTCTATACTTGGTAGCTTCGCTGTTTTCTATAAAAATTCTTTTAACATCATAATTGTCATAGCAAGTAGTGTCTACGTCGATCTACTTAGATTGTGAAGTTTAATTTAATTCATATTTTTGTCTCATATTCAACATAGGTAAAAATAAATAAGCTATGAGAAATAAAAAATAGATTCTAAAAAGATTAAATTTTTAGCCCAAAGAGTGAATATGAAACCGGATTTAAGATTCAACCATCGATTTTAAATAAGTTTTTTGTTCAATTGATAAATTGGTTAAAAGCATTAGATACGACCATAACACTCAATTTTTCCTTACTTTATCTGCGGCAATGGTATGACGGATTGACTGTATCCCTAATCAAGGAAATAATTTAGGTACGATCGAAAATTAATTTCTCCAATTAAAAATAGTTCAAGAAAAAATTTTATATTATTTGATCATATGCAATTTCTAGTCCAAGCTTGTCAATTTATTTACCACTTTATCAAACAAATGCACAACTACGGATGCAAATGTTCGATTGACAAACAATTATTAAACCAATCTAAAATTTAGCCGCGATAAAAGATCAAATGAAACAATTGTAGGCATGCATCTTTAATAAACAAGATTCAATTCAAATATATAATTTCACCAATCCAAATCCGAAATTTAAGTTCGGACTAGAATATGAAATTAGCTATTAATGTTTAAATAAATAAAAACAATAAAAGTGATGATCATCCGATGGCGCTTCCTCTCAAACCATTCTTCCCAATCCTCCGACTTAGGCTATGAAATACGAGTGTAAATTGTGATACCCTTCCAATTTCTTAACCCTTTTTTTATAGGCGCACAAACTTTCAATTAGCCCCTTTGTTGCTCCTTTACATCTTCATGTCCAAGCTCGAAAATTTGGCAAGGGCGTATATCATTCAACGAATCACTCATCTTGCTACTAATCACGATTATACCAAATATAGTAGAAATTTTATCCAATATATTAATTAGAATTTATAATTTTTCTACAAAAATACATTATAATATATATTTTATCGGTATGTATTCTTTAAATAAAAGAACTGGGAAAAAAAATCAATATACATTTGTGTGTTAATTTATTTTAAAGTTATGCTATTAATGTAAAAAATATATTTAAACATGTAATTCAGATGCTAAATCATTCAATATATGCTAAACAATATATTGCTAGTTTGAGAAACTTTTATTTGTATTGATGAGATATTTAAATATATATAGTGAAGTACAAATCTTCTCTTAATTATTTCCTTATTTGAATTAAAATATTATAAATATTATAACTATATCTACTTTGAGATTTTTTTTAGAATTATTTATTATACAATTTTATCATTTTCTATAAAAATATATTATTTTATAGACATATAAAACATTACACTCAACTTACTATCTATACAAAAGTAATATTTGAAAAATCCGAAGTAAGCATTGTTGAATGACATACATCAACTTGAGTTTGTACAAAAAACCGAAAAATCAATGAAGAGTTGGCAAAAATGTAGACATGGTGATAAATATAAATTTTTGAACAAAATCCTTCATATGGTCAAATGTAAGACATTATGAGATATATATAAGACTTTAAGAGAATTAGAATTAGAGTAAGAAATTATTAGATACAATGTCCTCTTGAGATATAGGACTTTTAAGATGTTATAATTTGACTAGGAGATTATTAGATACAACGTTTTCTATAGGGTCATAATCGAAATTTTTAGGCGTACGATAGAATATTTAAATTCTACATATTGATTCAAACAGAAAATTCTTAATATAGAATATTTAAATTCTACATATTGATTCAAACAGAAAATTCTTAATACAATTAATCATAAGTAAATCAAAATAAATGATCAGCAGAAGCAAAGATCCAGTAATAAAATTGACCTCAAGTCATTGCTATCAAATTACAGCATATCGAATCTGAACTTCCAATTCTCTTGCTCGGGAGAGTAATAAATTATACTCTTGGATGTTGTTGCCAATCCCTTTGCTCTTTCAAGAATCGATAGTGTTTCCTTAACCGAAAGAGTGAGATTAGTAACCCATAAGAGGGAAGTTTTAAATCAAAAAACCATTCATCACGATTTTTGGAAACCTTTTACGTAATTTGATAGTGTGTAATGGGCATCATGGGAGGGAAATGGACCATATACCATTAGTTTTAATCGTACAAATGTCCATAGTTTTGATATTTGTGAACAATAAGGAATAAGTGAATAAGTGATTTCTTTGCAAAGTACGATCTATCATTTTTAAAAATTAGATATCAAAGTTACGACGGATATTTTAATGTGTGTGGTGAGTTTAATGGTTTGAAAATATTTATTATAAATAAAAAAAAATATCAAGTACATTATATTCATTGTTTTACCCATCAACTTCAATTAATAATTGTGATAATTTCAAAGGATCATGCAGTGATGAGTAACTTTTTTTATCATTTAATTATGATTGTAAATCTTGTTGAAGTTTTGTATAAAAGAAAATAAACTTTTAAACAAAAGTGTCAAGATGATCTTGTACAACGCATAGAAAGTGGTGATACTCGTTGGGGTTCTCATTATAGGACAATTGTCAAATTTTATATATGTGATACACAATTATAGATATTCTTGAAGTTATAATTGAGGATAAGATTGATTTTAAAAAAAATTTAAAAAAAATAGAGATTATGCTTCATATTGAAAAACTATTGACTTTTGAATTTATTTTCATAGTTCATTTAATGTTCACATGCATTATTGACAAATACTTTACAACGAAAAAATTTTAGAATATTAGTAATGATGTATCTTTGATTACAGTGTTGAACGATGATTCAAGGGAAGTATGAAATGATGACAGTTGGAAAAAATTCAATGGAATTGTCTTTGACTTTTATTCTAAAAAAAAGATATTTTTGAGCCGAATATGAAAAATCATATACCTGATCGAGTTAGATCTCAAAGCAAAGTTTATGGCCAACCAAAATTATTCTCACTATTTTTGTCGCAATATTTTTCTTCAAATACTTGTCTATTTTAATTTCAAAGTAAAAATATTGATTAATTTATTTCATTTGCAGGGGCCAAGATAAAACAAAAATATGAGCCCTAAATATATAATTAATATTTTTTATTTATAATAAAATATAAAATAATTAAATAAAATAATTTTTAAAATATCTTTAAATTCAAAATTAGTATTAAAAAAATTTCAAAATATTAGAACCTATGAGACCTCACCCTTGTAAAATTACCTCACACCGCCAAGCTACATTTTTTTTTAAAATTAAAAATACTTCAATTAAGTTTTATATATAAAAATTATACATATATAACGGCCCTCATTTATATTGAAAACACCATGGGCGGAAGCCCCTCTCGCCCTGGGCCTAGGCTGACCCTGTCGAAGACAAGTTCAAAACTTCTTTTAGACATTGTATTCTTAATTCTAAAGATTCATATGCTAATTTTGATGTTTAGAAACTACTTCATCTTTCTTAATTATATTCGGACGATTTTGACGATGAGGTTATGTTATCTGCAGAAGTGAAACAACATATCTTTATTGTTAAAAAAAAACTGAGTGTTCATTATTTTTCTATCTTGAAAGTATAGAAGATTTTTCTAAAATTATGATTGAAAGAAAATAATATAATTACTTTGAATTTAGTATATCTGACTTATCAAATTCGCGTTATTTCTACTTGTTGCAACAACTAGGTTTGAAAAATCTTTTTACACAATAAAGATTATTAAAACTTAATTACAATAAGAAGAGATTATTTTTTAATAAGTTCTTTGGTATGTTATATTAAATGAAAAACAAAATTGAAATTAAAACTATTTGGCAATATTTTCAAAACATGACAATTCAAAAAATACAATTATTTGACAATAAATATATTGTAAATTTATTTACATATATAGTATATATATAAAATATACTACCTCCGTCCCATAATAATATTATTTATTATATAAAGCAGGGTACAAATTAAAGGAAAATAGAATAAATATTTTTAGTATCTTATAATACTATTATAGTGATACTTATGCAAAAACAAATTACACAAATATAAATATATTTTTGATATTAAGTATAATTTTGTAAAATATAAATAAAATTCTTACAGACGTTTCAAGAAAATATTATTTTTTTAAATTTTTGGACGTGAAGAAATATTTATTTATTTAAAATCCGATTTGCAATAATGACGGCTGATATGATATAGTAAAGAGGTCTTAGGTAATATCGTTGAACTTTGTTATTAAAATTTAGAAGGCAATTAGTGAATCCACGTGTATTTATTAATTAATAATTAATAATTAATTTTTTTTTGTCAACCTTCAAAATCATTTCTCTAAAAAAAATACTCTTTTCGTCCCAAATAAGGTGCAACATTTGTTTTGGACACGGATTTTTAGGTGGGTAGTATTAAATAGGATAATTTAGAATTAGGTGATGTGATGGAGAGAGAAATGTATATTTAATTTTTTTATTCGGATGATGTGATGGGATAAAGTGTGGGGCAGATATTAAGTATAATTAATTATTTCCTATTTTGGAAATATTGCAGAGTGTTCTGTTTGAGACGGAGGGAGTATTAAATTAAATTTTATATATATATATAATGGAATCCGATTGGCCAATTTAACCGCCAACTAAATAAAAAGTAAATAAATGTATAATTAAATTTAAACCGACCATGTAAAATAATTTTATTAGTCTAATTAATAATGAGGTGGTTGATGTCAGAAGCTTTCAACACTTCCATAATTTATGGAATTGTAATATTCCTTATGGTCGGTTTGTTTGTGACATTTTTTCTTTTTTTTAATATTTAGTTTTGGAGTTGTAGACTTGTAGTAAGGGGTGATATATAATTTTTATTTTTGTTTAAAATATTATTTTGTTTGGATACATAAATTAAAAAATAATAATATTTTATTATAAAAATGGATTAATAAAAAATAAAAATAAGATATTATGAAAAAATTATTAAACAATTGATAAAAAATAATGAAGTAAGTTAGAAGAAAAATAATGATAAAATAATTGTTATTAGTTAAAATATACTTACGTTATATTATTTTAAAAAAATAAATAATTAGTCGGGTAAGAGAGAGTTTTATCGAATGATCTATATAGAAATATTTTTGATAAACTTTTTTGTTTAAATAATAAGTTATATACGATATAATGTAAGATCAATTTTAATGTAATTTTTTACAAAATCGTAAAAATTAAATGGTACCCAAAAAAAATTAAAAATAACAATAAATATAAATATATTGCATGAATATTTAGTTATCTATATTTCTATGTATGTAATAAAGAAATGAAATCGGAGAATGAGAAATGACTTATTTCTCGGCTATGAATTCTTTAACTCAATCAAATAAGAGAAATTAGATTGTTTTTATTTTCCTGATCTTATTTTTCTGTACCAAACATATTTTTTATTCTTAAATTTCACCTCAAAAATAAATATATACTTTTAAATTTAAATTTAAGGAGAAATGAGGAAGTACAATAAAATATGCAAATTGGGATACTCCCAATACAATAATCTTGTTTACTATTTTTGTCCGTCCCAAAATAATAGTCTTATTTTCATAAATAACTATATCACCATAAAACTACCTCTACTTTTTTATTTTTATTACACAATTGCCACTATTTTTTATACTAATACACTCACAAGGGTAAAAAATAAATTTATTCATATTTTTTACCAACTACTAATATAATATCAATATTCCTTAAATTCTGTGTTCAAACTATAGTTTTGGAATTGAGGGAGTATGAGTTTCTAATATTAGTTTCTTTGAGGTAAAATATTGATTAAAAAGATTGTGTGATATACTCCCTCCGACCACTTACAATATATACATTTACTTTTGGCACATTGTTTAAGAAATAATAGTATTTTAATTATAATAGGTAGTTAAAAGTAGTGTAATGACATTTTTGCTTTTTGGTGTAAAAGTAATAATGTGATGTAAAATAAGTGTATTTGTGGAAAAAAGTAGAATATTTAATGAAATATTTACTTTGTAATTGAACGTCCCAAAATAAAAATATGTATGTTTTCTAAGTTTACGAAAGGAGTATTAAACATGCAAGTTGCTATATGAGTTGCTAATATATTGTGTGATATATTAAACGTGCAAGTTGCTAATTTATCAATGTTGCCTTTTAAAAATAAAAATAAAAATTGAAATAGATCATATTTAAATGGCTAAATATTGTGATTTTTACTAATATGTAAGTATTTGAATGACAAAATTGTCAAAATATTTTACACACTTTCAATGCCTTATTTGGATTTGGACAGAGGGTATCTAATATAATACTGTCTCCGCCTCAAATAACTTACAATATTTCAATTTTTATATATCTCAAACATTCTCGGATATTTCTAAAATAAAAATAATTAAATATATTTAATTTATACTCTGTATTTTATTTCATTACATTATTCAAATAAATACATAATTTTTTCTCTTATCATATCACATAATTCCAAAAATATCCTATTTAATATTATATACTTAAATTTTTTCGTTTCGAAAACAAATATTACGCCATATTTGAAACGAATGAAGAACTATATTCAATAAATACCAAATAAAACTAAAGTGTAAAAAAAAACCAAACACAAACAAAAAAACAAACCAATTCGACCCATTTGCTCTTGACAAGGATTATTGCTCTTTTATCACCCACAAGAGTCAGATATTTTATGCAACTTGGCATGCCACGTGGCGGATGTCCCCAATTTCTTTGAAATAAATAAATTGCGACAACTTGGAAAAGTGCGATGTAGATTTGGATCAGGATGCCACGTCGGACGTGACACCTTTGTCCTAAAGACAGGTCAAGTTTATTTTCTCAACCCCTCCTTTCCTCTAAAGGCCAATTTATCTTATATGACCCTTCCCATATATTTTCCGCCACACCCAGGACTCCCAGGTCCCGATCAATCTAGTCCGTTGGATGAACAGTTATACGTGCCTGGCCTTCTGGTCCACGGTGCTCCTAATAATACGTTTGATTCCCACGTGTTTATCCACAATCCGAGTCAGCATCCGAATTATGCGAGGGTATTTTAGACATTTCAGTTGTTGAGACGGCAGGTCTTACTTTCCGTAGGAGTATGCATTTCAAGGCAGATATTTTCCGTTTGACCAATTTGCCCAATAGAATGAGACACGTATTGAAGGGTCCGATTTGGGTATTCGGGTCGGGTCCGCCTATAAATAGAGGCAGAGGTTTGGGTTGTCTGCAACTTGCTGCTCATAATCATCTCTATCCATTGACGAACGTCTCCGATTCCCCCTCACATTTTGGAAGTTTTCGTCGGAATTCGATTTTGCTGCGGAGTATTGTGTAGAGGCATTGTAGAGAATCGTTTTTTTATTATGGTTCAGTTGAAGGCGAAGCTCTCCGAGCGAATGCGTGTGAAGCAGATGCCGGCGGTCGCCGGAGCCGGCGAAATGCCGGAGCCTGACGTCCACGTCGTCGCCTCCGGAGGTTTCCAGATCCCCGCGCACTCGAAGATTTTGGTATTGTCTAACGGTTTTTTTTTATGAATTTTGCTTTCATTTTTTTTATGCTGTGTTTGTTAGCAGCGAGTGATTCTACTGCGTTTATTGTGCTGGAATTTGATTCGATTTTGGCTGTATTTCCGTATTATGTTGCTTGAATTCGGTTTTGTATTCATTTTTTCATCACTAATGTCGATTCAAAGATTTTTCGGTTGATTTATTCTGTTTTGGTTGTGTTTGATGAAAGGATAATAGAATTCTCCTCTTTATCTGATGGTTGGGGTGAAAATTTCGCAGGCTTCGGCGTCGCCGGTGCTGGAAAACATAATTGAGAGGCCGCAGAAGCACCGGAGCACCGACCGGGAAATTCGGATTCCAGGAGTACCGTACGACGCCGTCGCCGTCTTCATCCAATATCTCTATTTCTCCAAGTAAGTTTCTCGCAGTCCACACGCGAACAGTACTTTGTTCCATTATAAAATTATCAGCAAGAAAAACGTTGGCGTCTTCAGACTGTCCATCGATTTTCACGCCAAAAATTCGATGCGCGTTTGCTGTTGACCTGATTAAAAGAAGAACAATTCAACATTCGCTTACGATTCGAATCTTCATCTTCATCTGTCCAATTTGTTCACAATTACTGTTTTGGTAAACGCGGCGAATTATCAATTGATTGAGCTCCAAGGTTACAGGAATGAAAACGACCTCCCCCAAACCCTAGCCCCTGTGAAAAGACTAATCTACCCTTCTCCCCTTTCAGGTGCACTGAGGATCAAATGGACAAATATGGCGTTCATTTGTTGGCACTCTCCCATGTCTACATAGTCACGCAGCTAAAACAGAGATGCACAAAGGAATTAGCCAAAAAAGTGACTGTGGAAAACGTTGTGGACATGCTTCAGCTCGCCAGACTCTGCGACGCTCCCGATCTCTATCTCAAATGTATGAGATTGCTGTCCAATCATTTCAAGGCTGTTGAGGACACTGAGGGCTGGAAATTCTTGCAGAACCATGATCCTTTGCTCGAGCTCGAGATCTTGCAGTTCATCGATGAAGCTGAATCGGTACATAGTCTCATTTCTTTACATTAAACTTTTTTAAGCTTGTCCTTACTTCGTTAATAGCTTTGCTAAATTGATAATTGCAATTGTTGGAATTAGATGATTTAACTTTAATCTCTTCACTATGCAAATTTATATAATGTAGTTTGCATATTCGAGACTATTTTTTTACCTCTATTTGGTGTCCATTTGTGCTAAGTTTCTCAATGTAGGATATCTGTATCTGATGTTTTCGGTTATTCGCAACGAAATTCTTCTCATAAAGCTTGTCTTTACTCCATTAATGGCTTTGTTAATTGCTATTGTAGGAATTAGATGTTTGAACTTTCCTGCAATTCTAATCAACTTCTTCACTATTCAAATTTATGTAATGTAGTTTGCATAAATTTCTCAATGTATGATACTTGTATTTGATGTTTTTGTTTATTCATAATTTGAGTGTATTTGTTTAGCATTTATATTTAAAAGTGTATTTTTTATTTTTTATTTATTTTTTGGTGAGATATTAGGAATGGTAAAAGTATTACTCCTTCCATCCCACACGAACTTTTGGAGTTTTGTAGTAAATTAAAATATAAAACTACATCCGCTCTCGTAAAACCAATACTATTTGTCTTTTGCGTCATTTTATTTAACATTAAAAATATCTTTATATGTGTTTAATTTATTCAATAAATGTCATTGTATTTGTATTATAAGAGACTAGTAGAGATATTTTTGTTATTTTATCTTGATTTGTACTATTATTGATATAATAATTAATATTCAAATATCAACACGCAAAAAAATCATGGTATTTTTCTTATGGGACGAAGGTAATAATATTTTATTGATTAGCGGAAATATATAAGAGGTTTTGACATTTTTTTCTGTTGACTTTATGTATAAAGTAATTATGTGTAATAGTATGTTTGTAATTTAGATAAAAGTTAAAGGTCTTTTGGTGTTAGTATATGATTACTTTTAGAAAATTGATACTTTAGAGTGAAATGGACGAAAATAGTAAAAATAATACTTTAAATTGGGACGGAAAGAGTATATGAAACGAAGTTTGTATGTTTTTATTATATTATATTTTTCGATAATATATTTAGACGATCGTATAGGAATAATATTCTTTACGTATTGATCGATCGTTTTTGTACAATGGAACAGAGGAAGAAGAAGTCGAGGAGGCGCCGGGAGGATCAACAGCTGTACATCCAACTAAGCGATGCGATGGATTGTCTCGAGCACATATGCTCGGAAGGATGCACGAACGTCGGCCCGACCGACATGGGCCCAAGCAAGCCCAAAGGCCCGTGCAGCAAGTTCTCCACCTGCCACGGCATTCAGCTTCTCATCAAGCACTTCGGCGCGTGCTCAAAGAGGGCCAACGGCGGCGGATGCTCGCGCTGCAAACGAATGTGGCAGCTTTTCAGGCTACATTCGTCGATCTGTGAACAATCCGAAGATTGCCGAGTCCCTCTCTGCAGGTGGAACAAAATTCTACATATTCGATTTTTTTTTAATTTCGATTTCTTCTAGGGGTGGCAATTTAGGCCTGGTCGGTTTACTCGTGCCGGGCCAATCCGAACCAATTTCAAGCCGTGCTGGGCCAGCACAGCCCGATTGCAAATAGGGCCTGGAAAGCCCGGCTCAAGCACGACCCGGTTTGAAACCAAACTGTGCCGTGCCAGCCCGGTTTCTTTTTTTTTTAAAAAAAAAATTCAAATTATGTTGTTTATTTTTTTTTAGCATCCAGCTATGTTTTAATTTTTGTCTTTATTTCAAAAACTAATATATATATATATAAATTATTAAAATTTAAAAACCGGGCTGGACCAAGCACGGTCTAGTTCATTAGCTGGTTGAGCCAAGCACGGCCAGACAATGATCAGGCTTATTTTTAAAGTTCCAAGCACGAATTTTTTTGTGCCGTGCTTGGACCGGGCTTTCGAGTTGTGTTTATTTTTGTCACCTCTGATTTCTTCGAACATTACTTATGTTTCTTCAACAGACAGTTCAAATTAAAGGGACATCAAGAACTGCGCGGGGCGGAGGCTGTGAGATGGAGAATGCTTGTAAGAAAGGTTAGTTCGGCTAAAGCTATGTCTAATTTGTGTGTTCCTAAAAGAAAAAGGGAAGAAGAGCCGATAATTAGCGATGGAATGATGAGAAGCTTCGATGTTTAAAAATTGTCGTGTAGAAACTTTGTAGATTTTTTCGACGGCGAGAAGCTTCTATGTTTGAAACTAGGAAAAAAGGTTTGTAGAATTTTCGAGGCCCTGAGAAAATCGAATAGCTTTAAGTAGTTTAGTTTGCGAATTTGGAGATAGTAAATAAAAATATTTGTATTTTTTTCTTTTTAATAAAAGTGTTTCATTTGTTTATATTATAAAATTTGTTATTTTAATTATGTTTAAAAATATAAGCTAATTTATTTGAGTAATGTGCAGCGATAAACATCTGTTCAAGATCCTTAATTAAGAGATGATTCATATTTTTAAAATGTTAGTTTATTATTATTATTAAATTTTAAATTTTAATTTATATTTTATTTTATTTTTAAAATTAAAATGTAATCTCTAATCATATAATTTTTCTATCATTATTTTTCAAATACAATCTTCGCCTATATTTCTTCCCTTCACGCCGTGCTGCGCCCATCCACCCACCCGGGTCAAATCCGCCTCCCCCTCTCTCTTTCTCCCTCTCTTAGTTTTCTCGCTCTTCAAACTTTCGGACAGCAACGTAAAGCATTGCCGGCCGATCCACCTTTCATCTTCTTCCAAATCACATTGCTTCCTTCAATCTCTTGTCCAGCTTACGTTAGATTAAATGATATTATTTTAAAAATATATCGTGTGTTTATAAGCCTATAATTTATTTTTGCTCAGATCCGAAAAAGTCCAAGACGGTCCTACGGGTAGCTAAGCCGCTCGTGTAATTCACTTGTGATTTGAAAAAGTTGTATCATACTCCATTATTATTAAAAATTGCATTATGCTCCATTGTATTTTAAAAAATATTCTACAAAATCTCTTAAAAGTTGCATAAAACCCCTTGTATTTTAAAAAACATTGCACATAATTTCCTTGAAAAAAAGAATTTTATGTAATGTTTTGAAAACATAAAAAATTCTCATACAATTTTTAAATTATAATGGAAAATGATGCATACTTTCCAAACTAATACAAATTGCATAGTAAAATAATTAACAATGCAACAAAAAAAAAACCCCTAAGTTGTAAGAGTCCAATATATATCCATCCATACTTTTAAAATTATATTATCTCCGTTAGATAAATTTATATAAATTTATCTGAGTATAAAGATTAAAAAATAAAAATATTTAATGTTATAATGAAACATGTAAAAAGTAAACTATAAGAATATTATACAAAATTTATTAAAAATTTGATAAAAATAATAATAATAATAATGGAGTAAATAGAAAATATAGTAACAAATTAGTCTTATTTGTTAAAATATGAATAATATAAAATTATGGGTAAATAAATTTTTTTATAATATTCTCCCTCCGTCCTACATTGGATGTCTGGATTACCGTAGACACGAAAATTTAGGATAAGTATAATTAGTACATAATTAAGAATGTATTAGTAAAAATAATTATCTTATAATATAAATAATTGTAGATTAAGGTTAAGATAACTAATTAATTTAATTAAAATTTAAAAACAAGTTAAATTAAAAAGTTTAAAATGAGATTAAAGTGTATAATCATTTTTTTAAAAAAAAAAAGTGACATGGGACGTGGGACAGACAAAAATTGCAATGTGGACATGGTAGATGGGACCGAGGGAGTATAAACTAAATATAAATTTAGTGGACATTAAAAAAGACCGAGGGAGTATAAAATAAATATAAATTTAGGGTGTGTTTGTTTGGGGGTTTGGATTTTGAGTTGGGATTTGAATAGTAAAAATTTTGAATTTGAATAGTTGTATGATGTGATATAAATAGGTGTTGATGTGATGTTTTGAATGTAAAATTAATTTTTAGTATAATATAAAAAATAAAAAATAGGTATTTGATTTGATGTTTTTGGGGGGAAAAAATTGGATGAATAGTAGAATTTGGTTGAAATTCTACAAACGAACACACCCTTAGTGGACATTAAAAAAAATAATATTGACATAAAGAGTAGTATACAATCTAATTCTTGAAATTGCAGTATAATTAATAATAAGATAATTAAAAATAATTAATTATTTATTGTTGGATTTATTTATATTTCTGGAGTCAATGTGATTTATTAATTCATTAATCGATGTAATTGTATTTTATTTAGGATGAGTTTTGAAAGTCTACAATATTTGAATTATGATCTCGATGTCACATCAATTCAATCACACCTTACAAGAAAATGTTACTATATATTTTATTTAAATTCAAATGTAGTGTGACAGGTAACAATTATTTACTTAATGCGATTCTCATTAATTTGGATGCATGCAACTCCCAATAATATTCCATCTAATTATTTAATTATAAAGGGTTTTGCATTTAAATAATAAAAAAAAAAAGATAGAGAGTTTTTGTTTTTGGTTTTCAATTTTTTATTTTTAAAATAAGGTGAATGAGATGCTGTTTAAATAGGTTTGTCACAAATAGGAGTGAAAAAAAATAATAATAATAAAAAATTGAAAATGTTGTCCAAATTATATAAAAAAAATATCAAAAATATTATATATTTGGTACATTAACTATATAAATTTTTCATACCACAATAAGGGACAAAACTACACTAGGGTTTGGGGGTCAATTGACCCCAAGTCAAATTTTTTATAATTTTTTTAGTATAAAAAATATTAATTTTTATGTATTTATATACAATTTTTCCTCTTTCTTTTCAAAACTATCTAAATTCATATATAATTATGTCACTATTATTTATTTAAATTTATTAGCTAAACATTAAATAAATTATAACATTTTACCCCCTCAAATTTAGATGCTAGTTTCATCACTGATCGTTATTCTGTCAAAATTTAATATATACCAAAATTTTGGTATATATTGTACAATAAAATGAAATAATTAAATATTAGAAATAAATTAAGATAAATAAAATTATAAATATATTTCTATTATTATTTTTAACTATGATAACTTTTGATTTTTTTATTTTTTATTTTGGAGGAGGAGTATAAATTGATATTTTATATTGTAATTCTCAATATATTGAGTAGTTCGGTACAATATCAATTAAATTAAGTTTGGAAAATAACTTGTTAAATTAATTTGGTTTAAAATATATTTCATAAGTGCATACTTTCTAGATGCAAAACCCATTAGATTAATTGGTGAAATCCATTATTATTATTATTATTATTATTATTATTATTATTATTAAATCCAACACCATTCACACAAGTCTAGTCCAAAGATTGGGCAAGATGATCGATACTAATAGACAAGAAAGCATAGAAAGTGATAGAAGAAATCAATCACTATGGCTATGTTCTCTTCTCGTCGATTTCTCACAAGATTTTTATTGTTTACTTAATTTTTCTCCCAAACAATAATAAAATAAAAATATTTTTTTAATTTTTAATTTATATTACTCTAAAAAATCAATTTTATATTCAAAAGCATCACAACAACACAATTATTCAAATTCAAACTCAAAATTCAAATCCGCAAACAAATACAGTCTTCCCTTCTTAGCCATTGTTTGCGCAAGCGCGCATAGATACATATGATCGACGCTTTTAAGCTTCAACAAAGTACACTTCAAATCCGTTCAAGTCATCTGAGCGAACCAAAGGTCTTTTAAAGGGATGAAAGTTGAGTCTCAAATTATGAAAAATGGCGGCGCCCGGACTGGCACAAACATCCTTTGGGTGCGAAACAATTTTATAGGTGTTTGGTGAATCACCCGTCATGATCTTGAACCAATTCCGGGAAGTGCTACACCCGGGGCTACCTAAAACACCTCCAATGCGCACTACACGTTCATGTGTCTTGTCATCGGGATCACTGATACGCCACACTGTGGAATTAGCGCACGATGGGGTATCTGTTTCAAATTTCACATTGAGGGATTTCAAGATATGGATGTAAGAATCTCCCGTGGCTTTTGCATGATGGAAGCTACATGGAATGCCGGGTTGGAAAGCTTGTGCTAGAGTCACGGCATTTCTGCAGTTTCCCTCAAGATAGATGGATAGCGTAAGCTTCCTACTAAGGCCCATTACAACTTTTGTGGCAACAATAAAGTACTTTCCCGTGACCTATTATGAATCAGAACAACGTTCAATATATTTACATCATACCGAGATGTTCAAGTAATTTATATATATATATATATAAACACCAAACTGATCGAAGTTTATGAGTGTGCTCTTTTAAAAGTTTTAGCTTTTTCTTTTTGAATGTGGTGTTTTGAAAATCACGACAGTTAAATAGTAAGTACATCAAAATCAAACTTCAAAAGAATATGGTCTATTTAATTTGATACGATCAATTATATATGCTTAAATTTAGGGTACCTACCTCGAGGGGCTTCCCATTGTGATCTCGAACTAGATTATCTTGTTGAAGTTGAGCAATAGTTTTGTAGGTGAAAGGGAACAATAACAACAATAAGAAAAGGACTATGTGAAGGGACTTCATTACAAACAAATCAACTCTATCATATGTATATGGTCTTTTTATAGACGAGCAAGCAAATGATGCATTCATTTTTATTAATAGTGCTCTCTCTTGTTCACTTACAATATATATATATATATATATATACAGAGATTAAGAGATAATAATACTTAAATAGTAGTCCATGGCATTTTTTGCCTGCAAAAGACTTTTTTATGTTATATTTTAATTTGATATAATGATACTGATGTAAATAAGTGTAAATTTGAAAATATTTATAATATGTAGTGTAATTAAACTTACAAAAAAAATATATTCTCTCTTTCTCAGCTAATTTGTTTACTTTAGTTGGGCACGGAGTTTTAGGTAGGGTGTAATTAGTAAGTAATTAAGAAGTGTATTAATAAAAATAATTGTGATATAATAAAAATAAAAATAAATATAGATTGAGATTAAAATGATTAAATAGTTTAATTAAAATAAAAAAATTATAAATTATGAATTTTAAAATATGATTAAAATATATAATTATATTTCCAAAAAAAATAGACAATTTATGTTGGACGGACGGATATAGAAATAGTAGACAAATTAAGTGGGACAAGAAAGTATTACTTTCAAAACTCATAATAAATCTCCACTTTACTTTTAAAAAATTGCATGACGCTCCTTATACTTTAAAAAATATTGCATGCGTCTGCAAAAATCTGAATAGAAAATTATCTTTCCATCACACCACACACGTTTCATGAGGTGAAGTTTCATGCAACGTTTTTTAAAAGTATACGGAGTATCATCCAATTTTTAAAGTGAGAAATTTTACACAAAATTTTGAAATTACATGAGAATTATGAGCAATTTTACCTAAATTTAATAATCAATTACCAGTATATGATTAAATTTTGCATTTAATTCTTCCAACTCAGCTGCACGTTACTATATATATTTTATCAAAAAATTCAAATGTACAGCAAATCCCATATATAATCTTCGATCTAATTAATTAATTAGTAACTTGCATGCTTTGCATACATTAATTAAACTCTCACCATATTCAACTGGGAAAACCAGATACGACTTGATTTGGATGGGCCTTGGAATTAATTAATTAATTATAATTTTTTCAAGATTTTTTTTTTTTTTTTTTTTTTTTTTACACTGTGAGAACCTGCCGCCGCTACCCGAAAAGTACGCACTGGATAAACCCCCGACCGGACCTAATACCCTGCAAACTAGGTCCGACGGATAATTTTTTTAAGATTTTATATATATGTATATATATAGAGAGAGAGAGAGAGAGAATAATTTGAAATAAATGAGTGAGATATTTGAATTAGTTACAAACTATATAGTGTACATTTTTATCATTTCAATTTGTCAAACTCAAAATTATATTTTTTTTAGTTAAAATAATTATACATTAATACAAAAATACTTTTAATTTTTATTTAAATTACAAATATATTATTATATATATAATTAATTTATACATAAAATTAAAAGATAAAAATATTAAAATATTTTACATACTTTCATTAACCAATTAAATATAATTATATATTAATTTTACTATAAAACCTAAAAAGTACTTTGGAGTATTCAATGATATTGTACGTACATAGTATTGTTTAATGATATTAAAAAAATTAATTTATTGATATAATTTTATATTAATATAGAATAAGTATCATTATAGCACTAGTATATAAATATTGTAAAATATTGAATGGTATTTCTAAATTTAAAAAATTATATAAAATAAAATATATAGAAAATATTTATTTATCATGAAAATATAATTGTAGATGAGTTATGATGGTCTTACATAAAATAAATAATTATAGCGTAACTCTAGAAAAATAAAGGATATATCTTCATAAAATAGGAGAGAAATTTTTTTCTATCTATTCATTTTTTAATGTTCTATTTGATATTTACACGCATTTTTAGATAATTAGAATTTTTGTTATAAAATGACAAATTTGCCTTTAATTTTGTGTATAAAAAATAAAATAGTAAATAAAATAAAAGTAAAAAAAGTAAATTTTGCGTATAAAAATAAAAAGAGGACAATAATTGTTGGACGTTAGTTTGTGGACTGAGTGAGTAGTAAATTGGATATATAATTATAAATGATGTAATAATAATTGTAGCTGGCGTGCAAAGTGCAAATTAAGGTAGTGAATGAATTAGAGACAAAGAGTTCGTTCATATTTTTGGATGAATGTTTTCTTTTTTTTTTTTTTTTTTTTTTTAGGTATAGAAAATTATATTATTAATATAAAAATAATATTTTATATTGAATTGTTAATCATATATGTTGTATTATATTTTTAATATTATTTATGGAGAATCGTTCCACTTTAAAGCGAATTGAAAAACTCAAATAAAATTTTAATAAAATAAGCATATACACGTTTGACTTTCATAATGGAATAAAATTCATTAAAAACTGCATGCACAAATCTAAATTACACGTAATTTAACTATTTTAAAATTAAAAACCAAATTGAAATAGTCAAGTAGAACCATTTAAAAATGTCTTGTCTTGGCACAAGAAAAAATGATATATATAGCTGAGAAGCAAAATTTGTATCCCTTTAAGTTTAAATTTTAAACTGAGACGATTTTGTAGCACCATTTAATATGGTATCAAAGTTGTTGCCACTCATTCACCATTGACTACTAGCAAGATTTTTAAGTGGTGTATATCTACCTTGTATATGGGAGACGTGTTAGTTGACTCTCGTAATATATAAATAAATAGATGATATGTATCCCTTCAAATTTAATTTTTAAGTGAGACGATCATTTAACATGATATCAAAGTCAAAATGTTCCATGTTCGAATCTCATTGCCATTCATTCGTAAGTTGCATATATTCACCTTGTATGTGGAGGAGCGTGTTGGTTGACTCCTATAGTATATAAGTAAATACACCATGCATATCTTTTCAAATTTAAGTTTTTAGGTGAAACGTTCATTTAACGTCATTAACAAGACGAATCTAAAGTAAAAGGAAAATGGCGATGATTATATATCGAAACAATTGAAAGATAACTAGGTGACACTACAATATTTATCGAATGGGGGGGGGGGGAGTATAGAAAGCGATAGAAGAAATCAACCACATGCGATGCCTTGTAGCCTTTCTTTGCACGAGTGCACATATATATATATGATCAACACTCTTTGCTTTAATGAACTTCACTTCAAATCTCATCAAGTTATCAGAGAGAACCAAAGGTCTTGGACGGGGCCATGGGTCGAGTCTCACAATATGAAAATTGGAGACATCCGAATCGCCACATACATCATTAGGGTGCGACACAAACTTGTAGGTATATGGAGAGTTACCAAGCTCGATCTTGAACCAATTTTGAGAAGTGCTACACCCGGAATTACCTAGAACCCCTCCAATACGTATTACTCGTGCAAGTGTTTTGATATTGGGATCACTAATACACCACACTGTGGAGTTAGCGCACGAGGGCACAATCGTTTCAAACTTCACATTGAGGGATTTCGAGATATAGATGTGGGAATCTCCCGTGTTGTTTGTGGGATGAAAGCTACAACGGATGCCCGACTTCGAGTTTTCTTCTAGAGTCACGGCATTTTTACAATCTCCATCGAGATAGGTAGATAGCGTAAGGCGACTATGCATTCACATTATCAGTTTTGCCGAAGCCACAAAGTACTTTCCCGTAACCTATAAGTGATCATACATATAACAATGTTCAATGTATTTATATTGTACAGAGATGTCCAAGTAATATCGATATTTATACACATACAGGATTTGATTTTTTTTTTCTTTTTTTTTGCATTCGATACGGTCGATTATATATACCTGTTGGGAATTTTGACCGTTCGAGGCCTAATCCGACAAATTCTTCGATAAATAATTAGTTGGCCCACTTCGTAGCCCGACCCATCGGATTCGACCCAAACCCTTTAACCCAAACTCATATATCAAACCCTAAGTCAATTTATTAGGTTGTTATGTAGGTTATAACAGTGGGTGGTTTTTTAGTTTGGGGAAATTATTAAAGGTTAGTTTAAAAAGGGTTTTTTTGGGTAGGGTCCCTTTAGAGAAGTGAGAAACACCAAAACCGAGTCATAGAGATTGAGAGAGAGAGAGAGAACCGCGACTGGAGTTCCGGTGAGCCGAGAGATTCCGGTGAGTTCCCGGTGAAGTTCGGGACTCTTTTCTTGTACCGATTCCGGTGGGCATCGAGGCTTGGAGTGACAAGCCGACCTCCAACTTTGAGGCGTGATTACCTCGGGCCACTTCACACCATGGACTGAGCCGATATCCGCCGTCCCTTCGCCGCCGGTGAAAGATCGAAGAAGATTGGTGTGCCTACGGCTATTTCCGTGACAGAATCCGAATCTGTTCGTCGGAGAAGAACTCCAAAGGCACGCTGCCAGTCACCGGAAGGACTGCTGTAAGAGAAGTGGAGAACCAAGTTGCCGCTGTTCGCCGGAAATGAAACGCCATCGATCATAGATCGTCGGAAGAGTTCGTCGTCGGCGGAAAATAAGGAGTTCCGCAATTTTCAATTCTCTCGTAAAGAAGACGAAGCTGGAAGTCTTTTTTGTTTAATTTCATTCAAGGCCTGTTCGTTTGTATTTTTGTTTTCCTATTTCCAGAATGTTTTTGCATAATTCTAATTCTTTGTGTTTAATTTTATTTCGATTCGGTATTGGTTTTATTCGAGTTAATTCGCTTCCGTTATTCCTAATTAATTTCGTTTTTTATATACGAGGTTTGTTCGATAAATCAAAAGATCCGGGAATAAAACAAACACACCCTCACAATATAAATATTACTAATATATATTTATATCATTACAATTATTATCTATCAAATCAATACATATTAAAGTCAAATCAAAATTACACACCTTAGAAAATAAAATAATATCAAAATTCTTTATAAAGTTATATAATTCAATTTAAATTCAAACTTAAAGGTATGGAAGGATTTGGTCAAAACTATTGCGCAATTACTGTGTATAGTAGTTTTGGCACGACCACCGTGAATTCAATAACGGTGTATTTCATACAGCGAAATGAGGTCAGAAAATGAAAATAATTTTATTTTTTTTAGGTTGAGCCAAGTAATTGAGAGTTGAGAAACAAATTCCTTTTTATTCTATGATTTTATTTTTTTTGTCGTATACAGATAAATACAGAGAATTGTATATTTATTTTTATTTTTTATTTTTTTTGTATGATCTAATTTGTATATTTTTTAAATTATATTGTTTTAATTTTATAAAACATCATATTTAATTTATTATTTTCAAATATTTATTTTTCCTTACTATTTTTTAAAAATTAAACTAAAATTTGATCTTACAAAAATATCGTATTTAATTTATTATTTAAACAAAAAATACCAAAAATAATTCTTCCTTAATTCTCATTCGTTAAAATTTCCTTTTACCGATTGATCATATATTCTTGATTGATCCATCCAAATAGCTTTATCATTCTCTATTTTTATTTATCTGCAATTTTTGTTTGATACATTTTTATTTGAAAAAACAGCCACGTTTGGACAATCACGCAAAAATTAGTAGTAGAATAATTATCTAATTATTTTTTATAATAATACTCCCTCCGTCCCATATACCGTGTCTGCTACACTGTAGACATGGTATTTTAGGAGGGATGTAATTAGTAGATAATTAAGAATGTATTAGCGAAAATAATTATCCTATAATATAAATAATTATAAATTAAGATTAAGATAACTAATTAATTTAATTAAAATTTGAAAAATAAAATTTAAAAATTTAAAATGAGATTAAAATGTGTAACCATTTTTCAAAAAAGGAGAGTGATATAGTATGTGGGACAGACAGAAACGGCAACGTGGACATAGTATATGGGACGGAGGGAGTAATAATTTAATAAAATATGTACAATCATGTCATATCATACATATATATTTGACAAGACATTTTAACTCGCGCGCTCTAATAATTTTTGGTTTTGTTTTTAAATATTGTATATATATATATATTTTATACTAATATATTTTCTTTAATTATTTGGTACAAGAAAAACAATATCGATATTTTGTCAATTTTCTGATCAAGCTAAAATTTTCAGAAAGTGTTTGTGATTCGTTGATCTTTCAATTCAACGGTAAAATTTGCGATTAGATATTTGTAGTTCGACCAAAATTTTACATAATGTGATAGATTGTTTTGTTTATAATTTTGATTTTAATTTTTATTAAGTTTATGATTTACATCGATTGATACAGTGGTGATTGGGGTGTGTTTACATGCATTCTTGAAAGTACTCTTATATACAATTTGATCATGGTATATTTTATTCTTTGATTTGGTTGACCAGTGATTTTTATTTTATGTTAAAAGATTTTTCATATTAAATTTTTTCGTATATTTTATATTTTATTTACAATATATTTCATTATTGTTTTTCATATTTTTGTAAGGAATTACGTTTCCTATTAATATACACGCTCAAATTCTTGCAATAATTATTTTTGTTTAATTTTAAAAAAAATTAACTTGATTATGTATAAATCAACTATCGTATTATATTGTTTTTGTTATTCTTATTGTTATATATCCTTTTTAGGTTCTATTAATCTATTATGTGTAGATAAAAAAAATTAGAAAAGAACTCAAAAAGAAAGAATCAAATAGAAAATGTATGTATTTTTTAATTATTTATTGTATTTTTTTACTAATAATTTTTTTATTATTAGTTATATATGTATTTTTTAATGTTAACTTGATTTTTCGTATAATATTTTAATATATTTTTTAATTTTGTAGACTATGTTTAAGTCTTTAAATTTTTTTATTTAAAACAATATTTGAAAAAGTCATAAAAAAATTATAATAAATTTGAACATATAAAAATTTTATTTTTATTGTATTCTTATCATGTATTTTTTTAATTATATATTTTTTAATTTTTATTGTGTATATTATTTTTTAAATTGATTTGATTCGAATAATATATTATATATATAATTATGATATTTTTTATAAAAAATATTAAATTAATTTAATAGTATAAAAATAACTCTAACACAAATTACACGTTAGTATATATATATTATATCATTTTGTATAATATAAATATTTATTTATAATTAACGCAACTTAATATTTAAATCATATTATTATTATTATTATTATTATTATTATTATTATTCTTAATTTTATAAATTTAATCTAATACACATTTATTTTTATTTTATCTTTTACATATCAAATTAATATACATTAAAACTTTCAAATTCAAATCAAATACTCCCTCAGTCTCACTGAAAGATTATCATTTTCTATTTTCAGTCTGTTTCCATAAGGTTACAATTTCCTAATTTAGCAACTGTACTATATACTTAACATAATAAATATCATTTTAATTTACAATACATTACACAAATACCATTACTTTTATATTACACCGTACTAATAGAGATATTTTTATCTGTTTTTACTACAATCTAATATTAAAAAATTTACTTGTAAAAAACAAATTTTACCCTTCCAATTGAACGAAGTGAGTATAATCTAAAGAGATACAAATTTCAAACTCATCTTAAAATCATAAGGGTGTGTTTGTTTGGAGGTTTAGATTTTGAGTTGAGATTTAAATAGTAAAAATTTTGAATTTAAATAGTTGTATGATGTAATATAAATAGGTGATGATGCGATTTTTTGAATGTAAAATTGATTTTTTAGTATAATATAAAAAATAAAAAATAAATATTTGATTTGATAATTTTAGGGAAAAAAGTTTGGATGAAGAGTAAAATTTTGTCTAAATCTATCAATCGAGTTAGCCCAAACTCTCAGAAAAAAAGAAAAAAAAAAAAAAGACGCATCCTTAGTAAAACTGAAATGAGACCTTATTCCAAACCTCAAAGCACAATTACTGAAAAGAAACACGTGCGCGAGAAGATAGCGTTGCAATATGCACAGTTCGAACTCTGAGAGTCAATGTCAACTACCAGATCGACTCGAATCAGCTTCACAACTGTACGATCGGACTGAATTCGGAAGAAGAAATTGATTGGATTACGGATCGGAGACATGAGGCAGCAGCTACTGTTGGCGTTCAAATTCCTAACCCTAGCCGGAGTTTACTTCTTCACTCGCTCCCGCACGCCCAAGCACAAGCTCACAGATCCCGACAAATCCATGGTTGTAGTGTTCCTGCTCGAGTATCTCAAGCGGGTTCTGCTCTACAACGCCAAGTTGATCCGCGACGGCAAGAGTCAGGTCGAAATTTTGGACAACGACATCCGCCTCCTCAAAGCGCTCCTCAAGGACTCCGCGAGGATTCGCCACAAAGACGAGGTGGTCAAGGAGTTTATAGTCGAGATTCGCGACGTGGTGCGCGACGGCGATGATGTAATCGTTGGGTATTTGAATCAGGCGGCGGAGGTTAGGGCGCGGAATTTCTTCCAGAGAGCTTTTGGTGGACAGATTAAGCTCATCGGCGTTTCGAAAGAGGTTGGGGCTATGAGGGCGAGAGTGAAGAATATATTCGGCAGGAGCAAGGCTGTGTTCGCCGTCCGGCAGATCGGACCGCCGCCGGAGTAGGGTTCCGGCGGATGAGAGAAATAGGCATATAATGCGCAGCAGGTATATTTGCAATTAAATCGATTTTTCTGTAATTCGATCTCAGTCACTGATTGATTATGGTTCTAACTTCACAGTAGCACACTTTGACAGGATTGAATCGGTATGGTGGCTATCAGACATCATCACTTTCACTTCATTCGGGACAGTCTTGAGTGGCAAAATTACGATGAACAGGTTTCTAGGTTTGGAAAGTCCATTGAACATAGTGAGTGGTGGGTTTGAACAAGGGAGTGGTTGTTAGTAGAGATTGCTTTTGATTGCAATTTGCTCGGCTACTAGCTAAGTGTTCAGGATCTCTCCCGTTTTCTAATTCTTGTTGCAGTGACGAAAGGGATTGGTCACACAAATTACTGTAATCTGTTGAGTTGTGAAGGTTTGCAAAATGTAAAATATGGCTTCTCAATGTGAGAAATGTATTCTTCCACTTAGATAATGGTTTGAATGGATTCCATAAGCTGTGAATATTCAATATTTTGGCTCCGGGACTACGTCTGTTATTGTAATTACTAATTAGTATATCAAGTGCATCGACGAAGCACTGAGAGAGTTGAGATCATCGTATGTTCTGTATTCGCCTTTTGTTTTGGTGATTGCTTCCATTCCTTGTGGTTTTCTCCCATTTTGAATTTCCACTTAAATCATGATCATTTTATTTTTCGACTGTTCAACTTCATTCCTAAATCCTTTGTTGATATGCAATCCTGCTCGGTTTCCTTGAGAAAGGTAGATGAACTATGTGATCAAATTCTGCTTGGATTTGGTGTTTGTTGGGCTTATGTAGGATCTAGACAGGAACACCCGAACAGTGGAGGCCAAAGGAAGATTCTTTCTATTAAGAGAAACAGGTTGCAAATAATGTGAAACCGTGTACCAGGTATGTCTTCATCTTTTAAGATTGAAGTTTCCAAGAAAGTCATTTTCTTTTACATTCAAGTTTGTTATAAATTTTATATTCTGATAAATACAAGAGGGCCAAGAGGGCCCTTCCAAACCTTTACTTTAGAGTCTTAGAAAGTGACGGGGGAAGATGCCAGCTAAAGATCAAACAATACTATGTTATGGTCAACATTGACTTAGAAGATGAGAATATAATTGAAGCCTTGAGATTGTAAACTTATCCCTAATCATTGTTCTTTTGAAATTGAATACAGCCTTCTGACATGAATCTGTATCCAGTTTTTATTTTTTTTCTGTTTCTTCAATGTTTTATTGCATTCAGAACTGCTTTCTGTAACCCAACTCGATTCACAGGTGATGATGTATCTGTTGATTGCGGGTCGAGTGGCACTTTCACTGCTCAGAGTGGAAGGGAATGGTGCGGAGATGTACAGAAAAAGTTCGCACCATTTCTGCATGTTAGGGGCTCGTCAACAACCTCTAGTGTCAGCCAGAGGTTTGTCTATGGTGACAATCCAGTTCCTTACAGGACAGCTCGGGTTTCTCGTTCCCAGTTCTCCTATGTATTTCAAGTGAACCCAGGTCAGAAAATCATCCGCCTTCACTTTAATTCAGCTTCATATAAAGGTTTCAAAAGGTACAAGGATTTTTTCACAGTCAAAGCTGCCGCTTTCACTTTGCTTAGCAACTTTAGCGCTTCCTTTACTGCTGATGCTCATGGTGTGAACAATTTTGTTAAGGAATTCTGTTTGAACTTAGGAGAAAATAAGCTGCTTGACCTAACATTCTCTGCAAGTAATCATTTATCTGATGCATATGCTTTCATTAATGGCATTGAGATCATCTCAGTGCCGGCTAGTCGTTCTTATTTCCATATGGAAAATATTGGAGTTCAAGTTGTGGGAGAGTCTCCAATTTACATGGACAGCAGTACTGCATTTGAAATAATTAGCCGAACAGATATAAAACGAGAATCTGTATCATCGTCTCTTAATGATGCAGCCCACATATTTGGGATGTGGGAAAAGGTCCATAACAGAAAAGTAAACAAGATCAACAATGTTACTTGGAAAATATCTGTGGATGTGGGATTCAGATACTTAGTCAGACTTCATTATTCCGATTTAGGATTGAAAATGGCGGAAAATAATGTTCTAAGGATTAGCATTGATGATATGATTGTTGATACTAAGATTTCTGCAGCCATAGAAAAGGATGATGAAGCTAGCAGCATTCGACGGTATAGGGACTATGCTTTGAACATGAAAGGTTGCAAACAGGAGGGTAAACGCAATCTCTTGATTTACTTAGAGTCAAAGGATGAATTTGTTGATGAAAATGGACCCCTTGAAGGATTCGAAGTATTGAAACTGAGCAACCTTGAGAACAGTCTTGCCAGTCCGAATCCGGTGCCTTCAACACAGGATTCATCATACCAGATGTTCAAGAATCTCATCCAGGTTTTCGGCCATGAAAATGCAATTGCTACTCTGCTAATAGTATTGCTCTCTGTGGTTAATGTTATAGTTTATATGCTGAAAATGATTCGAGAAGCTGAAAGTATGCCGGAGGAAAACATGCCATCAGCAAGGGCTACACAACTTTGCCGGCGATTCTCATTAGCAGAAATCCAATTAGCCACAAGAAATTTCAGCGAAGGACATCTCATCGGGAGGGGTGGATTTGGAAAAGTTTACCGAGGTGTTGTTGACAACGGGAAGCTAAATGTAGCCATAAAGCGGCTAAAACAAAGCTCCAAACAAGGGGCTGCCGAGTTTTTGACAGAGATTGAAACGCTAACTGAGCTCCGTCATGTTAATTTAGTATCTCTAGTCGGCTTTTGCAAGGAACGTGGGGAAATGATTCTTGTTTACAGTCTCATGACGAGCGGAACATTGGCCGACCATCTTTACAAGCACGCAAGAAATGGCCGTGATAGTTTGTCGCTGAACTGGAAACAGCGCCTCAACATATGCATCGGAGCTGCTAGAGGACTAGACTATCTTCACGCTGGTCACTCAGTCATACATCGAGATGTAAAGGCATCGAATATCCTTCTGGATGATAATATTACAGCTAAGATTTCCGATTTCGGGTTAGCCAAGCATTTGCATCGAAGCAGTTTGCACAGTCACATCAGCACGAAGGTGAAAGGTACGGTCGGGTACTTTGATCCGAAATATCTTATAACGGGTAAACTAACCAAGAAAAGTGATACGTACGCTTTCGGGGTGGTGTTGCTGGAAGTGTTGTGCGGTAGACCTGCGTTGGATCGCACAGCAGCAGAAGACGAGCATGTTCTGATCAAGTGGGCTCGAGAAAGCATTAGCAAGGGACAAGCTGACCGGATCGTAGCTTCTAATCTGCAGGGCGAAATAACGGCTGAAAGCCTTAAGGTATTTGTAGGGATTGCTGAAAGATGCTTACACGATGAGCCGAAGAACAGGCCAAGTATGTCCCAAGTCGTGGCGCAGCTTGAGTTTGCGCTCGAGCAGCAGGACAATTTAATATCTCTGGGATCGAACGAGATAGTAAGTGATTTGGATGATGTCCATCAAGCTAATGGCGAAGCTAATGTAACAGGCGGTGGGGAACAGCCTCGATCACCCTCTGCTGATTCGCCGGATGTCACACCCCCTCCGGCCGTGAAACCTGAAATTGAAATGGTTAAAGATGAACCTGTATTTGGAAAGGAAGCCGAGCCTTCATCTACAAAGAAACCCGAACCTCAACCTACGAAGAAAGATGAGCCTAAGAAAGATGCGAGAAAAGCTTCGACACACAAACAATCACGGGGTCGTACTTGGGAGACATTTTGGAACAAAATCAAGCCATCCAGTAAAACAGAGAAACAGCCACAAAGTAAATACGATTTATTTAGAGCTATATCACACTCTTCTTCACTTATCGAAATTTTATCTTCAGGTAACTCTGTAGAGAACATTGCCCCCGTGGCAGCGGCAATGGTAGAGTCGGAGGCCCCGGCTAGCAATCTCCCGGTAATATTGGCTCCTGTCATCCCACTGGAAACAATAAAGGAAATTACTTTTAACTTTGGTACAAGGTGTTTCATTGGTGAGGGTTCCTATGCAAGGGTATACCGTGGAGTCCTGAAGAACGGGCGTGCGGCAGCAATTAAAAAGCTCGACTCTAGCAGCCAGCCCAACCAAGAATTCCTATCACAGGTTTTATCCCTATGACTTGATCTGTTGTTGATTTGTCATTGCTGCTTGCATTTTTAACAACTCTTGTAATAACGATTTAACGGTTTCGTAGGTTGCAACAGTTTCTAGTCTGAAGCACGAGAATGTGATCGAGCTACTTGGGTACTGTGTCGATGATAATCTTCGAGTCTTGGCCTATGAATATGCTCCAAATGGATCCCTGCATCAACTTCTCCATGGTAAGTTCGGTCAGTATTTATGCCGATAACTGTTTTTTGAATCTAGAAGGGTGTGTTTGTTTGTGGGTTTGGGGTTTTGGGTTTGAATTTTTGAATAGTAAAAAGTTGAATTCTAATAGTTGTTTGATGTGATATAAATAGATGTTGATGTGATGTTTACAACGCTCCGTCCTTTATCTTATCTATCCGTCTGGTTTAGGAATATTGAGGTGTGGTATGAATAAAATAGAAAATACTAAAATAACCTTATTAGTATTATATGATATAAAGGTAATCATATTTGTGTAATATATTATAAGTTGCAAGGGTATTTTTAATGTTAGTAGAAAGTAACGTTACTAAATAAGGAAGTGGATATTTTGTTATGGGACAAACCAAAATAGAAAAATGTTTAGATTGTTAAGGGACCGAGGGAATATAAAAAAAAAAAGTAATTGTTTGATTTGATATTTTTAGAGGCAAAAAAGAAGCTGAATAGCAAAAATCTGTGGTAAAACTCACAAAAAGAACACAATCAAAGATGTTAATGTCTTTGCTTTGTAACTAATCGTTTTAGTTTTTTAAACAGGGCGAGCAGGTCCCGAGCAAGCTCGGGTTCTTTCATGGGGCGAAAGAGTTAAAATAGCCATTTGTGCTGCAAAAGGACTGCAATACATTCACGATAAGTCGCAGATGCATTGCGACATCAGCTCCGGCAATGTTTTACTCTTTGATGATTATAATGTCGCTAAGATTGCTGATATCGATTTATCTAATGCACCCAATGACATCGTAGCCTGTCTTCATTCGACTCGTGTTGTTGGGACTTTTGGTTATCATGCCCCGGAGTACATATCCTCTTTTTTTTTTCAAGACTTTCCCCGAAAATCGAACCCGATGAACTGAAATAATTGTTCAATTGTAGGTATGCGATGACGGGGCTGTTGAGCTGGAGAAGCGACGTGTATTGCTTCGGTGTCGTACTCCTGGAACTCTTGACGGGCCGTAAACCAATCGATCCCACGAGGCCGAGGGGACAACAAAGTCTCGTGACATGGGTACGCACTTTTCTCACTGAATATACGAGCAAATATTATACCACCCTAGAGTTGTTAATCGAGTTTTTGCATTCTGAATTAAGAAATGGCATCTTTAATTCACTGGAAATATCGAATTTGTCCTCAGTCGAGTCTTACTCTAAGTTCTTTGTTTATTAGATCAGCTCGAGCCTACTCGGCTTGATCATTAATCCTCGTTGAGATGATTCTATGTGAATTTTAGATATAATCTTCGGGTTATAGGAATTTAACACATCATTTTATCATCGGTATTTTAGTATAAATGCATAAGACATTTCGTATTTTATTTATTAAGAGAATCCTTCGTGTTGTATTAAAATATATACAAATCATTCTTTGGTTGTAAATATAAGTTTAGTTATGCAAATGTTACCCAAATAAATGGGACGACATGTCTTAAATAGGATTTTGTTTGAATAAAATAAATATATGAAAATTTGATCAGGCCTTTATTTTACAGTTGTAAAAATAAGTTAGGTTCGTCTTTATTTTACAAACTGTGAAACGAATGGTTGATCAATTTTTCATTTATTTATTTTAAAATTTTCATTTATTTATTTCATTAAAAGAAAGATATGTAAGACATTTTATTCTGTTTATTTCCGTAATTAGGCTCGTGTTTAAAATCATCCAAAAGGATGTTTTGCGCCTATTTCACTCATTTATAATAAAACAAAGCATGTACTTTTTCCGTCCGTCTCTAAGACTTATATTTACCCTTTGCGTTATTGTATTTAACATTAAAAATATTTTTATATTTATATATTTTTTTTGTACAAATGTCATTATTATAAGACACTGATAGAAGTAATTTTGCAATTTTTCATCTTAATTTGTATTATATTTTAGTAATTAATATTCAAATATCAGCATGCAAAAAGTAAATGTAATCCTTAGAGCTGGACGGAAGGAGTATAATACAATTTACCTTTTTTATCATAGCGCTAAGCAAAGTCGTACTGTATCGAATTTCTAAACAGGCAACGCCAAGGCTGAGTGAAGAAAAGGTAAAGCAGATTGTCGATGCGCGACTCAACGGAAACTACCCTCCGAAGGCGGCTGCAAAGGTACTTACCACTCAATTTCCAATTCTTTGATCGCAAAATATACGAGTGTGTTTGTTTGGAGTGTGTATAAATAAATATTGATGCGATGTTTTGAATGTAAAATTGATTTTTAAAATAATATAAAAAAATAAAGAATAGTAGTTTGATTTGATATTTTTAAGAGAAAATATTTGTGTGAATAGTACAAATCCTTTAAAATCTTTCATCGAGCATTGTAAAGCAAATTGATCGTAATTCGGGAAATGCAGATGGCTGCGATTTGCGGGCTGTGCGTTCAATACGAAGCTGCATTCCGTCCGCACATGAGCATCGTCGTAAAAGCTCTCGAGCCTTTGTTGAGGAACAGTGTCTCAGCTTCTCCCAAATAGCACCAAAGCAGTAATTCTTTTTCTCGATTCGATTATTATGTGGAATTGACGTCTCTCTCGTAAATATTTGTTCGAAGGTAGTTTGATCGATACGGTTTGGTTGTACGGGTGATATTTGTTCGGATGTGGGATCGATATGTCTCAGTCCGACGAAGAATGGCGTCGAAGGTCGATCTTGGACGAGAGCTCCGACGTCGGAGCTATGGTTTCAAATTTTGACTGTGTCCTTTTCAAAAAATATATCGATCTTTGATCGAAACAAAGAAATTAGAAATGCTAAAAATTAGTAAACAAGAGAATAAATTAAAAGCAATTACTCCCTCTGTCTCGGACGAAAGTTTCGTAATAAACAGGATCCTTACTAAAACTTTGGCGTCGAGCGCCTGAAATTTAATGGCTGATGATGGAGAGAGGTCTTCGTCGCCAAGGTCGCCGTCGTTGACGCACTGCGTGCTTTTGAATGGGATCCCTTCTTTGACTATTTATTCATTTATTATTACGGTAAATTGTCCCAAATTCATGAAATTGTACTAAATTTTTTATATTTTTAAAATTACGTTAAATTCTGTTGTAATTTTATAAACTCTTCGTCTAATTCCTAGGGCGTCTTTATTTAACATTGTTTGACCTGCATGTTTACAATTTGAATGAAATTACAAACTTTTAACCTCAGTAAATATATTTAAGTTATTTTTCTCTGATTTTAAGAGTTTTTTTTTTTTTTAAGGCCAAATATAAAATAAGTAAATATATTTATAATTTTAGAAATTTAAAAATGAGTATTCTGAAATTCATTCGCAGTTTGAAGCACCTGTAAGTCAAACACTGTTAAAGGACAGCATGCTCAGTTCATAAAATCACGAGTAGGACAGCATGCTCAATTTATAAAATCACGAGTCTGTTTGATGCAGTTTTAAATGTACTGAGGATTTCGTATACTTTTATAAAACCACAAGTGAATTTTTTGCAATTTAATATTCTTATTATTATTAGGTTAAACTCAATTAAAAAATAAATAAATAAATAAATGAATAAGTTATTTACTAATTTCTTAAAATCTATTTTTATTATGTTGATATTACGGGTTTGTATATCATTTTTTTTTAATATAATTCTCAATATATATATATTATTTTTTTTTATAAAAATTAATATTTAACATAAACTATTATTTTTAATATTTACAACACTATTTATTATATTTCACATTAAAAAAATCAAATTAAAATACTAAATAAACAAACTTTATATTCTCTAAATAAAAATTATTTTAAATTTATTGTATATTAAAATTATTAATGAATAATACTAAAATTAAAAAAAAAAAAATTCATTTCCGACAACATAAATATAAAACTACATTCATTCGATACATTGAATTATGACAACTCTCAATCCAAACCCGAAAAATAAATAAATGAATACAATATTTGGTATGGCCTAAGTGTCCTAATACAAAACCTCAATCTCTTTCAAACCACACTCCCCTTCAAGATTCATTGTCAGGAATCCATTCTCAAAATCGTAAGTAAAATCCTCATTTTTGTTGTCTACTTTGCAACAACTTGGCTTCATGTTAGAATATGCTCCAAACACACCATACCCTCGTGCTTTTATCGACACCCGATTCTCTTCGAATGCGCAATTCTCGATTGCACCTCCCGAGTTGTACATGTGAATTAGTCCAATTGGCGCGAATTCGATACTTTGATTGAATGTCTGCTCATAATGTCAAAAAAAAAAAAAAAAGAATAACTCTCATTAGTCGATATAGAAATAAGAATGTAATAAAATGTAAAGTAGAATAGTATCTTCTCGGATACCTTTATAGGCGAGACAGTAAATACTTCGCATTGTAACACATTTAATGAAACTTTGATGCTTTTGTTCTTCCGTACTCTCGAAAGGCTACCTGTGGAATTTGAATGATTTGATCGTATTAGCATAAATTTGATCGATATTTTAAATAGGGTGAATTTCATATTACCCCTTACAAAAGAGAGCAAAATAATTACCAAAAAATATATTATCATATAATTTTTAGGTTTTTTTTAATAAATTTATTTGGATTAAAATAATTCTTTAAAAAAAATTTAATTATTTTCGCAGTATCTATGATGTCAATAGTGAATATCTTTGTAATATTTCAAATGATCTTTAAATACTATGTCAATTCGAATATTTCGTAATATAAAATGATATATTTGAATTCTAAAGTATTTCAAATCTATTTATTTAAAATTGATCGTCAAATCAAAATACATCAATTTCAGTCTAAAAGAGATTGAGGAAGAACTTTTTTTTTTTTTTTTTTCCGTAAAGAATTTTTCAACATTCAATATAAGGATTAAGTCGCAATCTAACCTTTTAGACAAAATGACCTTTGTATAGATCAAAGTGAACATGTTGTGTGAAAATTGGACTTTGCAATGGAGATTTGATGATGTTTTTAGTGCCTTAGGTTAAATTTTGTCATGGAGATGAGCTAACCTGAGTTGAATGCATAGACGGCGCAATCGTCGGTCCATGTTTCGCCGGCGATTTCCTCAAGAAACTCGACGTCGAGAGGCTTTACATGTCCGGAGATGGAAGTGGTTTCCGGCATGTCGCTTCTAGCTTGTTTCATTGGCCAAGCTCCCGCGCCTTGGCAATTGAATACACCGACTACTCCGGTTATCTTATTCAAATTCCATATCTTGAGCAAGCTATTGGCAAAATCCCAAAATTTTTATTAGTTATCAAGGCTCTGATATCATGTTAGAAATAATTGAACTGACTTTTTTTCTTTTTATCTAAAAGTGCTCAAATCGAACAAACATATTTGGTGTACCTCTTTCCATCCATGACCGGATCGATGAACAAACAATCGCGCGTAGGACGGCCGGCGTGTCTTGCTCTCAAGACGGATCCATCGGGTAGAACGAGCTTTCTTAGGATCTTGAAATCTTGCTTTCCGGGCTTATCGCTATAGAGAAGTAGAATAAGAAGATTAATTATGTGTCGAAAGGGGAAAAAATTTGTCGACTTAAGTTGATTTAGTCGTAGCGTGAATTATATGAACATGGTTCAGTTTTACCTTACGTAGACCGGACAACCGCCTATTGCTCTAGCCGCGCCATGGAACCCGGCCGTGTTGTGGTCGCTCTACATCAAGAAATATATTAGGTTAGATAGGTCTTAAAATTATTTAAAATGACATGTAACGCTCAATTTTCGATCGTTTAAGGAAAAGAACGAGGTCGAGACTTACATGGAACATATCCCAATCCGGCACGAAAACCTCGCCGAGGAGAAGACTATTATACGACACGGACGCAATGTGCAACGTTTGGAACGTAGGCTCATTCGGCATGAAATCCTCCGACGCCCTTGCAGTTGCACTCTTCTTCGAACTAAAGATCAAAGCCCAAAAAGGTCATTTCACAATCCAACGTTCGATAAAAATTTCCACGATTATCAAACGAATTTCGCTCACTTACTTGAAAATAGAGTC
Source organism: Andrographis paniculata (assembly GCF_009805555.1). NCBI lineage: Eukaryota > Viridiplantae > Streptophyta > Magnoliopsida > Lamiales > Acanthaceae > Andrographis > Andrographis paniculata. Next base: position 519,919 of record NW_026137588.1, read on the forward strand.
GGAATTATGGCACATGCAACATATCAAGTTATTATCGACAAAGTTCTTCTCCACGGACTCGTCGAGAGCTTCGTGGTACTTTCTGGTAACTGACACTCGACCACCATGTCCCTCTCCCAACGTTCCAAGCAAGTTTTGAACATCGACCTTAACACCATCCGCGCCACAACTCGCGAGATAACTATGCATATCGTTGTAAAAATCGCGCACTTTCTCCGGATCCACGACTCCGACGCCGTACTTCTCCAAGCTATCGAGGGCAATGTCCCTAATGTTCCCGACATTCCCGTCGGATAGCACGGGATAGGAAAGCGTCGGGTTGTATTTTTTTAGCGCATCGGAGGAGGCTTGTACGCCTCCCCAGTAACCAGCCAGAGCGTGCCACATGTAAACATATCTACAAATTAAGCAAAACACGCTTTTCAATAAAAAAAATTGTGCAGCGACTACGAATTTCCACGTCATAAAAAATGTGCATTGAAAAGCGAATTATCTAGAGATTTGTGATTCTTACTTTAACCCGTAATTCTCTTTGATGTGATGGATAAGCCCTTTGAGGTTTTCCGTCGAGCCATTTGTGTCGACTGTGTTTTTGAACTTGTTGTTTTCCTTGATGCCCGTTAATCTAGTGGCGAATCTAAATCCACATTATACGAATTATAAGAATTCAGATTAAAAACGAATCGTGAAAGGTTTACGGCAATATGAAATTGCGAGGCGAGACTCACTGTGTTCCTTCTATCATCGGCTCGCCTTCCTTCTCGAACTCGTTCGACGTTTCTTGCCATCCATCGTCTATTATGAGAAATTTCGGAGAAATCCCGCCTTCTTTGAAGCTGAAATAGCCGTTGTGTTTGTTGGTCATTTGAATGTACGAGCATTGCATATACATTCAGTATAAAAAAAAAAATTAATTAATTTTTTATTCAAAATATTATACTTTCTTTGTCATCTAAATTTATTTCCATTTTTCTTTTTTGATTGTCATCTAAATTTATTCTCGTTTTCTTTTATAGTAAAACATATCATTTTTTCTACTTTTTTCCTTACTATAAAAAGAAAAGTTTCTATTTTCACACACTTTTTTTAAAATTCATGTCTAGTCAAATGAGAATAGAATTCGATGACGAATGGAGTATCAAGTATCTGTTTATATCTTTTTGAATAAATTTTTAATTAATATTTTTAAAAAATAAAAATTATATTAATTATAGATATATTTATATACCTTTGAAGGCCCTCTTCGATTCCAGCTGGAGTAACTTGTGTGTAGAAAGCATCCCAAGTGCACCAACCAAACCAATCTAAATGACCTGGAATCTGCCATTTTCATACAACTATTTGTTTTAGTGGCAATTAATTAATATATATTTATATTTTTAAAAACAAAAAATTGCATTCTTTTAAAAATATATATATTTAATATATATATATATATATTTGCGTGAATTCAATGTACGAAGTATAGTTGTTACCTTTTTGTTGTCCAAGTGACTAAAGGTGCCCTTTAGTGTAGCCAATATCCTACACAAGAACAAACACTTATAAGTCAAAAAAAATAAAAAAATAAAAAAAAATTCGAAAATTCGTAAAAATCTAAAATGAAAAAGACAAACTTACTTAATCGAATCCTTAAGGAGCTCGAAAGGGTTGTCTCCCGAGTTCACGAAAACTCCCTCCATAGCCATTGATGTTCTAACATTGCGATCGCCTTTACAATGAAAATGAGCATTAATTAGTTAACAAGTCGATGTAAGAAGGGTGTGATGACGGATCAACTAAACTAAGTTTTTCTTCTTCTTTTTTTTTTTTTTTTTTTTTATCGACTAATTAAACCAAGGTTGTGTGAAGGGGGCTGACCACTTTCGTAGCAAAATTGGAGCTCGTTCGATTTAGTCCCTTGGAGAGTTGTCCGAAAGGATCCATCCAAGACGGGCAATACTAGGATGTAAGACTTGTTATTGTCTTCAAGATCATTGTCCGAATTATCTGATAAGTCGAAGGCCGACTCTTCTTGTGCCTCCAATAGTAGCATTTGAGTCTCCATTGGGATTTCCCTAGCGGATGTCCCGACTCGCGGGATCATCCACCAAATTTTAGCTATGAAGAGACACATAAATTTGCAATTTCTGCGAAAGACGGATAAAAATCAATAATAATAAAAATAATAAATTTATACGATTAAAATTTACATATTATTAGAAATTTCAGCATTATTCATCGATAGTAATTTTTTTAAAAATCATTGTATTACATATTGTATCTTCTAAACATCATGTTAAATATTTAATTTTTTACTATTCGATACTAAAAAATATACTATATATTAAAAACTCCATTTCGTCCACGTCCGATAGTTTTTTGGATTTCTATAGTAAATTAAAAAATAATATTAATATATTATTAATTAATAAAAATACGTAAAATAATTTTGATATTTTTATTTTTTATATTTTATTTATAATTTATATAAAAATTAAAAATATTTTAATATTTATGTCATCTCTAAATTTGACCGACGAAATAAGTAATATTTTTAAATAAGATAAACGAAAATTATACGAAAATAAAATTGAAAACATAAGTAAACAGAGTCGTACTCTAGAGTTCCAAGGGTAAAGACATGGCGCGAACTCGACTCGGCCGAACTGGCTCCGATAAATGCCGATCCGGCCGAGCCGGCTCGGGTGACGACAACGTTGTCCGGAACCCGGGTTAGGACAACCTTGCCGTTGACCATAAGACAGCCATTCTTGATCACAGGCAGAGCTGTGACGGTCATTTTAGCCTAGCCTAAATCAAAGATATGAAAATCTCTACAAAGAATTATTGAGGGCTAACAAATTGCTGATCAACGAAACGTATGTGGGATTTGATGAAATTAATGATTCAAATTTCAGACATATATATATATATATATACAGAGAGAGAGATAGATATAGAGATATGTATGTATATGTGTTTGTAAGTAAAGTTGAATCCAATGAATGGTGACGTGGAAATGAGTCATACATATCTGTAGTTTGTGGGCAATAATTGTTTTTATAATAAATTAAATTAAATTAAATTAACCCTATCTGTATCTGTATAGTTACGTTTTTTGGAGACAGCCAATAATGACCATATGATTTTTTATTAGAGACTCGTCGTGTTTGTTTGTGTTTTTTTTTTTTTTTAACTCTCCAAAATTAAATATTCTCTCCGTTCAGCTAAAAAGTATACATATTTTTATTTTGAAAGTAATTATTTCATTAAATACATCATTTTTTTCCACAAATACTCTTATTTTACATTATATCATTATTTTTATACCAAAAAATAAAGACAAAAATATCATTACACTATTTTTATCTATCTACTGTAATTAAAATACTATTATTTTTTAAACTCTGCACCAAAAGTAAATTTATATTTCCTGCTTTTGGACGGAAGAAGTATTATAGGTTTGTTCATCCAATTATTTTATATCGATATGATTTGGTATGAATATTATTAAAATATACAATATATATAATTATACATAATATGATATATATGTATTATTTATTTATAAAAAAAAATCAACAATTTAAAATTAAATATTATTTTTTATACTACCTCCATCAAGTCAGGAAGTAAATATTTATTTTTTTTACTGTATTTAACATTAAAAATATTCTTATATTTGTATAATTTACTCCAAAAATATAATTGTATTTGCATTATAAGAGACTAACGAATGCACTTTTGTCATTTTCTCTTTATTTATACTATGTTTTAATATAATAATTAATATTCAAATATCAGCAAAAAAAACCACTATGTAATTTGTGGCCGGACAGAGTTAATATTATTTATATTTTACATAAAAAAAAAAAAAATCATTCAAAAATTCAAAACAAACACATTATTTCTTCTGTTTATTAATTTATGATTTTAGATTTTTATGATTAGTTATTCAAAATGTAAAAATATATATGTTTAACTTTTTAAATATTTTATAAAAATAATATACTATATTTTATAAAAGTAAAAAATCTACACGCTTGTTAGACATACGTCGGTGAGTGCATATGATTTAAATAAATTCACAACTTGTCTCATTATTTTATAACATAAATGGCTCTTGTTCATTATCATAAGCTGCATTTTAATTTATTACTAAAAATATATTACTCTCTCCGTCCGTCCCATTGAAACGGTGTCATTTGCTTTTTACACGTAAATTTTTTAATAATAGTATTATATTGGATTATAGTAAAAAGACAAAAATACCCCTATTAGTATGGTGTAATATAAAAGTAATAATATTTGTGTAATATATTGTAAGTTGAAAGGGTATTTATTATGTTAGGTAGATAATACAATTATTAAATTAGGAAATAGTAACCTTATTTTGAAATGAACGAAAAATAAAAAATGATAAACGAACGGAGGGAGTATAATTATTTTCTTATCAATACTCCTCTTTCCGGCTGACTCTTTTTCTTTTTAGTTACATTTTCTTTTATTTTTTAGTAAATTTAATCATTTAAATATATTTAATAAATACTTCTTTCGTTGTAACTAAATATTTTTTTTTCGTGTTTAAATATTGAATATTGATATTATATTCATATATACTATAAATTAAAAAAAATATCTCTATTAGTATTGTATAATAGAAATGCAATAACATTTATATAAAATATTATACATATAAATATATTTTTAATATTAAATACAATATGAATAAAAATCAAATGAATATTTTGTTAATGAATAGGGAAAGTATAAATTATTTAATTAAATTATAAACCTTGTACCTATAGAATCTATTCAAATATTTTTTTAAATTTTTATCTCTATCCTCAGTCAATAAATATTTTTATATATATTTACAACTTCTAATTGTTTATAAAATTAGTTTATCAGATAAATAAAAAAAAATTAACGTATTTATATTATATAAAATTTTATTCTACAAATTGATATACATAGTATATTTTATTGAGATATAATATTTAAAATATTTAAACACTTATTTTAAATTTTTTTTAATTATATATATATTAATTTTTATTTTAAAATACTAGCTACGCCACTTATATAAAAATAATAAAATCATATTATAATTAATATAATTAATTTATTAAATTGCTCTTAAAATACCATACCGTATTTCTGATCAAATTGGTCATCTGACCCCCGGATCATGGGAATATTTTTTTTTCTCATTTTATTTTTGGTATTATTTTTTAAAAATAAGTATAATTTTGATAGTCTTTTGAATATTTTATTTTTACCTTTTTTCTACAAGGTTTACATAATTATTTTTTTCAGACTTTATTGGAGTATTTTTAATAATTTAAATCCCTCAAAATATTTATAAATTCTTTTATATTTGCACCATTATCCTCTTTCAGACTTTTAAATACAATTTATATAAATAGTTAAAAAAATAAAAAATTAAAATTAATTTTTTAAAAAATATATATATTAAAACTATACTACCTAAAATAATGTATCAAAAATAAAATAATAGCGAATGAAATGAGATTGGAAAATTTTGAAATATACTTACATAACAAAAAATATATATTTTATAAAATAAAATAAATATTTAATATAATTTTTTAAAAAATATATATTTAATATTAATTTTCTTAAAATAGTACTCCATTCGTCTCAAACACCGTGCAACATTTGTGTTTGACACGGGAATTTAGGTGAAAAGTATTAAGTATGATAATTTGAGATAATTTGGATATTAAGTAATGTGATTGGAGAGAGAAATGATTATTTTATTTTTTTTATTTAAGTGATGTGATAGATATAGTGAAGTGTATATTAATATGTGTATAAAAATATTATTAATTATTTTTAAATTTAAAAATATTGCAGTGAGTTTGGGACCAATAAAAAAGAAAATACTGTAAGGTATTTAGAACGGATGAAGTAATATTGTTATAAAAAATATACGCATGTAACCCGTGTTGGAGGATTTGACCAGCCGCCACCAACTTTGAGTTGTTGGTAGGGCTAATTAATAATTTATTTATTTAATTAATTAAATAATTAATTTAGCTATAAATTGATGCAGCACAGAAACAGCTGCCTATTGCCTATTGCCTATTGGCTATTGGCTATTGCCTATTGGATTCCTTGTCAGCTGTACCTAATTTGCCCATTGGAATCTCGAATGTAATGAACCTTATTAATTAAGATTCTTGACTTTTAAGATTACTTAATGAATTTAATTTGACCAAACTTCTAGACGTCAACCATGATGATAGGGCTGCCACACCAAGAGTGTGTTTGTTTGGATTTTGATTTTGAATTTAAATTTTGAAAACTAATAATTTTTTATTTAAATGCTCTTTTCGTTCAATATGTATTAGTTAAGGATTTTCGTTTGCGGATAAATATTTAATGGTTGTATTATCTTAACAGTTTGAACTTTTAGATGAAACAGTTATTTTGCATCCGACATAATATCTAAGTCTCGAGTTCGAGTCTGACAGATAAAAAAAAAAATTATTTCATTTTTAAATATAATTAATATAAAATTAAAAAATTTAATTATTTATCTTATTATTTTAGTTTTTTTTTTTAATATCGTTATTTATAAAAAAAATATATATACATAGTAGTATTAAACTACATTTAAACAAAAAATTCAAATTTAAATACAAGTAAATAAAGTTTAAGATGTATATATATATATACATATACTTCATCTGTCCGCCTCTAACGGTCACATTTACCTTTTACGTCATTATACTTAACATTAAAAATATTTTTATATTTATATAAGTTTTTGTTAGTATTATAAAACACTAATTAAAGTATTTTTGCAATTTTTTTAAAATTTGTATTATATTTTAATATAATAATAATTATTCAAAAGATGAACACATAAAAAAACAAATAAGATTCTTCGAGTCGGACTGAGGTAGTATTATTGATATTATACATATAGATAGGCTTCTAAAGAATCCAAAATTTTGGGGTCTAGGCATGGTAAATAATTTAACATTTTTATCATTAATATTTTAACAAATAATTATAAATTTAATTTTTTTCTACTTAGCTCATTATTTTTTTATCAGTTTTTTAAATAAAATTGCTTAGTACATTCACTTTATTTTATGCAGCAAAATAAAATTCTAATTTTAAAATAGTATATTTTGAGTCAATTAGCAAATGTTAATAAATAATAATAATAATAATAAAATTAGCATATATTAATATAATATATAACAAATATTTTAATAGCAAATTATATAATTACATATAACAAAATATAAATATGATTTCAAAACAATAGGTTTTGATTTTCATACCCTAGTTCAATAAGCAAATTAATAACAAAATACAATATATAATCTACACAGCAAATATTAATACAATATATGACAGAGCATAATATATAATTATATATAATACAATATATGTATATTTTAACACGAAATATAATCTACGCAACATGTATTTCTATGTAACATAACATATATTATTTGTTTTGTAATAATTTGTTAATTGTTTCAAGTTAATGTGCTAATTTGATAATATGTTATATGTCTTGTGATGAATTTGCTAGTTATTTCAAGATAGTTTGTTAACTTAGTCAAAATCAAAATAATACTAATTTGATCAAATCAGCACTCTGAATATCCTAATAATCATAATTTAAGTTGAATTATATTCTCATACAACAATTTATTTGTAGCAATACCTTTATATGTGGATCAATAGGAAAACTTCCATCAATAAAGCTCCATCAATAGAAATCTTGTGGTGCTAATAGTGTTCATCAATGGCAATTTGGTCATTGGCTCACACAGTATTGAAGGGAGTGGTGATGATGGTGTGATGGTGATGGTGATGGTGAAAGAAAATAATATTTTATCCGTTTAATTCTGAGGGTCGCATTTATATTTTGCATAATTATATTTAACATTAAAAATATTTTTATTTTGTATAATTTTTTGTACAAATGTTCTTGTATTAGTATTATAAGATACTAATTAAAGTATTTTTTTAATTTTTTCTTAATTTGTACTATATTTTGATATAATAATTAATATTCAAAGATCAATACGAAAAAAGTAAATGAGACTCTTAGAGCCGGGCGGAGATAGTATATTTTTATTAGAAATTGTGTCAAATAAATAGTGTTATTTTGAATTGAAATGGTAAAAACAAACAAACAAACACCAAGATAATATGTTGAAAATTTAGAGGGTGTTTGGTAGACGGTTTTTTCAAGAGCTTTTAGCTTAACTTTTAGTTGTTGACCAATAAACCAGTTAATTTTGATATTTGGTAAATTAACGTTTTCAATTAGCTTATTAGGTCCAAAAAGCTAATTTTGAAAAAATTGTATATCCCAACGTTTCAAATTAACTTTTTCATTTTAAGTTTTCTTATTCTTTATTTGCTCTTAAAATTAATTAATTTTTTCACGTATATTAATATATATTTTTATTACACTATTTATTAATTATTTGGATATATCTTCTTCTAATAACTTATAAATTCATATTTATAAATTTAAAATAATTGTTTTGTTATATGTAAATTATCTTATTTATAATTATTTTTTGAAAATTTTTTAGAATAAGGATAATATGAAATATTAATATTATTGATTCATTTATATAGTATTTTTTATCACATAATATTTTTTTATTAAAAATGACTATATTTATTTAAAATTATAAATTTAATGTAAATATATATTAATTAAAAATTAATCTAATAAAAATATATATACTAATGATTTTTGTTCTTTTATATTTATACTATTTCTAATGAAAAAAAAATATATTTTTCAATAAGTTTGCATTAATTTTTGCAAAATATTTTAAAAATAATAAAAATAAATATCTTAATAAATTTTTTCTAATTTTTAAAATTAATAATAAAATTCTAAAAAAGTCTTCCATTGAAAATTCAACTAAATATATTGAAAATAACATATAAAATATCCTTAATTGTAATTTTACGTATAAACAACTAATATCAAACCGTTATTTTATCAAACATTTTAATACAATCAGCTAATCGAATCAACCAGTCAAACCAGTCAGCTAAGAGCTAACATTTATCAGCTAATTGTCAAACACACTCCTATTTCATACACTAATACTAGAAAATTATTTAACTTTTATTTAAATTACAAATATATCATTACACATATAATTACTTTATATATAAAGTCAAATGACAAAAATATCGCAACTTCTTACACATCTTCACTAACCAATAAAATACTATTATTTTTTAATATTTCTCCGAAGCGCATTTCGAAGGCTTCATTCCACTCTACCTTTGCTTCTTTCTTAATCAAGCTAGTTTGCTTGTTTGTAAAAAAAAATCCGAATTTTTTTCTCATTCCATTCTTTTCTTTTAAATCGTATCAAATTAGTGATTTTTTTTTTTTAATTTGATATTAGAAATAATTTTGCATTTATCATATAACATCTATATATATATATATTTATATTAATTAAATAATTATTTTTAGTTAAAATTTGATGATTATTATTTCTAATTCTCACCTTACAATCAAACAAACCTCCCTCAATAATTTTGTGGTGGTAATAAGCCAATTCCATAAACTATACATCTCTGTATACACTATTAGTTTTGTCTAATCGTGCATTGTGTTGATTTTTCCGAATCTACATCATTCTTTTCACTTAAAGAAATATTTTACGGTCGCTTTTTCACTAAAATAACGCGCTCAAGAAAAGATATATATATATATATATTTCACTTCATCACTACTTATGCTTGAAAAACTTTTGCATATAATATTTTTCTTTAGTCAATTTTTTCAAAATTTTATTATTTGGACTCTGTGTTTTCTGTATTTTTTTTCACAAAACATCACATCAAATATTATTTTTATATCAAATTCAAATCAATTTTTTTTCAAACTCATCAAAACAAACACACATCGGTAAGTCTTGATGAACATTCTAATCGAATATTATTATTATTATTATTATTATTATTATTGTTATTATGTGAGTCAAGTGATTGCTTAAACATATCCTAGTCATTGCCACGTTAGAAAATCTTGAAAGTCAATGTCAATATAAAAATCTGAATACTACTAACAGTCTAATGTTCTAGGTATTTGTCATTGGAGATGCTAGCCACGATCTTAATTACTTATTTGCATCAATTTTTAGTACCCTTTTCAATACAGTAAGATTTATACTCCAATTTTTTTAAAAATACATTAAAAATATTCTATTAAAGATTATTTATATAAAATATTATGTTATAGTATTATCACTAAGATCCTCTCTAACGATTTCATTCTTTATAAATATTATAAAAAATTATAATATATATTTTACATCGGAATTTGAACTTATAATCTCACAGTTAATGGTTCATATTTACACTATTAGATAATCTCATAAGGATTTAAAAGTTATTAGTATTTTATTAGTGAGTAAGAGCAGAGCGGCTCGAAGCAGAGCAGAGTGAGCAACTGTTCATAGAGGGTCTATATTTTAAAATATTATCCATTATTATTTTTAAATTTTAAAATTAAAAATTAACTTTTTGTTTATATATTTTTTTTCATAGTTCAATTTAATTTTATTTTATATCTCTTTTTCTTAAATATACCTCAACTTATCTTTTCAAATTTAATCTCAGTCTACATTTCTTTACCTCACATCCTGTCGTACTGTACTCACTAGCTTAGACCAAATCCGGCTCACTTTCTCTCTTTCTTTAACCCTCTCTCAATTCTTCTTTTTTTTCGAACCTACGGACAATTCGTTTTCATCTTTTTTTTTTTCTTAAATTGACACTGTTTAAACCGTCACGGTCAACATTTTGTCATATCGACGCCAATCAATGATAATATTTTGAATATATATTTTAATAATGTATTTATAAAACCTATAATTTATTTTTACTCAAAGCAGAAAAAAAATACGAGACATCCCTGGGTAAAGTATGTAAAACTCTATATAAAGTAATTATAGTATATTTATAAATTAAATACAAATTATTAAATATTTTAATATTAATATATAATTATTTTTAATAAAATAAAAAACTATATTTTGTAAATAAAATATACAAATATATTAAAAAATATTTTAAATTAGACGAAAATAATACTCCCTCCGTCCATTTATAAGGATTATATTTATTTTTGGCGCGGTGTTTAAAAAATAATAGTATTTTAATTATAGTGGGTAATTAAAAATAATGTTATGACATTTTTGCCTTTATTTTTTTGTGTAAAAGTAACGATGTAATGTAAAGTAAGGGTACTTGTGGAAAAAAATAGAATATTTAATAAAACGTAAACTTTGTAATTGACCGTCCCAAAATAGAAACACGTTAACTTTTACTCGAAGAGCGTGCTTTCAGCAACCTATATTATTCATGGATACTCGTGTCTATAAAAGTAATTTAAGTTGATACACAACAAAGCCTTAGTCATGATCAAATAATCAATTCCAAGCTCCCAAATTCGGTCAAAAGTTTGTCTGATTCTTACACCAAAGAAAATGAAATTAAATAGTGGCCTCGACGACGACCAAACTAATCTTCTCCACCAATAGCAATAGCAATGACAAATTAGGAATAGCAATGGCGTCCTTGACTAGTTGTATATATATCTCCTCCACCAAACCCTCCCCGAATTTCCTAAACCTCTTTCTCACCAAATCCAAACACACCTTTCGCTCTCCTCATTCACCTCTTCATTTCCGAACCTTAATTCCACGATCCATTTTCCGTTGTTCTTCTAAAATCCCCAAATTGCCCAAATCGAAACCTAGAATTTTCGACAATATCGACAAACATCATCATCATAATCGTGTCCGGACAAGGAATATTGTTGGCGGCGAGGCTAAAATGACGGTGACAGCGGCGGTGCAAGACGGAACCCTAATTGTGAATGGGAAGGCGGTGGTGGTCGGTGTGCCGTCCAACATTGTTGTCCGCCAGGTGTTCGACGATTTGCCTGCTGCTGCTGCTGCTGCTGCTGCTGCATTTATTGGCGCTGCCTCCACTTCTCCCAGCTCCAGACATGTCTTTCGGCTTGGTCATTTTCAGTAAGTTCTTATACCTTTTTTATTTTGACGAATTTAATTCTTTTAGATATAAGTTTTTTGAGATTTTTTAAAATTTGAAATTTTGAGAAAAGAACTCAAAATTAATATTGGATTTGATGTTTATGAAAAAAAAAATAAAAAAATAAAAAATTAGAGTATCTCTCCGCCTCATAATAAATAATTCATTTTTCAGTTTTAGTCTGTCTGATAACAAAATATTCATTTCATTTTTTTTTTTATAGTAACTGTCTACCTAGTATTACAAATACCCTTACAAGTTACAATATATTACACAAATATCATTATCTTTATATCACATAACTAATAAAGTTATTTTAGTCATTTCTAACTTATTTATATTATATCTCAATATAATACTAATATTTTTAAAACTACGTGCAAAAAATAAATGGATATTTACTTATGGGACGGAGAGAGTAATATTTTTGTGTTTCAGTAAAAATGAACAAAATATTTTTTATTTTATTTATTGCGCAAAATCCATTGCATTAATATAAAGTTTGTCCGAAATACTTAAATTACGAAAATTTTATACAAATAAAAAATGAAAAATATGTTAAATAGTTTTTTTTATAAAATAAATAAATAAATAAATAAATAATCTTTTATTTTATAGTTTTTAAAACAAATTGTTATCTGATTTTTATAAAAATTATAAAAATAAGTGATTGATCCATTATTTATTTATTTATTCATTTATTTTATTCAACAAAATTATCTAAAATATTTTTTATTTTTTATTTGTATAAAACTTACGTATAGATATTTATTTTAATTTCACGCAATAAATAAAGAGTATCTTGTGTATTTTTACTAAAAACACAAATATATATATATATATTTAATATGATACTTTTTTTAAAAAAAAAAAAGTAAATTATATCAAACGGAAGTGGATTATATTTAAACGAAACAAGGTTGAAGGGATTTTTATTATATTGGGGTTTTTATCATAAAATAAAAAATAATTATCCCTCCATCCCAGATATCGTGTCTGCTACACTATAGACGGTATTTTAGGAGGGGTGTAATTAGTAGATAATTAAAAATATTTTAGTGAAAATAATTATCCTATCATATAAATAATTATAAATTAAGATTAAGATAACTAATTAGTTTAATTAAAATTAAAAAAAAAATTTAAAAATTTAAAAAGAAATTAAAATGTGTAATAATTTTTCAAAAAAGGAAAGTAACATGATATGTGGGACGGACATAAATGGCAATGTGGACGTGGTATCTGGGATGGAGAGAGTAATGTTTTATTGTTAGTAAAATTGTATAAGATGGTTGATATATAGATATATATATATTTTATTTTATGTATATGTATCATTGTATGTTTGTTATTTTATTTAAAAATTAAAAAAGATTTTAATATTAATTTATATTATATTTATTATAATATGAAAGAAATAATTTTGAGGGAAAGAAGAAGTACTATATTGTGTTTATTTGTGGATTTGGATTTGAATAGCTTTTTATTTAATATAAATAAATATTATTGTGATATTTTGAATATAAAATTAATTTTTAAAATAATATAAAAATAAAAATAATTATTTAATTTGATATTTTTTTAAAAAAAATAAATAATAAAAATATTATGAGAAATTCCCAACAAATGCAAGTATGCAACAGAGATTGTAGTGGTAAGCAAGAATTGGGAGTTGGGACACGAATACATTGATAAGTATGGGAAGAAGTTTTTTTTTATTTCAAACTCAAATTTTTTATTATTTAATTTATTATCAATAAAAAATAGTAGTATATTTTCTTACACAACAAATTTCAAATAAAAATCAAATACACTTTCTCTTTCCAAAAATGTTTCAACACCTTATTTTTAGTTTTTATATTATATAAAAGAAATTAATTTTACCATTTTAGTCTATTGAAATCAAAATTTCATATTTTTTTAATAGTAAAAATAACTATCAACTAAATATTCCTATTTTTATTTTTTACAATACTTTTACTTTAATGTCAATATCAAAATAAATATTACACTTTTCTTTTACACTATATTTAATAAAATATTAATTTACTTTAATGTAAAAGTCAAATGAAAAGCTTGCTATTAAATGGTGAGAATATATATTTTTAAATATTGGAGGGTTTTTCATTTTGAATTTTTTTTTTAAATGTGACTTATAAGGTTTACTTTAAATAATATTTTTTTAAGAAAAAATAAATAATGTATATTTGTAGAAAATTTTGAGAATTACATAGCAAAACATTCTGAAATCAAACTTCAAAAAAAAGAACATGAATTTATTTGTTTAGTATTTTAGTTTGAGATGTTTGTTTAGTGTCGGGTATTAGTAATATAAAAAAAATAATATTTTGCATTGAATTGTTAATTTTGGTGAGATAATCGAATATAAACATTACAGTATATATTAGGAATAGTAAACAAACTAATGATTTTTTGAACAATAATATATTTGATTAAAAATTAATTTAAAATATATGTTCAATTATTATAAAAAGTGTAATTCAATAAAATAATACATATATATATATATTTGTATATGATTGTTATAATTTAAAAAACAAGAAATTTTTTAATATATATGTTTATATTTATTTTAGAAGAGCAATAGAAATAAAAAATTTTAAGTAGGTTCCATTGTGAGAAAATGTTGAGAGATATGTGATGATAAATTCCGAGAGTATAGTGATATTTCTTATATCTTTTCAACATCAATACCTTGTTTTGTACAGCAAATTTCGAAAATTTGGATTAATATGTGGATATGTAATAAAGACAGTTGGTTTGATCAGCTGGTGCATTCGATGCTCGAACATTGCAGGGAGTGCAAGTATGTGTCCTTGTTCAGACACAAAATTTGGTGGATGATACCTCGTTTTGGTAGCTTGGGAAAGGACATCCCGATCGAGACACAAATGCTGCTACTCGAAGAGACGGATCCGGCTGGCGACACTTTTTATGTGTTGCTATTGCCTGTATTGGAAGGGAAATTCCGCGCGACTTTGCAAGGGAATTCATCGAACGAGCTTGAATTGTGTGTCGAAAGCGGTAAGTTTGAGCACTCTACATGAATAACTTGAGGTTGCGGATCCTATGCTGATTGGGATTTGACTAATGTAATAAAGGTATATAACATATATTTACGTATATTTTTATTATATATGTTGATTTGGTCAAATCAGCGTTGTTATGTAATAAAGGTATACAATATATTTATAACACAGTATATACTTTGTTATAACACAAATATATACTGTGGTATACAAAAATATATGTTGTATGTTTTTATTATATATGATAATTGGGTCAAATTAGTATTATGGGTAATATAAATAGGTATTGATGTGATATTTTGAATGAAAAATTGATTTTTATTGTAATATAAAAAATACATTTTAGATTTGATGTTCTCATAGGGAAAGTTTTGGGGAATAATAGAATTTTTGTAAAGTCTGGTAAAAGAACACACCTAATGTTGATTTGACCCAATTTGCACTCATAATTTGATATCTTGAACACATGGTATGTTCCTTTAACGTTTGGAGGTTTGGGTTTAAGTGTAGGGTCTGAGAATGATAAAAATTTAAATTGAAATAACATTTGGTCGTGATATAAAAAGATATTTTGAACTAAAAATTTATTTTTTTCTGTGTATGATATATTTAAATAAAAAATTAAGTGTTTGATTTGACAGTTTCGAAAGTGAAAAAAAAAGAAAAAAAACGATGAAAATAATGCGAGATCAAAACCAAACCTTAAAGGAACAAGCTTGTTGTATCATGACACCGTGATGATTTTGGATATTCGAACTTGGAATGTTGTAGGAGACGAACAAATCGAAACCATGGAAGTGACTGAATCCGTTCTCATTAATTCGGGGCGTAACCCTTTCGAGCTCATAAAGGATTCTTTCAAGTATGTAGGCGAATCGTAATTTCTTCTAATTACGCGCCATTTGTTTAAGGTTCCGTCACGGTACATGTTTTGTTTTGTGCACAGGATTCTTGAGAAGTGCAAAGGCACATTCACTAATCTTGTCAACAAAAAGGTGAGAATTTTGCAATGCTCGCAACATTGAGCTGAATTTTAGTTGAAACGTGGTGAATCTTTCGTTTGTAGAAACCGGCACATTTAGATTGGTTCGGTTGGTGTACTTGGGATGCTTTTTATAAAGACGTAAATCCGGTTGGAATTAAAGAAGGCCTCGAAAGGTAAGTCGACGTACAAAAATAATTTTCGCGCTCGCGGTTGAATGCAAATTCTTTTTAATGATTCAATGCAGTTTTCTAGAAGGTGGTTGCCCTCCGAAGTTTTTGATCATCGACGACGGATGGCAAGATACGTGTAATGAGTTTCACAAGGAAGGCGAGCCATTGATCGAAGGAACACAGTGAGTAATCTAACCGTCGAATCTTTTAAACTTGATAGTTGTTTAATCGGAAATAAGTTTTATTTTTGTTGTTCATCTGCAGATTTGCGAGTAGATTAGTCGATATTAAGGAAAGTGCAAAATTTATGGCGTCCGGGGTCGACATTTCGTGTTACAATCTCCGCGACCTTGTCAACTACATCAAAGAAGAATATAGCGTGAAGTATATCGCAAACCTCGATTTTTTTTTCTCGTCATTTACTCCCTCCACTCCATATAATTTGTTCACTTTTTCTATTTCGATTCGTCCCACATAATTTGTCATTTTATTTTTGTTAAAGTATAATTATACACTTTAATCACTTTAATCTATAATTATTTTTATTACAATGTAATTATTGTTGTTAATACACTTCTTAATTACTTATTAATTATATAATACCTAAAACTCCGTGTTTCAGCTAAAATAGACAAATTAACTGGTACAGAGGGGGTATTTTTTAACATTTCGTAATTATTTGCGCGTTTCGGTGTAGATTCATCTACGTTTGGCACGCGTTGCTCGGGTACTGGGGAGGGCTTCTTCCATCGTCGGAAAAAATGAAGAAATACAATCCGAAGATAATACATCCCTTGCAATCTCCCGGAAACATAGGAAATATCCGTGACATTGCCATGGATAGTATAGAAAAATACGGAGTCGGTCTTATCGATCCGGAGAAAGCTTACGACTTTTATAACGATCTCCACAGCTATCTTTCCAGCTGCAATGTTGACGGAGTGAAAGTAGACGTGCAAAATCTGGCAGAGACACTTGGCAATGGTTACGGAGGCCGGGTCACCGTTACCCAACGATTTCAAGGAGCGTTAGAGGAGTCAATTGCGAAGAATTTCGAAGAGAATAATTTGATAAGCTGTATGAGCTTGAACAACGATTATGTTTACAGGTTCGACTTCTTTTTTTGTTTTTAAATTTTTTGATTCGATTTCTCAGGTATTTTTTACTGTGATTTATGTTTACGCAGCTCGAAGAAGAGTGCCACTGCAAGAGCGTCGGAAGACTTCATGCCGCGGGAGCCTTCGTTTCAAACTTTGCACGTTGCTTCCGTGGCCTTCAATAGCCTTCTGCTCGGAGAGGTTTCCGTGCCCGATTGGGACATGTTCCAGGTATCTTTCAGACATTACTAACCGTTTCTTCCGGTACAAAACTTGAATTCTTACACGACGAGCGAATGAAGTCGTAAGGTGTCATTATTTTTGGAAAATGGACTTCGAGTTAGAAGAAATGAATATAAATAGATACATCCTTAGGCGAACATTTAACACGGTATTATGGCGCACGGGAGTGTGTGAATTCTTACTTTCTTATATATCCCTCTGTCTCACTCAAATGTACCCGTTTTTAGTAAATTAAGAAATAACTCTGTCCTAAAAAAGTACGCCCATTTGACCGGCTTTTAAGAAAAATAGATAAAAAAAATATTTTGGATAAAAAAAAAAAAAAGTGACATTTTTTACTAAAAAATGAAATAAAAATAAATTTAAATTATAAAAAATAAAAAAATAAGAATAAATTTGAATGACGGAGGAAGTGTTTTTATTGATCATAATAAATAAGATAATTTTATTCTTTTTGTTCTTTGTACTTTATATTGTATAAAAGAATAGTACATGTAATAGTATATTTATAATTTATTTTAAAATTAAATGATATTTTGTTAGTAGTGAGGTAGCATTTACGAAAATAGTAAAATATATACTTTTGGTTGGGTGGGAGGGAGAGAGTACAACATCATATGAATTTCTTTTTTTCTTTTTTTTTTTTGTTATAAATTTTTTAGGTGAGACGATCGTTTAATTTTTATTATTTTACTATCGTATTTTCTCGATGCATCCTATGTTAGAGCAACCATTACACAGCCGAATTCCACGGCGCGGCAAGAGCGTTAGGTGGATGCCCGGTGTATGTGAGGTAAGGTGTCGCTAGCGAACTAATTTGATGCGATATTTTTTATACATTTCCCAAATACGTTATTGTTAATTTTCAAATATAATGACATAAGCGACAAGCCCGGAAAGCACGATTTCAAAGTCTTGAAGAAATTAGTGTTGCCCGATGGCTCGATACTAAGAGCTCGATATGCTGGACGGCCCACACGCGACTGCTTATTTGTGGACACTGTAGTCGATGGCAAAAGGTGAAACAGCAAAATTTCATCGATTTTTCAAATTTCAATGAGCATTTTTAGGCTATTGAGGATTTCATATACTAAAGTGTTAACTTGTATAGCTTGTTGAAGATTTGGAACTTGAATAAGTTTTCGGGAGTGATCGGTGTGTTTAACTGCCAAGGAGCCGGAAATTGGCCGATGATGGATGATCCGGCGCATTATGCCAACTCGTCATCCGAGCCTCGAGTTTTGTCAAGCCAATTGAGTCCCGAAGACATCGATTTTCTTGAAGAAGTTACTGATGAAAGTTGTGATGGTGAATGTGCTGCCTACGCGTTTCATACCGGTAAGTCTTAATTTCATAATCGTTAATCGAATTTGAATTTGAATTTGAATTTGAATTTGAATTTTAGGTTTTTGGAACTCAAATTTTTTTGCTCACTTTACATAGATACTTCTGAAACTTTCGACACTAGTGTTTGATTACATTTTTACTCTCACAAAACGTTACTTCAAATACTATTTTACTAACTCCAAAATTTTACTATTTTCAAATTATCCAAAACACTAGAACTTTCAAAACATCTATTTAAACGGAGACTGAATATTTGGAAATCGAGCTTGAAGAAATTTGATTCTATAGTTAATTGTTTTGAATTTGATTCATGTGTGCATATGGTTACAAAATTGGAATTTTATTTTCGAATATGCATTGATCTCAATAAACTTGACTATAAAATGTAAAAAATAAAATAAAATAAAATAAAATTCAAAGAGAACATATCCTTAAAAACACGCGTGCGCAACTATATCTTTTATGTTGTCATCGTATAGGTTCGCTTTCTCGACTCTCCAAAGAGGAAAGGATCAAAGTGTCATTAGCCACTCTTGAATGTGAAGTATTCACCGTCTCTCCGATAAGGGTAAGTAATCAATCGATCATTTCAATACTCACCTTTACGTGAAAAAGTTTGATCCGCGTCTTTAAAAATATATACATATAAATAAATAAATATATATATATGTATGTGTGTGAATTATTGTAGGTAAAATGGCAAGTTTGGTTCTATTAGATGGTTTTATTAGTTCTCAATGTTGATCATTCTAGTAGGATCAAAATTACTTTTGTACCGAAACTTTTTATTTGTTGCTCAGTAAAAAAGAAAATGTAAACTACATTCCCACCGCCTTTGTTTTAATTAAAAATGCATAAAATATCTTGTATAAAATTTATGGTCGTAAACTACCTTTTCATTAGCTAAAATTATGCATAGAATCTCTATATTTGTGCGAAAAATAGAGATTCTACGTATAATTTTAGTTAACACAAAGGCATATTATTATGCAATAAAATTTACATGATTCTCTCTTCTTTCTTTTTTTTTTTTTTTTTTTTTTACATTCCATTAAAAGCCATGTACTATCTGTATATTTTACACTATTAACAATAAAACTACTCTTCTTTAGATACTTATAAGCTTCACATGGACAGGTTTTGAACGAGGACTTGCAATTTGCTCCGATCGGGTTAATTGACATGTACAACTCCGGGGGAGCGGTACAAGGTTTGAGGTTGTCCCAAAAAGCTTCGGAACAGAGTGTAATAATTGAAGCCCGAGGCAGCGGCCGGTTGGGTGCATACTCAAGTAAGAAACCGGTTCGTTGCACAGTGGATGGCGAGGAATTCGAATTTGTGTATTTTTCAGACAATGGTTTGCTTATCGTAAATCTTGAAGGTGAATGCAAAGTCAGGGATATTAGTTACTGCTATTAGCATTTTTTTGTTTTGATCAATCGATTTTTCAATGAAATTGGCTGGTTTGGAGTTTTATTTTTCTTTTGAAGGGAAATTTGGATCGATTGTTCAGATGATCTAGTCGAGAATAAGCCGATGATGTTGTTGTTGTCGTCGGCATTTTAAAGGTTGAAAAGGTTGCCATTGTGAATTTTGGATTGTAATAAGAATGTTGTTTCAAAAGATATTTTGTGGTGAAGTATTTACCGTTTACATCTTGATTAAAGAATAATAATATTTTATATTCAGTAGAACGTATGTATATGTAAAGATTAAAATACCCTTGAGATATACAATATTTTATTATAAGAAAATGTGTTTTTTTTTTTTTTAATATGGATATATAGTTGTGCTATTAATGTACAAATTTTTTTATACAGAAATATTTGAGTCTATATTGGGTAAATCCTTTGTTCAAGCTTAATATATGAAAAATCACACCTCAATTAAATCACACTAGTTAAAAAGTGAAGTATAGCATAATTCTTACATCCTCATTGATTACATTGTAGACTATTTTTACTAGCATCGAGGATTCGCAGCGGGTTCATTCTTTCATAAAGTCCTTATTCTTTTTTTTATTATTATAATGTCAGCTATTACTTTTCGAGTGCGCTCTAGATAACTCTCCTTGGTGGCACATTGTGAAATTGCAACTTGTTCTTACATGATTTTATGAACATAGCGAAAGTGAGGAGATGAACTTTCTAGCTAACTCTTCCTATGTTTCGAGTAGAGGTTGCTTGTCAAACCGCTACTCTAGCAAAAGTCATGAAAAAAAAAAAAAAAAAAAAAAAAATTCTTACTCTATCCAGAGTTTGATTCATTATATCAGATTTTGATCCAAGAACACTATCAAAGTGTTTCAAAGATGGGGTTATCTTGACGTAGGTCTACCTCCGACATAAATTGTTTTAAATTAAATGAAGTCTCTTTGTTACTTTAAAAATGAAAATCAAATATAAAATTTTCGTACACCTTAAAGCTTATAGGATAAAAAGAATTTTTGTAGAACTTTATACTCATTATACCTAATCTTGAATGCATTGGTATTATCACAAAAACCCGTCACAACAAGAAAATATCAATTTTGTAACAAAGATTTTTTCATCCCTAAATTCACTTATTCAATTACTAATGACATTAAAGACGGAATTAAAGAGGGAATTGCGTTAACTACGTGAACTTTAGAGACGGAATTCTGTTACTAATATACTATTTTTTTTGTAGTGCGTCCTGAGTTCGGATTGCAGGCTGCAACTCGCCTACATAAGCCAGAATCATTAAGACAATAAAGCAAAGTGGGGAAGAAAGTTTGTTGAAAAGCTTATATTGTTCCCAAGGATCTTTCATCGGTAACTCATGGAACATAAGCAACAAAGCAAATTATCAAATATCTAATTACTCAATAGTAAAACCGAACTTTTACTTAGACTTCCCGATTTATAATTAAACCTTGTTTTTTTTTTTAGAGAAAGGCTCTCCTTCAATTTTTTTTGTTCTTTAACACTTGATAAGATTCCAATATTGTATTGGTATTAGTTTTAGAATATTATGTTGGTGTAGCATATGATATGATGTATATCTATATATCGGTTTGATTCTAATGTTAATTAGCGCATTATAATGATAAGCGCATATATGGTTATTGTTGAAACATGTATTGTATATATCATTAATGGATGCGGATCATATGTTGATCGGGCCAAATCAACATAGTACTAACTTAATCGGATCAGCATGTCATACACATAATACAACATATAATATAATATATGTTGAATTATAATATAGTATATGTTTATTATAAATATGTGTAAATATATATATTGATTACCTGAATAGTATATGGTGATTCGATTAAATCCGCACCATGCTTACTTATGATATATATATATTATTCGTTCATAGATATGTTATATTTATATTATATTAACATAAAATTTGCATTGTTACTTTATGTTTCGTATACTACAAAATACTTTTTATAAGCACACAAACATCCTACCTAATACAATATTGGATGTAGTAATCTAGGGCAGGTTGTTTTTATTGCATTTATACATTTGGTAGTGTCTTGTTTTTGGACATACTTCAATCGTGCAAATGAAACAGTTTATTTAAATTTTAAAATGTCTTCCTTATGTTTTTTTTTTAAATAAAAATATCTTTTTTTCAAGTAAATTAAATAGTTAAATACGATATCTTGATAATATATATATATATATGTACTACATACTACATACGTTTCACTTATTCTATCTATTATTTTATGTGCAACCACTTTGTAATAAACACCCTTCATTTTCAAGGAAAATCTACTTTATAGTTGTATTGTAATTTAGGTTCCATTTAAACAAAGCCTTTTGAAATATTAAAGATTAGAAAATAAAAATAAATAATTAAATATTTATAAAAAAAAATTATTATTATTTATTTAATGTAATATTTTATAAAAAAAAAATAATTCCTCCGTCCACAAACTAACGCTCTACTTTCCTATTTGGAATATCCAACAATTATTGTCCTCTTTCTATTTTTATACACAAAATTTACTCTTTTACTCTTACTTTAGTTACTCTTTTATTTTCTATACATAAGATTAAGGGCAAATTTGTCAAATTTGTTATTTTATAAAAAAATCATAATTGTCTAAAAATAGTGTAAATATCAAATAGGACATTAGAAAATGAACAGTGGGAGTAATTATTTAACATAATACTTTTTTAAAATATACATATTGATGAATGTCAGCAAACTTTTGAAAAAGTACATATAATTATATAAATAGAGCTTTATATATTTTAGAAAATTCAAAACTTAATGTTTACTTTGACAATTATTTTCATTTTTTTGCCTTTCAATTTTTACAATTTTCTATACAAAAGATTATTTCCTCTTACTAAACATTAAATTCAAACAAGCAAAAAAATCCAAAACTAAAAAAAATAAAAATCACCAACTAATGACAAAACTCAATTTAAAAAAAAAAAAACAAAAAACAAAAACAAGTAACAAATATCACGCCAAATCGTGAAGTAACAACGAGTTTAATTTAAGAAACTTATGTACATTTATTCCCAAAAAAGGAAAAATAAAATAAAACTCCAATTTATCAAAATTAATCCACATAACAAAGGTCACAAACCTATTATGTTCAAAACTTATGTACATAAGAGAAATAAATAAATTCATGATAGAAAAAAATAATGTTCAGAACATGTTCGAATAGTAGGCACAAATAATGCAAGAAAGATTCGACAATAGGCAGCTTCCATGAGACCTTGAGTATTATTTAGTAGAGCTTTATCCTTGTCTCGATGGGCATTCGACAAATAGGACACGAGACAAGATCTTGTCCGCATTCACAGCATGTCTGTAAACAAGAATCACGACAAGAGCACAGAAAAAAAATAAAAATCAATCATTTCTCAGTAAAATATTTCCCGGGCTTCCACAATCAAATGTAAGAAATGTAGCAAGAGTTGTACCTGGTGTCCGCAGCCAAATGCCATGTCCTTTGGCTCGGTAATGCAGATCGGGCAAAGCTGCAATAATAATTACATAAATGAAAACCAATGTTGTTCTTAACCTCCATAGATATTATGACTTAAATTGAATCAAGAAGTATTCGAAATAATATGACTAGTTAAGAATATATTTATATAATTATAAATTGATCGTAAAAAATATATGTGTGAGTACTCACTCTGTCTCATCCAAAAGTATATATTGTCATTTTCGTCTTTCCCATCCAAATATGTATACAATTTCTATTAATAGTAGAAGTGTTACTCGGGACATTGTTTTATACATAAGCCATAAAGTATAAAATACAAATTTGTCAAAATATTCTTACAAACTCTACTTACTAATAAAATACTATTATACATTAATGTACTACAAAAAAACAAATGTATACATTTAGATGGGATATCAACTTTCTCCGTGTATTTTTCCGATTAAATTTGTGCAGCATATCATGTGATATTAGTTGCTAGAAAAAACTAAAAAATAAAAACTAATTCAAGTATAAAATGGCTCAATGTGTATGCATTTTTCTAGGATCGTTTCAGTTTAGGTACCAAAATACTACCGACAGACCTTACAAGTGATTTATCGATTGTTTCTAAAGGATGTGATCTTAATATATCATTCTCGATCAAGGTCATTAAGTTTTCAAATGAATATTAGTATAATTCAAGCAATTAGTTATGTAATCGATTAGCTTGATTCATTACTAATGTAAGAGAGAGAGAATTAGAGATTATTACATGGTTGTCAGAAGTGTGGCTTCCGGAATGGCTGGACCGCGGAGCAGAATCCCGACTGCTGGAAGTCGGTGCACTGGGACAGAAACTGTTGGAACGGGAAGGCTTTGGTGTGGAGAAAGATGCCGCGCCGTAGAGGGGAGGAGGTAGTGAGATTCGATCAACGTCCTTTCCTCTAGAAGCACTGGATTAAGATTTCAATGTAAGAAGATGGCAATAGAAATTTTGTCGTAATTTGTAAAAAAAAAAAAAAAAAATTAGGATTTTAGTTTTACCCAAGAATATTCAGCTCCAGAGTTGCTCTATACTGAGCAGGTATTTCCATTAATGCTGCGAGCGCAAACTCAGCTTCTTTTCGAGCCCGATCCATGTTCTTCGACATGATTTCTGTGAAGTTTACAAACTAGAAACGCAGAGAAACCATAGATGTTATGGCTTTAACCATTAACAAATTCTCACCAAAAATAAAAAATGAAGAACCTTTGCGAGTTGTGATTAAGATTTTGAAGCTTTGGATACATTTTTCCAAATACACATGATTAATCTTTCATTTACAATTCCATACACGACTCGGGATTTTAATCTCAACTTCGATTTATCAAGAATATATTAACTTGCCTGAAAATTGTCAAAAGCCCGGGAAGGAATATTGTCGTCGAATTCCCTCATCATATCCCACGGCCCATCTCCAACGCCAACCAATATAATAGACAATGGGTACTCACTGTAAACAACCGAAAGGGTGTCAAGAACGAAGGAATCTCATGTGTCTAAAAGAACTAAGATGCTTGAAAGGGAGTGGAAATGAACTAATACCTAGCTTTGACGATTGCATCCACAGTTTTCTTCTCTTGGGGGCTTAGCTGGCCACGATTAGTGTCGACACTTCTTGTGACCTATATACCAAATAGTTACACATATTGGGTTCAAAAACCGAACCATCAATTTTTCGGCTATTCACATTTGTTATGGTATAGACTAATGGGTTTATAACCAGTCTGGCTGTATACTCGTATATGAAAAAAGTTATGGTGCCCAAGTGAAACTACATTAAACATAAAACATATACGGAATATTCTTCGGGTATTCTATATCACATTTGGTTCGACATCTTTTTATCAGATATTTGAGCTGTTGTTTTCACAAAGTGAGGGATTACTCAGAACTGGAAACATAAATCCTTTTCGAAAATCTAGCATTTCGCATGTATGCTATCATCAAACTATCAAAGTGTTCTTGTATAGCTTAAATTTTCAGGAATAAAGCCCCGGGGACAAAATTTCCCATTTAAATAATTGGTACCTGTCCGTCAGCTATGATCAGCAGCACGTGGTACTGGCCACCACTTTGTTCGACGATGGTCATAGCCATTTCAATGATAGGAGCAAATGATGTTGGTCCTGTTCAACAATAGAAAACACTTGTCGTAGGAAGACAAGACTGATAAAAAATTGTATAAAGGGAATCAGAAAAATTGAACCTGCAAGCCGCAATTGAGGAACTAAATCCCTATATCGGTTTAGCACTTCCTCAAACCCTTCACAAAACCTCTCGTCTGGGAAAAAACTGAAGACTTCTTGATCGTGCGTTGAAGCTGGCAATAAGAAATCATCACTTATTTCATCAGCCTTCAGTTCTCAAAACTCAAAAGAAATTGGCATATGAATCCAGACAATAAAAATTACCATCGCCGAATCCAAAACAAGGAATTAAATTATCTTCATCAAATTTGGAGAGTGTTCGTCCAATAATCGATATGGCTTGTTCATAAGGATTCTGCTCATCTCCAATATGATGCAAACTTCTCCGGTGAAATGACCTGGCACCTGAGAAGAAAAACAAAAGAAATATGTAGATATATATATATATATCAATGCAATCATCGGTATCTGCAAATTAGAATAAAAAATTTGTTCTCAGACAACAGAAACCATACCAGTCCACTCATTACTCTTTGTGAAATCAATACCAACAATTAAGTTCGAGGATTCTAGACCAGCACGTGCAAGAGCATCAGTGACCTGCACAATCGTTAAATTTTTATAACATAATTACTCATAATACCACAATTCTAAGAAAAATTAACACTTGAATCTTCAATAATCTCGGAGAACATGCTTAAGATTGTTTTACCTGATCTAAGGAGTTGTAATTGTCATCTATTCTAGAGAACTTCCTCTCCAATCTTCTCTTAGACTCCGGAGGCGGGGGCGGGCCACCATACATCGAATGTTGAGGTGCATAGCCATGACTTGGCTGAGGATACGATGATTGTGGATAGGCAGTATGGTTCCAGTTCGAACTTGACGCATACGATGAATATCGACCAGAAATCGATTTTTTTGATATCTTGTTACCCATCAGCTTTTCAACCTAAAAGATTAGATATTACTTCTAGACTTAAAGTGCATCCATAAACTGCTTTACCCAAAATAATTCACAAAAAAGCAAAACATATTTTTCTATCTAAAAAGTAAGCATTCAAAAATCGTAAGTAATTTCAACCAATATCGAATTTCAAAGCAAATTATTAAAGTTTAACATCACCAAAGTGAGCCAAACCAAAGTACAAATATTGAAAATCAGTGAAAGATTATTTCAATTAACAAAAATGAAGCAATAATCTTCTGTTTGGATGGATTCAAGTATATCTCTATGATTTTGACAAATCCCACAGCAAGAATGCTAACCGACAAGAACCACATCAACAACAAAAAAAAATTGAAATGAAAATTAAAAGCTAACCCTTGCCTGTGGAATTTTTAACTACAAAACCTAGAAATTTCTCCTCTCCGAGGTTAAACCTTCGTGTCTAATTCAATTACCTCAACAGAAAAAGTTACAATTCCAGCATAGATCCACTGGCATACGCAGCACAGAACCGAAACCTTCAAATTCGATAAAATTGCTTCAATTTACTTGCCGAATCACCGAATAGAACAATCTCCTGCTACACAGAAATCCATCACAAACATTTCACGCAAACAATGCATCAGAAAAGGGGGAAAAAATCATAAACAACCAAGAGTTACCTGTAACAATCTCAGCATCAAAGTGAAAAACAATTACACAAAAGTTTCACCAAATATAAAATCACACAAAAATAATAATAAAATCAAAAAACGTCATTATCACCGAACAAAGAATTAACAAAGCAACTAAAACATCAAAAAAATTAAAATTGAAAAGATGAAAACCAAAGTTACAAAAGCAAGTATATTCGAGATCTCCTTCCTTCAGCCTTACCTTTCCTGCATTTGGTGTGAGAGAAATTAGATAGAGACGAAGGAAAGTAGTGTATGTGAAGCAACAACAACCGATTGAAAATGGATTGAGGCGGAAATCGGTTGGATTTGCGATGGATTTTTTGTCGTCTTCAAAGTGGGAGGAAGGAGGGAGTCACATGTGGGAATTTTACCTCTGCAAGACTCTTACTCTTCTTCCATCAAAATTCTCTTTTCAACTCAAAAATCATATTTTTATGTGTTTATATTTGTATGGGGTTTTGATTTTCTGTTTCGATTTCGAAGGTGAAATTTAAGATTTAAATAACTTTTTTGGAAAAAAATCACAATATCAATATAACCAAAATTTATTATTTTTTAAAAAAATATAAAAATAAATAAGGTTTCAATTAAACCCAACGAGTTTTGGTTCTGGGACTAAAATTGATTAAAATTTTATATTATAACGATGAATTTTATTTATATTGAGACCAAAAATGATAAATTTTGATTATATTGAAATCAAAATTGATAAAATTTTTATATTATAATAAAAATTGATGAATTTTAATTATATTAATATAAAAATAGTTTTTTCCCTAACTTTTTATATGATATAAATAAAAATTAATTTATGTTGTTTTTCTACTAATAACTTTTTAATATAAAAATAATTGAATGGTAAAATATGAATACTTTTATATTTACTTTGGAATGCTTTACTAATATAAAAAGAAAATTGAAAAGATCTGAATAATATATTTACTTTTTCTGTTCCATGTATATTAGTAAAAATAATTATTATATACTAAAAATAATTATAAATTAATATTAAAATAATTAAATAGTTTAATTAAGATTAAAAAATTATAAAGTTTAAAATTTAAAATGTGATTAAAGTGTATAATTATATTTTCAAATAAGAAAATAATAAATTATGTGGACAGACGAAAATAGAAAATATGAACAAATTATATGGACGAATGGAGTAAAATTTAAAAGTAAAAATAAAAATATTTTTAGTAGATGGATGGAATAATATTTTTAATAGAATATTAAAAAATATATATTTTAATATTTTGAAAAAAAAGGTTGTGAATAGTAAAACTCAAAACAATCCAAACAAACATTCAGAAAACTTATACTACATTATTGGATCGATATGTAACTAAATTTTAACATAAAAATATGCTATATGAAAAATAAAATGAAATATTATAAAAAAAAATTAAGATAAAGACTGAAAATTAATAATATTTTAATAATAAAATATAATTAAAAAATAAAAGTACATTATAAAAAATTTATTAAATAATTAATAATAAAATAATAGAATAAATAAATAAAAAATAGTGACATATTTGTTATTATTAATGAATTAAAAAATATTAGCGGATTTAATAGTAACATAAAATAAATAAAAACACATTGTAACCGTTCATAAATAAAAGTTTAATATATTATTCATATTATAATTTTAGTGAAAAAGTGTATCAAAAATAATTTTAGCTGATTTTCAATATAATTTTAATATTAAAATAAAAATAGATAAAACACATTGTTTTGTAATATTTTATAAAAATAATAATATATTAAATAAACTGCAATAATTATATAATAAAAATAAAATAAATTTTCAAAATCCTATTCTTATACAAAGTTATAAATAGTATATAATAATAAAAAAATAGCATATTGTGATATTTATTCATAACAAACAGCACCATTGTTTATGCAATGTTTTTAAGATAAAATGTTTGGTATATGGTATGAGAAATTATTTCAAAAATATAAAATATATTACTTTATATTGACTTTTGAATTTTTTATAGTGACTTTTGAATTTTTTTTTATTTTTTTTATTTTTGTATAATATATTTGATATTTTCTATTATTTTTTTAAAAAAATCACAATTGAAAAGTGATATCGGAAAAAGGTAAAAAAGTTGTCCATATTTTAGAATGATTTTTTATTATTATTTTGTCATTTAAATCTTTATTTTTTTAAATCAAAATTTATTTATTTATTTATTTTTAGTAAAAAAATTCTATTTTTTATATTTTTTCCTTACTCAAAAAATAAAAGTTTTTATTTTGTACAACAGAGGATGTATTATGATTTGAATTGCACAATATTTGTTAATAAAATATATTTTATAATATTTGAAATAAAAGATTTACACCACTATTATATCATTACGAATTTTAATAAAAATATATTATTTTTTAAAAAGAAATACACATTAAATGTTATTTAACAAAAGTTCAATTTCAAATTACAATAAAACATATCATATAAAATCATATAAATTATCTTACAAAAATTAGTTGAACTACTAAGTACTAACACATCCTTTTATGTTCTACAATAATAATAATAATAATAATAATAATCAAATATAGGGTGTGATGTTTAGTATTTTAGTCAATAATATTTATTTTTAATGTTAAATATAAATAATATAAAAATTAATATTTTACTTTAAATATTAAACTTTTTTTAAAAGTTATTCTATCTGTTCCATAATAAAATATCCATTTTTTTTAGTAACTGTACTATCTACTAATATTATAAATACTCTTACAACTTACAATATATTACAGAAATGTCATTACATTTATATCATACATACTAATAAGATTATTTTAATCATTTATATTTTATTTTTACTATATCACAGTATAATACTAATATTTCTAAAATTACGTGCAAAAAAACAAATTGATATTTACTTATGGGACGGAAGGAGTATTATATAAATTATATACTCCCTCCGTCAAAGCTAAAAGTATACATTTACTCTTGGCGCGGAGTTTAAAAAATAATAGTATTTTAATTATAGTGGGTAGGTAAAAGTAGTGTAATGACATTTTTGCCCTTACTTTTTTTATATATAAAATTAATGATGTGATGTAAATGAGGAGTATTTGTAGGAAAAATAGTGTATTTAATGAAATGGTTACTTTGTAATTGGACGTTCTAAAATAAAAATATGTATACTTTCTAGCTGGCCGGCGGAAGTATGTTGAAAATAAAAAAATATTTATATGAAAGAAGACATTTGATACCAACAATTATTATAATAATTTAGTTCTAATAATCATTGACGAAAAGTATTACAATAATGTAGTAGTGAAAGTTTTGCTTGTAGAAATTGAATTATTATTTTATTTTTATTTATTTAAGAACCAATGTGGGGGAGACAGAGAATAAAGTGGGCAACGAACACTAAAGAGAATGTCCTTTTCAATTTGAAAGAATAAAGACATCAATTAGTCCCTCTAATCATTTTCTTGTAATATATAAACATATCCTTACATATATATATATATATATATTTAAAAAAATAATAATTTCATTTTCAATGTCTTTTATTTGATTTCGATACAAGTATTTTCGTTTTGGATAATGATTATGATTTATGTTTTATGCATTTATATTATGTATTATGAGTATGTGTTTTATTCGAGTTACAGAAAAAAATATTTAAATATTCTGTATTTTTTATTGATTTAAAGTTTATATTATTTTCATTAATAATAGTTCTGTTTGAATAATTTTGTGAATGTTTTAGTAGGTTATTATTATTAGTGAAGTGAAGTATGTATATTATTATTATTATTATTATTATTATTATTATTATTATTATTATTATTAGTGAAGTGAAAATATGAATACATATACTCCTTTCGTCCCATAACAAAGTATTTATTTTTTTTTAGTAATTGTACTATCTACCTAACATTATAAATATCCTTACAACTTACAATATATTACACAAATGTCATTACATTTTAGTCATTTCTAATTTATTCCTGCTTGATTTCAATATAATGCTAATATTTCTAAACTTCCGTACAAAAAGTAAATAAATACATAGTTATAAGATAGAGAAAATATTAAAATTTCAATGTACAATATATAGAAGAATTGAAAATTTGTTAAAAGATATCCTTAGAAAAACTTTGTTTTTTTGATTTAAACCATGTTTGAATATTAATATGAATTTTATTTTTATTCTATTGATTTTTAGAGTTAACATATATTAAAGATTATTTTTTAATATCATATATAATAAGTTTTGTGTAATTTTATTTTTTATAGTATAATTTTGGCAAATGCTAATTAAATGCATTATTATTATTATTATTATTATTATATGTCATATAGTATCACTTCTGCTTGATTATTTAAATAAAAACAATTTTTTAATAAATGCATATTAAAACAATATTAGAGTGTATGATTATATTTTAAAAAATAAAATAATAAATTATAAATTAAAATATAGATAATTTATGTGGACCCAAAAGAGTAATAATCTTACTATGGGACTTGGGTATGATCAAACAACCGACAAGAAATCAGTACCATGCTGATGCGGAAGGCATCAACAGAGTAACCATGGCCGTATTATACTCGGTCGTTATTTTCTCACAAAATATTAACATTTATAAAATATTATTTTTTATACTTCCTCCGTCCTATAACAAAGTATCCATTTTTTTATTTTAGTCCGTCTCATAACAAAGTATCCATTTCCTTTTTTTTAGTAACTGTACTATCTATATAATATTAAAAATACCCTTACAATTTACAATATATTACACAAATGTCGTTACTTTTATATCAAACATACTAATAAGACTATTTTAGTCATTTCTACTTTATTTCTTCTATATTCCAATATAATACTAATATTTTTAAAACTACGTGCAAAAAGCAAATGAATATTTTCTTATGGAACGGAGAAAGTATTACTTATTTTTATACTTCAAATAAAAAAAATACCCCAAGTCAAGTACTAAATAAACCATCCCTATTTTATCTATAAAATATTTAAAAACATAACAATATTTTAATGCTCCTTGTTCGTAAGTATATATTTTGCTATTTTTATTGTCCAAATAAAAAATATTATTTTTTTTTAGTAAATATGATTTCTATATATATTACAAATATCATCATATTTATACTTATATTATAACAATAAATTCCGCAATAATTTTACACATGTAAAAATAAAATTACATATAAAGATAAAATTATCATCAACTATCATTAAAATAATAATAAAAAACAAAATCAAAACCAAAACACGAGTATACATGACCTTATTATGTTTTAATTCTATAACGTATAAATCCGCAACCGCTATGTATATTATGGATCAATTTTTGATCGAATCTAAAGACTCTTAAATTAAACTAGCAAGCTAAAGCACATTAGGCCGAATGACATACAAGAGTAAGATCGGGTCTAGACTTTATAAGAAGAATACCGTTTGCGTTTTGACATTGTATTTAATAGTAAAAATATTTTTATATTTGTATAATTTACTCTATAAATGTCATTATATTTGCATTACAAGATACTAATAAGAATATTTTTGTATTTTTTTTCTTGATTTATACTCCCTCCGCCACACCTACCATATCTACATTGTTTGTTTATGTATGTCTCACGTCTCATGTCTTTTTTTTTTTTTTTTTTTTTAATGCTTACACACCTTAATATTATTTTAAATTTTCTAATTTTAAATTTTTAAATTTTTAATTAAATTAATTAATTATATCAGACATGTAATGTAATGTGGGATGAGAAAAGTGCTGCCTATTAATATAATAATTAATATTTAAAAATAACATGAAACAGTTCATTATCTTATGAAATTTATTAAATAATTTATAAAAAGAAGTAGTGAGATAAATAAAAATAACAATACTAAATAAATTATTATATAAAAATAATAAAATTATTTAACATTTATGCATAAATAGCTAAGTAATTTTGGCCTATGAGGAGTATTATTATTCTAGATTAAATAAACAAACAAACACGTCCTTAACCAGCAGCGTTTGTTCTTTTTCCCAATTCTATCGAAATTATCTATCAAAGCGGATAAGCAAGCCAGCAAGCCAGCAAGCAGCTAGCGCCATTTCCGACTGCAAATGGAAATCCTTGCGCTTCAACTCCCGCCCATCAATGCTCTCCATCATCACAAACCAAGAAGCTTCAACTGTCTCTCCGGCTCAGTCGCTACTGCAATCCCTTTTTCATCGAATCTCAATATTCGCCGCAATGTAAGCTGAGTTACCCTCACTTTTTGTTTTCCCCAAAAATTTCGTGTTATTTTTCGAATTAGTGTGTGCATTTAGTTTTCGTTTGGTGATTGGAATTTGGCGTTAGTTTAGTGCAGGCGTGGAGTAAGAATGCAACAAGCTGTTGAAGAAGAGTACGAGGTGAAGCAAATGAAAGATCTTGCTGCAGCTAGAAGAAGATGGGAGACTTTGGTAAAATTTCTATCCCAATTTTTATAATTATCAATGAGATTGTTTTTGGACTGACCATTTTAGTTAGCAAGCATGTGTTTGAGCTGTAAATACTGTGTATTTATATATATATAGATATATATATATATATGGTAATGCAAAGTTCTATATTTAGGGACTTGGTTATCAATTTATTGTGATGAATACTGTGATGAAAGTTTGAATTTGTTCCTTATTAAGTTTAAGGACTTGTTCTCGAACTTGTATTGTTCCTGCTGATATAGTTCGATCATAGATTGTTTGCTGAGCTCATCTGCCAGCTTGAATACAATTTTTAGAGTGGAGCTTTTTTTGTGAATATTTGATAGTATCCGACAAGAGGGTGAATTGAGCTATATTAATTTTGTAATAATAGACTTGAGTTCAATTCCTCGATGAAATGCACTAGTTGAAAAATAAAGATTTAAAAATTGCTTAATCTTAAACAAAATATTGCAGAGCTTGAATAATATTTTCTACTTGCTTCTCTCAATTCCTGGACAGGGTTAAAGCTCGAGTGGTAAAGTTTGGTTTAATTTTATTTTGTTAATAACTCTAGGCTGTGCTAAATTGGTAAATTCTACTTTGTAGTAGAATATATTATTATAACCACATTGTGATCGGTGTTACTGCATTTATATATTTGTTGGTTCATATATTATGATCGCTATTGTATTGAAATTGCATATCTTTTTGCCTGGCCCTGTAGGAAGACCCAGCTCGAATTATGCTAATAATCCAAATATTTTGTAAGAATTAGTAGCTTTGGCAATTGAGCTTTAAAATCCAAAATCCGCTGCCCAAATCTCATAAACAAAAGAAATGATGTAATCTGAGCCTGAACTTGTCAAATTTTCATCTCATGAGTCCTAACAGAAAGCCTACGAATTTGATTTCCATAATTGTGGAATGCTGCTGGGAGAGATTCATTTCACTTTATTATATTATAGACATATGAATATATAATATTAAATTACAAAGACTTTAGCTGTATTCAAAGTATATGAAGTTGCAAAGATGATGATTAGTTTTGGAAAATTTGTTAGTACTGGCAAAATGTTTTTCTGCACTTGGGCTTAGACCCGATTAAAAACACCTGAATGTTGCAAAATATTGGTTAACATTCGCAAAATGTTGAGACACCTTTCATTTCATTCCTTATTGCAACACATTCATAAAATATTATGGCACAATATTTGCACAGCTCTGCCTGCAAACGATTTTGTTTTTACTTTTTTGTTTATATAAGTTTGTGTGCATTGGTTATATTTGTTAATAATTCATACTGTTGTTATATATAAGATGTTAGCATTTGTCTCAATTTGAATATATATCTTTTAAACTTAGGTCCGGGAGGGAAAAGTAAAAGTTTTAACTCCAAGAGAAGCTGGATATGCCATTAAACTCTCGTATAAAACATTGCTTGATGTTCGTCCCTCCACTGAGCGCCAAAAGGTGAATTAACTTTCTTGATTGTGTCCCAACTCTGTTATGTTCCTTTGCTAAGTAACAATAAAAACTCACTGCATTTACTTTATAAATGTTACCTGTTTATTTTAAAATTTCTTAAATCTTATACTTCTCTGTACAAATTCAGAGCTCAGGATTTCTATAGCAGTTGTCCGTGATTTTTGTTGCTTGATTATTTTATCACACACTCCATCCATCATTGAAAAGTATTCTCAAACTTTTCGGCACATGTTTTAATGTTGATGTCTGGTTTTTGTTACTTTTTGCTTTTTATAATAAAAATATACTACAAAGTATGATTTTTTATTAAAAATGAAACAAGAATATTTTATTATGACAACCGCAAAAAAAAGTAAGAATAGAATTGAATGAGAGAGGGAGTATATGTTATGACGAGGAACTTGCTAGCTGGACCCAACTTTAGGTCTTCTTATAGTCCATATATGATGAGTTTGTGATAATATTTTTTGTGTTTTTATTATTGTTTCGAAGGCTTGGGTCAAAGGCTCTACTTGGATTCCCTTATTTGAAGTTGATGACCGTGCCGAAGCTGGTACTATCGCGCGGAAGGTCACAGATTTTGTAATGGGTAATGTATTTGCCTCCCCTATGCCAATATTTGTGCTGATTTTTTCAACATAATTAATATTGTGAAAAAATAAATGATAAAGACATATATGTATTGCTTTTGTAGGAAGCTGATTTCTTAGGCTCCGTTGGTTTCAATTTCTTGCTATGCAATAATCCAATTCCATATAAAAATTACACTATTTTTTTCTACGAAACATCACATCCAACCACTATTCAAACCAACACCCAAAATCAAAACACAACCAAACCCCAAGTAAAAAAACTCTTGTTATTTTTGTAACTATTGCAGGTACTATGTTCACTTAGTGTTGTTTTTTTATGTTTATTTATTTATTATTATTATATTTTATGTTTTGGTTGTTGGATGTGATGTTTTATATTAATTGATATGTTTTTATAGGGAATGTGAGGTTGTACCATAAAAAGATTGCAAAAAAAAAAAAATATTGAATTGATGGTTCAGATTGGATACTTAATATTTTTAGTAGCATTTTTTGCATGTTGTATGTTGTGTGCTTTAGGTGGATGGTGGAGTGGCGTTCCGACTTTGTCCTACAATAAGTACGATCTTAATCTTCTCATTTTCTTGCACATAAGCAGCATTTATATTCTAGCTTGTACTATACTGTTGATTAGTTTTTTATATTCTTCTATCCTTCTATCTCATCAGAGAATTTGTGTCCAAAGTTGAGGAAAAATTCCCCAAAGACACTGACCTTATTGTGGCTTGCCAGAAGGGATTGAGGTGAGTTCTTGTTCATTTCCTTCTTCTTCATATGTTAAAATATTAGCAAGACTTTAAAGTTGTTACATGTATGCTTTCCCTTAAAATACTTCGGACGGATAATGCTACTGAATACTTCTCTACTCTTATGACTCATCTCATGATATTTTACATTAGTCCTCTTGTGCCTATACTTCTCAGCAAAATGGGTTGGCTGAACGCAAAAATCGCCACCTAATTGAGACTGTTCGTACTTTGCTTGTGCATCATCATGTTCCTTTCCGGTTTTGGGCTGATGTTGTTCTTACTGCCTGTGATGATGATAATTTGTGTGCGTGGGTTTACACAATTCACAGGGAATTTATATTTGAAAATCAGTGAGTGAAGTTTATAGAAAACGATCAGATATAGCAATTGGTGGTTGTAGACCCTGAGTAGTCATCACAATTATTTATACTCTTTTTACTGGTGAGTTTCCATGTCGAACACAAGGATTTTAAGTCATAAATTTCAACGATGAAAATTTTGAAAAAGCGATGAAAAAGTGCAGGAAGGGATCCGCTGCAAAAGCTAGACTATAGAAAGCGGTAAGTAAAGCGATAAAAATTGGAGTGAGCGAAGCGAGGGCGGAAGGTGAAGTGCCAGCGGTAACCAGATGATCGGAACATGAGCGGAAGTGGGGACCAGATGAACGGGACATGAATGAATGATGGTTACCGAGTGAACGGGACATGAGCGAGTGGCACATTATATGTAGATATATATATAGATGAGCGACCGAGAGTGAAGGAGAGATGTGTCTGAACTGTGCGTTACTAAATAGATAGATTTCCCTGGAGGCAATGAGCGAGCGATGCAGTTGTGTTATTGGAAATATAAAGAATTCATAACACTGGAATTTTTTACCTTAAGGGATTTACAACAAGACTTCAATGACACCCATATTCAAGACATTATAAGAAAGAAACCCTACTGTCACTCGGAATCTCTTTGACCTAATAGACCACCGCCTTTGTCCCGTTAATTTTTCCAAAATCTGCCTCATTAGTGGCTTTACCCTTATGTTATCTTTTTTTTTTTTTTTTATCAAAATTGAATTCAAAACAGCAGTTAAGCAGGTCGACAAGACTCCCGCATACTTAACTACATTGAGACCGCTTTTGGCGCATAGCAAGGCTCAAATAATCAATTCTTTTTTAGCTCTAAACCAGTGAAATAGAATTCTCTAATTTCAAACTTTATATAAGTGTGTAAAAATATGGGCGAAATGAGGATGAAGAACTGAATGATATTTCATTATCTACTACGAAAGCATAAAAAGACTAAAGCTACAAAGCTGTAAACGAAAGTAGTAATCTAATTAAAAAAACTGTAAAGACTTGGCCAAGGGAGAAGGAAAACTCCTACTCCCTTGGCCATTTCTGTGGATAACTCCCTTAGAGGGTTGGAGCTCTCGGAACAGGAAGACAATTTTGCTTGAGAAGTACTTGCTAAGAGTGTTTTTAATCGAAGTATCGATCTATTTTTACATAAAGATATCTGGCCCTATTTATAGCAGGTGAAACGGAACAGTTGCAATCAGTTGTTGGGCAGTTCCAACCGCTGGGCAGTTAGGCGGTTACTGGTAGTTATTCTGTTGAAGCAGTTGCTGGCCATAACTCCCAGGGCGCTTGCTTTGATTGCACTGAACTGTAAGGGCGCAAATCTTCCTCGCTTGCCGAAGAGCTGGAGGGCATCAGCGCAGCTAGGCTCGCTTGTGCTGGCTGGAAATGGAATGGCTGTACCGCTGCAGTTGGAACACTTAGTTGGAATCTGGTGATAATCTGCAGCGGTGGGTGTCTGGGCTGTCACTTGCGGGTGGTGAAGGCTGCCGCTTGCCTCTCATGCCTTAGTATTTTCCAGGATGTATTCTGGGCGCTTGCGAACAGAGGTGGCTGTCGCTTGTGGTGTCTGCCTTAGCTTTTTTGGCACCAGACTACCGCTTAAAAAGACAAATCGTTAATAATCTCAACAACGAATTCTGGATCATGCCAAGCGATATATATCAATAATGTATACCATTAATGAATTATTGTGATGGTTTTTATACAGAAATTCGAGTAATACACAGTTTTGTCAAGCTAAGAATATGCTCCTATTTGGAGTTATCAAACCTCCTCACACTAAACCTTTGTTCGTCCTCGAACAAACTGCATTAAGAGATCAAGAGTTTATACTGTTCACTGCAATTAAGAAGTGTTACCAACAAGTGCCATGATTGGGAGTAAAGTGAATCTCAAAATAGAAACAAAGAAGCCATAAGTATTCAGCTTGTCATTTGATTTAACAAGGTTGGAGTTATCCAGGTATTGTCAACTTTGTTTGCTTAGCGGGGAATGTTTTTTCGGATTTAGGAAACCTTCAGCCGAAGGGTGCGGAGTTTTTTTTTTTTTTGGATCGAGAGTTTCAAACAAAATTGTGTCAGCTCAAGATCTTATTTGATTCTCACACGCCTAGGTCTTTTTGGTCCCTTTGTAATGATAGGTCCTCCCTGCTTCGCTTGCATTGTATCTTAAACTATATTTAAGGATTTCTCTTTTGTTATTTCTTATGAACACAGTTGAAAAACATAGGTTTGCTTGCCCTATTGAGTATGGAAAAGTTGAAACAAAGGGGCACTAATCTTCACAAGTCTTATTCGTTGTTACTTAGTTTAACGCTAATGTTCAAGTTATTGTGAAGTTCGAAGGACAATTACTTGGTCTGATGTGCTTAAGTCATCTAACTCTACTCTAAAACATATCACAGAGTTAACTCAACAGGATATTACAGGCATTTCACATAAGAACACATACTTTAGGTTATGTTAGGCATACAATAAAGAAAATTTGTCACTTGTTACCAAAAAGTGTTGTGTCGTTGATCAATGTTTTGTACAACCCTTGCCATTTTCAAAATGTGTGCATGGGGGAGGACCTTTCTTCATTTCCTTTTCTCGCTTGGTGGTCCTCGCCCCTGAGGAAGGTTTCTGGATATCTGCCGTACTAGGTCTTCCATTCGTTGGAGACTCCTGGATGTGTCAAGCTGTTGTTCCATAAGAATGGCGTTTTGTTGGATGAGAGCTGCGAGCGCTTTCATAATTTTCTGCAGCGTCGTACCCATGCTTGCAGCTTAAGTCTCCAGTGCTTCTACACGCGCTTCTAGTGCGGCAGTCGCTTTCTTTCCAGTGGTCAGTTCATCACCCAGACTCCTAGCGTATGTGTCAATTATTGTCTAAGTCATCATGTATTGGGTGAGAATGGCTGAGTCGAGTTCCTCCAGTCTTCTTTCAATGCTTTCCAGAGATGAGCGGGGGTTGATGGTCCAGCACCCGCTGCTGCTGGTGACTATCGCTCGGACTCAGCCGAACTGATCTCCACTGGCTCTTCCTCCCGAAGGGAATCAGGTGCTGGTTCAGAGGTGACGTCCCTGAGGAATACTAGCTGCATCGCTGCCTCGTACTCCAGCTGCTCTGCATTTTTTCTCTTCATATATCTCCTAAATCGCAGCTGGAGTTGAGTCAGCGGTTTCCAGTATTTGAGCAGCTTGGCCAGCACCTTCATTTTCCTTTTCTTTCTGTCGCTCGAGCTGTCGCAATCGTTCGATCTATTGTACTTCGGCGAGCAGCTGAGCTTGCTTCTCCTGCAGCTTCCTATCCTGCTCTTCCTCTATTAGTGTTTTGTCTGATTTAAGTGAGGAAGGAGTCAGAGTCTTTGCAGGTGTCCCCATCCTGGTAGGTGTTTTTGGGCTGCGTGGGGACACTTGTAAGATAGGAAGGTTTGAAATTACTGCCTCCACCTCTTCGGTTTCGTTGGCAGCTTCAGCGGTTGTGGCAGCGGGGGCCTCGGCGGGGTATTCTCTGTATGACTCCACTGTGACATCGATCCCGCCGATGGTTTCTTCGGTAAGCACAGTCTCCCGCTCCTCCTCTGTTCCAGCAGCAATAGGCTCTACCGCTCCCGGCTGATTAACGGGTGCGGCTTCCTCGCCTGATCCAGCAGCAGTTGGCTCACCTGCCCCCTGCTGGTCGAAGGGAACAGGTTCATCGCTAAGCGGACTTGGCAGTCTTGGTGACACCTCCACCGTCGCAGGCCTTACTGGCGAAGGTCTCTCAGGTTGAGCGGTGGGTTCTCTGATGACGATCCCTTTCCGTAGTCTGGAGAGGGGGATCGTGTCTTCGCTTGAGTCTACATCCACCGCTTTCCCCTTTCCTTTCTTCTGCCTCGTCGCTCGCCGAGGGGGTGTTGGATTTTTTCGCAGTGCTTCATTGACCCTCGGCTTCTTGACAGGTGGCGGAGCAGGGTCTTCTTGTCTCTTTGACCTGTTTTCGCCAGCGGCCGCTCGTGGCGCTTTTCCTCCCTTATCGCTCCTGACCGAAAAGATCCTCCTCTATCTCCCGAGCGAAGCGGAGGGCTTCCTCTTCCTCATCGCTGGGAGCTTCATTGGAGACTGTCCTCTCAGAATCGGGCTCGGCTTGAGGTGTCACATCCTCTCTGATGATTTCCCCCCTACAAACTTCATCTTCCTTTTTGGTGGAGGGGGTGCTGCCGCTTGTGCTTTCCTCTTTTTCTGCTTGGGGATAAGAGTAAACCCCATGGACTCCAGCCAAGTTTTGTGGAAGGCCGCCGGATACAGCGGCTTCATTTGTAGCTCTGGGGCTGGAGTGGGCAAGTCGACGCCCGCGCGCCGGCATAGTTCTGTGATCAGGGTCCCATGACCCAATGTTCTGTCTCCGTTTCTTCGATCCCAGATATCTATGCGTATGATCGCGCCCAAATCCACATCAGCATTCTTCTCCAGAATTGAGCGAAGGGCAAAGAGGTAGTCAGGACGGATGTCAGTGGTATGTGCGGTGATCATTATTCTGCTTAGCGACCACTTCACCCATTCCTTTTTTTCTTTGTCCACCGACCCGAATTTTAAATTCTTCTTCTCGTATACAGGGGTGGTGGCAAAGGTCCTGTAAAGCGTTTGCAACTCAAACGAGCTGCAGACCTCTGTTGCCTTCAACTTATCTCTCATCTCTGGATGGGGTAGTGGTGTTCCCATCCCAGGAGTCGGTTGATCTTCCTGGCTGAGCAGTTTACCCATTTTCCCCGGATGTAGACATGTTTTAGACTCTCAGCCTGGTTTAGATTAGCGTAAAACTCCCTCACCAGCGATGCATCCACTGGCTCACTGGGGTTTCTGATCAACCATGACAGGCCTCGCTCCTCCAGCCAGTCAGAGAGCGGGCCTGTGATCTTTTCGGGGTCAAATCCTCTTTCGTAGAGGATCCTCATCGCCTTCATCCGCTCATAGGCCGCTGCTGCATCAATGTTGGAAAAATGGAGTTTGTCAAACTGCTTGGACCTCAACACATCCTTTGCAGCATCGGCGGCATTCTTTTTGGAGGTTTCGCCTCTGAATGCCTTCATCCTCCTCAGCGGTGCCTCTTGGCAGGCAAGTTTGTCCCTCAGCTCTTTCAGCTGGTACTCCTTCAGCTCCTCGTAGTCCAACCACCAGTCGATCACCGGATACCTCTACTCTGTTTCTTCAGTGTATTCGAATCTGAGGTAATCCTCCGGGAACTCTGGAATGAATTTTCTGAAGGGGAGTGACTTCAGCTGCCTGAGGTTCTCCCAGTCCTCCGTAAGCTCCAACACTCTCCTCCTCCTGTAGTATGCCTCTGGCGGCGCTGGCTCTACAAATTCTGCCCCTGAGGTTGTTGTCACCACCTGTCGTCCGTCTGTGGATTTAATCCTTTGGACTCTCTTTTCTATTCTCTCCTCAACTTTCTCAAACTCCTTCTTGAACGTTTCTCGCTTGACTGGATCTGTTTTGTTAAGCTTGTCCTGAACCTAGGTTTTCCAAAGTTATTGTTTAATATAGGAAATTTATGAATCCTGCCTTACTACTTTAAAATGCTAACAACGTTCATGTACAGGCAATCATTTTCACAATTTCAGTGATTTTAACCCTAGATCCTCCCCTCACAAGGAAACAGAACACTATTGTGAGTGTTACGTTGTGAAAAAGGGAGAAAATCATAGAACAGAACAAAACATACAGATTATTGCAAAATTGAACCATATGAAGCAAGGAAATCAGTTATTGTATCTAAATCTAACAGACAATAGACCTAGATTCACATAAATCAAACATATAAACAGTTTCGCAAAAATGAAGAACAGACAGATATCGCGAAAATAATTTGGGATTCTATGTTTTTGAACGTTAAATCAGAGAAAATCAACCGTAAAATCGAGTTTATGTACTAAGGTTAACCTAGATCTTACCTTAGATGAAGCTATTATTGGTTGAAATGTCGAGATTTTGAAAAAAAAAAAATTTGCTTGGAGAGTGGCGGTTACTAAAACGTCTGGAAGAAGTTACTATAGAGCAAAAGTGGAAAATGACTGGTGACTGGGGTATTTATA
The DNA here is from genome assembly GCF_009805555.1 of Andrographis paniculata. Classification (NCBI taxonomy): domain Eukaryota; kingdom Viridiplantae; phylum Streptophyta; class Magnoliopsida; order Lamiales; family Acanthaceae; genus Andrographis; species Andrographis paniculata. The sequence goes on from NW_026137588.1 coordinate 563,358, forward strand.
GGATTTTCTATCGGTCATATGGGGGCAAGCGGACTGCTGCCTAGTCCATTGTACTTACTTATAAAGGTATAAGGGAGGGTTTTCAGGGCGGGTGAGCGAGTAAAGTAATACTTCTATTTATCTAAGCATGACATTCAAGCAGTGATGGAAGCGGTACTGGTTCAGCGATATTGCTCCCCTAGTGAATATCAGGGTGAGACAAGCGAAGCGATAGATGGCTTGGTCAGGCTCAGGTTAGAAGTTAATATGCTAACATTAAACTACTTCTATAAAGCGATAATCCTACTATACTGAAAGCGATAACAAAACTGTAAACCTATACTATGAAAGCGGTAAGAATTATAACATCTATCTATGAAAGCGATAAAGAAAACTTGTAAATTTTAACTATGAAAGCGATAAATTCTAACTAGGAAAGCGATAAATTCTAACTAGGAAAGCGATAAAAGAAAGCTGTAAAATTGACGGATATAAGATTAGGCTTTTGGATCCTTTTTTTCCGAAATTCTATCATTGAACGGGCTTCTGAACCTCCATCAGATTAATATCTGCACTAGCCTGCTGCAATACAGGCCTTCAATATACGGTTTCAGTCTCGCTCCATTTACCAGGAAGGAGTTTCTTTCTCCTGGGGTTTCCAGATTATTGATCCTTATGGCTCCACTTGGCAGCACTTGCCTGACGATATACGGCTCAGTCCACCGTGACTTCAATTTCCCTGGGAATAAATAAAGCCTAGTGTCGTATAGAAGAACCTTGGATCCCACAGTGAATTCCTTCTTCTCCAACTTCTTGTCATGGTCGAATTTCATCCTTTCCTTGTAGAGTTTAGCACTTTCATATGCAGGATAACGGAACTCAGTTAGATTGAGCAATCTTTTGGCGCGCTTCTCCTGTGCTGGGAGAAGATCAAAGTTGAGATACTTGATGGCTCAATACGCGCGATGCTCGAGTTCCAGATGTAGGTGGCAGGCTTTTCCATATACAAGCCGATAAGGGGACATTCCAATTGGAGTTTTGAAGGCTGTTCTATATGCCCACAGCGCATCATCCAATTTCTCTACCCAATTCTTGCGACTTTTATTTACTATGGTCTGAAGGATGTGTTTGATTTCTCTATTTGAAACTTCCACCTGACCGCTCGCTTGTGGATGATAAGGGTAGTTAGATGCTGGCGGAGACCATATTGTTGAAGGCGAAGGCAAGATTGCAGCACCTTATTCACAAAGTGGGTGCCTTCATCGCTTATTATCGTTCTGGGGACCCCAAACCTTAGGAATATGGTATATTTTATGAAGCAAATCACAGATCGAGCATCGTTAGTGGTGAGCGCTTGCGCTTCAACCCACTTGCTCATATAATCCACCGCCACCAGGATGTATAATTTCCCATTAGAAGGCGGAAAGGGACCCATAAAATCTATCCCCCATACATCAAATATGTCCACAAACAAGACTACAGTTTGGGGCATCTCATCTCTCTTCGAGATAGATCCAATCTTTGACACTTGTCGCAAGATTTGGCAAAGGCATCAGCATCTTTCTGTAGGGTAGGCCAAAAGAAGCCTGACTGCAAAACTTTGGCCGCTGTGCGCAGGCCAGCGAAATGCCCTCCTACATGGGACCCATGACATTCATTCAAGATCAGTGGGATCTCAGATTCCGCTACACAGCGACGGATTATCCCATCTGCGCCGATGTTGAACAAAAACGGTTCATTCCAAAAATAGTCTTTTGCCAAACTAAGCAATCTCTTCGTTTCCCTTTGTATAGTATGTGCTGGAAACTGTCCTGTAGTTAGGAAATTGGCCAGGTCCGCAAACCATGGCTCATTCGCTTGCACCAGGAACAGCTTCTCATCTGGGAATTGTTCGTTGATTCCTGGAGATATGTCCTCTTCTTGCCTTAACCTACTGAGGTGATCTGCCAGATGATTCTCTTTCCCCCTCTTATCCCCGATCTCTATGTCAAATTCCTGGAGCAACAGAACCCATCTGATCAAGCGGGCCTTTGTCTCCTTCTTCTCCATCAAATACTTAATAGCTGCATGGTCGGTGTGGACAATGGTCTTGCTCCCGATAAGATTTTGTCGAAATTTCTCGAAAGCGAAGACAATAGCTAGCAGCTCCTTCTCGGTTGTAGTGTAATTCTTTTGAGCGGAATCCAGTGATTTAATTGCATAATAAATGGCGTTCAACTTAGATTCCACACATCCGTCATCAGCTCGAATGGCTTACTCCACACTGGTGCTAAAATTATAGGAGCGGAGGTTAACTTCTCCTTCAGTACTCGGAAAGCCTCCTCACACTCGCTTGACCAATGAAACTGAGAATCCTTGCACAACAGTGATGTAAGTGGTTGCGTGATTTGACTGAAGCCCTTGATGAAACGACGGTAGAACCCCGCGTGTCCAAGGAAACTTCGCACTCCTTTCTCATTCGAGGGCGCTGGCATCTTTTCGATTACACTAACTTTGATCTATCCACCTCAATACCGGCAGATGAGATCTTATGGCCTAAGACAATTCATTCATTTACTATGAGATGACACTTCTCCCAGTTCAACACAAATTCAGTCTCAATGCAACGGAGAAGTACTTTTTCCAGATTATTCAGGCATCTGGAAAATGTCTTGCCATAAACCGAGAAGTCATCCATGAATACTTCTATAGAGGAGTCAGGAGATCGCTGAAGATATGGTACATACATCGCTGGAAAGTGGCCGGAGCATTGCAAAGCCCGAATGGCATCCTTCTGTAAGCGAAAGTCCCATATGGACAAGTAAATGTAGTTTTTCACAGTCCTCCGGTTTGATGGGAATTTGATGGTAGCCTGAGTAGCCATCGAGGAAACAGTAATATTCGTGACCTGTGAGCTTCTCAACACATTGATCAAGGAAGGGAAGCGGGAAATGATCCTTCTTCGTGGCGGAATTCAATCTTCTGTAGTCGATGCAAACCCTCCATCCAGTGACAGGTCTTGTCATGAAGACCTCCCCTCGTCGCTTGTTTGTTCGAAAAAGCCTCCTTTCTTGGGAACCACCTGGGTTGGGCTGACCCAACCCAGTGATAGGGTATATGATTCCTGCATCGAACAACTTGATCACCTCCTTCTTTACTACCTCTTGCATATTTTCGTTTAGTCGCCGCTGAGGCTGTCTGCATAGCTTAGCGTCAGCATCCAGCCTTATATGGTGCATGCACACTGCTGGGCTGATTCCTTTAATATCCGTGATCTTCCATGCAAACGCTGCTTTTCTTCTTTTGAGAAGTGAGATGAGCTGCCTCTTCGGCGACGTTGATTGTAGCTTGAGCGGTGGCAAGGAAATGTCTCCGTAGAATTATTGGAATTTTGCGATCCTCGCTCATTTTCATTCTAATGAAATCTGCAGGGAAAATAAATTTGTTTACTTGCACGAGTACATCACGAATGATTCCTTTAGGTAATCTTATTGATTTCTCGGCAAGCTGAATTACAGTTCTACATGCTTCTAATTCATAAAGCCCTAATTTAGAGAAAAGCGAGAAGGGCATAAGATTGATACTTGCATCTAGATCACATAATGCCCTAATCGGCTCTAAATTTCCTATAGTACAAATAATAATAAAACTCCCAGGATCGCTTAGTTTCTTCGGGAGGTCCTCCTTAAATACGGCGCTGCACACACTCTCCAGCTGCACCGCTGCCGCCTCGTCAGGGAATGCCCGCTTTCGGTTGATTATATCTTTGATAAACTTAGCGTAATGTGGCATCTGTGACAAAGCATCAGCAAACGGTATAGTAATTTGAAGACTACGAAAAGTGTGCACAAACTTATCAAATTCCTTGGAGCTGCCCTTCTTCCCAAGTCGTGTGGGAAAGGGGGCTCGAGCCAAAGGCTGAGCGGGACCCTTTTCCTTCGGTTCAGGCACCCGAGCGGCTGGTATCGCTCGAGGTTGGGATGGACTTTCCTCCCCAGTCGAAATCTGTATATCTTCATCATGCACAGGCACATTAGCAACAAAAGGTTAGGAGAATGATTAATACATCTGTCTGGCAGCGGTGGTGATTGTGCCCGTTTTCCTCCCTTTGTTTCGATGGCCTTTGCTTGGTTCGGGACAGTCTCGACTGTCCCAGGCAACGTTCCTTTATGCTTTAGCTCATAGCTTCAGCTATCTGCCCGACTTGTATTTCCAGTATTTTGATCGAGGCAGAAGTATTTCTTTGGAACTCCTGATTTGCTCGCTCTGTGTTCCTCCACAGCTCCTCCAGACTCAGCGGTGCTTGGCCCGCTGTGGGAGGTTGAGCGAATGCAGGTGCCTGCTGCGGAAAGTGGGCGGCTTGAAAATGTTGCTGTTGATGTGGATAATATCCCCTTGATGATATTGTTGTGCAACGAACTGTTGTGGCCTCTGAAATTGTTGCTGAGGACGCGGTCCAGCGGGGCCTTGAGCCTGCCTCTTTTGGAATTGCTGGAATTGTGGGGCATTTCTGTCAGCCATATAGTAGACCTCCGTTGGGTTCTGAGCCTCTTCAGTCGAGCACTCAGCAACCTGTGGACCTTGTTGGTCTTCAAAAGCTCTTTCGCCAATTTCCGCGGCCTCGTGTAGCGCCTGTTTCCGTTTATTACGCAGGTCCTGCTTCATGAGCTTAGACAACTCCTTGACTTGGATCGACAAACTGTCAATCCTTGCATCATAAGAAACGGAAGCGGGAACCTGGTATAGACCCCTCAATGGCTCAGGCCTGTTGGACTCTGGCCAACTTGACTGATTGGCCGCCATTTTTTCTATTAAAGCCCTCGCTTCTGAGGCACAGCGCCCCATCAGCGAGCTTACTGCCGCTGCATCTAAGGACATTCTTAATTCAGGAGTGATTCCTGAGTAGAAAATTTGAAGCTCCATGAAGTCCGGAATTTCATGATGAGGGCAGTTGCGGAGCAATTGTTTGAATCTGCTCCAAGCTTTTGGAAGGGTCTCATCACTCGCCATCTTGAAAGTGAGTATTTCATTCCTTTGACGAATGGTCTTCGATACAGGATGATATTTACTCACGAAGGCCTGCGCTGCTTCCTTAAAAGAGCCAGGAATGGGATAAAGGTTATCGAACCATTTCCTGGCTTCTCCAGATAGTGAAAATGAAAACAGTATCAGTTTTGCAGCGTCCTCCGTGATGCCGTGAGATTTGGAGGTGGCAGCGATCCTGTTAAAGTTCTGTAGATGCTCATAGGGGCTTTCGTTGAGCAGCCCATGAAATTGGCTCTGACTTGCCAGGCTAACAAGCGTTGGTTTCACCTCATAATGGCCAGAGCCTCTGGGCGCAGAACTTGTAATTAATGTATGATCCAGAAGGGACTGGTAATGAACATCTATGGGGACTTCAACCCTCTGGTAAGGCTCAGCAGTAGGTGGTGGGGGAGTGATGGTAGCGGTGTTGGCAGCTTGAGCCGCTTGGGAAGCGATAAACGCCCCCTGCGCAGCTTGAGCTTGCTCCACCTGAGCGAGGTACGCTTGCAGCCCCCCATTCCCTGTTGGATGCTACTGAGGGCTCTCATTAATTGCTCATCAGTCGGTGTGAGCGCATGGGGAACGACAGTAGGGACCACAGTGGGGATGTGGAGCGGCACCTTCTGTGAAGATGCAGATGTGGCAGAGTTAGAAGATGTCCCAGCGGCAGTCTGAAAAGCTGGGACGACAGTAGAAGAAACGGTCGCATTTCCTTGGTTCGCCATAAGTTGTTCTCGAACTTATGGATGAATGGCAGTTACCGAGTGAACGGGGCATGAGTGAGCAGCACATTATATGTATACATATATATATAAATGAGCGACCGAGAATGAAGGAGAAATGTTGTGTCTGAACTGTGTGTTACTAAATGGATAGATTTCCATGGAGGCAATGAGCGAGCGACGCAGTTGTGTTATCGGTAATATATGTATTTTACGGAAGCGGTGAGAAGGAAGTAGTGTAATTATATAAACTGAATATAAAAAATTCATAACACTGGAATTTTTGACCTTAAGGGATTTACAACAAGACTTCAATGACACCAAGATTCAAGACATAATAAGAAAGAAACCCTACTGTCACTAGGAATATCTGCGACCTAATAGACCACCGCTTATGTCCCGTTAATTTTCCCAAAATCTGCCTCATTAGTGGCTTTACCCTTCTGTTACCTCTTTTTTTTTTATCAAAATTGAATTCAGAACAGCAGTGAAGCAGGTCGACAAGGCTCCCGCGTACTTAACTATATTGAACTACCTTGAGACCGCTTTTAGCGCATAGCAAGGCTCAAATAATCAATTCTTCTTTAGCTCTAAACCAGTGAAATGGAATTCTCTAATTTCAAACTTTATATAAGTGTGTAAAAATATGGGCGAAATGAGGATGAAGAACTGAATGATATTTCATTATCTACTATGAAAGCATAAAAAGACTAAAACTACAAAGCTGTAAACGAAAGTAGTAATCTAATCTAAGAAAACTGTAAAGACTTGGCCAAGGGAGAAGGAAAACTCCTACTCCCTTGGCCATTCCTGTGGAAAACTCCCTTACAGTGTTGGAGCTCTCGGAAACAGGAAGACGATTTTGCTTGAGAAGTACTTGCTAAGAGTGTTTTTAATCGAAGTATCGATCTCTATTTACATAAAGATATCTGGCCCTATTTATAACAGATGAAACAGTTGTTGGGCAGTTCCAACCACTGGGTAGTTAGGCGGTTACTGGTAGTTATTCTGTTGAAGCAGTTGCTGGCCATAACTCCCGGGGCGTTTGCTTTGATTGCACTGAACTGTAAGGGCACAAATCTTCCTCACTTGCCGAAGCGCAGCTAGGCTCGCTTGTGCTGGCTGGAAATGGAATGGCTGTACCGCTGCAGTTGGAACGCTTAGTTGGAATCTGGTGATAGTCTGCAGCTGTGGGTGTCTGGGCTGTCGCTTGCAAGCGGGAGAGGCTGTCGTTTGCGGGTGGTGAAGGCTGCCGCTTGCCTCTCATGCCTTAGTATTTTCCAGGATGTATTCTGGGCGCTTGCGAGCGGAGGTGGCTGTCGCTTGTGGCGTCTGCCTTAGCTTTTCTGGCACCAGACTACCGCTTAAAAAGGCAAAAATCGTTAATAATCTCAACAACGAATTCTGGATAATGCCAAGCGATATATATCAATAATGTATGCTATTAATGAATCATTGTGATAGTTTTTATACAAAAATTCGAGTAATACACAGTTTTGTCAAGCTAAGAATATGGTCCTATTTGGAGTAATCAGCCTGCTATCTTATTAATCGCATTGCGTCCACGGTTCTCCAGAATAAAATTCTTCAACAGATATTGTTTCCTCAAGATTCTTTATATCATTTACTGTTTCGTGTCTTTGGGTGTACTGCATTTGTGCATGATCACTCCTTAGGTCGGGATAAGTTAGCTCCACGTTTTTTCCTTGGCTATTCTAGGGTTCAAAAGGGTTATAAGTGTTTCTCTCTGATACTCGTAGGTATTACTTTTCAGTTGATGTTACCTTTTTTGAGTTCACACCTTATTTCTCTCCGTTATCTTTGATCCCGTCTGTCAGCCACGTGTTTCCTATTCATTTCTCTTCTCCTCTTCGCGTCCACCTCTTCAGGCTTATAGTCAACGTCCTTGCTTGCAAGTGCTCCATTTCGATGTTCTACTCCTCATGTTCCTCCAGCGTCTATCGAGTGGCCTGGCTCTCAAGACTTGCCACTTTCTTCTTCTTCTCCGGCTCCTATCCTACCGGATCCTGCACCGTTACGACGAGGTACTCGTTCTTGTCGTAATCCTCATTCCATTTACAATTTTCTTAGTTTTCATCGTTTGTCTCCCACATACTATACCTTTGTGTCAAACTTATCTTCCATCTCCCTTCCTTAATCCCTTCGTGAAGCTCTTTCTCACCCAGGTTGGCGACAGGCAATGGTAGATGAAATGACTGCTTTGCATGCTAATGGTATTTGGGACTTGGTACCTTTGCCTTTAGGTAAGTCTCTCGTGGCTTGTCGTTGGGTTTAAGCAGTTAAGGTTGATGCAGATGGTCAAGTTGCTCGTCTCAAGGCCCGTTTGGTGGCTAAGGGCTTCACATAGGTCTTTGGTGAGGATTATACTGAAACTTTCTCACCTGTTGCCAAAATGTCTTCAATCCGTCTTTTTATTGCTTTCCTGGCCTCTTCGTCAGCTTGATATTAAGAATGCATTTCTACATGGCGAACACCAAGAGGAAATTTACATGGAGCAACCACATGGATTTGTTGCTCAAGGGGAGTCTGCTTTTGTTTGCAAACTACGCCGTTCGCTTTATGGATTGAAACAATCTCCGCGTGCTTGGTTTGTTCGATTTAGCAGTGTTATACAGGAGTTTGGCATGATCCGAAGCGCATTAGACCATTCTGTCTTTTATAAGCACACATCAAGTGGTAAGTGTTTATACCTTCTTGTGTATGTTGATGATATTGTTATCACCGGAAATGATCAAGAAGAGGCCACTCAGTTAAAGCAACATCTATTTAAGCATTTTCAAACTAAGGATATGGGACCATTGAAGTACTTTCTTGGTATTGAGATTGCTCAATCACGTGTTGGTATTGTTCTTTCAGAATGGAAGTACGCATTGGATAGTCTTGAAGAAATTGGTTTGTATGACTGCAAGCCAGTAGACTCTCCCATGGATCCAAATTTGAAGCTTATTCCGGGACAGGGGGAGCCTGATGAGGCTAAAAATGTGCGCGTATTTACAAAATTCGCAGGGAATTTATATTTGAAAATCAGTTAATGGAGTTTATAGAAAACGATCAGATATAGCAATTTTTGTGATTGTAGACCCTGAGTAGTCATACAATTATTTATACTCTTTTTACTAGTGAGTTTCCAGGTCGAACACAAGGATTTTAAGTCATGAATTTCATCGGTGAAGATCTTGAAAAAGCGACGAAAATACGGGAAGGGATCCGCTTATATCTGATCCAACAGCTAGACTATAAAAAATTGTAAGTAAAGCGATAAAGATGGAGTGAACGGAAGTGAGCGAAGCGAAGGCGGAAGATGAAGTGCCAGCGGTAACCAGATGATCGGGACATGAGCGGAAGTGGGGACCAGATGAACGGGACATGGATGAATGACGGTTACCGAGTGAACGGGGCATAAGTGAGCGGCACATTATATGTATACATATATATCTATATAAATGAGCGACCGAGAGTGAAGGAGAGATGTTGTGTCTGAACTGTGCGTTACTAAATGGATAGATTTCCCTGGAGGCAATAAACGAGCGATGCAGTTGTGTTATCGGAAATATATGTATTTTACGGAAGCGGTGATAAGGAAGTAGTGTAATTATATAAACTGAATATAAAGAATTCATAACACTGGAATTTTTGACCTTAAGGGATTTACAACAAGACTTCAATGACACCCAAATTCAAGATATTATAAGAAAGAAACCCTACTGTCACTATGAATCTCTGCGACCTAATAGACCACCGCCTATGTCCCGTTAATTTTCCCAAAATCTGCCTCATTAGTGGCTTTACCCTTCTGTTACCTCTTTTTAATTAAAATTGAATTTAGAACAGCAGTTAAGCAAGTCGACAAGGCTTTCGTGTACTTAACTACATTGAACTACCTTGAGACCGCTTTTGGCGCATAACAAGGCTCAAATAATCAATTCTTCTTTAGCTCTAAACCAGTGAAATGGAATTCTCTAAATTCAAACTTTATATAAGTGTGAAAATGGTGGAAGAATTTAGGATGAAGAACTGAATGATATTTCATTATCTACTACGAAAGCATGAAAAGACTAACGCTACAAAACTGTAAACGAAAGCGGTAATTCTAATCTAAGAAAACTGTAAAGACTTGGCCAAGGGAGAAGGAAAACTCCTACTCCCTTGGCCATTCATGTGGAGAACTCCCTTACAGGGTTGGAGCTCTCAAAAACAGGAAGACGATTTGCTGAGAAGTACTTGCTAAGAGTGTTTCAATCGAAGTATCGATCCTCTTTTACATAAAGATATCTGGCCCTATTTATAGCAGGTGAAACAGGACAGTTGCGATCAGTTGTTGGGCAGTTCCAACCGCTGGGCAGTTAAGCGGTTACCGGTAGTTATTCTGTTGAGGCAGTTGTTGGCCATAACTCCCAGGGCGCTTGCTTTGATTGTATTGAACTGTAAGGGTGCAAATCTTCCTCGCTTGCCGAGGGCTGGAGGGCATCAGCGCAGCTAGGCTTGCTTGTGCTGGCTGGAAATGGAATGGCTATACCGCTGCAGTTGGAACACTTAGTTGGAATCTGGTGATAATCTGCAGCGGTGGGTGTCTGGGCTGTCGCTTGCAAGCAGGAGAGGCTGTCGCTTACGGGTGGCTGCCGCTTGCCTCTCATGCCTTAGTATTTTCAGGATGTATTTTGGGCTCTTTCGAGCGGAGGTGATTGTCGCTTGTGGCGTCTGCCTTAGTTTTTCTGGCACCAGACTACCGCTTAAAAAGGCAAAAATCGTTAATAATCTCAACAACGAATTCTGGATCATGCCAAGCGATATATATCAATAATATATGCCATTGAAGATTCATTGTGATGGTTTTTATACAAAAATTCGAGTAATACACAGTTTTGTCAAGCTAAGAATATGCTCCTATTTGGAGTTATCAAACCTCCTCACACTAAGCATTTGTTCGTCCTCGAACAAACTGCATTAAAAGATCAAGAGGCTATACTGTTCATTGCAATTAAGAAGTGTGGCCAACAAGTGCCATGATTGGGAGTAAAGTGAATTTCAAAATAGAAACAAAGAAGCCATAAGTATTCAGTTGTCATTTGATTTAACAAGGTTGGAGTTATCCAGGTATTGTCAACTTTGCTTGCTTAACGGGGAATGTTTTTTTGATTTAGGAAACCTTCAGCCGAAGGGCGCGGAGTTTTTCTTTTCTTTTTTTATTGGGATCGAGAGTTTCAAACAAAATTGTGTCAGCTCAAGATCTTATTTGATGCTCACAAGCCTAGGCTTTTTCAGTCCCTTTGTAATGGTAGTTCCTCCCTGCTTCGCTTGCATTGTATCTTAAACCATATTTAAGGACTTCTCTTTTCAAGTTATTTCTTATGAACACAGTCGAAAAGCATAGGTTCGCTTGCCCTACTGAGTATGGGAAAGTTGAAACGAAGGGGGCACTAATCTTCACAAGTCTTATTCGCTGTTACTTAGTTCAACGCTAATGTTCAAGTTATTGTGAAGTTCGAAGGACAATTACTTGGTCTGATGTGCTTAAGTCATCTAACTCTACTTTAAAACATATCACAGAGTTAACTCAGCAGGATATCACAGGAATTTCACATAAGAACACATACTTCAGGTTATGTTAGGCATACAATAAAGAAATTTTGTCACTTGTTACCAAAAAATGTTGTGTCGTTGATCAATGATATGTACAGCCCTTGCCATTCTCAAGATGTGTAAATGGGGGAGGACCTTTCTTCATTTCCTCTTCTCGCTTGGCGGTCCTCGCCCCTGAGGAAGGTTTCTCAAGATGTGTCAAGCTGTTGTTCCATAAGAATGGCGTTTTGTTGGATGAGAGCTGCGAGCGCTTTCATAATTTTCTGCAGCGTCGTACCCATGCTTGCAGCTTAAGTCTCCAGTGCTTCTACACGCGCTTCTAGTGCGGCAGTCGCTTTCTTTCCAGTGGTCAGTTCATCACCCAGACTCCTAGCGTATGTGTCAATTATTGTCTGAGTCATCATGTATTGGGTGAGAATGGCTGAGTCGAGTTCCTCCAGTCTTCTTTCAATGCTTTCCAGAGATGAGCGGGGGGCTGATGGTCCAGCACCCGCCGCTGCTGGTGACTGTCGCTCGTACTCAGCCGAACTGATCTCCACTGGCTCTTCCTCCTGAAAGGAAACAGGTGCTGGTTCAGGGGTGACGTCCCTGAGGAATACTAGTTGCCTCGCTGCCTCGTACTTCAGCTGCTCTGCCTTCTTTCTCCCTATATATCTCCTAAATCGCAGCTGGAGTTGAGTCAGCGGTTTCCAGTAATTGAGCCAGCACCTTTATTTTCCTTTTCTTCTGTCGCTCGAGCTGTCGCAATTGTTCTATCTGTTGTACTTCGGCGAGCAGCTGAGCTTGCTTCTCCTGCAGCTTCCTATCCTGCTCATCCTCCTCTTCCTCTATTAGTGTTCTGTCTGATTTGACTGAGAAAGGAGTTACAGTCCTTGCAGGTGTCCCTAGTCTGGTAGGTGTTTTTGGGTTGCGTGGGGACTCTTGTAGGATAGGAAGGTTTGAAATTACTGCCTCCACCTCCTCGGCTTCGTTGGCAGCTTCAGCGGTTGTGGCAGCGGGGACCTCGGCGGGATATTCTCTGTATGACTCCACTGTGACATCGATCCCACCGATGGTTTCTTCGGTAAGCACAGTCTCCCGCTCCTCCTCTGTTCCAGCAGCAGTAGGCTTTACCGCTCCCGGCTGGTTAACGGGTGTGGCTTCCTCGCCTGTTCCAGCAACAGTTGGCTCACCTGTCCGCTGCTGGTCGAAGGGAACAGGTTCATTGCCAAGTGGACTCGGCAGTCCTTGTGACACCTCCACTATCGCAGGCCTTACCGGCGAAGGTCTCTCGGGTTGAGCGGTGGGTTCTCTGATGACGATCCCTTTCCGTAGTCTAGAGAGGGGATCGTGTCTTCGCTTGACTCTACATCCACCGCTTTCCCCTTCCCTTTCTCCTGCCTCGTCGCTCGCCGAGGGGGTGTTGGATTTTTTCATTTGAGATTGTCCTCTCAGAATCGGGCTCGGCCTGAGGTGTCACATGCTCTCTGATGATTTCCCCCCCCCCCACAAACTTCATCTTCCTTTTTGGTGGAGGGGGCGCTGCCGCTTGTGCTTTCCTTTTTTTCTGCTTGGGGATAAGAGTAAATCCTTTGGACTCCAGCCAGGTTTTGGAGGGCCGCCGGAAACAGCGGCTTTATTTGTAGCTCTAGGGCTGGAGTGGGCAAATCGACGCCCGCGCGCCGACATAGTTCTGTGATCAAGGTCCCATGACCCAATGTTCTGTCTTCGTTTCTTTGATCCCAGATATCTATGCCTATGATCGCGCCCAAATCCACATCAGCATTCTCCTCCAGAATTGAGCGAAGGGCAAGGACATAGTCAGGACGGATGTCAGTAGTATGTGCGGTGATCATTATTCTGCTCAGCGACCACTTCACCCATTCCTTTTTGTCTTCGTCCACCGACCCAAATTTTAAGTTCCTCTTCTCGTATACATGGGTGGTGGCGAAGGTCCTATAAAGCGTCTGCAACTCAAGCGAGCTGCAGACCTCCGTTGTTTTCAATTTATCTTTCATCTCCTGGATGGGGTAGTGGTGTTCCCACCCCAGGAGTCGGTTCATCTTCCTGGCTGAGCAATCTACCCATCTTCCTCGGATGTAGACATGTTTTAGACTTTCAGCCTAGTTCAGATTAGCGTAAAACTCCCTCACCAGTGATACATCCACTAGCTCACTGGGGTTTCTGATCAACCACGACAGGCCTAGCTCCTCCAGCCAGTCAGAGAGCGGGCCTGTGATCTTTTCGGGGTCAAATCCTCTCTCGTAGAGGATCCCCATCGCCTTCATCCGCTCATAGGCCACTGCTGCATCAATGTTGGAAAAGTGGAGTTTGTCAAACTGCTTGAACCTCAACACATCCTTTGCAGCATCGGCGGCATTCTTTTTGGAGGTTTCGCCTCTGAATGCCTTCATTCTCCTCAGCGGTGCCTCTTGGTAGGCAAGTTTGTCCTTAAGCTCTTTCAGCTGGTACTCCTTCTGTTCTTCGTAGTCCAACCACCAGTCACTCACTGGATACATCTGCTCTATTTCTTCAGTGTATTCGAATCTGAGGTAGTCCTCCGGGAACTCTAGATCTATTTTGTTAAGCCTGTCCTGAACCTAGGGTTTCCAGAGTTCTTGTTTAATACGAAATTTATGAATCCTGCCTTACTACTTTAAAATGCTAACAACATTCATGTACAGACAATCATTTTCACAATTCCAGTGATTATAACCCTAGATCCTCCCCCTCACAACGAAACAGAACACTACTGTGAGTGTTACGTTGTGAAAAGGGAGAAAGTCACAGAACAGAACAAAACATACAAAATATTGGAAATTTGAACCATAGGAAGCCAGAAAATCAGTTATTGTATCTAAATCCAACAGATAATAGACCTAGATTCACAGAAATCAAACATATAAACAGTTTCGCAAAAATGACGAACAGACAGTTGTCGCGAAAATAATTTGGGATTCTGTGTTTTTGAACGTTAAATCAGGGAAAATCAACCGTAAAATCGAGTTTATGTACTAAGGTTAACCTCGATCTTACCTTAGATGAAGCTATTATTGGGTGAAATGGTTAACCTCGATCTTACCTTAGATGAAGCTATTATTGGTTGAAGTGTCGAGATTTTGAAAAAAATTTGGCTTGGAGAGTGGCGGTTACTAAAGCGTCTGAAGGAAGGTACTGTAGGGCAAAAGTGGAAAATGACTGGTGACTAGGGTATTTATAGGATTTACCATCGCTCATCTGGAGGGCAAGCGGAGAGCTGCCTAGTCCATTGTACTTATAAAGGTATAAGGGAGGGTTTTCAGGGCGGATGAGCGAGTAAAACAATACTTCTATTTATCCAAGCATGACAATCAAGCAGTGATGGAAGCGGTACTGGGTGAGCGATACTGCTCCCTCAGTGAATATCAGGGTGAGACAAGCGAAGCGATACATGGCTTGGGTCAGACTTAGGTTAGAAGTTAAAATGCTAACATTAGACTACTCCTATAAAGCGATAATCCTATTCTAATGAAAGCGATAACAAAACTGTAAACCTATACTATGAAAACGTTAAGAATTATAAAATCTATCTATGAAAGCCATAAAGAAAACTTGTAAATTTTAACTATGAAAGCGATAAATTCTAATTAGGAAAGCGATAAAAGAAAGCTGTAAAATTGGCGGATATAAGATTAGGCTTCTGGATTCTTTCTTTCGAAATTCTATCATTGAACGAGCTTCTAAACTTACATCAGATTAATATTTGCACTGGCCTGCTGCAATACAGGCCCTTCGATATATGGTTTCAGCCTCGCTTCATTTACCAGGAAGGAGTTTCGTTCTCCTTGGGTTTCCAAATTATTGATCCTTATGGCTCCACTTGGCAGCACTTGCCTGACGATATGTGGCCCAGTCCACCGTGACTTCAATTTCCCGGGGAATAAGTGGAGCCTAGTGTCGTATAGAAGAACCTTGGATCCCGCAGTGAATTCCTTCTTCTTCAACTTTTTGTCATGGTAGAATTTCATCTTTTCTTTGTAAAGTTTAGCACTTTCATATGCAAGATAACGGAACTCAGTCAGATCGAGCAATCTTTTGGCGCGCTTCTCCTGTGCTGGGAGAAGATCAAAGTTGAGATACTTGATGGCCCAATACGCGCGATGCTCGAGTTCCAGAGGTAGGTGGCAGGTTTTTCCATATACAAGCCGATTAGGGGACATTCCAATTGGAGTTTTGAAGGCTGTTCTATATGCCCACAGCGCATCATCCAATTTCTCTGCCCAATTCTTGCGACTTTTATTTACTGTGATCTGGAGGATGTGTTTGATTTCTCTATTTGAAACTTCCACCTGACCGCTCGCTTGTGGATGGTAGGGGTAGTTAGATGCTGGCGGACACCATATTGTTGAAGGCAAGATTGCAGCGCCTTATTCACAAAGTGGGTGTGCCTTCATCGCTTATTATCGTTCTGGGGACCCAAAACCTTGGGAATATAGTATATATTAGGAAGCGGATCACAGATCGAGCATCGTTAGTGGTGAGCGCTTGCGCTTCAACCCACTTACTCACATAATCCACAGCCACCAGAATGTATAATTTCTCATTAGAAGGCGGAAAGGGACCCATAAATTCTATCCCCCATACATCAAATATGTCCACAAACAAGACTCCAGTTTGGGGCATCTCATCTCTCTTCGAGATAGATCCCAATCTTTGACACTTGTCGCAAGATTTGGCAAAGGCATCAGCATCTTTCTGTAGGGTAGGCCAGAAGAAGCCCGACTGCGAAACTTTGGCCGCTGTGCGAAGGCCAGCGAAATGCCCTCCTACATAGGACCCATGACATTCATTCAAAATCAGCGGGATCTCAGATTCCGCTACACAGCGACGGATTATCCCATCTGCGCCGATGTTGAACAAAAACGGTTTATCCCAAAAACAGTTTTTTGCCAAACTGAGCAATCTCTTCTTTTCCCTTTGTATAGTATGTGCTGGAAACTATCATGTAGTTAAGAAATTGGCCAGGTCCGCAAACCATGGCTCTTTCGCTTGCAGCAGGAACAGCTTCTCATCTGGGAATTGTTCGTTGATTCCTGAAGATATGTCCTCTTCTTGCCTTAACCTACTGAGGTGATCTGCCACATGATTCTCTTTCCCCCTCTTATCCCTGATCTCTATGTCGAATTCCTGGAGCAACAGAACCCATTTGATCAAGCGGGCCTTTGTCTCCTTCTTCTCCATCAAATACTTGATAGCTGCATGATCAGTGTGGACAATGGTCTTGCTCCCGATAAGATATTGTCAAAATTTCTCGAAAGCGAAGACAATAGCTAGCAGCTCCTTCTCGGTTGTAGTGTAATTCTTTTGAGTGGAATCCAGTGATTTACTTGCATAATAAATGACGTGCAATTTAGATTCCACCATTTGTCCTAGTACAGTGCCGACGGTATAGTCGCTCGCATCCGTCATCAGCTCGAATGGCTCACTCCACACTGGTGCTGAAATTATAGGAACGGATGTCAACTTCTCCTTCAGTACTCGGAAAGCCTCCTCACACTTGCTTGACCAGTGAAACTGAGAATCCTTGCACAACAGTGATGTAAGTGGTTGCGTGATTTGACTGAAGCCATTGATGAAACGACGATAAAACCCCGCGTGTCCAAGGAAACTTCGCACTCCTTTCTCATTCGAGGGCGCTGGCATCTTTTTGATTACACTAACTTTCGATCTGTCCACCTCAATACCGGCAGATGAGACCTTATGACCTAAGACAATTCCTTCATTTACCATAAGATGACACTTCTCCCAGTTCAACACGAGGTCTGTCTCAATGCAGCGGAGAAGTACTTTTTCCAGATTGTTCAGGCATCTGGAGAATGTCTTTCCATAAACCGAGAAGTCATCCATGAATAATTCTATACAGGAGTCCAAGAGATTGCTGAAGATATGGTACGTACATCCTTGGAAGGTGGCCGGAGCGTTGCAAAGCCCGAACGGCATCCTTCTGTAAGCGAAAGTCCCATATGGACAAGTAAATGTAGTTTTCTCACAGTCCTCCGGTTTGATGGGAATTTGATGGTAGCCTGAGTAGCCATCGAGGAAACAGTAGTATTCGTGACCCGCGAGCTTTTCAAGGTATTGATCAAGGAAGGGAAACGGGAAATAATCCTTCTTCGTGGCGGAATTCAATGTTCTGTAGTCGATGCAAACCCTCCATCCAGTGACAGGTCTTGTCATGAAGACCTCCCCTCGTCGCTTGTCTGTTCGACAAAGCCTCATTTCTTCGGGACTACCTGGGTTGGGCTGACCCACTGGCTGTCACTGATAGGGTATACGATTCCTGCATCGAACAGCTTGATCACCTCCTTCTTGACTACCTCTTGCATATTTTCGTTTAGTCGCCGCTAAGGCTGTCTGCATGGCTTAGCATCAGCATCCAGCCTTATATGGTGCATGCACACCGCTGAACTGATTCCTTTAATATCTGTGATCTTCCATGCATAC
Organism: Andrographis paniculata; assembly: GCF_009805555.1. Taxonomy (NCBI): domain Eukaryota; kingdom Viridiplantae; phylum Streptophyta; class Magnoliopsida; order Lamiales; family Acanthaceae; genus Andrographis; species Andrographis paniculata. The sequence goes on from NW_026137588.1 coordinate 581,126, forward strand.
GCCATTTTTTTTCTTTTGAGAAGTGAGACGAGCTGAGCCTCTTGGTCCGGCAACAGTGAGGCGGAGATTATCAGCACGTAACTCTTCTCCGGGCCAAGGAATATGTATTTGAGGTGCTCACGTAATTTCTTCAGCTCATCCTTTATGTTGGTGTCGCTGGCTGGTTCCCTCGTCGCTCGTTCAATGGATTCAGTGAGCGCTGGTGTGTCAGCGCTTGCCTCTGCTGAATCCTCTGCAGCTTCCCGCTCAAGCGACCTGTTATCTGAAATTCCTTCGAGATTTTCAAGTGTAATAAAGCTCTCAAAAGTTATTATTTCATTTAACTCGTTTATAAAATCACAATTTTCTTCTGAGGCTGACGCAACGCTGAGTTCATGGAAAATGTGACTTTATCTCCACCGAAGCTTAATGAGATTTCGCTTTCGTCGACATTGATTGTAGCTTGAGCGGTGGCAAGGAAATGTCTCCCTAGAATTATTGGAATTTCGCGATCCTCGCTCATTTCTATTATAATGAAATCTGCAGGGAAAATAAATTTGTTTACTTGCACGAGTACATCACGAATGATTCCTTTAGGTAATCTTATTGATTTATCGGCAAGCTGAATTACAGTTCTACATGCTTTTAATTCATAAAGCTCTAATTTAGAGAAAAGCGAGAAGGGCATAAGATTAATACTTGCACCTAGATCACATAATGCCCTAATCGGCTCTAAATTTCCTATAGTACAAATAATAGTAAAACTCCCAGGATCACTTAGTTTCTTCGGGAGGTCCTCCTTAAATACGGCGTTGCACACACTCTCCAGCTGCACTGCTGCCGCTTCGTCAGGGAATGCCCGCTTTTGGTTGATTATATCTTTAATAAACTTAGCGTAATGTGGCATCTGTGACAAAGCATCAGCAAACGGTATAGTAATTTGAAGACTACGAAAAGTGTGCACAAACTTATCAAATTCCTTGGAGCTGTCCTTCTTCCCAAGTCGTGTGGGAAAGGGGGCTCGAGCCAAAGGCTGAGCGGGACCCTTTCCCTTCGGTTCAGGCACCCGAGCGGCTGGTATCGCTCGAGGTTGGGATGGACCTTCCTCCCTAGTCGGAATCTGTACATCTTCATCCTGCACAGGCACGTTAGCAACAAAAAGGTTAGGAGAATGATCAATACCTCTGTTTGGCAGCGGTGGTGATTGAGTCCGCTTCCCTTCCCTTGTTTTATGGCCTTTACTTGGTTCGGGACAGTCTTGACTGTCCCAGGCAATGCTCCTTTCTGCTTCAGCTTCATAGCTTCAGCTATCTGCCCGACTTGTATTTCCAGCATTTTGATCGAGGCAGAAGTATTTCTTTGGAACTCCTGATTTGCTCGCTCTGTGTTCCTCCGGAGCTCCTCCAGACTCAGCGGTGCTTGGCTCGCTGTGGGAGGTTGAGCGAATGCAGGTGCCTTCTGCGGATAGTTGGGGGCTTGAAAGTATTGCTGTTGTTGTGGATAATATCCCCTTGATGATATTGTTGCGCAGCGAACTGTTGTGGCCTCTGAAATTGTTGCTGAGGACGCGGTCCAGCGGGCTTTGAGCCTGCCCCTTTTGGAACTGCTGGAATTAAAAGGCATTTCTGCCAACCATATAGTAGACCTCCGCTGGGTTCTGAGCCTCTTCAGTCGAGCACTCAGCAACTTGCGGACTTTGTTGCTCTTCAAAAGTTCTTTCCTCACATTCCGTGGCCTCGTGCAGCACTTGTTTTCCCTTATTTCGCAGGTCCTGCTTCATGAGCTTAGACAGCTCCTTGACTTGGATTGACAAACTGTCGATCCTTGCATCGTGAGAGATGGAAGCAGGAACCTGGTATAGACCCCTCGATGGCTCGGGCCTGTTGGATTCTGGCCAACTTGACTGATTGGCCGCCATTTTCTCTATTAAAGCCCTCGCTTATGAGGCACAGCGCCCCATCAGCGAGCTTTCTGCCGCTGCATCCAAGGACATTCTTAGTCGGGAGTGATTCCTGAGTAGAAAATTTGTAGCTCCATGAAGTCCGGAATTTCATGATAAGGGCAGTTGCGGAGCAATTGTTTGAATCGGCCCCAGGCTTTTGGAAGGGTCTCATCACTTGCCATCTTGAAAGTGAGTATTTCATTCCTTTGGCGAATGGTCTTCGATACAGGATGATATTTACTCACGAAGGCCTGCGCTGCTTCCTTAAAAGAGCCAGGAATGAGATAAAGGTTATCGAACCATTTCCTGGCTTCCCCAGATAGCGAAAATGGAAACAGTATCAGTTTTGCAGCGTCCTCCGTGATGCCGTGAGATTTGGAGGTGGCAGCGATCATGTTAAAGTTCTGTAGATGCTCATAGGGGCTTTCGTTGAGCAGCCCATGAAATTGGCTCTGGCTTGCCAGGCTAACAAGCGTTGGTTTCACCTCATAATGGCCAGAGCCTCTGGGCGCAGAACTTGTAATTAATGTATGATCCAGAAGGGACTGGTAGTGAATCGTCTATGGGGACTTCAGCAAGTGGGCGTTCAGCAGCCCTGTGTCCCTCAGCCCTCTAGTAAGGCTCAGCAGTAGGTGGTGGGGGAGTGATGGTAGCGGGTATCGCAGCGGTGTTGGTAGCTTGAGCCGCTTGGAAAGCGATAAATGCCCTCTGCGCAGCTTGAGCTTTCTCCACCTGATGCGAGGTGCGCTTGCAGCCCCGTCATTCCCTGTTGGATGCTACTGAGGGCTCTCATTAGTTGCTCCTCAGTCGGTCTGAGCGCATGGGGAATGACAGTAGGGACCACAGTTGGGATGTGGAGCGGCACCTCCTGCGAAGATGCAGATGTGGCAGAGTTGGAAGAAGTCCCAGTGGCAGTCTAGAAAGCTGGGACGACAGTAGAAGGAGCGACGGCATTTCCTTGGTTCGCCATAAGTTGTTCTCGAACTTGCTCTCTGGACAGACGTCTCTGTGATCGAGCGAAAGGAGTAAGACTTGGGGGACGCTGAAAACGCTTCGGACCCCTACATAATGATAGCCATATCAAAGAAAAAGTCAGCAAAATTAGTAAAAATGCAAAAATCATTACAAAAAATTTAAAAGTAATTTATGGCGCTTCAAAAGATCCTCAACCAGAATACTTTTTATAAGTTTAAAATCCCCGGCAACGACGCCAAATTATGATGAGGCTAAAAATGTGCGCGTGTTTACACAATTCACAGGGAATTTATATTTGAAAATCAATTAATGGAGTTTATAGAAAACGATCAGATATAGCAATTTTTGTGGTTGTGGACCCTGAGTAGTCATCACAATTATTTATACTTTTTTTACTTGTGAGTTTCCAGGCCGAACACAAGGATTTTAAGTCATGAATTTCATCGGTGAAGATCTTGAAAAAACGACGAAAATACGGGAAAGCGGATCCAACAGCTAGACTATAAAAAGCGGTAAGTAAAGCGATAAAGATGGAGAGTGAGCGGAAGTGAGCGAAGCGAAGGCGGAAGATGAAATGCCAGCGGTAACCAGATGATCGGGACATGAGCGGAAGTGGGAACCAGATGAACGAGACATGGATGAATGGCGGTTACCGAGTGAACGGGGCATGAGTGAGCGGCACATTATATGTATACATATATATCTATATAAATGAGCGACCGAGAGTGAAGGAGAGATGTTGTGTCTGAACTGTGCGTTACTAAATGGATAGATTTCCCTGGAGGCAATGAACGAGCGATGCAGTTGTGTTATCGGAAATATATGTATTTTACGGAAGCGGTGATAAGGAAGTAGTGTAATTATATAAACTGAATATAAAGAATTCATAACACTGGAATTTTTGACCTTAGGATTTACAACAAGACTTCAATGACACCCAGATTCAAGATATTATAAGAAAGAAACCCTACTGTCATTAGGAATCTCTGCGACCTAATAGACCACCGCCTATGTCCCGTTAATTTTCCCAAAATCTGCCTCATTAGTGGCTTTACCCTTCTGTTACCTCTTTCTAATCAAAATTGAATTCAGAACAGCAGTTAAGCAGGTCGACAAGGCTCCCACGTACTTAACTACATTGAACTACCTTGAGACCGTTTTTGGCACATAACAAGGCTCAAATAATCAATTCTTCTTTAGCTCTAAACCAGTGAAATGGAATTCTCTAAATTCAAACTTTATATAAGTGTGTAAAAATGGTGGAAGAATTTAGGATGAAGAACTAAATGATATTTCATTATCTACTACGAAAGCATGAAAAGACTAACGCTATAATTCTAATCTAAGAAAACTGTAAAGACTTGGCCAAGAGAGAAGGAAAACTTCTACTCTCTTGGCCATTCCTGTGGAGAACTCCCTTACAGGGTTGAAGCTCTCAAAAACAGGAAGACGATTTGCTGAGAAGTACTTGCTAAGAGTGTTTCAATCGAAGTATCGATTCTCTTTTACATAAAGATATCTGGCCCTATTTATAGCAGGTGAAACAGGAGCCAACCGCTAGGCAGTTAGGCGGTTACTGGTAGTTATTCTGTTGAGGCAGTTGCTGGCCATAACTCCCAAGGCGCTTGCTTTGATTGCACTGAACTGTAAGGGCGCAAATCTTCCTCGCTTGCCGAGGGCTGGAGGGCATCAGCGCAGCTAAGCTCTGGTGATAATCTGCAGCGGTGGGTGTCTGGGTTGTCGCTTGCAAGCAGGAGAGGCTGTCGCTTACGGGTGGCTGTCGTTTGTCTCTCATACCTTAGTATTTTCAAGATGTATTCTGGGCGCTTGCGAGCGGATGTGACTGTCGCTTGTGGCGTCTGCCTTAGCTTTTCTGGCACCAGACTACTGCTTAACAAGACAAAAATCGTTAATAATCTCAACAACGAATTCTGGATCATGCCAAGCGATATATATCAATAATGTATGCCATTGATGATTCATTGTGATGGTTTTTATACGGAAATTCGAGTAATACACAGTTTTGTCAAGCTAAAAATATGCTCCTATTTGGAGTTATTAGAGCCATTAGCTTACGCAGAAAGATATCGTAGAATGGTTGGTAAGCTTAACTATCTCACACTTACTCGACCTGAAATCTCTTTTGCTGTAGGTGTTGTGAGTCAATTTTTTCAGTCTCCATGCGATAGTCACTTAGATGCTACCATTCGAATCTTGAAATACATCAAAGGGTCTCAATGGTAGAGGATTATTGTACACATTTTTGTCAAGCTAAGAATATGCTCATATTTGGAGTCATCAAACCTCCTCACACTAAACCTTTGTTCGTCCTCGAACAAACTGCATTAAAGGATCAAGAGGTTATTCTGTTCACGGCAATCAAGAAGTGTTAATAACCAGTGCCATGATTGGGAGTAAAGTGAATCTCAAATAGTAACAAGTGAACCACAAGTATTCAGCATGTCATTTGATTTAACGAGATTGAAGTTGTCCAGGTATTGTCAACTTTGTTCGCTTAGCATAGATTCTTTTTTTTTGATCCAGGAAACCTTCAGCCGAAGGGCGTGGAGAATATATATATTTTCCTTTGGATCGTGAGTTTCAAACAAACATTGTGTCTGCTCATGATCTTATTAGGTTCTCGCACGCCTAGGCCTTTTCAGTTCCTTTGTAATGATAGGTCCTCCCTGCTTCGCTTGCATCGTATCTTAAACCAAATTTAAGGACTTCTCTTTTCAAGTTATGCCTTATGAGCAAAGTCGAAAAACCTGGTCATTTGCCTTACTGAGTATGGAAAGTTGAAACGAAGGGGGCACTAGTTTTTCACAAGTCTCTTTCACTGTTACTTAGTCTAACACTAGTGTTCGAGTTATGGTGAAGTTCGAAGGACAAGTACTTAGTCTGATGTGCTTAGGTTGTCTAACTCTACTCTAGAACATATCACAAAGTTAACCAAGTGGAATTTCACATAAGAGCACATACTTCAGGTTATGTTAGGCATACAATAAAGAAAAATTGTCACGAGTTACCAAAAATTGTTGTCTCCTTGACTGATGTTATGTACGGCCCTTGCTATTCTCAAATTTTTAAGAAATGGGGGAGGACTTTTCTTTACTTCTTCTTTTCGCTTGTTGGTCCTCGCCCTTGAGGAAGGTTGCGTGATATCTGCCGTACTAGGTCTTCCAATCGAAGGAGACTCCTGGCTGTGTCAAGCTGTTGTTCCATTAGGATGGCGTTTTGTTGGGTAAGAGCTGCGAGAGCTTTCATAATTTCATGCAGCGTCGTACCCATGCTTGCAGCCAGAGTCTCTAGCGCTTCCACTCGCTCTTCTAGTGCGGCAGTCGCTTTCTTTCCAGCAGTCAGTTCATCACCCAGACTCCTAGCGTATGTGTCTATTAATGTCTGAGTCATCATGTATTGGGTGAGAATGGCTGAGTCGAGTTCATCCAATCTTCTTTCAATATTTTCCAGTGATGCGCGGGGGGCTGATGGTCCAGCACCCGCCGCTTCTGGTGATTGTCGCTCGCTCTCAGCTGAACTGATCTCCACTGGCGCTTCCTTGTTTTGGGAATCGGGTGCTGGCTCAGGGGAGACATCCCTAAGGAATACTAGCTGCCTCGCTGCCTCGTACTCCAGCTGCTCTGCTTTCTTCTGTTGTAAGTACCTTCTGAATCGCAGCTGGAGTTGAGTCAGCGGTTTCCAGTATTTTAGCAGCTTGACCAACACCTTCATTTTCCTTTTTCTTTCTCGCTCGAGCTGCTGCATTCGTTCGATTCGTTGTACTGCGGCAAGCAGCTGAGCTTTCTGTTCCTGAAACTTCCTGTCCTGTTCCTCCTCCTCCTCTTCTATAAGTGTTTTATCAGATTTGGTTGAGGCAGGAGTCAGAATTCCTGCGGGTGTCCCGATCATGGTATGTGTTCCTAGGCTGCTCGGGGATACCTGCAAGACAGGAAGATTTAGAATCACTGCCTCCACCTCATCGGCTTCATTGACAGCTTCAGCGGTTGTGGCAGCGGGGACCTCGGCGGGATATTCTTTGTATGATTCAATGGTGACATCGATCCCGCCAATAGTTTCTTCGGTTAGTATACTCTCCCGCTCCTCCTCTGCTCCAGCAGCAGTAGGCTCCACCGCTCCCGGCTGGTTAACGGATGTGGTTTCTTTGCCTATTCCAACAGCAGTTGGCTCGCCTGCCCCCTGTTGGTCGAAGGGAACAGGTTCATCGCCAGATGGGCTTGGCAAAACCTCCTCTATTGCTGGCCGTGCCGGCGAAGGTCTCTCGGGTTGGGCGGTGGGTTCTCTGATGACGATCCCCTTCCGTAGTCTGGAGAGGGGAATCGTGTCCTCGCTTGACTCTACATCCACCGCTTTCCCCTTCCCTTTCTCTTGCCTCGTCGCTCGCCGAGGGGGTGTTGGATTTTTTTGCAATGCTTCTTTTACCCTCGGCTTTTTGACAGGCGGTGGAGCAGGGTCTTCTTGCTTCTTTGACCTTTTTTCGCCCACGGCCGCTCGCGGCGCCTTTCCTTCCTTATCTCTCCTAGTTGCTTCAGCCCCAAATAGATTTTCCTCAATCTCCCGAGCGAAGCGGAGGGCTTCCTCTTCCTCATCGCTGGGAGCTTCATTGGAAACTGTTCTCTCAGAGTCTGGCTCGGTATGGGGTGTCACATCTTCTCTTATGATTTCCCCCCCCCCACAAATCTCATCTTTCTTTTTGGTGGAGGGGGCGCTGCCGCTTGTGCTTTCCTCTTTTTCTGCTTGGGGATGAGAGTGAACCCCTTGGACTCCAGCCAATTTTTGTGGAAGGCCGCTGGGAACAGCGGCTTCATTTGGAGTTCTGGGGCTGGAGTGGGCAAATCAACGCCCGTGCGACGGCAAAGTTCTGTGATCAGGGTCCCGTGACCCAATGTTCTGTCTCCACTTCTTCGATCCCAGATATCTAAGCCGATGATCGCGCCCAAATCCACATCGTTCGATTCCTCCAAGATTGAGCGAAGGGCTACGAGGTAGTCAGGACGAATGTCAGTGGTGTGAGCAGTGATCATTATTCTGCTCAACGACCACTTCACCCATTCCTTTTTCTCTTCGTCCACCGACCCGAACTTCAGGTTTCTTTTCTCATATGCAGGGGTGGTGGCGAAGGTCCTGTATAGCGACTGCAGTTCAAGTGAACTGCAGACCTCCGTTGCCTTCAGCTTGTCTTGCATCTCTTGGGCGGGGTAGTGGTGTTCCCAACCCAAGAGTCGGTTGATCTTCCTGGCTGAGCAGTCTACCCATTTTCCCCGAACGTAGACATGCTTTAGACTCTCAGCCTGGTTGAGATTAGCGTAAAACTCCCTCACCAGTGATACATCCACTGGTTCATTGGGGTTTCTGATCAACCAAGACAGGCCCCGCTCCTCCAGCCAGTCAGAGAGCGGGCCTGTGATCTTTTCGGGGTCAAATCCTCTCTCGTAGAGGATCTCTATTGCCTTCATCCGCTCGTACGCCGCCGCTGCGTCAATGTTGGAAAAGTGCAGCTTGTCATACTGCTTCGATCTTAATACGTCCTTTGCAGCGTCGGCAGCATTCTTCTTGGAGATATTGCTCCGGAATGCCTTTATTTTCTTTGGCGGTGCTTCTAGGCAGGCAAATTTATTTTTGAGCTCCTTCAGCTGGTACTCCTTCAGCTGCTCGTATTCCGATTCTTCTAATTCCAGCCACCAGTCGCTCACCGGATACCTCTGCTCTGTTTCCTCAGTGTATTCGAATCTGAGGTATTCCTCCGGGAACTCTGGGATGAATTTTCGGAATGGCAGTGACTTAAGCTGCCTGAGCTTCCCCCAGTCTTTTGTTAACTCCAATAATCTCCTCCTCTTGTAGTATGCCTCAGGTGGCGCTGGTTCTACTAATTCTGCCCCTGAGGTTGTTGTCACCACCTTACGTCCGTCCGTGGATTTGATCTTTTGGACTCTTCGTTCGATCCTCTCCTCAACTTTCTCAAACTCCTTCTTCAACGTTTCTTGCTTTGCTGGATCTATTTTGCTAAGCCTGTCCTGAACCTAGGGTTTCCAGAATTATTGTTTGTCATATGAACATTATGAATCCTGCCTCATTATCTTTAAATGTAAATAACATCCATATAAGGCAATCACATTCAAAGTTCCGGTGATTTTAACCCTAAATTCTCCCCCTCACAACGAAACAGAACACTACTGTAAGCGTTACGTTGTGAAAAAGGGAGAAAATCACAAAACAAGACCTAACCTACAGATTAGAGTGAAATTCATCCGTAGAAAGCAAGTATATCAGTTATTGTATCTAAATCTAGCATATAACAGACTTAGATTCACAGAAATCAAACAGGCAAACATTTTCGCAAAAATGAAGAACAGTGAAATATCGTGAAAATAATTTGCGATTCTGTGTTTCTACGTTAAATCGGCGAGAATCAACCGTAAAATAGAGTTTATGTACCAAGGTTAACCTAGATCTTACCTTAGATGAAGCTATTATTGGTTGAAATGGTGAGATTTTGAAAAATTTTCGCTCTGAGAGTGGCGGTTACTAAAGCTTCGGGAGGAAGTTACTGTAGGGCAAAAGTGGAAAAATGACTGTGGACTGGGGTATTTATAGATTTTCTCAAGACTCTCTAGAGGGCAAGCGGAGCGATGCCAAGTCCACTGTAAATACTTATAAAGGTATAGGGGAGGGTATTTTAGGGCGGATGAGCGGGTAAAGCAACACTTCTATACACCTAAGACTGACACAAAAGCGAAAATGAAAGCGGTGCTGAGTGAGCGATACTACTCCCTCAGTGAATATCAGGGTGAAACAAGCGGAGCGGTGGTTGACTTGGGTCAGGCTTAGGTTGGAAGTTAAAATGCTACATTAAACTATTCCTATAAAGCGATAACCCTACTCTAATGAAAGCGATGAAATTATGAAATCTATCTATGAAAGCGGTAAAGGAAAACTTGTAAATTTTAACTATGAAAGCGATAAGTTTTAACTAGAAAAGCAATAAAAGAAAGCTGTAAATTGGCGGATATAAGATTGGGCTTCTGGATTCTTTTCACGAAATTCTATCATCGCTTGAGCTTCTGAACCTCAATCAGATTAATCTCTGCATTGGCCTGTTGTAACACAGGCCCTTCAATGTATGGTTTCAGCCTCGCTCCATTCACTAAGAAGGAATCTTTCTCTCCGGGGGTCTCCACATTGTTAATCCTTATGGCTCCACTTGGCAGCACTTGTCTGACAATATACGGCCCAGTCCACCGTGACTTCAATTTCCCTGGGAATAAGTGGAGCCTAGTGTCATATAAAAGAACTTTGGATCCCACCGCAAACTCTTTCTTCTTCAACTTCTTGTCATGATAGAATTTCATCCTTTCCTTATAGATCTTTGCGCTTTCATATGCAAGGTATCGGAACTCGGTCAGATCGAGCAATCTTTTCGTGCGCTTCTCCTGCGCTGGGAGAAGATCAAAATTGAGATACTTGATAGCCCAGTACGCACGATGCTCTAGTTCCAGCGGTAGGTGGCAGGCTTTTCCATATACAAGCCGATAAGGGGACATTCCAATTGGAGTCTTGAAGGCTGTTCTATAGGCCCACAGCGCATCATCCAATTTCTCTGCCCAATTCTTGCGACTCTTATTTAATGTGGTCTGGAGGATGTGTTTAATCTCTCTATTTGAAACTTCCACTTGACCGCTCGCTTGTGGATGATAGGGGGTAGTTAGATGCTGGCGAACACCATATTGTTGTAGGCTGGATTGTAGTGCCTTATTCACAAAATGGGTGCCTCCGTCGCTTATTATCGTTCTAGGGACCCCAAACCTTGGAAATATGGTATATTTTAGGAAGCGGATCACTGATCGAGCATCATTTGTGGTGAGCGCTTGCGCTTCAACCCACTTACTCACGTAATCCACCGCCACCAGAATGTATTGTTTCCCATTAGAAGGTGGAAAGGGACCCATAAAATCTATCCCCCATACATCAAATATGTCCACAAACAAGACTCCAGTTTGGGGCATCTCATCTTTCTTCGAAATGGACCCCAATCTTTGACATTTGTCGCAAGATTTGGCAAAGGCATCTGCATCTTTTTGTAGGGTAGGCCAAAAGAAACCTGACTGCAAAACTTTGGCCGCTGTGCGCATGCCAGCGAAATGCCCTCCTACATGGGACCCATGACATTCGTTCAAGATCAGCGGGATCTCAGACTCCGCTACACAGCGACGGATTATCCCATCTGAGCCGATGTTGAACAAATAAGGTTCATCCCAAAAATAATCCTTTGCCAAACTGAGCAATCTCTTCTTTTCCCGTTGTACAGTGTGTGCTGGAAACTGTCCTGTAGTTAAAAAGTTGGCCAGGTCAGCGAACCATGGCGCTTTCGCTTGCACCAGGAACAGCTTCTCATCTGGGAATTGTTCATTGATTCCAGGAGATTTGTCCTCCTCTTGTTGCAACCTACTGAGGTGATCTGCCACATGATTTTCCTTTCCCTTCTTATCCTTGATTTCTATGTCGAATTCCTGGAGCAACAAAACCCATCTAATCAAGCGGGCTTTTGTCTCCTTTTTCTCCATCAAATATTTAATGGCTGCATGGTCAGTGTGAACAATAGTCTTGCTTCCAATAAGATACTGCCTGAATTTCTCAAAAGCGAAGACAATAGCTAGCAGCTCTTTCTCGGTGGTAGTGTAATTCTTCTGAGCAGAGTCCAGCGCTTTACTTGCATAATAAATGACGTTAAGTTTAGACTCCACCCTTTGTCCTAGTACAGCGCCGACGGCATAATCACTTGCATCCGTCATTAGCTCGAATGGCTCACTCCACACTGGTGCTGAAATTATAGGAGCAGAGGTCAGCTTATCCTTCAGTATTTGAAAAGCCTCCTCACACTCGCTTGACCAGTGGAATTGAGTATCCTTGCACAGCAGTGACGTGAGTGGTTGTGTGATTTGACTGAAACCTCTGATAAAACGACGGTAAAATCCCGCGTGACCCAGAAAGCTTCGCACTCCTTTCTCATTCGAGGGCGCTGGCATTTTTTCGATTACACTAATTTTTTATCTATCTACCTCTATACCGGCAGACAAGATCTTATGGCCCAAGACAATTCCTTCATTCACCATAAGGTGACATTTTTCCCAGTTCAGCACGAGATCAGTCTCTATGCATCGGAGGAGTACTTTTTCCAAATTATTCAGGCATCTGGAAAATGTCTTGCCATACACCGAGAAATCATCCATAAAAACTTCAATACAGGAGTCCAGGAGATCACTGAAGATATGGTACATGCATCGCTGGAAGGTGGCCGGAGCGTTGCACAGTCCGAACGGCATCCTCCTATAAGCGAAAGTCCCATATGGACAAGTGAATGTAGTCTTCTCACAGTCCTCCGGTTTGATGGGAATTTGATGATAGCCTGAGTAGCCATCGAGGAAACAGTAGTATTCGTGACCTGCAAGCTTCTCAAGGCATTGATCAAGGAAGGGAAGTGGGAAATGATCCTTCTTTGTGGCTGAATTCAGTTTTCTGTAGTCGATGCAAACCCTCCATCCAGTGACAGGTCTTGTCATGAAGACCTCCCCATCGTCGCTTGTCTGTTCAACGAATCCTCCTTTCTTGGGAACCACCTGGGTTGGGTTAACCCACTGGCTGTCACTGATAGGGTATATGATTCCTGCATCGAACAATTTGATCACCTCTTTCTTGACTACTTCTTGCATATTCTCGTTCAGACGCCGCTGAGGCTGTCTACATGGCTTTGCATCGGCTTCCAGCCTTATATGGTGCATACACACCGCTGGGCTGATTCCTTTGATGTCTGAGATTTTCCATGCAAACGCCGCTTGATTTCTTTTGAGAAGTGAGATGAGCTGAGCCTCTTGGTCCGGCAGTAATAAGGCGGAGATTATCAGCGGGTAACTCTCCTCCGGCCCAAGGAATATATATTTGAGGTGCTCAGGTAATTTCTTCAGCTCAACCTTATTGTTGGTCTCGCTCGCTGGTTCCCTATTCGCTTGTTCAATGGATTCAGTGGGCGCTTGAATATCGTCGCTTGCCTCAGCTGAATTCTTTTTATCTTCCAGTTCGAGTGATCCATTACCTGAAATTCCTTCCAGGTTATCAAGTGTAATATGGTTCTCAAAAGTTATTATTTCATTTAACTCATTGATAAAATCACAATTTTCTTCCTGAGGTTGGCGCAGTGCTGAGTTCATGGAAAATGTGACTTTATCACCACCAAAACTCAAGGATATTTTTCCTTCAGCAACATTTATTGTAGCTTGAGCGGTGGCTAGGAAAGGTCTCCCTAATATAATTGGAATGTCGCGGTCTTCGCTCATTTCCATAATAACGAAATCTGCAGGGAAAATAAATTTGTTCACTTGCACGAGTACATCACGAATGATTCCTTTAGGCAATCTTATTGACTTATCGGCAAGCTGAATTACAGTTCTGCATGCTTCTAACTCATAAAGCCCTAATTTAGAAAAAAGCGAGAAGGGCATAAGATTGATACTTGCACCTAAATCACATAATGCCCTAATCGGCTCTAAATTTCCTATTGTACAACTAATGATAAAACTCACAGGATCGCTGAGTTTCTTCGGGAGGTCCTCCTTAAATACGGCACTGCACACACTTTCCAGCTGCACCGCTGCCACTTCATCAGGAAATGCCCGCTTCCGATTGATTATATCCCTGATAAACTTAGCGTAATGTGGCATCTGAGACAAAGCATCAGCAAACGGTATAGTAATTTGAAGACTACGGAAAGTATGTACAAACTTATCAAACTCCTTGGAGTTGTCCTTCTTCCCAAATCGTGCGGGAAAGGGGGCTCGAACCAAGGGCTGAGCAATACCCCTTTCATTCGGGTCAGACTCTTGAGCGGCTGGTATCGCTCGAGGTTGGGATGGACCTTGCTCCTTAGATGGAATCTGCTTACTCTCATCCTGCACAGGCATATTAGCAACAATAGGGGAAGAAGATTGATTCATACCTCTGTCTGGCAGTGGTGGCGATTGCGTCCGTTTCCCTCCTCTAGTTTCGATGGCCTTCGCTTGGTTCGGGACAGTCTCGACTGTCCCACGCAACGTTCCTTTCTGCTTCAGCTTCAGCGCTTCAGCAATCTGCCCGACTTGTACTTCCAGCATTTTGATCGAAGCAGATGTGTTTCTTTGGAACTCCTGATTCGCTCGCTCTGTGTTCCTCCAGAGTTCCTCCAGACTCAACGGGACTTGTGCCGCTGTGGGAAGTTGAGCGAATGCATGTGCCTGCTGCGGAAAATGGGGGGTTTGATTGTATTGTTGATGATGTGGATGATATCCCCCTTGGATATATTGTTGTGCAGCGAACTGTTGTGGCCTTTGAAATTGTTGCTGAGGACGCGGTCCAGCGGGGCCTTGAACTTGCCCTTTTTGGAACTGCTGGAATTGGGGGGCATTTCTGCCAGCCATATAAAAGACCTCCGCCGGGTTCTGAGCTTCCTCATTTGAATACTCAGCAACCTGCGGACATTTTTGGTCTTCATAAGCTTTCTCCTCGCATTCCGCGGCCTCATGTAGTGCTTGTTTTCCTTTATTACGCAGGTCCTGCTTCATAAGCTTAGACAGCTCCTTCACTTGGATCGACAAACTGTCGATCCTTGCATCGTGAGATACGGAAGCAGGAACCTGGTACAGACCCCTCGATGGCTCGGGCCTGTTGGACTCTGGCCAACTTGACTGATTGGCCGCCATCTTCTCTATCAAAGCCCTCGCTTCAGAGGCACAACGCCCCATAAGCGAGCTTCCTGCCGCTGCATCTAAGGACATTCTGAGTTCATGAGTAATTCCTGAGTAAAAAATCTGAAGTTCCATGAAGTCCGGTATTTCATGATGAGGGCAGTTGCGGAGTAGTTGTTTGAATCGGCTCCAGGCTTTTGGAAGGGTCTCATCACTCGCCATCTTGAAAGTAAGTATTTCATTCCTCTGGCGAATGGTCTTTGATACAGGATGGTATTTGCTCACGAAGGCCTGCGCTGCTTCCTTGAATGAGCCAGGGATCGGATAAAGATTATCAAACCATTTCCTGGCCTCTCCTGTTAAAGAAAAAGGAAACAGAATCAGTTTGGCAGCGTCCTCCGTGATGCCGTGCGATTTGGAGGTGGCAGCGATCCTATTAAAGTTCTGTAAGTGTTCGTAAGGGCTTTCATTGAGCAGCCCATGAAATTGGCTCTGGCTCGCCAGGCTGACGAGCGCTGGTTTCACCTCATAATGGCCAGAGCCTCTGGGCGCAGAACTTGTAATTAAAGTGTGATCCAGAAGGGTCTGGTAGTGAACATCCATGGGGACTTCCGCAAGTGGGCGATCAGCAGCCCTATGACCCTCAGCCCTCTGGTAAGGCTCAGCAGTAGGTGGTGGGGGAATGATGGTTGTGGGTATCGCAGCGGTGGTGGCAGCTTGTGCCGCTTGGGAAGCAATAAATGCTCCATGCGCAGCTTGAGTTTGTTCCACCTGAGCGAGGTGCGCTTGCAGCCCCGCCATTCCTTGTTGAATGCTACTGAGGGCTCTCAATAGTTGCTCCTCAGTCTGTGAAAGTGCAGGAGGAATGACAGCAGGGACCACAGTGGGGACGTGGAGCGGCACCTCCTGCGAAGATGCAGATGTGGCGGAGTTTGAAGATGTCCCAGCGGCAGTCTGGAAAGCTGGGATGACAGTAGGAGGAGCGGTGGCATTTCCTTGATTCGCCATGAGTTGTTCTCGCACTTGCTCTCGGAACAGACGTCTCTGTGATCGAGCGGAGGGAGTAGGACTCGTGGGACGCTGAAAACGCTTCGGACCCCTACAAAATGGCAGCCACATACAAAAAATTTAAAGTTAGAAGAATTTAATTAAATACAAAAAGCATTATTACAACGAATTAAGGGTAAATTATGGCGCTTCAAAAGATTTCCAACAGATACTTTTCATGAGTTTCAAATCCCCGGCAACGGCGCCAAATTATGATAACAGAAAAATATATTTGTTATTGTAGGTTGTATATCAAGTCGCAGGGAATTTTATTCGAAAATCAATGAGTAGAGTTTTTATAGAAGAATGGTCAAATATAGCAATTGTGTGGTTGTAGACCCTGGATAGTTATCACAATTATTTATACTCTTTTTACTGGTGAGTTTCCAGGTCGAACACAGGGATTTAAAGTCATGAATTTCAATGGTAAAAATCTTGGAGAAGCGACGAAGAAACAAAAAAGGGAGTCCGCTTCGAGCGGAGAATCTTCTACTACTGAAAGCGGTAAATAAAGCAGTAAAAAAATGAACGGGGGCGAGCGAAGCGAAAGCGAGAGGATTGGGATGTGAGTGAGCGGCATATTATATGTATATGTATATGAGCGAATTAGAGTGAAGAAGAGGTGTTGTGTCTGAACTGTGCGTTACGAAATGGGTAGATTTCCCTGGATGCAGCGAGCGAATGATGTAATTGTGTTATCGGAAGCATATATGTATATTACGAAAATGATGATAGAAAGATGTTGTAATTATATAAACTCGATTATAAAGAACTCATCACACTGGTATTTTGGCCTGGGGGGATTTACAAAAAGACTTCAATGACACCCAGAATTAAGACATTATAAGAAAGAAACCCTACTGTCACTAGGAATTTCTGCGACCTAATAGACCCCCGTCTATGTCCCGTTAATTTTCCCAATTTCTGCCTCATTAGTGGCTTTACCCCCTGATGTTGGTATTATTTTATCAGAATCAAATTTAGCGCAGTAGTTAAGTAGGTCGACAAGGCTCCCGCGTACTTAACTACGTTGAACTACCTTGAGACCGCTTTTGGCGCATCACAAGGCTTAATTAATCAATTCGTCTCTCGCTCTATACCAGTGATATGAAATTCTCTAAAATTGATTTATATAAGTATGGAAAATTGTGGAAGAATTTAATTTGAAGAAGTGAATGATATTTCTTTATATACTACGAAAATGCGAAAAGGATTAGACTACAAAGCTGTAAATGAAAGCAGTAATCTAGTCTAAGAAAGCATTAAAGACGTGGCCAAGGGAGAGGGAAGACGCCCACTCCCTTGGCCTTTCCTGTGGAGAACTCCCTTACAGGGTTGGAGCTCTCGGAAACAGGAAGACGACGAACGCTGTGTGTATTCTGAAATTATCCAAGAATTCGATTCTTTATACATACAGATATCTGGCCCTATTTATAGCAGGTGTAACGAGACGGTTGCAAGAAGCTGTTGGGCAGTTCCAACCGCTGGGCAGTTAGGCGGTTGCAGGTGGTTATTCTGTTGAAGCAGTTGCTGGCCATAACTCCCAGGGTGTCCGCTTCGCTTGCGTTAATGGCACAGATCTTCCTCGCTTGCTGGAGAGCAGGAGGGCATCAGCGTAGCACGGCTCGCTTGAGCTAGCTGGAATTGGAATGGCTGTACCGCTGCATTTGAAGTACTTAGTTGAAATCTGGTGATAGTCTGCAGCGGCGGGTATCTGGACTGTAGCTTGCAAGCGGGAGAGGCTATCGCTTGCGGCTATGAAGGTGGCCGCTTGCCTCTCATGCCTTAGTGTTTTCAAGGTGTGTCTTGGGCGCTTGCGAGCGAAGGCGGCTGTCGCTTGCGGCGTCTGCCTTAGCTTTTCTGGCTCCAGAATACCGCTTAAGAGGGCAAAAATCGTTAATAGTCTCAACAACGAATTCTGGATCATGCCTGGTGATATAAATCAATATTGTATGCCGATTACGAATTATTTTGATGATTCTTATGCAGAAATTCAAGTAATACACATTTTTGTCAAGCTAAGAATATGCTCATATTTGGAGTCATCACTTAACTATCTCACACTTACTCGACCTGAAATCTCTTTTGCTGTAGGTGTTGTGAGTCAATTTTTTCAGTCTCCATGCGATAGTCACTTAGATGCTACCATTCGAATCTTGAAATACATCAAAGGGTCTCAATGGTAGAGGATTATTGTACACCAATTAAGGTCACACTTAAGTAATTGGCTACTCAGATGCTGATTGGGCAGGATCCCAGTTGATAGACGCTCTACTTCGGGATATTGCATATTTGTGGGAGGTAATCTTATTTCATGGAAAAGTAAGAAACAGGATGTTGTTGCTCGTTCAAGTGCAGAGGTAGAATATCGAGTCATGGCATTAGTGACATGTGAACTTATTTGGGTAAACCAGCTTCTTCATAAGCTCAAGATAGTAGAAGTTTCAGAAATGAAACTCTTTTGTGACAATCAAGCTGCCTTGCATATTGCGTCTAATTCGGTGTTTCACGAGAGGACTAAACATATAGAGAATGATTGTCATTTTATTCGAGAGAAGGTATTATCTGGATGCATCGCCACTCACCGTGTTGCTTCGAATGAGCAACTTGCAGACATTCTTACCAAATTTCTTAGAGCCCTCGAATTAAATTTTTATGTGACAAACTTGGATCATACGATTTGTATTCTCCGGAGAGTGTTAGATATATTATGTATTAGAATATTTTTATATTTATAATAATATGGGGGCAGTTTAGATATTTGTATAATTTTAATATATTAGAATTTTGTATATTATAAAATCATTCTTTCTTTTGACGCAAAATAATAAAATAAACAATGATATTCTTCAAAATCAAATACTTAAGTAAAATATTTACTAAAAATGTTTAAGAATCCTTATTGTTATTTTTTTTCCTATTTGTTTTTTTTTTTTTTTTTTTCACTCAATGATTTCATCTTTCTGCTTTGTATTTCCATTTTTTGTTTATGTAATAACTTTATATATTTTTTGCTACATATTTCTTTCTTGATGCTATTTTTTTGTTAGTTGATATGGAATAGTTTTTCTTACTTTATATGCAAAACAAATAAAAAATCAAGAAATAATAAAATGAAGTATTAAAAATATGTAGGCACACATATCGAATCTGCTATTAAACTAGTTATAGTTTTATTTCAACACACTTTGTGAAGGTATTCTTTTTTCATAAG
This sequence comes from Andrographis paniculata, assembly GCF_009805555.1. NCBI lineage: Eukaryota > Viridiplantae > Streptophyta > Magnoliopsida > Lamiales > Acanthaceae > Andrographis > Andrographis paniculata. Next base: position 600,012 of record NW_026137588.1, read on the forward strand.
TCATAAATGTGATTTTGTTTTAAATTTTGGTTGAGAATGGGATAATTTGAAAAGATTCGGATTTGTTCTCTTTATATATTTTTTTCCTTTCATTTTTTCACACTATATAATCTTTCAATTTCCTTCCAAAAATATCTCATCCAATACTATTTTCAAAGCAAAACTAAAAATCACAAACACCAAACTAAAATATAACTACTATTTCACCTCAACAACACCAAACTAAAAATCACAAACACAAATATATATATATACATAGAAAAGGAACAGATCCTCAGATATTTGTTTGAAGTTTCTTAGCAAAATTGAATCATGAATATGGAATGATAGCTATAAAAAGTGGAATTGGATGTTTACTTAATTCTAATAGTTACCGTTTATATCCAAAATTCATCATAAAATTAATAAGAACTTATCTCCTTGGGTTATAAATCTTTGTATACACTGCAATCTAATGAAATCAATTCATAAAAGTGAGGCTTCTCACATTTTTCAATGGTATACTGAATCCTTGCACGTAATTTGTTTTTGCTGTTGTCTCTCTCCATTTATTTTTGCTGAGTCATTCTATAATAAGGCAGATCCCTTGCAGCTTGTGAGGCACTGTACAATGCCGGTTACGAAAATCTATTTTGGGTTCAAGAGGGTCTTGAGGCTGCCGAAGAAGAGGTGCTACTATGATTGTCATTTTTTAAAATTATTATTATTATTATTATTATTATCATCTTGGTGAATTTGTTACAATTCCATTTAGGCAGTTTTAACATATTAATTTTTCATGAAAATACTTATAGGACCTTGAAAGAGAGGGACCTCAATCCTTTAAGCTTGCAGGGATTGGTGGACTTTCAGAGTTTCTCGGGTAACTTTTATGTACAATTCTTTTTTAGAGCACATTTCTTCTGTGATAAATAGTTTTCATTTGTTAATCCTTCCATGGTTTTGTTAGAGTATTAAGAAAAATGAAAATCTTAAGGGAAAAAAGAAAAAAGAAAAGGTGATTGAAATTTTATTTGAGAGTTTAATCACAGAAAGTTTAAAAAAAAAAAAGAAAAACCTCTTATTTGCAGAAAATTTGAGGAAAGATCATATGGCAATAAACCTTAACGAATTTCCTTGTTTATAGTAGTATACTAAAGTTTTTCTATTGAATAAATTGGAACGGATTTTCTTTTTTTTTTTTTTTTTGACGAAATCATTCTTTTCCCAAATAATCGTGGTTTTGTGTATTAATAGTGGTTGGATATGATGTTTTATGAGAGGAAACAATGTATGTTTATATAAAATCGTAAAGGTTGCATAGTAAATAAATTGAAAAAAAAAAAAAGACTATACCAGAGCTTTGTTTCCATTTTCTCTTGTTTTACATTCGAAAAATTTAAACCTATTAAAAGATTTAAACTACTCCATGTCATTTCATTTCACTTTATAATAAACTCCTATACAAATGCCATTACAAAATTTTAGCTATTTACTCCTTTGTTGGCTGTTTTACTTCCATTTCAAAATGGACCTTTTTTATTACACTCTTCATCTCCGATAAAGTGTCTCGTTTACTGTAGATACAAGAACTTAGAAAAATTATAATTAGTAAGTAATTAAAAAGTATATTAGTAAAAATAATTATGATATAATACAAATAATTATAAACTAAGATAAAATAAAATAATTTAAAATAAGATTAAGAAAATACTAGATTATGTAATTTAAAATATGATTAAAATGTATTATCATTTTTTAAAAAAAATAGACATTATCTAGGACAAACTGAAATGAAAATAGTCGATGCTTTATGTGGGACGGAGGAAGTAACATTTATAATAGCGGATTGCTATTGTTTATTGAAATTATATTAAAAGATATATAGAATGAAGAATTACATAAGTTTGATTAATAAAAATGAAGAAATATAAATAAATTCGAAAGTATTAAGAATATGCCTATGCACATATGCATGGAACAAGGGGTGGTTAACTCTACTTACGGATTTTACAGATTTAGTTAACCGATCTATTCTAAAACATTTGGATCATAATATGCTTACATCCAAGCATATAGTGTCAATAAATGAATGTAATAGGAATATATACTTTGTTCTCATAATCAAATGCTCATTCATATTTATTAAAATGATAAGGTTGCATTTAGATATGTTTTGGAAAGTATTTGTTATGTTTGTTTGGAGATTTTTAGTTAACTATTGAACTAATTTTTAACCCCTAAAAACATCAAATCAAATATATATTTCTATTTATATTACATTAAACAATACACCTTTGTGTTTTGAGTTGTTTTGGAAACAATAAAAGTTTAAGTAAAAAATAAGTATTTAATATGATATTTCGAATAGAAAAATGGTGTGTTCTTTTTGTGAAAAAAGCACACATATCTCCACAAAAAAATTAATATATTTCACATATTCATATTTTTATATTACCTACACAATTCTCTATATTTTATATAAAAAAAAATAGTGTTAGACGTGATGCATATTAAGGAAGAAGATTTTTAGAAATAATGCAAAAACACAATAGGTTTGTTCATTCAACCATTTTTGTTGACATAATTTTCAATAAATATTAATAAAAAAATACGATATATACACACATCAACATAACTTAAATATTATTTTTTATATTATCGATATAATTTTTCATATCTCACGTAAAAAAAGAAAAAAAATCAAACTAAAACAATGAACAAACACACCCAATGGAAAATATAAATAAACAAAGAGTAAACAAACAAATCTATACAACATTGGGGACCTAAACACTAGGTATTGTATCTGTATTCAATTAGCAACATTTTATTTGCAAGAAATATTTCTCAAATTGTATATTAATGACAATTAAGCAATTTGTCATCATTGTTATCCCCCAATGGCTAGGATGGAATGTTTGGCAGATTTAGATTTGAAGAATATAGCCATCCATCTCAAAATCTTCATAGGGTATTTAATTAATTTCCACCTAAATTACTAAAATTATCTGCATTGATTGGACATGTTTAAAACACTAAACTAGAAAAATATATTCCTAACTCCTATTATATTTTCTCTAACAATTTCTTAATAAAAAATATTAAGGGGGCGTTTGGTACAGAGAATGGAATTGCAGATAAATGAGAGTAAAGAATAGAGAAAAAGGGAATTGATCAGAGAATGAGAATTAATTCTCTTATTTGGTAGAATAAAGAATTCAGTTAAGAAATGTAAAAAAATGAATGGATCGGACAAGAATAAATGATTAATCTAACAAAAGATAGTTTTAGCGAGTGAGAATTCATGAAAAAATATTTATGGTGACTTTTTTTAAAACCAAAAATTATAAATTATATACGAAGTTTTGTAAGATCATATTTTAGTATAATGTTTTTCAAAAAAAAAATTCGTAAAAAATTAAATACTTGAATGATAAATTAAATATAATTTTTCAAAACTAAAATAATATAATATAAATAATTATAAAAATTAAATAGTACAAAAAAGTATAAAATGATAAAAATTTATGTACTGCAACATCATTTCTCTCCATGGAGAGAAATGAAAACAGAGAAATGGAAATAATTTATTTCTCAAGTTCTATTTCTCTGACTCAAACAAACAAGATAAATGGAAACATTTCTATTTCTCTGCTGCCAATTCCCTGTACCAAATTGTTTGGGGTTTTGGGTTTGGATTTATGAATAGTAAAAAGTTAGAATTTAAATAGTTATTTGATGTGATATAATAGATATCTATGTAATGTAAAATAAATTTGTAATATAATATAAAAAAAGAAAGTAACTGTTTGATTTGATAATTTTTGGAGGAAAAGAAAAATCTGAATAGTAAAAATTTGTGTTAAACACAACCTAAGTGTGTTTGTTTGTGGGTTTGGGTTTTTTTTTGTTTGAATTTTTGAATAGTTGCTTGATGTGATATAAATATATATTCATTTTATGTTTTGAATGTAAAATAAATTTGTATTATAATATAAAAAAGGAAAGTAATTGTTTGATATGATATTTTTTAAGGGAAAAAAGAATTTGAATAGTTAAAACCCTCAAAAGAAGACAACTAAGATAGGATTTAATTTCCAACATTGTTTCTTTTAACTATATTGATCAGTAAATTTGTATGATTAAAAATTAGATTTAACACTATTTTCCTATAATATAATCATTCGTAAATTTAAATCATACTTTCACTTAAAGATGCTATTGTGGTATTCTACACCAGTTGGACAGATCAACAAAGAGCTGCAGCTGCCAAGGAAGGCTGGGGCTACCGACTGGTCTTCTCAGCCCGTCTGGTAGGCAATTAATTCTCACCTTTTCCTAAGAACTTTTTGGCTGACATTTTGATTGTTAGATATGGTCATTAAAGAAGCAAAATCTTGCAGATCGGGCTGTTTCTTGTGGCTGATGCCTTGTTTCTTGGGGCACAGCAATTCGGACACTATCTTCAGGACTTGAGGTCTCACTGAATAATATCTGCAGTTTCGCGCCGTTTCCAGGTTCTATATGTTGTAGTTATGAAGGATCCCTTTTCTTTGTTAATAATGGTGTGGCCTATTTTGTTCATCTGATTTTGGTTCATAGTTTTGTCTTAGTTATTAAGTTGTAGTGATGGTTTTGGCCAAAATATTGTGTTGTGAAATTGGCATTTGTTGAAATGACTTTTTCCTTGAGTGTTGGAATTAGTTAAGGTTTCATTTAGGAGTTGTTTTTGTGTGCTCCCGGATCGGGTGGAGTCGAAAGGCTATTGTTGCTGTGGGCCCCACTTCATGAATTTCGACTAAGCCATTCGACTCCGGGAACTCTAAGGGTGTGTTTGTTTGGGGGTTTGGATTTTGAGTTGAGATTTGAATTGTAATAGTTGTATGATGCGTGTTAATGCGGTGTTTTGAATGTAAAATTGGTGTTTAGTATTATATAAAAAAGTAAAGAATATGTATTTAATTTGATATTTTGAAAAAATAAAATAAAATTGATGAATAGTATAAATTTTTGGAAAATATTGCAAACGATATAAGGCGAGTTTACTTGTGCTTTGGATTGTTTTGCATTTGAATTTTTAAGTCTTGAAGAGGTGTTGAAGGTGATGTTTTTAATAGAAAATGAATATTAAGTGTGATTTTTATTTTCTTTTAAATATCTTTACACAATCCCGATAAATATTATAAAAAAAATATATTATTTGTACATATTTATATAGTATATAATGTATATATAATATTTTATATTACTGTCATAATTTTTTTTTTTTTTTTCGTACTAACATAAAAGTAGATACACCTAAAAGTACAAAGTGAACATATGTTTTATAAGACATTTAAATAGCATGCATGATTAAATTTTGGTTAAGAAATTATTCGTGGAATTTTATTTGTCTCAGTTATTAATAAACAAATATTTTGACTACATTCAAAATTTTATATTTTTTATAAAATTTATTTGTATCGGTATATATATTTTATTATTTATAAATGGTATTTATATTAAATATAAATTTCAAGATATAATTTTTAAAAATTTATACTTTAATACATATTTTAATTTTTTTAGTCAAATATTTAATTTGTTACCTAAAATCCTAAGGAATCCAATTCATTGAACATCATAAGGGCTCAAAAAGGGGCAAATTGCATATAAATTATTTGTATTTAATATAAATATATAAAATTCTTATATAAATTTTATTGTAATTCACTTTTAAGTTAACAAAGAATACACAAAACCCATGTCATGGGTATAAATACAATGGTTCTGTTCTTTTGTTGGTTTTACCACAAATTTTTACTATTCAAATTATTTTTTTTTTTTAAATTATTCAATCAAGCAATTACTTTTTTTCTTATATATATTACAAATTTATTTTATGTTCGAAATATTACATCAAACATTTATTTATATTACATCCAACAACTATTCAAATTCAACTCTTTATTATTCAAAAATTCAAATTCAAATCCACAATCAAACACACCCAGAATTCTACACATGATCTCGACTAACACAACATAATTATACAATAAAATTTACATAAGATATTTTAACGCATATGTATCAAAACAAACAATATATATATATAATATACTTTCAAAATGATTGAAATTAAAACAAGTGTTTTATTGAACCCCTCTAACATATTAAGTAAACTTTTGCGACGCGTCTAAAAGTAACACTTCGTAGCAACAACAACAAGAGGATCCTTTTTTCCAACGGTCATACCTGGTTTTTCTTCCACACTCACTTCTTCTCCTCTCGCTCCATCCGGCAATGCCCAATCGAACTTTTGCATAAAATTCGCCAATGTATGCTCAATAGAAATAACCGCAAATGCTAATCCGGGACACATTCTCCGGCCCGCCCCAAACGGGAGTAAGCAAAAGTCAAAACCCTTGAAATCTACCGAAGAATTGCTGAACCTCTCGGGGATGAATTCCTCGGGATCATTCCAACAAGAAGGGTCCCGACCCAAAGCCCACGCGTTTATAAGGACCGGTGCATTGGGTTCGACTTCGTATCCCATTAGATTTACATGTTGTCTCGAACATCGGAAGTATATTGGGATTGGAGGGTGAAGTCGAAGCGTTTCTTTGATCACGGCTTTTAGATACGGCATTTTTTGCAACTTTTCGTCGGATATGTGTTGTTCCCCTTTCATGACGTCCCTTACTTCATCTTGTAACTTCTTCATAACGGACGGGTGTCGTATGAGCTCTGTCATTGCCCATGTTAGGGTAATTGACGATGTATCGCTTCCCGCTCCAAAAATATCCTATACAAAGTGAAATATATATATATATATATTAAATTCAACGCACACGATTTTTTTTAAAGAAATACATTATTTTTTCTAACAAAACATTTTATTCAGACTAAAACACAAACCAAATTCTTGAAATTTTTTATTATTAAAATATAGAGAAAGATTAGGGTACTATTAGGATTAATAAGCATCATACTGATTAGTCTAATGAACACATAGAATATCTTCTACCGATAGATAATATATATTTTCAAGTAATATAACATATTTGTTTTTAGCTGAAAACATGTGATGACTATTAAATTTTATAATTGTGTTGTATTAACATATCTCATGTGCTAAGCTAAGCTGAGTAATAGTATCAATCTAAAATATGACTATAAAATGAAAATAATAATAATAAATAAGATATAACCTACGGTAAAAATGATAATTTTATTTCCATATTATTTATCAAATTACTTAATTTATAAAAAATCACCTTTACTATTCATTTTTCATTTAAAATGCAAATTTTATCTTTTACTTAAAAAAATGTCCATATTATTTATCAAATTACTTAATTTATAAAAATCACCTTTACTATTCACTTTTCATTTAAAATGCAAATTTTATTTTTTACTTAAAAAAATATCGCGTCAAACATTTATGTTCATTTAGTTTATACTAGTCTCAATACAATCCAAAGCATCAAAATATTACCAAAATATATCTAGCATGAAATATACTTACTATAATTACGCCTTTCACCGATATGAGATCGATCGAGAGACCCGGATTTTTTCCCTTGTATATATCCAACAAAATATCGACAAAATTCTCACCCCTACTCGGGCGATCATCTCCGTTCAAATGATACTCGATGACGGCATCCAAAATCTCGTCTTTCTCCTTCGCATATCGATCCAACGCTGCGTTGAATCCATTGAGATTATTGATCCAAGCGAGCCACGGCACAAATTCGCCGATCGTGAAATTGAACAATATCCCCATAACTTCGTCGATCTTCTCCACGAATTTCTTGCCCTCCGTAGTCTCGCTGTACTTCTTCCCAAATGCCGCTCGGCTAATCAGATCGTAAGCCCAGACAACGAACGTATGGCTGAGATTAATCGGAGAACCCGACCGGCATGACTCTCGTAGTCGATCCATTAGTAACATCACCTGTTGAATTAAAAATTCAATAATAGATTTAATGTAAAATGTTTTGAATATTAATAAAACTAAATCCAATACCTCTATATATATATATACTCCATTATCAATTTTGTTATATATTTATTACAGACAAACATATCTCATATATTTGCAAAAGTCGTTATTTTTACCTTTGGTCGCGCCAGCCAAACGTGACCGCGCGTGATGCGCACATCGCATGCGGTCAAAGGACACAAATAACAAATTTTACAAAGATATAGAATATATTTTGTCACATAGATAAATAAATGACAAAAAAAAAATAATGTGATATAGATAGGGATATTTTTACAATTTTCTCTATAATTAATTATAATAAGTAGAATTGTGATTCTAGACGTCCCTGTTAATTTTTTCATAATTCATCGTGAAAAGATGCATTGAGTAGTGTCTTTGTTTTGTGTTTTGATTTTAAAATAAAAAATAAAAAAAAAAATGATATGAGATATAGAGAATTACGTAAATAATATAAAAATAATAAATATATATATTATATTAATTTTTCGAAAAAAATATGTTGATAAAGTCTTTGTAAAGAAACAAACCATTTGTGTTCTTTGAAGAAAATTGCCTCTAAAGCTTGAAAACATTAGTCATTCGATTTTATATTTAAATTAATTTTTATAAAAGTAGAATTTTATAAAAAATTTGTTTACATATAGTAAATTGAAAATGATTTTAAACCATTAAAATTATCAAATGGGACACGCTAATATAAATATATTTTTTATTATATTTTTCTATTTAATTTTAAGAATTTTAAATTATGATCTAGCCTAATTAAAAATATATTTATTAAATAAAAACAAAAATAAAAATATAATTAACTTAAATAAATTTTACTGTATAGTAATATATTTAAAACTTTAGAAGCAAAAGCCAAAAGATTAGGTATATTGGGGTGTCAAAATTAAACTCAATTAAAAAATTCGAACTTGTTTAACCTGAAAATTTTCAGGTTCGAGTTTAAGTGTTTCGGATTTATAAAAAATCAGATAGATCCGAACATGAAACCAAAAAAATTTGTGTCGTGCTCGATCGGAATTTAAGTTGATCTGATAATTCGAAATATAAAAGTCAAGTCGAGTTTTGGATTTCAAATTTTGGATTGACTTAAAATTATTTTTTATTATTATTTTAATTTATAATAGTTATATTATCTTAAATATAAAATAATTATTAAAAATGAATTTATTTAGGTAAATTCAAAATTTTTAAAATTTTCGGATGTATTTCATGTGGAGTTTGTTTGGATTTTAGGTGATCTAAAACTAAATTAAATCAGGTTGACCTGAACTAGATCAAAAAAAATTCATATATGAGTTCGAATCTAAAGTTAAATTTTGGGTTCAATTGAATTCAATTGACAATTTTTCATTACACTCATAGCTAAATTCGACACAAACTCGCTCGAAAATACGAATTGATACTCTACTCCAAACGGAATCCAATTCATGTTAATTTCTAAAATCACCTCCTCCTCGCGGATGGTCCCGAAGGCCCGGACCCGCGAGCTACTCAGCAGCTCCTGGACGAAGATCCCGCGGAGCTTGCGCCATAACTCGCCGTACTTCATATGTATGGGGTCCTTGAGGTCGTAGAAGAGCTTACGTGGCGCGCTGAATGCCGGCTTGTCGAGGAAAACGACGTCGTTCGTTTTGAAGATCTCACGCGCCGCCGCCGGCGACGACACGACGATCGTCGGAATTGATCCCAAGTGGAGGAGCATCAGCGAACCGTGTTTCTTTGCGAGCTCCCGCATCGATCGGTGCGGCAGTTTTCCGAGCTGGTGGAGGTTTCCGACCACAGGGAGCGACGGCGGCGACGGCATCGGGTTTTTCTTGGGGCGGCGCGTGAAATACCACGCGCAGAGTGTGGAGAGGAGAGTGAAGAGGATTGCGTAGAATTGCAAATCTGCCATTATGAGTTTGGAGAAAGAATGCTTGTAAGCTTTGCTAATAGTAACTTAAATATATAGAGTATTTAAAATTGGTTTAGTTTTATTTTAGTTTTAATTTAAATAGTATTTTAATTTGACATTTTACTGTATAATATTTTTTTATATCCAATAAAATTAGAGTATTTGTATGAAAAATAGAAAAAATAAATATTTTATTAGAAAAATGATAAAAATAAAAATATAGTTGAAAATATTTTTGAAAATTTAGTTAGAATTAATGAAAACGAGGAGAAATGATATAATAAAGGTAAGTCAGTTATTGTAAATAAACGTTAAATGAAAGATAATAATTAAGGGTGTGTTTCTTTAGGAGGTTTCCCAGAAATTTGGATTTAGGTTTGGTTTTTATTTGAATTTTGAGATGAGTTTGAATTTTTATGTTTCTCTTGGGTTTGGGTTTGGTTGAAGTTTAAGAAGTTTTGATGGATATTAATTTGATGAATATGAATATAATAATATAAATTTATAGTAATTTGTATAATTTAATTACTGTCCCCCAAACCCCCTCCAACCCAGTTTTGGGCCGGAGAAACAGACCCTAAGTGATGATTTTGTTGACTTTGCATAATTAGTAAAATTTGTTTGAATGGATCTTTTGAATATCAACTAATATTTTCAATACTAGTTAATCACGTACTATTTCTAATTATTTTGATACATTTTTCAAAATATATATTTTGTCCGTCCAAAATTATTGTCTTAGTTGGGTTGAGAGAGACTTAAAGAATATTGATAATTGATAAAAAGTACGAATAAAATATTTTTTGTCCTTGTAATTGTATCAAATTTTTGAAATAAAAGTTATTTATGTTATTATTAATTAAGGATTTCTTATATGGCTAAACGACCCTTGCGATGTGATAAATAAAAAAATAATGACAAAGTGAGGGTAGTATAGTAAATTTATTAAATATTTGAAAAAGAAAAATGATGTGATAAATAGAAAAATAATGATAAATTGATTTTTATCTGTTAAAGTATGATGAATAAAATGTTTTCAATAAATAAATTGTGCATAAATTTAGCGGACTACAAAAAAATGAAACCCAACATAATTACACCGGTGGATTGATTAGATTACTTATGTCAATAATATGCATTTTTTTTCGATAGTCCACTTGAGAGAACTCTATGAATATAATTGAATAATATTTTAGTTAACTATTCATGTTAACAATATGTAAATTTTTTTCAGAAATTCATTTAAGTGAACTATAAAGTTGAACGTATTTTTTCTAGGATAATATCAGAATTAATGTATTTTAAATTTATTTTAATTATATATATTAATTTTCATTTTAAAAATACCAATAAAATCACTCACATAAAAAAAAATAATAATACCATAACATATTAAACTTTATTACCATAAATACATTGTCACTAATCAAACACGTCAATTTTCCGGAACATACGGAGTACATAAATACTTAGCATATTCCTCCTTTCAAAATATACTCCTTCCGTCTAGCAAATTTAGTCTTATCTTTTTTGTAAAAATACAAAGAAATGAGCTAAATTTTTCGGACGGACGGAGTACTACTTAGGGTGTGTTTATTTGGGGGTTTGAATTTTTTTGTTAAGATTTGAGTAGTAAATTTTTTTTAATTGAAATATTTATATTATGTTATATAAATAGAGGTTGATATTGATGTTTAAATTTAAAATTAATTTTTAATATAATACAAAAAATAAAAAATAATTATTTGATTGGTTATTTTTTGAGAAATTTTTTTAGTGAATAATAAAAATTCAGAGAAATTTGATAAAAAAAACACACATTCATGACAATATGAATTATTTCATACCGAGTTCAAATCGATATATTCATTTTCGTTTCGGATCAATTTATGACACCGACATAAGTTTGCATACTATTAGGTTCGATCAGAGGTTTATCCAAAGTACATTCGAATGGTAACGGTTCTGAATTTCTTCGTTATAAAATAATAATAATAATAATAATAATAATAATAATAATAATAATAATAATTGGCACCCCTACACATAATAGTGTAGTTATGCACAAATAAATAGTACAATTTGTTACAAATTAGTTTAGTATATGCTTTGGCAATTTTGCCTAATTTTATCTATAGGGGCTATCGACTATATATAAATTTATGATTTCATTTATATCATTGTTGGCTAGGTTTTGGCTTTAGCAATTATTTTACACTTAAAAAAAAATAAAAATAAAAATCATAGCATGTATAGTTGGGCATCTTATGTGATTGTAAATTGATCTATTAATATACTCTCTCCGTCTCAATATGATAGTTTTGTTTATCATTTTTGTCCGTTCTAAAACAATAGTCTTGTTTCCATAAATAACCATATCACCATAAATTACCTCTACTTTTTCATTTTATTACACAATTGCCACTAATTTTTTACACTAATACACTCACAATGGCAAAAAAGTACTTTTTACCAACTACCAATGTTCCTTAAATCTCGTGTCTAACCCAATTAAGACTATATTTATGGGACGGAGATAGTATTATTTATACACAATTTTATCACTATAGTTTGTTTTCATTTGCATATGCTTTGTATTCCTTTATTCTTTATGCAAATATGTGTTAAAATAGTTAGACGTGAATTTTAATAAAAGTTAATAATAATAATTGTTATTTTATATATTTTGTAGGAAAAAATACAAAAAGTTGATGTACTTTTTTACTTTTTTTAAAAAAAATGATTTTTTTAATGAGAACTCGTTAAAAAAAATAAGTATAGATTTAAATGACGAATGAAATAATTATTTGTGAATTTTTTACCGATGGATTTCTTTTTTTATTTAAAAAAAAGTAAAAGATATATATTTATATCATTAGTAACATTATGTGTTCTTTTTAAAATTTATTTTGCTTTAAATAGTATTTTAAAAATATATTCTTTTAATAAAGAATTACAAAGATTGAATATTAAAAAAAAGTTGAAAAAATAATAAACTGATTTATTTCAATAATTTTGTATAATACCAATTTCAAAAAGAAATTGATGTAAAATACAAGTTAGATAAAATCTAGATGTGAAAAATATTAAAAATAAATTGTATTTGTGTAACTAATGGCTTAAATTATGTTGTAATTTTCCATAGAAAAGTACATAAGGAAACTAGTTGAAGAATATTTTTTTTATGGGAAAATTGAAAAAAACATATAAATCAATAAAATGAGAAACATTTAAAACAATAAAAAAAAATAAGTAGAAGAATGAAATAAAACAATATGCATCACTATTTTTCCCATATTTTGATGAAGAATTTAAAAGTAAAATATATGGATCTATAATACATCTTTTATAGCAAAACTTCGATAAATAGTAATTCGAATGTAATATTTTATTAAATAAAATACAGTATTTTTATAGAGAATAGTCAAGTGAAATCTTTAAATTCATATAATAATTATATCCGTTTTGAAATTGAAATTAAGTATTAATTGTACCATCGTTAATAAACAAAATTACTTTTTAATTACGAATGTCGTTTTTAAGAGGGTGCTTAACCTACTAGTAGATTTGTGAAAAATGAAACGCGCCATTTGTATTTTTATTTTTGCTAAGATGAGATTATTTATATGATATTTTGTATAAAATTAATAAAAATTAAATATATCATTTTTTCGATAAACACAAAATACTTTTTCTGTCCGTTAAATTTATTTCTATTTTTTTTTCGTATGTTCGTTAAATTTATTTTATTTTGAAAATGTAAAAAAATAATATTTAATTATATTACCTTTAATTTAACACTTATTTTTTTACAATAAATACAGCTAACTTTGTTACATCTTTTATTTTAATTCTTTTTAATTATTAACTAAATTTTCAAAAATATTGTCGACTACTATTTTACTTTCTTTATCTTTTTAATAAGATATTTATTTTTCTTAATTTTTGACGCCAGCTCCAAATATTAAATACTAAAAAATGAGATTGACTATACAAAAGTAACTTATGTCATTTTCTATCTTATGTAATTTTCTAGATGTGAAGAATGTTGTGGTTTATTTGTGGGTTTGAGTTTTAATTTTATATTTTAATTTACATAATATTTTAATATAGGTGTAAGTTCTTTATTAGAGTTTTCTATAATAATAATAATAATAATAATAATTTAATGTTTTATATAAAAAAATTTGTTTATTTACTAAAAAAAAACAATAGTTATATAGTAAAATTATTAAAATTAAATTCTAAAAAAAGTCGCCCAAGTGTGTGACATTTTCTGAAGTCAGTTCAAATGAAATTTGTTTACTTGGAATTTTATTTTATAATTTAATTTTGAAATTTTTATTTAAATAATAATTTGAATACGATAAAGTATGAAAAAAAAATATCGTAATTTCAGAAAATTTATAAGTTATATAGTAAATAATTTGAAATAAAACTCCGAGTATATTTCAAACTTGTATCAATCTATGGCTAGAATTGGATTGTTGATTGTTTTCAATAATAAAATTAGATTAAGATATAAATTTGTAATTAATTTTATGAAAGTAGGGCTGGTGATATTTATCTATAGAAAAAAAAAAGTACATACAATTATTTTTAATTTAATTTAATTTGTGTTGTCCGAATTAATTTTTGTTAGCAATGTACGTGCCTTCGATTTTTCTATGTAAAAATTGTTATATGCGGCCGGATTTTTAGTCCATTTCCATTCTATTTAGATATATTTTTTTTTTGGAAATTTTCGAATTTTGAGAAGTTAAAAAAAAATAAAATTAATATGATATTTTTTTGAATATATATATATATATATATTAGATGATCTTTTTGTAAAAATATTATTAAAAATGAATAATATTGTCAAAAGTATTTTTTCATCTCTAAGATTTGGAGTATTTGATATATATGACTTTCGTTTTCTTGGGCCTCTTGGCTACTATACTATTTTATTGTGTGTTTGTTTGGGTGTTTGGATTTTGAATTGAGATTTGAACAGTAAAAGTTTTGAATTTGAATAGTTGTATGATGTGATGTTTTGAATGTAAATTTGATTTTTAATATAATATAAAAAATAAAAAAATAAGTGTTTGATTTGCTATTTTTTGAGGAAAAAATAGGATGAACAGTGGATTTAAAATTTAATCCCCAAACAAATATATTATCAATTTTAACATAGTATCTTGTATGATTATTATAGTCTTGAAAAAATTAATTTCAACCTAAAAATCTAGATAAAAAGTTTTGAAATGTAAAATTTTTAAGCTATTTGAAATCAGCCATTCAATATATATATATATATATATATAAAAGAATTAATCTTTTTGCCATAAAATATACGAAAGAATTTACAATAAAAAAATTTACAAAACTTTTTTGCAAATGATCAATTCGGCACATCCCTCGCAAGAACATAACATAACACAACCAATAATTTATTTTATAATAATTCGCTCAATATTATTACAATATTCGGGTTCAATTCTACCTATAAATTGGAAACACAAAATTATTCAATTTTCTATAAATTGCATTGGTCTCCCATATATGTAAATGAAACAATTGGGTCAAAGATTGAACTATGCTCGACGATATTTAATACTTCATTCGTTTTATCCACTTTTTCATTTTCATTTTTATTTGTTTTATTTATTTTGTCATCTTTTTTTAAGTAATATATACTTTAAATTTTTTTAATTTTAATTATATTAATGGGTTATTTTAAATTATAATTTAAAATTATTTTTATTAAATAATTTTGCTAATATATTTTTAATTATTTATTACTTATACTTCTAAATTTTAAAATACCATATTCTAGATAAAGAGAGTATTAAAAATTAAAAGCCCAGAGTTTGTAGAAGGAGCTAAAAAATAACTTAAAAAGTAAATATTTAAATAGACGGAGTATAAGTATTATTTATTAATATATTATTTTTATTTTTATAAAATTGATTATTTTTAGTTATTATATATTAAAAAAATTATTTAAATAAAACAACCGTTTCCTTCTTAGGTATAGCAATGAAAATAAAAAAATAAAAAAAAAAAGAATTGCAAGTTATTTGAAAAAATATACAAATAATTAATATGGGTAGTGTATTAATAATAATTTAGAGAAAAATTAATTTTAGTCAGATATAATTAAAATGTATCAATTTTGATCTTCAATATTAAAAACTCATCAATTTTAGTTTTATTATAAACTATTTTAAAGAGATGCCAGCTGATTTAGATATTATACTGTGTATAACATGTTTTTACGTGATCATGTTTAATTGTATAAGACCGTATACTTTTTTGTTTAGTGTAAAATTTTATTTTTTTTTATTAATTTTTTTTTAAAAAAAATTAATTTAAAATTGTTGACATTGTAAAAATGAAAAAAAATCAATTTTCCAATAAATTTAGATCGAACCAGACGCGCCCTTATGTCGCAGGCGAGAAACACAGAGGTGATATAGGTCATATCATTTCTTACGCAAGGTAAACACATTCAAAATTTTTCTATGATGTTGTCCTCCTCGCTGCTTTCCGAATTCATTCGTGATTGATTGCTGAACTCATTCTGTTTTGTACTTTGAAATCGCCATTCCTTTTTGGTGATTCATTTGTTTTTGAACTTTCTGTTTGGAATTTTGGGGATTTTCAGATTGCAGGTGCAGAATTTTAGCTAAGCTGTTGGGTATTCGAGATGTTTAATTCAAGTTTTCAAAATTATGGTTAATATTGCTGGAAAGAGGGGGAAATTATATGGCAATTTAGTCTATTTAAATTAGCACCGATGAGCTGCTGCAAATAATTTGGATAGATTTAAGAGAACCAATTATGCATTATACGTGTGAATTAGTTCTCAGACATGTTTTACCCCAATTTAGATGTGTTTGAACTGTTTTTGAGTGTGTGACATAGCTTGTGGTTTTCTTATTTTTGAAATATATATTTGATTGATTGAAGCATTGTATCGGATAGTATGAATAACATTTATTTTTGTTTGATTGAGAGGGTAGGGTATATGGTTTCGCATGAATAAATTCGAACCTATATTTTAGAAGGTGCAATGGTTTTATGGTCAGAATCCTCATGAAGTGAAATAGGTTTGTAATGTCAAGCATACTAAACAAATTAGAGACTTGGTTTTGGCAAATAGGAGAGTTACCTGTAGTGGGTATGCTTTAAGGAAATTCGATTAGGTTCACTAGGAAGTTGAGAGTCGGGATATCACGATGTAATAGAAAGAATTGAGGAGTGTTTACATTGATTTTCTTTTTGCACAATAAAAGGTGGAATTTTCTGTTACAAGTGTCTTCCCTTTATTGTGAGCAATTTCGAGAGACGATCGATTTTATAACTTCAATATTTACAATATTTCTGTAGAACTTTTATTTGTTATAGTAGAGACCGTTCTTGATCATTATATGCCCGTGTCCTTTAATTGCTTTGGATCCAAGTGCTTCAGGAATTTTTCTCCTAAGTTGAAAATTTATTGAGTTGTTATATTTATGTAATAAAACAAAAGGTGTTAAGTTTAGAATTTATGCTTGGTGGATGAAGTGCTATGAAAATCTTGAAGGAAATATTTTTCGAATTTAAATGTTTTATTTCCTATTACATGGAGAATGCTTTCGATGTGCTTGTGTTATATGCATCACTAATTTGAACATTCTTTTGATGCTTATAGAATTTGATTTTTCTGCTCAATGAGCTATCCAAATGGGATCATTGGTGCACAAGGAAAGCAGCCTCTGGTTTCTTTTGGGGTGATATCAGATGTCCAGTATGCTGACATTCCAGACGGACGCTCATTCTTAGGTGTTCCCCGCTATTATCGGCACAGCCTGCTTGTGTTGCAAAGAGCAGTGCAGAGTTGGAACAAGCAGAAGCTGCCATTTGCCATTAATTTTGGGGATATTGTTGATGGCTTGTGCCCAAAAGTCCAGTCTCTGACTGCAACTCAAAAAATTGTCAATGAATTTAATGCGTTTGATGGCTCGGTGTATCACATGATTGGCAACCACTGTCTCTATAATCTTCCTCGTGACAAATTACTTCCTCTATTGAACATTACTGGTTGTGACAGTCGTGCCTATTATGATTTTTCTCCAATACCAGAATTCCGATTTGTAGTCCTTGATGGGTATGATGTAAGTGCAGTGGGGTGGCCTGAGAATCATCCCAGCGCAGTTCAGGCCATGAAATTTCTTAAGGAGAAGAATCCAAATTCTAACAAGAACAGTCCAAATGGACTTGTGGGGACGGATAGAAGGTTTCTCATGTTTAATGGTGCAGTAGGAAAAGAACAGATGGAATGGTTGGATTATACGCTTAACAATGCGACAAAGTTACACCAGAAAGTGGTGATATGCTGCCATCTTCCATTAGATCCCAGTGCATCGTCTCCGGAATCATTATTATGGAATTATGACGAAGTGATGGAAGTTGTGCATCGATACAATTGTGTAAAGGCCTGTTTAGCTGGCCATGCACACACAGGTGGTTACTCTGTGGACTCCCGAGGTGTGCACCACCGTGTTCTCGAAGCTGCCTTGGAATGCCCTCCAGGAACCAGTGCTTTTGGACGTGTTGATCTTTTCCACGACAGTTTGTCTCTCATTGGAATGGATAGAATGGATAGTCAGGAAATGGTCTTCAATTAGATGCATCAAATGTATTGTATGATCTATTCTCGTTGCTCCTTATGCTATTATAATTTCCATTATCTTCAGAACAGTTTGGTTATATTCAAGAAAGATTCGTCAAAGGTTCGCAGTGCCCTATTATACATAATGATTATATTAGTACCTGTGGATGCAGCAATGATCTGTACACCGGTTTCTTTTCTTTGCTTAGGCAATTTGGTATAATCTGATCTGCATCTTATTTACGTTTCTATTATAATCTGTTTGTAGTTAATGCAACATTGATCAACTGCATATCTATTTTCTTTCAGATTTATACCAAAGCTGGAGCTTCTGAGTGGAAGATACTCGATTTTCTATCTCACCTACAACAAAGAGGAATTCTAGTACGATGGATTAGTAGTCTTTCGTCATGATAAGTCTGATTTCACCTCTCTCTTTATGTAGTTTACTTAGATCTTGTCTTCATCTATGCACTTGATCATGCTTGTCTTTCTATTTATTACATAATTCTTGCTGCTACTTATATTCTTGACAAGTCATTTTAGCAGATCCTTTACTCCTCATTGTTAAATAAATATCTCACCTAGATCATTGAATAGTTCTTTATATTAAATTCTTCCAACTTGTCCTTAATCTGCAATATTTTCTACATTCTGACGTTAGCAAACTATCTTGTAGTTAATTGTATTTGTTTTTGACTTGGAGTATTTTTGGTATATTGGCCTATTTTGAATTTGAACTTTTTTAACAAAAACAAAGATTTTGAAGAAGAGAAATAGGTTCCGGATGTTATGTTTGTAATAGAACATACATATTGGATATGATCTTTCTAGGAGAAAATTGTACTTTTTTATGATAGATGGCATATTGCTAAATAAATAAAACATAGAAAACACAACCAAACAGTCCTACAAATTCTATTCCTTTTCTTTATATTGGTGAGCTGCCTTTTGAATAATTAAGCAGGTGATGGCAGCATGTTTATTTTATCAATTTATTCAATTGATAACAGGTCACATGGTAGAACTTTGATAGTATTGTTGACTTTAGGAAAATGACAGGTACCTTCTCACTTGCATAAAGTTTAGACTATGTGTAACTTCTTAGCAAGCTTTCGGTATAAATATAAGAATAAAATTCAATCGAAATGAAAGTGATTTGACTTGGGAAGTAAATCATCCCTATATTCATATAATTACAAAAGAATAGAGAATTATTCTCAATTTTGGTTCCTAATACATCAAATTACCAGATGCCCAGATCATTACCTCTGATCAAAAGTCATGGTTCAAGATATGACCTTTAAACATACATAGAAATTTGTGATTACTTTTGAACAAAGGGATAAAATCACTTTCCAAACGAAACTATGATTTACCATTAATTTACAGTGCTTTTCCTGCAGACAAGGAAGATAATTCTAAGTCTCTTATGTGAATATGTGGTTTAGAGATAATGGAACTAAAATATCGAAATTATTACCAGCATTTGAGGAATAACCAAATCTGTGTATTGAATTATTTAAATGGGAATTTCAGTCGATTAGGATTCTGATTTCCATCAATAAACCAAAGGCCTGAATGTTTAACGATGTTTAGGCAATAGAAGTTTTGGCTATGGATTAATATTTTTGTTCATGTAAGCTTGAAAGTTCCTATGTTCTTCATTTTTCATTCAGGCATCAACGCTAGCTAGAAATTTCTCTTGTTAAGTAATTTTTTGAATTTTATCTCGAGTGAAATATACCAAAAAATTTTGGCTCTTAAATCTTAATATCCAGTTCATAACTTCTCAATCCTACAATATAATTTGCAGCTCATCATGAAGTCCTTGAGTTAGTTCAATAAACTAGTTTAAGCTTTGTCGGATGTCGTGGAGAGAGGCAGTTGTCTATCCCTCCTATCAATTTTGTGTTCGGTACACTTTCTCAAATGAGGAAAAAATAGCTTGAGCTATATAGACTATAATAGCAAAATCTTGAAAAATTAAAAACCAGTTTGTTTAACATGTTACCGAAAGCGTAGACACACCAACCAACCTTACACAGCATTCCCATGGAGACTTAACTTGCACATTTAGACGTATGCATCATAACGTATGAAAAAGGGACAAGAATGATTTGTTCAGCTGATGAAATCACTTAGTCTTGTTCCGGATTTTCTCCAAGAAGAAGAAGAAGAACAGCGACACCACGGAGAATGCCGAGAAGCAGATGGACGCAATGTCAAGTGACAGATGGCGGCCCGTGATTGCCTGGATTTCGAACAAGTTTGTGGTCTTCTTGGAATCCGTGGTTTGTCCAAAGGCTACCTCATGCTCGGCTGAGTTAAGAACATAAGCCCGGACGAAATATGTAGCTCCCGGGCAATCCCTCTTCACTATCCAGGTAACATTGTTGTTCGAAGGAGCATATGGTCGTGAAGCAATCAGGTGTTGGCATGTCTTGTCCTTTTTTAATTCGTTTTGTGTTTTCCTCCAGCCACGTTCCTCCTGGCTGATCGGGGCGTAGCAGAGCTTCACCTTCACTGTCTTGTAGTCCGAGTCGGCTCCATTTGGAAATGTAGTGTTGAGTGACCAAGTCACCGTTATTTTGTCCTCTCCGGCTTTTAGAACTGCGAAATTCAACAAAGAAAGGTAAGCTATATATTTTGTTTTCGAATTCGACTCGAGCTTTTCCGAAGTAAATCTCAAGCTTTACCTATAATATACTCCCTCCGTCATTCACATCTATTCTCACTTTCATTTTCTGGTTGTCATCAAAATTTATTCTTGTTTCTTTTTTTAGTAAAAATATACCACTTTTCTTTACAAAAAAAAAAGTAAAAATTTCTATTCTTACATTTTTTTTTAAAACCCGTGCCCGGTCAAATGAGCACACAATTGGATGACGGATGGGGTATTAAGGTAAAATTACTCATAACTCCACTATGATTTCGAAATTCAGCGTAAAATCTTTCAGTACTTTAAAAATTACATAGCACCCCTTATACTTTCAAAAATATTGCACGAAATCCCATTGCCATGAAACCTTCTTGTGTGATGAAAATATGATTTTCTATCTATATTTTTTGCATGGCGGGGAGTTGCATGCAATATTTTTGGAAGTATAAGGAGGCGTCAAGACAAGTTTTAAAATAAAATAGAGATTTACGCTGAATTTCGAAACTACGGAAGAATTTTATGCAATATTTTTTAAAGTATAAGAGATTTACGCTACAAGAAAGTTATGGACAATTTTGCCATATATTAAAAACACGAGAAATAGCATAAATTTATTACTTGCTCAACTCAAAAACATCTTAAGCTCAAACACGACTCGTTAGAATAATTAATGAGTCGAGCTTTCGAGTAACTCAACATGCATAGAGTTCTTTCTAAAGAGATTTCTAACAACATATATGCCTGTGGATTAGTTTTATTACCTTGTCCCGATTTAGGTGAAGCTGTGACGACAAGACTCTCCTTCAGATCCGAGAAGTGAATGGCGGCGCCACTCTCCACGACCAAACACCAAACCGAAACGGCAACAAAAAGGGATGTCCTGAATGCCATGGAATTGTTAAGATTCAGAAAACAATGAGAAGTAGAAGCTGTGAAAGATCTCACTGATTCTTGAATCTGAGGTAAGTACAAAAGTTAAGACTTTTGTTTGCTTATATAGAAGATGATGAGCAGCTATTCTGAAAAGTACAAGAAATATATTTAAAACCCTTAAAAGAAATAAAAAAATAAAAGTCAAATCCACAACCTGTGTTAGTATTATTATAAAATTTATTATAATTATAATTAATTGTGCATTTGGCTGGTTATCTTGTTTGACATTTTGATGTTAAGTGTTTTGTTTAATGTGAAAGTGTCCCAAAGGCATGTTTAGGGGATGAGTATGAAAATTGGAATGTCATCTGGATGTGTTGAAGAATCACATTGATCATATTATACAAATGGTGAGTATATTCTTTGTGTCACATATATATATATATTTTAAATAATATATATATATATATATATATACACGTATGTATGTAGTTTTGGCTGTCTCAAATTGAATAGTGAGGAGAGGAGATAAGCAAGTGGTGTTTAACTCTAATGTGTGTCCAAAGGGTTTTTATTTAGTAAGTAGTTTTTAGTTATTATTGTGAGACTTGCCCCCATGTTTTGTAGAGAGAGAATATAAGCCTTTGTCTTTTTATAGTAGAGATCCGGTAGGGTATAGCCCTATATTATGGGAAGGGATCCTAGTGTAGTGTGTCTATATATATATTGCTTTTAGTGAGGCACGTGAAGTGGCGTATGGGGGCCGAGGATCCTAGGGGCCGAGCAGGGCCGTGTCCTCAATTTCGAAGGGCTTAGTACGAAAAAAAAAAAAAAAAAAAAACCCTAATATATAAAATAATATATTTTTATTTATAATAAAATATAAATAATTAAATAAAATAATTTTTTAATATTTTTAGATAAAAAATATTTTTAAATGTTTGAGACTTAAAATCTCAATCTCTATATCATCGAAATATAATATTTTATATTTACATATATCAAATAAGTTATATATATATAATTTATACGTATATAATATAAATATATAATAAGTCCTCTGATTACCGTAGCCCTGGGATGGACACCCAGGGTCAGCGCTAGGGCCGAGGATCCTATCTTTATATTACCTATTCAAATTTTATAACAAATAACTTATTTTTTTCTTAGGTAATTTACTCATTTTTATTTTCATTTTAACACTTATTTGATGTTATCTTTATAATATATTTTTTAATTTTTTTAAATCTCTAAGTAAAGTTTCAAAAGTACTTTCAATTACAATTTTATATTTTTTTATCAATTTTTTTAATAATATATATATATTTTTTAATCTCCATAGTGATCCAAATGTACTACTTTTTTACAGGAGAGATTAAGTATTACTTCTGATTAATTAGCATCATAATCAATCCTATATTTTTATTCGAAATTTTTATACGTAGGTGGACCTGAAGGCATCGGAGTTTGAATTCATAATTTTACGGTCACAAATTCATTCTCTACCCCATCGGGTCGTCCTCAAGCGACTTTATTTATTTATATTTATGAGTATGAACTTTTGCCTAGTAGGTAGAGCTGTAAACAAATTTTTTTTGACTATGCGAGCCATCTTTTATAGAATATTGTATATGTATATTTATAATAAATTATTATATCAAATCATTGTTTTAAAATAGACATAAAGCCAAGTGAAAAAAGTCTTATTTAGGGTTAATTTATAGTTAGGAATAAGAAAATTAGAGACGATTTAGGGTATTCCATGTATGATATGGATTTTGTCAATTTTGAATCAATTTTAAAATTCAATTTTGTGAAAAATTGATTTTATTCAAAAGGCGAAATTGTGATACCCTTTAGTTGGATTGTTGTTTGGCCAACTCCTCTGTGTGGATGAGTCGGTATTAGACCATTCGAAGTTGATTAGAAGTTAAGTGTATTGAGTAGACTTATTCATGTCAACAATGTGCACATTTCTTTTTTAAAGTCCTACTTAAATAACTCTAAAATTAAACGTGGGAAGTCTGCGAATATGCGTGCAAGTGAGGACAGAAGCGTATGACTCGTGTTGACCTGTGAGATGTACGCAACATGTGTACAAAAATTGTCCAAAATTCACTTGTGATTTGGAAACGTCGATGTAATTTTATATTGTAGTTTAAATGGGACACTCTCATATTTTTTAGAATGTTGCATTAAACTTCCCCTGCCTACACTTGTCCAAGATTCACCTGTGATTTGGAAATTTTGTGTAATTCTATCTTGTGGTTTAAATGTGACACTCTCTCATATTTTTCAAAATGTTGCATTAAACCTCCCCACATGTACACTCTCTCAATATAGATTGGGCTTTGGTTGAATTTTGGAGCGTACAATTTGTAAAACAATACACTTATAATCCTAAAATATAAGAATGTCACATAGAAAAAAAAATGGCTCTAAATTATTTTATTATGTGATTGCATAATATATTAAAATAATACTATATACTATAATTTCATCCTATAAACACACTCTTAAGTGCAAATATAAAATTATGAATGCTAGTCATACGAACAAATATGATATTACACCACTTATTAGTGATACTAAGGCAAAAATAAAAGAAAAAATTTTGAATTTTTTTTATTTGTAAAAGTAAGATTATGAATTTTCGATGCCATTTGATTTTATCCGTCATATATAATTCATATACTATGACTTATCATATTGATTTAGTTTACAATCTATTATGCATTTGAAACCTAATAATTGTAAATTTTCAAATTATCGAAAATATGAAACTCTCGTATTATTAAATTAGAAAATATATTAAACATATATGGTGAATAATGATAAATATTATAATCTAATATTTTTATCAATTATCTATATCCAATTCTATTGAAGTAGTATATAATTGGGTATTTGCCGTTAGCATAAAGTCAATGTTTCCTAAGGCTAGATTTGTAATTTCATTACACTGCCTTCATTTTTAATAACATATGACCAAAGAAAAGATAACGATTCTGTTTACACTAATACATTTTTCTTATTTGAGACTGTTTATTTTTTAAAAAATATCACAATAAATATATTTTTTTTTACAAAATATTTAATCAAATTTTTTATTTTATTTCAAACTTTTAAATTTTTAAAAACCTCTATCTAAACAAAGAAGATTGCGCAAATGTGCTCTCTCCATTTTCGAAAGTAAAGCCAATAATTTAATTAATAACCTTTTTTGTTATAATTAATAGAACATATACAACATAATTATATGTATATATAGTTATTAGAACAATATTTATGTATAATTAATATGTTTACATAAGTTTATATTATTATTTAAGAAGGAAAAAAAATATTTTATTGATGATGTAAATAGATTTACATAATGGCCTACTTATAGGTTTTAGAAAAGTGATTACTCATCACTTAGAATGATACATTCATGCTAATTTGAATACATTTGGCATATTCCGTGGTAAAATGCATGTTTACCGTCGCTAACGAACCAGCAGTAAAAATTGGAGGGAGCATAATCAATTTTTTTTTATTGATTCAATGTTATTTTTTTTATTCATAGTACATCGGCGGCAAAAGATAAAAGAAATTGAAAATTTTAAATGTTTTAGAAAAAATTTCAATAAAATTACATAAAATTTAATACTTTTTTACAAAAAAATAAATATAATTTAAAAGACTAAAAGTATAAATCAATACACGAATAAAATTTTTATGATTTTTTTATATTACAAAATAAAAAATTAGAAAAAGCAAATTAATATAAAATATTTAATTTTATTTTTTTTATATTAAAAAATACATGAGGGCTAGGGTCAGTGTCAGATGACTCTCCTAGCCCCCACATAGTTCCGCCCTATTTACAATTGTTATGAGTCATACTCCATTTGTCTCACATTGTATGTTCAAATTACTGTAAATATAAAAATTTAAAATAAGTTCTAATTAGTGTAACTAAAGTTAAAAAAATTACAAATTAAATTTTTTAAAATAAAATTAAAATGTGTAGTTATTTTTTAAAAAAAACATAAAAAGTAGCATAAGATTTGATACGGATAGAAACGACAATATGACACAATAGTTAGGACCGCAAGAATTAGGATCTCTTACCATCACTTCTCTTGTTATCTTTATGATTACTTTTTCAATTTTATTTTATAATAACTAGTTACCTTCATCGTTACTTTTCTTAAAGAGATACATTTATTCACTATTTATTACCTTAAAAACTAGTTATTTTTTTAAAGAAAAAATTAAAAATAATAGTAAATTAATTATTTTAAAAAATTTTAACATTATCAATTTAACATAAATTATCTAATATATATATTGATTTATTTGAATAATTTTAATTTTTAAAATAATAAATTATATGTTTCAATATATTAAAATTTATATAGATTAAAATTTAAAAATTTAATATAATATTATATAAAAATATATAAAAGTATATATAAATAAATAAATAATTTTTATATATTATACAATAAACATATATAAAAACAGATAAATTAGTATAAATCCTATAAAATATTAAAATTAATATGTTGAAAATGATTATTATAACTAGTGATAAATAAATTAATTTAAATATTGAGTTAAATATAATGTGAAAAAAAATAATAATAATAATAACAAAAACAAAATAGATGTAATATCTGTAATGCTGTCAATATCCAGTTATCGATCACTGCTTTACTGAACAGTATCACAGTGGACTCCACTTTATCTTCTTTCTTTCGTCCGTTTTCCAAACCAATAATTTAGCTTCAGCTCTCAAGCTTTCAGCTATGGCGTCCGCCTGATCACTTCACTTCGCCACTTCCTCACAGCATCCATGGCGCACGCCGCCCTCGTCTCCCTCCTCCACACTCTGCACAACCTCTCCCGCTCCGATCACTCCCACACTCTCTACCCACACGACCAAGTCCAAAACCTCCACCAAAAGCTTCTCCACCTCCAAACTTCCCTCGAAAAGATCTTCCCTGTCACCAGAGACATCAGAGACACCGTATCCGACCTCGAATCCCAAATCCGAGACGCAGTCTTCAAATCACAGGACACAATCGACTACTTCCTCTCCACCTGCCTCCTACCCCCACCCACCCCCGCCGATCTCCGCCAAATCATCTCCAGCTTCGATCCAATCGCCAAAAACGCCGACGAACTCGTCGATTCCGTCAAACACGTCCGTTTGGGGACCGAAGGAACAGATCCGTTCACGAACGAAGCTATCGCCTCCAAATTCACTTCCAGATCCAAAACCACGCGGATCGTCGGCCAGGAAGAGGATTTCAAGCTCGTAACCGCCGAGCTCGTCTCCCCCTCCGACGACCTCCAAATCATTCCGATCATCGGTATGCCTGGAATCGGTAAGACCACTCTCGCTCGTAGCATCTACTTAGATCGACGTATGGAAGACGAATTCCTCGCCCGCGCTTGGGTAACGGTGTCGCCGGAGTACAATTTCCGCGACATCTTCACCAAGCTTCTGTCCTCCATTGAAACACGAGGTCAGAAAGGGGACGAATCCGTCTCCAATCTCGTCAGCCGCGAGAGCGACGAGCAATTAGCTCAACGCCTCCATCAAACCTTATACGATACTCGTTATCTGCTAGTAATCGATGATATGTGGGTAGAAACTTGTTGGGATCGATTGAAGCAGTATTTCCCTGACAATAAGAACAGGAGTAGGATCATCCTCACCACCAGGCACAACCACATTGCCGATCATGTCAATCGAATCGGATTCCGCCACACCATGAAGCCATTAAACGAAGAAAACAGTTGGATTCTGCTATGTGATCGTGTCTTCGGAACTGGAAATTGCCCCCCACACCTCCACGAAACCGGCCAGAAGATATCGAAGAACTGCCGGGGGCTGCCCCTGTCGCTGACCGTCATCGGCGGGCAGCTCTCGCAGGAGAGGAAGACCGTCGAGTATTGGACGATTATCGAACGCGACATTTACGCCGCAGTCGCTTCGACGGACGAGAAAGAGTCGTATATCGAGATTCTAACGTTGAGCTATAATCACTTGCCGAGTCGGCTTAAAGGCTGTTTTCTTTACATGGGAGGCTTCCCCGAAGATAGCGAGCTTCTTCTATCGAAGCTGACGCGGTTATGGGTCGCCGAAGGGTTTTTAAAAGATTCGAGGGACGAAAGATTCGACGCTTTGAAGAAAGCATTGAACGATTCGAAGGACAAGACGACGTTGGAATTCGTCGCGAAGAGGTTCTTGGAGGAGCTCATCGACAGGAATCTCATTGCGATCCGTAAGTTCGGTCCCGACGGTCGGATTAAGTCATGCGGGATTCACGACGTTCTTCGCGATATCGCCATTAAAGAGTGTCAAAAGGAGAAGTTCTTTCACGGCATAAAAAGGTATTACGAACCGATCCCGAAAGGTGCCGAGACGCAGAGGCGACTTTCGGTGCACAAAAACATTCTCATGTGTATGGAAGAAGTTTACGATGCCGCCATAGCTGTCACTACTGCCCGGAGTTTTCTCTTCACCGGAAACCACCACCACCACCCGTATCCTTACTCATTAGACTTCCATTACCTTAGAGTATTGGACGCTCTTACGGTATTTTTCATCGAATTCCCGGACGAAGTAGCGAGAATGATCCACTTGAGTTATCTTTCGCTTACCTACAATGGGAAGATTCCTTCGTCGATAGGAAAGCTTCGAAATCTTCAAGCCCTGATCGTTCGGCAGCATCCGAAGGTCATATTCTTGGGCGCGTCGATGCTGCCCGACGTAATCTGGAGCATGCCGGAGTTGAGGCATCTGTTCTTTACCGAAACCGAGCTGCCCGATTTTTCCGGAGTAGACTTTCTGTTGAGGGGCAATCCGCTCCTCGAAAACCTTCAATCTCTATCGAACATCAACGCCACTTGCTGTAACTGGGACGTTCTCCGAAGATTTCCCAACTTGAAGAAGTTGGAGACGTGGGTTGCGACACCGGATGATCCTGTCGATTTCCATATCGACGGGCTTAAATTTCTCGAAGTTTTCAAGTTTTCGGTTCTGAATCCTGTCCCGGAGAAGAAGATCGACTTCCGGCCGGCGCTTGCTTTCCCGAACAAGCTGAGGAAGTTGAGTCTGAGCGGGTGCGTGATCCCGTGGGACGACATGTCGATACTTGGACAATTGGAACATCTCGAGGTGCTGAAGCTGCGGGAGTTTGCGTTCCACGGGCATAACGAGGAAATCGAGAGCCGGCTGGACGAAGGAACCGTTGAGGAAGGTAATGTCGCGAAACTAACTTGTATATCTGAATCGATGGAACTATTGATGAATTTTTTTGGATCGTTGTTGTCGACAGTTTCGGTGTGGTTGCCGAAGGAAGAGCAGTTCAGGGTGCTGAAGTACCTGATGCTTGAAGGCCTGGATTTAGATTACTGGATTGCCGACGACACGCATTTCCCGAGCCTCGAAACGCTGATCGTCCGGCATTGCTATGACTTGGTGGAAATCCCTTCGGAAATCGGAAACATAGCGTGCCTGGAGCTCATCGAAATGATCGACTGCAGCCCTTCCTGCGTCTCGTCGGCGCGCGCGATCAAGAAGGAGCAAGCGGACATCAATAAGCTACTTCAGGTACGTATCTATTCTTCGTGGGAATAGTTAAGTTTGGTGAATGTATATATTTCATTTCGATTTTATGTTATGTGTTAGTCTTGTGATGGTTTGTTGAGTTTCTTGCTCTAAAATTTTGATTTAGACGGTGTCGTGAATAGACAAATCGTTAAGTTTGATCTGTACTGAGTAAATTCCGATCAAATCATACGTAGCAGACAAGATCAAGCCGACTTTGAATTTCACATGGTCGTATCTATTTCATTTTGATTTTATTTCATATATTTATAAATAATTGTTGATGCCGTTTTCAACCAACAATAAAAATTAAAATTTGAAATAAATTTGAATTTGACTGCAATAATATTTGGAATCGAAGATTCTCAAATATCATACGAAATGTAAGAAAATAAAAGCAAACTGATACTAAAACGAAAATAAAAGATGATTCTCAAAGCGAATTTTTATGCTGATTGAAGATGCCCCTGCTGGATGCGAATCGCTTGTTATATATTCTCTAATTCGGTTATTGAATCGTGTGCGCAGTCGGTTGTAACGGACTGAAAACTTCATCGTGGTTGCAATCGCTTGAAGAACCGTCTTCGATTACATTTCGTGCTATCAACCGACCAGCCGATCAGACCAGACACTAATCAACCGACGAACCACGCTACTGACCAACCGACCAATCAAATGACTGATCAACCACGCTATTGACCAACCGACCAATCAAGCGACTGATCAACCGACATGTTTCTTCAATGGGCGTCCGAAGCCCACTCTTTTTTTGGGTTTATCTGTAGGCTCAAAGTTAAAATCCAATTATAGGCCCAATAAAAACCCTAAAATATTTTAATATATAACAATAATATTTTTATACAAATTCATTACATAGTAAAAAATATATTTTTTTCAAAAAATTTAATATATATTATTCATTAATTATTTTTATATTACTTACACAATTTCATATAACTTACATTAAAAAAATAATAATAATAATTCTTCAAGCAATTTTACTAAACAAACACACACTAGATACAAATAAGAACAAGAACACTAACATTCACTTATTTACAACTTTTCTCTTTTCGAAAAAGAAGAATCCGAACAACGCGATGACGGCGAAAGCTGAGAAACAAATCGAGGCAATATCTAGGGACATATGGCGCCCGGAAATGGCTTGAATGTAAAACAAATTTGTCGTCTTTTTTTGATCTGTCGTTTGGCCATAGGCAACTTCATCTCTCGTGGAATTATAAGCATAAGCCCTAATGAAATAGGTCGCCCCGGGGACATCCCTTTGTATTGTCCATGTAAATGCGCTGTCTAAAGTGTTGTATGGCTTGGCGACGATCTTGTGTTGGCATGTCTTGTCTTTCGATAAATCATCTGCGGTTTTTCTCCAGGCACGATCTTGTTGGCTAATCGGGGCGTAGCAAAGCTTGACTTTTACTGTATGGTAAGATGAATCTGTCCCCGTCGATAGGCTCGTGTTGAGTGACCATGTTACTGAGATTTTATCGTCTCCGGCTTTTAGAACTGTAAGAAAATTATCGTAATTTTTTTTCTGTTAAGGCAAGTGGAAAAATAAAGAGAGAAAAAATAATAAAAGTAGTGATATTTGTTGTAAATAAGTGTTTAATTATGATAATAGTTAAATATTAATTTATTAAAATTAGTAACAAATAAATTTAGCGGACATACTTTAAAAAAGAAATGATTAAATTTGACAGACGATAAAGTATAATATTTCAATTGGATTTTTTTCAAAAAAATTTTTTGAGTTGATAATCAATGGCTCAATGAATATTTTGGGTTGAAATCTTAAAGATTTCAAATAATAAATAAGTATTGAATACAATTTTTTTTTTTTAAAAAAAAAAAGAAAAATTACGATTTTATTGATGAATGTATTTATATTGCTATTTTAGTTTGTTCATTTTCACTGTATTCGTTTCTTTTTTAGTAATTGTATTTTTTACTTAAATAAAGACTATTGTATATTTTACAATATATTACAAAAAAATATCATTAAAACAATAAGTTTAGTAATTGTATCTTTTAGCTAACAAATTATATCAGCAAGACAAGTTATACTAAATTAATTATGTGTGGTCGACAAGACTAAATGACGTTAAAGGATTTGAATCCATAACCTAACAGTCACATGTTCAACTTCACACAAAATTCGTTACAAAAGATCGATGAATTGAAAAAATATACTCAATTCAAGAGTAAAAAATTTACATCTCACGAAGCGATAAGTACAAATATTAATTTCCATGAGCACGCACTTATAAATCGATACAACAATTACACACAAATACATATATATGTGTAATAAACATACCTTGTCCATGTTTTGGAGAAGCCGAGACGGTGAGAGTGCGTGGGAGAGACGAGAAAGTTGCAGCGTTAGAACAAGTGGCTGCAAGAACACAGCATATTATTACAACAAGAGAATTTTCGACAGCCATTTTTTTCGAGACAACAAAGGTTCGAGTTTTCGGACCGAATTAGGGTTAGAAAGAATGAGTTTTCCATAAATTTATAGAACAAGTAGGGGTGTAATTTCTTGGCATTATTCTCTTTGTTTTCTTGTTTTTCTATGCTGGCTATGCTTTGTTTTCCCCTTGGAAGAACAAGCCAAACAATATCGATCAAGTTTTAGTTTCTTTGTATTAATATAATCAAGGGTCATATATATATATATATATATATATATAGGAATAAAAATAGTTGTATTCGTTTGTGGGTTTTATGACACGTTTTTACTATTTAAATTCTTTTTTTCTTTCGAAAAATCACATCAGACAATTACTTCTTTTTTTATATTATACTAAAAATTAATTTTTACATTCAAAATATCACATAAACTTCTATTTATATCACATCAAACAACTGTTCAAATTCAATTTTTTACTGGTAAAAAATCCAAACTCAAACTCAAAAACTAAAACTCTCAAACAAACACACCCTTAGAGTTAAATGGCCACAATTATGAAGGATGCCTAAAAAAAATTGTTTATCTTTTATATATCGTGTGTTTAATATAAATGCATAAAATGTATACTTTTTCCGTCCCACTTTAAAGGGGATTTATGAGATTTTGTAGTAGATTAAGAAATAATAGTATTTTATTGGTCATTCGAAGTGTATAAAAGATTAGACATTTTTGTCTGTTGACTTTATGTTTAAAGTAATTGTATGTATAATAGATATTTGTAATTAAGTAAAAATTAAAGGTATTTTGGTATTAGTGTATGATTATTTTTTTAAAATAAAAAATGGATACTTTTAAGTATGATGAACAAAAATAATAAAAAAATATTTTGAATTGGAACGAATTTTGCACTATATTTTATATAATAGTATTATCTTGCTATTTTTGTTTTACTATTTTATTTTATTTTTATTTGAAATAGTTTTATAATTGTATTAAGTAAAATAAAGATTAAAAAAAAATGTTAAAAATCAAATATTTTAAAAAATTCGAACCGTTAGGATATTGATTAAGTTAATTAACATCAATTATTATGTGTTTGTAAAAAATTATAGTGTTATTTTAACCATTATCTAATTAGTCATAAGTGTGTGTATTATAATGATTAATTTGATTTAATAAATAGAATGATGATTGAGATATGTAGAAAAGTGAAATGACTCTAAACCATGTTTAAGGGGCAATCAATATTTATTTAGTGAGTGATTTTTTATTTTTATTTTTTCAGATTTATATATTTGGAATTTTCTATGGGAATTCCCTTTCAGCATTTTATATTCTTCCATTTGTCTCTTGTTTTTAATTTTTTTTTTTTTTTTTTTATGTTTGTATCTTTCATTAGTTTTTTTCCTTTTATAAAAGAAATACAACAACTTTTATACTTCCACCGTTCCAAAAGTACAGTCTTATTGTGATAGATACGGGTTTAAGAAATATTGATATTATATTGATAGTGGGTAAAAAGTAAGGATAAATGACTTTTTTGCCCTTGTGAGTAATATTAGTGTAAAAAGTAGTGGCAATTGTGTAATAATAATAAAAAATTAGAGATAGTTTTATAGTGATATGATTATTTATGGAAATAAAACTATTGTTTTGAGACGGACAAAAGTGGTAAACAACACTATTTTATTGGGACAGAGGGAATAATATTTTATTAAAAAATAGAAGATGTTTATGATAATTCAAATAAAAGATGGAAATGAAATTGAATTACAAATAAAATACTCTTCGTCCCATATTTATCTTTATATTTATCTTTTGCGTTATTGTATTAACAATAAAAATATCCTTAAAATGATATTTGTACAAAAAAAAAAATTGTATAAATATAAGAATATTTTCAATATTAAGTATAAAATGTGACCCTTAAAAACGGACAGATTGAGTATATTATAAGAGTGTGTTTACTTTACGAAGATTATAATACTTTTTACGAAGATTATAATACATAGTATTATTTTAATGAATTATATAATCATAGAATAAAATAATACTCATATGTTTCCTTTAATAGATTATTGTGCGAAGATTCTAAATTTTTATTTTTTTGTAAAATACCCTTAATTATATAATAAAAGTAATACTATGTTAACTATTAATAAAGATAGAATAATATTTTTAACATTAATACAAAGTATGTAAGATTACGGTGGATAAAATAATATTATTTACCGGTGGTAATCATACAAAGTAAACACACTTTAAGGATAAAATAGTTTTTATATACAAAACTATTATATTTATAAAATGGACGGATGAAGTAAATATTAAAATTTGTTTGATTCTATTTAATTTAAACTTAATATTTTTATAAAAAAAAAAAAAGAATAGTAGGATTTTATTAAAAATAAAATAAAATAAATAAATATTAATTATTTATATGAAAATTAAAATAAAAGACATATTTATTTTTGTTCGGGCCAGAAACGGCCCAGCAAAACACAAACCAACTGTTACCAAAATAATTTGAGAATACCCGGACCCGGTTTTTGGACGGAGCGGGTCTTGGGTCCGGAAACCGGATGAACCCGATCCAGTCCCTCCCACACTCACTCTCGATTAGGGTTTAGGGTCTCTCGCTTTTTGAAACCAAATTCCGTTCAATCCTAAGGCTAGCGATCGATCTTTTCAGGAATTGCTGGGATTCAAGCTCTGATTCGACATTGTTGTGAATAGTGGTTCTTTTCGTCCATTACTCCGAGGCGTAGAAATGCAGTCTCTGTATGGTAAACTTCGGGTGGTAGCGAGGCAAACGATCGGCAATCTGAAAACTGTGGAATCAATTGCGCCATTCGAATCAAATTTGTCGAGGCACGCGTTGAGTCGGTCTTCGGCGTTCATTTCTGACCATTTTGGGTCTTGTTCCCTGTTCCGGTTGGTATGTTCTGTTTATATTTGTTTGCTGATTGCTTGTTTATCGATATGTGTTTTTGGGGAAGATTCAGTTCGTTTGTGTTGGTTTTAATATGAATATTGGGTTTGAAAATCATTTCTACATTCTGTAATGCACATTATGTAATTCTGGTAATCTGATTGGTTGAATGAATGTTAGAGAAGCTACAAATGAAGATGGAATGATATTTTGGGGACAATTAAAATTGAGAATCGAGCAAAACTAACATAAGAGGCGTAGGGATGTAGAAAGGAGATCAAATCAACCTATTTTGATCTAGGAATCGATCAATTCGACATGCCCATTGTTATGTTTTTCGTGTTGATCCAAGGATCTGATTGTCCGGTTGGTTAAATATCGTTGTTAATGAGAATCATAGTTGGCTATAAACTTGTAATTAACGACAGATCGATTGAATTTATAGCTTTGTTGTTAAAGGTTTTCGACTCGGTAGAGTAATCTTCAATCGGGCATCAATTATTCGAATTTTCGATTTAGTTCATCATCTCGTGTTTGATATTTTGCTATTATTGTACTACATTGTAAACCTTGACTCCGATTTCAAATCGACTTATGTAAAAGTATGACTATCTGATGAGATTTGTACTAATTTGATCTGTTGAAGTTCAACCGAAGAACACTAGGGAGTGTGTAACTTTATAGTTTCATCCAAGTTTGTTAAAATCGATGATTTTCTTCTTCAGAATCAAAATCTTCACACACGAACAGTCGAACCCACTTATTCTGGAAGTTATGGTGTACCTTCAGCATTGTCGTCCCAAGCTACAAGCTCAAGCTTGAATCACTCAGCTTCAATGGTGTTCAAGTTGTTGTCTAGAAATATGACGACGGAAGCAGCTTCGCAAGATGTTTCTCCTTCTCCTGCTGTACCCGAACGCATCAAATTCAAGAGACTCGATAAAACAGCCAGACACATTATGCAGGCAGCAATTTTAGACGAGCTCTTCTCCCTTCGACATTTGTATTATACCGTAATATAACTGATCATACTCAGTACTTGATAAAATGTTGTGTTCTTTTGGCTTTTTTTAATGCAAACTGCAGATTATTGATAAAGAAGCAGTCGAGGATGTGAAAACAAGCCGAGAGATACCGGAAATAAAGCCTGGGTATATCGTCCAATTGAAAGTGGTAAAAGATTATACTTTTTACGGTTGTTTATATATTCTTGTCCTGATGCTTATGGTGTGTTTGTTTGGCGGATTTCTCCATATTTCTACTATTTATAAAAAAAAAATTCCCTTAAAAACATCAAATCAAATATCTATTTTTTTATATTTTATATGATACTAAAAATCAATTTTACATTCAAAACATTACATCAATATCTATTTATATTACATTATACAATTATTTCAGTTCAAAATTTTTACTATTTAAATTGCAACTCAAAATCCAAACTCCCAAACAAACACACCCTTAGTTGAAAATTTGTTATCAGTTTTTGTTTGAAGTAGCGATGACCTATTTTCTGCAGGAAGTACCTGAGAACAGAAGGCGTACATCGATGTTGAAAGGCGTAGTTATAGCCAGGCGTAATGCTGGTTTAAATACTACCTTTAGAATAAGAAGGCTTGTAGCGGGAGTTGGGATCGAAAATGTCTTCCATCTGTGAGTATTTAGTATTGATTTTTGCTGGATCTCAAAACCTATAAATCTTCATTTTTATTTTTTATTTTTTTATATTGCATATCGATAACCTCTATTTTGTGATTTCGGTATTTCCATTTGTTACTTGTTCTTTGTGTGCTAACCTTATCGATCCTCGGTGGGGGTAAGACTACATTTCAAATCCTAAATTGAATTTGTGACATTTCACGTGATCTTCATTAGATATGTTTTGAGAGTATTTTTGAGTTTTGAAGAGTTTTGCAAAAAGTAAATAATTGTCGATGTTTTGTATAAAAAATAAGTGTTTGATCTGCAATTTTCTTAAAAGATATTGTTGATGAATAATTTCAAAAGCTATTAACATGAAAATAGAGCTTTGATGTTTGATCCAGACTCCAAAACAAAAAAAGATGACGATTTTGTATGAATGCTGATGCGCTGTTTTCTCGTAGACTATGAATATAAGATGTTGACTCATCCCGAGTGCATACCATCTGTGACCTTGATTGTGTAGAAAAGCTTTTTTCGAAGAAATTCGCTGGTGTTATGGTTATGGTTGCCTGTGTTTTGTATAGAAAATAAGTTTTTGATGTAATATTTTATAAAAAAAATAAGTTTTTGATTTGATTTTTTTTTTTTTTTTTTGTAAATTCGCTAGTGTCAAAAGTGATTTGACATTATATGAAAATAGAGTTTGATGCCTGATCCAGGATAAGTATTTCGTGTGAATGTCAGATGCTCCATTTTCCCATAGACAATATGACTATAAGATATGAATTCTTCCCGAGTGCATACCATCTATGATCTCGCCTGTATAGAAAAGATTTTTTCTGTGTTTGTTTGTGGGTTTGAGTTTTTGGGAATAGTTGTTTGATTTGATAGAAATAGATGTCATGCTTTGAATGTAAAATAAATTTATAGTATAATATAAAAAAATAATAATAATTGTTTAATTTAATATTTTTAGATGAAAAAAAAAATTTGAATAATAAAAATATGTGGTAAAATCCACGAAAGAACACAATCTTTATTTTTGTCGAAAAAAAATAAAATCTAATGTTACAAGTTATATTCGATGGTTGATGACAGGTATTCGCCAAATATAAAGAAGATCAAAGTGTTGGACAAGAAGAAAGTGAGGAGAGCCAAGCTATACTATTTAAGAGACAAAATGAACGCGCTCAAGAGGCAATAATAAATGCCATCTTGTTTAGCTTGTGGATGCAAAAAAATAAATAAAAAGGTATGTTTACATAATGCTTTGTGGGCTCTATATGTCGAGAAGAAGGATCCGGATTACGTTTAAATTTAATTGCGTATCGCTTAAAGTAGCATTTAGGGGAACCAAAGTTGGTGGAGACATGAGTGGATCGAATAGTTAGCAGCAACAATAGCAATATTGGTTCGATATACATCTTTTTCGAGTATAGAGCTCTTAGAACACTCGTTTGTGCCGAACTTTTAGATTTCTACTACTCGTTGTCTTGCATCGTATGGCTGTTGAAAATTTGTATTGTGACAACACATGGGGTGTCTTTAGGACCCTACCAAATCTTGGCTTTTTTCCTCTAAGTTGTTTTTTGGACTCTTTTGGTAGGGTGTGTTCTTTTGGGGGATTTCTCCATATTTTTACTATTCATCCAATTTTTTCCCTCCAAAAACATCAAATCAAACACTTAATTTTTTTTTTTTTATGTTATATTAAAAATTAATTTTACATTCAAAACATTATATCAACACCTATTTATATCGCATCATACAATTATTCCAATTCAAAAATTTTATTATTCAAAATTCAAATTCCCAAACAAACACACCCTAAATGTACGAGTGTGTTTGTTTGTTGGATTTTTGTCTTTGATTTCATTGTTTCAAGAAAATTTTTCGAGTATATCAAATTAAATAACTATTTCAATTTTTAAAAGTTATTATTCATTGTTAGTAGAAATGTATAAAGTTGTGTTCTTTTGAGGATTTTACTTTTTACTACAAGTTTATTTTATATTTAAAATATCACATTATCGTCTATTTCTATTATATGTCTAATCTAAAGTGGACAATTTAAATGGGATTGAGAGAATATTAAAAATCCAAATCCCAAGACCCAAAACCCAAACATACAAACAAACACATCCCAAGAGATTTTGCATTTTTTTTCCTTTGATTTATGTATAAAGTAATTATATATGTAATAATATATTTATAATTTAAATAAAAATTATTTTGGTATTAATGTATAATTTTTTTTATTAAAATAAAAAATAAATATTTTATAAGTAGAAAATTATGGACAGACAGACAAATAGTAAAGAATGGGTTTTCAGGACCAAGGTTGTCTTCTTTTTTGGTTGAGTTTTAAAAAATTGGTATAAATTTGTTATTAAAATAATATTTGATTGAATATTTTGTGAAATAAAAAATATATTTCTTTTTATTAACCTTTTATATTTGCGAAATTAACACATGTTTTTTTCTTTTTACAAATATATTTCAAACCTACCAACCCAATATGTATTATAAATTCATATGTTTTTTTTTATTAATAGTATTTACTTTTTTTTATTTGGTAATTTTTCATACATTTTACTATTTAATCTCTTAATTTTATTTTAAAAAATATATATATTATATCAAATATTTATTTTTCGGATGAAATATTATATTTAATAATTAATTATTTAAAAAATGTATAAAAAAAACAACAAAAAAAATACATCTCTAATATCGATAAAATAATTATTAAATATGGTATTTTACAAATATATATTGAATATAAATGTACTGGATAAAAATTTCTATTGATGTAAAAATAGAATTAAAAAATCATATAAAGTAAAAAGTAAGAAAATTAGACAATTTTTCACCAAGAACCTTATTGAAATTTGAAAGAAGTATTTACACATCGGTCCCGATTTCTCTTAAAAGGAAAGGGACATTTTTAGAAATATTTTAATTTGTTTATAGTCAATATATTTATTTTCAAATTTAGTAAATATAATTCTCACATATTAATAAAATATTTTTATT
Organism: Andrographis paniculata; assembly: GCF_009805555.1. Lineage (NCBI taxonomy): Eukaryota > Viridiplantae > Streptophyta > Magnoliopsida > Lamiales > Acanthaceae > Andrographis > Andrographis paniculata. Next base: position 639,712 of record NW_026137588.1, read on the forward strand.
TTAAAAGATAAATTACATAATATATTAATGTATTTTATGAAAATGGCATATAATAATAAATTTTATTTATTATATAAAATCTCTTATGTAGGCACAAAATCTGAATATTTTATATTTTGTCCAAAAATAATAATAAAGAATAATTACACTTTTCTAATTTTGTACTCAATGAAAGTAAGTATTGAATTTATATACCTTACAATAAAATAAAAAATAAAAAAAATAAGGTTGACATTTTCTTATTCATTGCTATTGAACAAAAAAGTACTTTATAATAATATAAACAAAATTTATACATCAAATAAAATATATGATTCTATGCAATTTTTATAAAGCACAAGAAAGTTCTTGTGGATTATGGAATTTATCCAATAAACTAGAAATAAGAAGAATTAGAGGGAGACATCGGGTCGGGTATTTTTACTTCGGATAGTTCGGGTCAAGTTCTTAAAAAAGGAGTGAAAACGAAACAGCGAAAAAGCTTAGCTGCCCACATGGAACCCGTTGAGTTGAGTTACAGTCACAGCGACAGCTGATTCGGCTTTCATTTCATTTCATTTCAACCTTCGATCCCATTCCCATTTCCATTCCCAGCAAACCCCAGAAAAGTTCCTTCATCAATCAATGCTATGCAACCCGCAGTTGCAAATTCAACTCCAATTTGATCGATCCATTGATCCATTATTACTCACCTACTACGATCGGATCCCGCGATTTCCGACTGCTCCGCACTTCACGCCAATATTCTATTGCAATTCACTCCTTCAGATTTTCCTGCCGCCGCAAAGTGCTCCGACTTCGCGGCGTAACTGCTTCCAATTACGCCTCCTAGATCTGAATTCGAATGTGCCTTTCCCTCCTCAACTTGCTTCCTTTCTCAATTCGGTAGCAGAAAATGTCGCAGAAGTCGGCGTCGGAACCTGAGCCGGACTCCGACGCCGAACCGGATTTCGTCGAGGTCGATCCCTCCGGTCGCTACGGCCGGGTGCGTATATATACATATATATTCAATCTTTAGTTATCTGTGATTTATGTGTTTACTTTCTGTAAATTGTATGAGGTTTTTCTGCTTTACTCAATTTTCATTATGGTTAGAAATTTATTCGGTTGTTTGGTGTAGTGAAGTTTCGACTTCAGGTTATGTGTGATTGTGATCATTTATGACATTACTGGTTTGTGTGAATTCATGTTTTGCAGTACAAGGAGATATTGGGTAAAGGAGCATACAAGAAAGTGTATCCTTTTTCGATTTTGTTTTTTGTTTGGTTTTATACTTTGATTGCACTTTGAGTTGAATTCTGATTGAAAAAGTGGCTATGGTGAGGCCTTAATTTTGTCGCTGGCAAAATAGATACAGAGCATTTGATGAATGGGAAGGAATTGAGGTGGCTTGGAATCAGGTGAAAGTTACCGATCTTTTGAGGAATTCTGTGGATTTGGAGAGGCTGTATTCGGAAGTGCACTTGCTAAAAACCCTCAAGCACAAGAACATTATCAAGTTGTATCACTCGTGGGTCGATAAGAAGAACGAGCATATCAATTTCATTACAGAGATTTTCACATCCGGGAATCTGAGGCAGTATGTCAAATCCATTGGTGTGCATGTTCTAAAAGCTTAGGTTTTGATTGAAACATGGGCTGAAGTTGGCTGATGTGTTTCCTTAGGTACCGCAAGAAACATAAGCATGTCGACATTAGAGCATTGAAGAAATGGTCTAGACAAATTCTGGAGGGGCTTTCGTATCTCCACGGTCATGATCCGCCTGTTATTCATCGGGATTTGAAGTGCGACAACATTTTTGTTAATGGAAATCAAGGGGAGGTGAAAATTGGCGACTTAGGTCTCGCAGCTATTCTTGAGCAGGCTCGATCAGCTCATAGTGTAATAGGTGAGGCAAGATTTTGTCGTTGCTTTTTATAGAATGGGTTTAGTTTTGTTAGGCGGGAGATGCGATCATTTTTTCTTTTTTAAATGTTGTACGATTCCAGGCACTCCAGAATTCATGGCTCCCGAGCTTTACGAGGAGGAGTACAACGAGCTAGTGGATGTTTATGCATTTGGGATGTGTTTGCTCGAGCTAGTGACCCTTGAGTACCCATATGTCGAATGTTCCAACGCCGCTCAGATATATAAGAAAGTGACAACAGTAAGTTGTTCTTGACCTTGGGATTTCGGTTTTATTCTTGTTAGTATCTTTCCTTGATGAGCTTCGACTAGTGAAAGTGTTGATTGAACCCAAAGAACATGAGAATGTTTGTTAATATACTGTAATGCTTGTTATAATACATAGTTCAGGAAATGGTAATAATAAAATAAGAAGAGGTTGTAAAGAACGCTAGGAATTAAGCTATGTTGGTTGATATTTAACCCTACATTTGATTGCTGTTGTTATAGCCTACACTCATGCCTACGATTAGCTGTGTTAACTAAGTATTGCAATTTAAGAGCTTCGAGAGGTTCAACCATTTGATAACCAGTGTCATTTTTATTTTATTATTTTTATAGATGTTCATTATGACTTGAGACAAATAAGTTTCAATCAATTCTTTCTATTCTGACTTAAGGTTCAAAAACTGACACAAAAATTTCCTTTCTGTCATTGTTGATTGACTATATAATGCAATTAATAATGCATATTTCTATAATTTAAACTTTTAGGTGAGATGATCATTTAAATTTATTTGTGTGTGTATATATATGTTTTATTGTAAAATATAATTTTTTGGATAATATCTACATAGAATCAGAGCGGAACGATCCGTGTTCGTTGCACCGCTCTCCTTAGAAAAAAGAATAATAACAATAATTGTTCCTGTGCAAGATTCGTATGTGACGTAAATTCACTTTGCACGTGAGGGGCTTGTTGGATTATATAATATAATTAATGATGCTATTCCTAATAACTTAACTTTTTATGTAAAATGGTCATTTGACAGTCATCCTCGACCAAACCATTGCTCGTAACCCACAAATCTATTTCCCAATTCACTCATGTTCTTTGTTCTTTTTTCTTATCATATAATAAAGATCTTTATTCTTGCTACCAAGAACCGACGTATTTAGGTACCAATATTAATGATTCTGTTAGAAAACAATGAGATTTTGTAATGCGATAGCTCCATTAAGTTAATTTGTTAAGATTGAGTTATCTCTTTGCTCGGCATCTCCTTATCGTTTATATACTCCTCTGATGGATCAGCTATTGCTATTTGTCTTCAACATTTACATAGAAAATTCCTGAAGTAGTTGTGAATCTTTTGGGGTTCATTATGAATGCTCTCAATGTTCTTTAAACGACAAAAATCGACTCGCTGTCTTTATTTTATTAGGCTGTTTTTATAAATGCAATTTTCTCATTTGAACGGATGTCTTGACTCAGAAACAGAACAATGCATGCTGATTATCTTTCGAAATCAGCCAAATTTCTCTTTATATTAACCTTTTTATGCTCATTGAAGGGAGTCAAGCCTGCCTCATTAGGAAAAGTGAAAGATCCGGGAGTCCGAAAATTCATAGAGAAATGCATTGCAGAAGTCTCGGAACGTTTATCCGCCAAAGAACTGCTGATGGATCCGTTTCTTCAACCAGACAACGAGTTTGGGAATATGCATTGTTCTCCACCACCACCTCAGTCGACAGCAGGTTCAGTTTTGACAATGTTATCTTTTATTTCTGCATTTTAATCACTCTTTTTCCCTGATTTCGAACACCGTGTATGCAGATGATAACAACAACCAAAAAGCTACAGAAGAGACTCTGCTTGAGGATGGTCGAGATTTCATCGTGGAGGGACAGAGACAAGACCACGACACAATTTTTTTGCGTCTTCGGATAGCTGATTCGACAGGTTTTTTTACCTTTCTTTTAGTTTCCTGTAGTAAATCGAATCTCGGAAATATGGCAACTATATAATAGATTTTTTGCCATTGATGGAACTCACTTATGCCGAGTGAGCAAATCTTGTTAATTTTAAGGCTTAAAATCTTGTTTTAGTAGGACTACAAAATAAAGCGAGTTCGTTATAATTTTTTTTTTTTAATTTTGATCACTCAAGTATCTAATTTTATTAGTGGTGTTAACTAACACAGGTTATATTCGGAACATTCACTTTCCTTTCGATATCTCGGTGGACACTTCAACTAACGTTGCCGGGGAAATGGTCGAAGCACTGGACTTGACTATCAACGATGTTTCTGTCATCGCCGCAATGATCGATTCTGAAATTCAGTCGATCATCCCCGACTGGGAGCCAAGACAAGTTGCAGCCAACACCACTTCTTCGGAAAAAGAAATTCTTGAAAGCAGCAGCGAGGCGTGGGATGACGAAGCGTCCAACACAGCCACCGACCCGAGTAAATCCGACGCCAGCACTCTCGAAAGGATGCCGCCGGGATGGGAAATGTGGTCCGAATCTTACAAATCGAACGGAGAAATCCCGCCGTTACTCCGCAATTTGGCGACTTCCAGAGACAACCTGTCGAAACATGTCAGCGAGCTCGATTCTAACGACAATGGCGACAGAAAACCGGTGATCGATTCATCTGACGATGGTACATCCAGCGTTTGGGAGGAAAGTATGACCCCAAATAAAGTCGATTCAGACAACATCGAAAACGTCTTCGAACAGCTCGAACATGTCCTGGACAGGCAGCAGCAGGAGCTGAAAGAACTTCAGGCGAAGCACGAAATCGCCATCATGGACATCTTAAAGAAACTTCCGAAGGAGATTTGCCAGAGCGTGCTCCGCAGCTGTAGGAAGAAGAGATCTGATCGTATCCTCGACATCAAGAAACACCCGCGCCGAACCCTTCGACCCGTCTTCGTCGATGATGTAAGTCCCGCAATCACTTCCCGAACTCCGTCACTGCACAAGCATGGCACGTCTATTTACCGTCTCTAGCCTTTTAATTACGATTTCGATGTCCTCGTCCTGAAGGTTTCAAGTTATTCTAGAATTATGAAAATGTTCGGCAATATCGTCAGGAGAGGGAAGAGACTCGGCGCCATCATCGACAAATGCGTCCGCCGACGATCTCCGTCGCGCTCGTGCTTTAACAGCATCAAATTCTGACCTTTGCGAAAGGCGTTGCGGCAAAGCTGTAGCTTTTATAGGTGTGTTAGCATTATACCGTTCGATCCCAAGCAGAGGCACGACGATGGACCCGACTCGACGGGATTTCGAAAATCGGTAAGAAAGAATCGTATGTTTGTTTTGTGTTTTAGATTATAAGTGTACAGATTGATCTGTTGATGGGTGTTTGTAGAGTTAGTTTTGTTGGTTGGTTTTAGTTTTGTTTTATGTTAGTTGAATGAAATATTTGAACACCTTTTTGTGTGATTGCTCTTGGTGTGAGTGATTATTTGGTTTTTTTTTTAAAAAAAAATAGATAGTGTAATCTTTCGGACCATTTCTTACCGGAACGATTATTTTTAGCACTTAATAGAATTATCATTTCGTGCTTGGATTGTAACTTAGGCAAAATGAAAGTAATTGCAAAATGGTCCTTAATTTAGATGTCCAAATTTGAAGAGTGGCCTAAATTAGCAAACGTGGCGGAAACAAACACACACCCAAATTAGCAATCCGGATCATCCATATTCAAAACGGATCATAATCCTGGCCACACACGTGTCATCTTCTGATGCCGGTAGATCAGAAATCCCATGCCTCCCCTAATCTCCCATTTCTACTTAGAATGAGAGGTCCTCTTTGCAGATAGATAAAACCCCAATTCCCTTCCACTCTCCACTTTCTCGCTCATCCTCTCTCCCTCTCTCTCTCTCTACAATATCCTCCGCCATGGCCACAATCTCCGCCGCCGCCGCCGCTACTGTTTCGAAGCTTGCATTTGTCTCATCGGCGCCTCCGGTGGGAAACCCTAAACCGTTGAAGCCTGCTAAAGTTGTTTTCTCTTCGTCCTTCGCTCCGTCCTCCACCGCTCTCTTCTTCCGCTCCTCCACCGCCGCCGCCCCCCGCTGCCGCCGCGGATTTTCCGTCCGCGCCGCCCGGGGGAAGTTCGAGCGGAAGAAGCCGCACGTGAACATCGGTACAATCGGCCACGTCGACCACGGCAAGACCACGCTCACGGCCGCCCTGACCATGGCGCTGGCCTCGCTTGGAAACTCTGCGCCTAAGAAATACGACGAAATTGACGCGGCGCCGGAGGAGAGGGCTCGGGGTATCACGATTAACACCGCTACCGTGGAGTACGAGACCGAGAATCGCCACTACGCTCACGTGGATTGCCCTGGCCACGCGGATTACGTAAAGAACATGATTACCGGCGCCGCTCAAATGGACGGAGCTATTCTGGTGGTTTCCGGCGCCGACGGTCCGATGCCGCAGACGAAGGAGCACATTCTGCTGGCGAAACAGGTCGGAGTTCCGAACATGGTGGTTTTCCTGAACAAGCAGGATCAGGTCGATGATGAGGAGCTTCTCCAATTGGTGGAATTGGAGGTACGGGAGCTGCTTTCATCTTATGAATTTCCCGGTGATGATATTCCGATTGTTTCCGGTTCTGCTTTGCTAGCTCTAGAAGCTTTAATGGCGAATCCCGGCCTTAAAAGAGGGGAAAATGAGTGGGTAGATAAAATCTATCAGTTAATGGATGAGGTAGATAATTACATTCCAGTTCCTCAGAGACAGACTGATTTGCCGTTCTTGATGGCTATAGAGGATGTGTTTTCGATTACCGGTAGAGGGACAGTGGCAACGGGGAGGGTGGAGAGGGGTACAATTAGGATAGGTGAGACTGTGGATATTGTGGGGTTGAGGGAGACTAGGGCAACAACAGTGACAGGTGTGGAGATGTTTCAGAAGACATTGGATGAGGCAATGGCCGGCGATAATGTGGGATTGTTGTTGAGAGGCGTTCAGAAAATCGATATCCAGAGAGGGATGGTGTTGGCGAAGCCAGGGACGATTACGCCCCACAGGAAGTTTACGGCGATTGTTTACGTGTTGAAGAAGGAGGAGGGTGGGAGGCACTCGCCATTCTTTTCGGGTTACAGGCCTCAGTTTTACATGAGGACTACTGATGTGACGGGGAAGGTGAACAATATCATGAATGACAAGGATGAGGAGTCGAAGATGGTGATGCCCGGTGATCGAGTGAAGATGGAGGTTGAGCTAATTAATCCGATTGCTTGTGAGCAGGGAATGAGATTTGCGATCAGGGAGGGCGGTAAAACTGTCGGTGCTGGGGTCATTCAATCGATTATTGAGTAGGATGTTGAGGTTTTAATTTCCGCGTTTGAGTAAAAGGTTGTTGGGGACGAGAGAGCATTGCCCGATGTTGTGAAGTTGGGTTTGTTTCTCTATGCCGCAAGATCTTGTGTTAATTGTCTTATATGATGGGAATGTTTTGAATTTGAATTTTGTGTTGCATTATTTGACTAGTAGTTTAGATTCAAGAACACTTTTGTGATTATTCCAAAGTTTTCATAATACTGCTGCTTTTTTTGTTTCGCTTACCTGTGATGTTCTTTTAGTAACTTATAGCCGCACAATTGATGAAATTGATGAAATGGAACCTATTCCTCTGCATTGGCTATCTGAAGTAAGGTAAGTTTTTGATCTTCTTGAGAATTGATTTTTGATGATTGTTTCTTAGCTTTGAAACTTGAATTTGATCTTCTTATTATGTTTTAGTAATGAACTTCTGATGAGCTTTAGCTTATGATTTTATATTTTTTCTTTGAAGGCTGATGTTTGGTTTGAGCACAGGTATTGAATAGGAATGTCTATTTGATTGAGAACATTTCTGTATCCAAAACACTCAGCATTCGAGAGGTTTGGGGAATACAAAATTCGTGGAAATCATTTCCAAATTTTGATTTTCTTATTTTACAGCTTTGTGGATTCAAGTCATCCAAGTGGTGATGTTCTTGTAATCCATCGACTATTTTCTCCATTGCTTCATTAATTTATTACACAATCTGTGATCGTCAATGCAGATTTCATCAAAAGATTACGACCATCTGACTGGGTAGTGAGGCTATGAATAAATACATCATTAGGATCGTATTTGATGACCTCGAATAAAAATCTTTCCAGTTGATTTTTTCTACATTTTACATCATGCATTCATAATTACAGTGAATATTGCAATACATACTCATTGAATAGTTTTATGGATATCTTAGTCGCAGCTTTTAGATCTTCAGACATTCCCTCAATCTTTAGAAATAAGTTTGAGATGTCTAACATTTAATTTACTTTATAAATATGGATCATCTTGAAGCATCAACAGTTTAAAAAAATAGTCAAGATTAGAAGCTCCTGGAGGAATACGGCATGCTTCCTTCTCTCCTCATTGGCTGGTTCCTCAATTTGGCAAGTTTTGTAGCTGCAGGAAGAAACTATGGCATCATCCCTTCTCCTAGGTAAATTTCACCTTACTTGTTACCTTATGTTATTTGTACTTAAAATTAACTTAATTTGCTAGAGTGCTCGCATTTTGATTGAAAGTGTGTTAACTTGTGATGTTTTTGTGGTTTGGATTGTTTTTTATTTGAATCTTTTTCCGGCGGACAAGAATGTTTGGATACGATGTTTTGTATAGACTTCATTATTAGGAAATGATGTTTTTAGGTTAGAAAAAGTTTTTTACTGTAGATCGAATAATATGAATAGTGTGTTGTAAAAAAGTTGTTCTTGCTTCCTATATTTATACCCCTTAGATTTCTTACTTTAGATAAATTTTGATTTAGCGTTGGATAAATCTTCCAAGTTTTGATTTGGGTTGAAAAATTTTGGTTTGGGTTTGATATTAAAAAATATTGATGGGACGTGTTTTCTGAGAAGAATTTTATTTATTTATTTTTTTTTTATGAAAAACGCAGAGTTCAAATAGTAAAATCTGTACATTTCAATTTCCTTGCATATGCTTATATAAATTATACGGATTTGGATATATGCTTTTTGACCATTTCGATTGTGTGACAGAAAATGAACAGTCTTTTTTAAATATATAGATATATTTGTCTTCGACATAATGTCTCAAAACAATTGAACTATATGACTAGCTACAATAAGATTGATTTGAAGAACGATAATCCTCGAATAATTGTTGAAATTTTTACTAAGAAATATTGATTTTGTGAAAGTTTATAGGTATTTCAAAATGTTCTTTAAGAAGAAGCCTAACCTTTCGGCACTATGCGTTGCAGCAACAGCGTCGTCGTGGTGACATTCTTGAGAGGCTGTATGAGGTGTGATGCAGATAAATGGCGCAAGGATGGGATTGGGTGTCGATGGTTTATTACCACCTCTGCACAGACCAGTCATCGAATTTCCCCAGTCTATAAACGAGGTTAGTACTTTCGAGTCCTCGATCTTTTTCGACTTTTCACACCTCTTCCTCACGCACAGCAATGGAAGTTTAATTTCCATTTAGCTTACCATAAAAAGGCCTCAGTTCATCTTCTATTTATGCCTAAGCTTCATCTCTTTAGTTCTTCATTTATAGATGAGGATAAATTAGGTCTTCTACACTTAGAAAAGTCATAATTTTATATAAATATAAATATAAATAAAAATATGAATATGAATAAATAAATATTTAACATATAAATCAATTTATGCATAATGTTTAGCAGCACATCCACCTCAGCACCTATAGTTGGCAAATAAATATGATGAGCAAAATAAGTAGTGTTGATATTATACTTGGTGAAGTACATTCTTTTAAGCAAAATATTAGCATAATATAATACATAACTTAAAACATATGACAGTATTCAACATAATTTATTTTGCAAGATGGTACTTTCTCCGTCGGCCTCTAAGGGTTATATTTGTATAATTTTAAAAATATTTTTGTATTTGTATAATTTTAAAAATATTTTTGTATTTGTATAATCTACAAATGTTCTTCTATTAGTATTATAGGACACTATTAGAAATATTTTTGTAATTTTTTACTAATTTGTATTATGTTTTGATATAATAATTAATATTCAAATATTAATATAAAAAAATAAATGAGACCACCGGAGGGTTACGGAGGTAGTATTATAATTTATAGTATTATTTTAATACTCCCTCCATCAATTTTTATTGTCCTTGAAAGTATATTTGTACGATTTTTTAAGTAATTGTGTTTTGGTATGAATCGACAAACTTATTATTAAAGTAAAGATTAAAAATGATAAATGAATGAAGGGTAAAAAAAGTAAAATTTGTGTAAAAATTAAAATAGAAAGATAGTGGTTGAACATTCCAAATAGAAAAACAGGACATTAGTTTGTGGATGGAGATAGTAGATTATATAATTATGATACATTAATACATCATGTTTATTTATTTGATTAAATATAGGATAAATATTAATTTTTAGTACAACTATTACTTTAGATAAATTAATCCAATTCATTTAGGTAGATTTAATTACTCTATTATTATTATTATAAAAGGTAGATTTAATTAAATTTGAATTTTAAAAGTGAATAAAAGGGACATAAAAACGTAACAATTATAATACTAAGTTAATGTATTTAAAAGTTGCAGCAAATAGGAGAGAAAAGGGTGTTGAAAAGATTATTTGTATTATGAAAGTTGCGTGTGTGTAAAAAGACTGATGATAGAAGGTGAAATAATGACACAGGACGTACGTGGAATCGAGTTTAGTATTTTGTTGTCATTAAATAAATCTATTAAGTTAGCTAATTGTTTTATATTTTCTCTATTCTGCATAATTATGTTTTTTTATTTTTTTTTTATTGTCCTGTTAAATTATACTTTCTCAATCCCACATAAATTGTCCACAATTTTTATCTCTCTTTCACATAATTTGTCTTTTAATTTTTTATAAATATAATTATATTTTAATCATATTTCAAATTTTATAATTTATAATTTTTTTAATTTTAATTATATAATTTAGTTATTTTAATTTTAATTTATAATTATTTTTATTATATCATAATTATGGTTACTAATACACTTTTTAATTATTTACTAATTAAGTAGTATCTAAATTTTCGTATTTACAGTAACATGGACAATTTATCTGGTATCGAGGGAGTATATAATCTATTTGGTTTGAAGAAACTTTTTTGTTTTGCCCCTTAAATTTTTAGACTCCCTCTTCAGTCCACTTTAAAGGTTTACATCTACTTTTTATGTGTTGATATTTGAATATTATTTATTATATCAAAATATAATACAAATTAAATAAAAAAAAATAAAAATACTTTTATTATTAGTGTCTTATAATACAAATATAATATTATTTATATAAAAATTTATACATATATTTTAATGTCAAGTACAACGACGCAAAAGATAAATGTAAACTTTCAAATAGACGGAGAAAAGTATAATCTATCATAAATTAAAAATTTAAAATATCAACTAATTTTAAGTTGTAACAAAGACATCATAGCTGCATTCTATTCTATTATCGGACAAAAAAAAAATCAACATTTGATTCAAAATATCATTATTTATGTTATCATAAGATTAATATGTCTCACATAAAATTATTTCTAATTAAAATGCTAAGCAACACCCATTTGTCTGTTTATTTTGAGTTTGAGTTTTAATTTAAAATATGATATTTTAAAAAAATAAATATATATTTCATATATAAGAATTATCAGAACTATACAGTAAAATAATTAAAAACTTCAATTAAATAGAGCAAATAGGTCAAGGGTGTGTTCTTTTTTCTCCAAAAGTACATACTTGCTTCTTTTTTAAAAAATAAAAAATTAATATATTATATATATTTATTATTTTATTTCCCTCCGTCCCACTACAATAGTCATGTTTATCATTTTTGTCCGTCTTAAAACAATAGTCTCATTTCCATAAATAACTATATCACTATAAAATTATGTTTATTCTTTTATTATTATTACACAATTGTCGTTATCTTTCACACTAATACATTCACAAGGACAAAAAAGTTTTTTACCCGTACTTTTTATTCACTACCGATATAATATCAATATTTTTTAAATCTTATGGCAAACACAACTCAAACTATAGTTTTGGGACGGAGGGAGTATTATTTATACAATTTTCTATATTCTTCACAAAACAAATACACCCTAGTGTTTATATGTATACAAGTATTTGTGGACATAAAGATACATTAAATTTTTAGTTAGTTAAAAGCCTATTTATGTACACTAATAACAAAAATAGGTACTAATTAACATATATTTTATAAAATATTAGTACATGATGTTACTTCTATTTTATGTGCATTGTAGATTTATATATGGGGTGTGTTTGTTTCTTTTTCCTCTTCGAAATATCATATTAAATATTTATTTTATTCTATTTATATTATACTAAAAATTGATTTTACATTTAAAACATCAATCATTTGTATTGTATCATATAACTATTCAAATTCAAAATTTTTATTATTTAAAATTCAATCCAAAATCTACACCTATCTGATACTCTCTCCGTCTCAAAACTATAGTTTGGATTGTATTGGACATGAGATTTAAAGAATATTGATATTATATTAGTAATTGATAAAAAGAGTACGAGTAAAAGACTTTTTTACCCTTATGAGTGTATTAATGTAAAAAATAGTGACAATTGTGTAATAATAATAAAAAGGTAATGGTAGTTTTATAGTAATATTGTTATTTATGAAAATGAGACTATTATTTTGAGACGGACAAAAATAATAAACAAAATTATTGTATTAGGGCGGAGGGAATATATTACTGTGTCAGTAGGTGAAGAATATGGAGTTAGAAATGTGATGTTCACATAAATGTTAACAACCAAAACTATTTGTGGTAGTTTGTAATTTTCTTAAATATCAAATTAAAATATTATTTAAATAAATATTTAAAACCAATTTGAATGTATAATCAAACAATACAAATAATTGATAAATCCAATAGAATCGGGTGGTTATATACGGTCGGATCCGGGCAAATGGGTTGGGTCATTTCGATTCAAATCAAAACCCGTCTAAAGCCCTTCCCAAAACCCTCCGTAACTTCCTCTGCCGCAAAATTCCTTCTCCAGAGCAGCCATGAATGGAGCTAAGAGAATCCTCAGCCGTTGCCGGTTCGCGAATCCTCTAAGGTCGCCGCAGATCTCCAAATATCGCTCTACACCAAAGCAGGTAACTCACTGTTATCATTTCTACACTTTTTCTCCATCGAGAATCCCTACTTTAATCGATTCGAACGCCGCCCTACCTGGACGCCGGAATCATTTCTTCTCGTCGTCGCCGGAATCGCTTGTCGATATTTTCTCATCCGATGATTGGTCGAGTAAGCTGGACGAACACCTCGAATCTTCAAAATTAGGGCTGAATCACGAAACCGTGATTTACGTATTGAAGAAACTGTCGAACGATCCGCGAAAGGCTTCGGAATTCTTCGGATGGGCGGTAGATAAGAACGGATTCGAGCCTAGCTCCTCGATTTATAGCTTGATGCTTAGGATATACGCCAGGAAGGATTTCATGAAGGAATTTTGGGTGACGATTAAGGAAATGAAGGAGAAAGGGTTTTACATCGATGAGGAGACATTTAAGTCGATCTTCGCCATTTTCAGAGGCTTGAAAATGGAGGCTGATGCAACTGCTCTGAAGCATTTCTTCCAAAGGTTGATTGCAGAAAATGCTATGGAGGATTGCGTTAAGCAAGTCGTCGAAACGATTCGATTCTCCGAATGGGGAGTAGATGTCGAAAACAAATTGGAGGCGATGCATTTTGTCGTTTCGGATAATTTTGTTCTTAGAGTGTTGAAGGAGCTTCGATCGAAAGGATGTTCTTCGAAGGCATACAGTTTCTTCAAGTGGATTGAAAATCGTTTAGGCTATAAACACGATAGCGTTACGTATAACGGTGTATTGAGAGTGCTTTGTTGGGAGGATTCGATCGATCGATTTTGGGTCGTTTTGGACGAGATGACGAACGCCGGATTTGAAATCGATTTCGATACGTACGTAAAGGTTTCGCGGCAGCTTCAGAAGAACAAAATGCTGCATGAATCGGTGAGGCTATACGAGCACATGATGAACGGATCGTATAAACCATCGTTAAAGGAATGCAACGTACTATTACGTACACTCGCAACGCACTCGAATCCGGATCTCGATTTGGTTTACAGAGTTGTGAATAAGTTTGAGGAATCGGGAAATTCATTATCGAAGCATATCTACGACGGGATTCATCGATCGCTGACGAGCCTCGGGAAGTTCGCCGAGGCGGAGATAATCGTCGCGACGATGAGGAATGCGGGATTCGAACCCGACAACATTACCTATAGCCAATCGGTGTTCGGGCTTTGCAAGGCGAAGCGTTTCGCCGACGCCCGCAAAATCGTCGACTCGATGACGGGATGTGATCCCGACATCAAGACGTGGACGATTTTAATCAAAGGGCATTGCGACGGCGGCGAGATCGACGGCGCGGTGCTCTGTTTCGGGAGGATGATAGAGGCGGGGTGCGATCCCGACGCGGACGTTCTCGACGTTCTCGTAAACGGGTTTTTGAGTCGAGGGAGGACGTCGGGGGCACGGGAATTGATCGTCGAGCTGGCGGGGGGGCTCCGGGTGGCGCCGTGGCAGTCGACATTCAAGAAGGTGATCGGAAAATTGCTGGCGGAGAGGAAATTGGAGGAGGCGACGGAGGTGCTGCGGGTGATGAAGAAGCAGAAGTATCCGGCGTATACGGAGCCGTTTGTGGAGTATGTTTGTAAGTATGGGACGGTGGCGGAGGCCAGGGAGGTGCTGGCGGCGATGGGCGGCGGGAGTAAGTTTCCGGCGGTGGCGGCGTACCGGAATGTGTTGGGGGGGTTGGTTAAGGAGGGGAGGCTGTCGGAGGCTAATGATTTGTTGTTTAAATGCCCACACCATATTCGTAAGCATCCTTCTGTCATTGAGATTTTTGGCTCTGCTGCTAAATTAAATAGAACTTAGGGATTTTTGTTTAATCCCTTTAGGTGTTAAAATTTTTGGAGTATTTCTTTTTAAGTGAAGAAATGGTTTTCAATATATATATATATATATAATATTTGTAATCTATTTTTGTTTTTTTACAAAAATAAATAAATTAGATAAATATTTTTTTATAATTATAAAGTAAGATTAAAATAATTATTTGATTTAATTAAAATTACAAAATTATAAATTAAAAAATTTAAAATAGGATTAAAATTTAAATTTTTTCAAAACAATAAAAATAATATGAAATGTAGAACAAATAGAAATAATAATATAAACACGATATGTGAGACGAAAATAGTATTAAAATGTAATTATTTTTTATTTCGTCTATCCAGTTCAAATATATATATTCTTTTTGTCCCGCAAGAAGGTTGCAATTTAGTTTTTGCGTATTCAACTTACTTGACAAATATCATTATATTATATTTGTATTATAAGAGATTAATAAACGAACTTTTGCCTTTTTTCTCTTGATTTTTACTACGTATTGATATGAAAAAAAAATATTCTCTTTTATAATTATCGATATAATTTTTTATAAAAATACATCAAACTAAATGCTACTTCATCAGCTTTCTTGTTTTTGAATAGAATTACACTTTAATCTAATTTAAATTTTTTTATATTAGTAATCTAAAATTATTTTTATAATACTGGACGAAAGGAGTACTGAATAAACACATTCCTATTTTTATCTTATACTTTCTTATTGTTAGTTAATATATATTGAGAAAATGTTAGTATTTTCATCTTTAATGTAAGACAAATTTAGTGTTTGTTTACATAGAGGTGGTTATTTGAAAAAAAGTAAAATGTTAATATTTCCTTTCATTATTTTTTTATTTTGATCAATTTCATAACAAGATATTCAAATTTTTTTTTAATAAATGTACTATTTACCTAATATTACAAATACCCTTACAATTTTTAATATATTACACAAATACTATTACATTTATATCAAGCAATACTAATAAGGTCATTTTAGTCATTTATATTTTATTCCTATTATATCTCAATAAAATACTAATATTTTCAAAACTCCGTACAAAATACAAATTGATACATAGTTATAAAATAGATGAAGTATTTGATTTGATATTTTACGAGAGAAAATTTATATTTGTTGTGATATTTTTTGAAAAATAAATAATGTCAAATAAGCAAAAATATGTTGCATAAACAAAACTTTAATGACATGAATAATATGTAATCTTTGTTATTTTTTATTGAAATAGTGCATACTGATGTTACATGAAAGGCAACCACATTACACACACCCACTTTTTTCTCTTCTAAAAATGTTAGATTAAAAATATAGATTATGACTTTTTAATTAACGGGACGTTTGGCAATTACTTAAAAAATTACCAAAAAAAAAAAACAAGAAAAAAAAAGAAGCTGATTCTCAAATATCTTAGAAGTTTTTGTTATTAATTATAATATTCTAAAAGTATTCGAATTTATTAAATAATACTTCATCTATCCCACAAATATATATATATGATGGAATATTTAGTTTTCGCCACAAAATTTAGATATATAGTACTCAAGTAAAATAAATTAAGAATAAAATGATGTCGGAAAAAATATATATTTGTCTTTTTTATTTAAGCATTTGATAAAATAAAATATAATTAATTATTTTTTATTTAAAAAATATTACACAACATCCGAAACAAACCAAAATAAAACTATTATGTGGAGTACGAAGCCCTCCTTTTGCCAAATTTAATCTACTTTCTTTGGAAAAATACAAAGAAAGTAAACTAAATTTTCAGGACAAAGAGTATTTATTTATTTATTTTTATTATTATTTATGTGTATTTTACATTGTGTAAGCACTATAATGGAAATATTGATTCAAACACTCAACCCTACAAGAAAACACCAAAAAAAAAAAAAAAGAAAAAGGACAAAATACTAGTATATCCTAAGAAGCTGAAGGATTTTAGTTTAGTTACATAACATCTACCTTGTGATCAAATTAAGCCATTCAACTAAAAGCCTATATATATATATATATAGCTCCAAAATGTTGTAACATTTTTTTTATGCCAAATTTCTTTCAACTAATACAGCTACTAATCGAAATCGAAATCGAAATCGAAACCGAAACCGAAAAATGCGCAACAGCGTACCTTCACAGAGACTGCTGCAGGCAGTTTCAGTTCATTCAGGTATCTCCGAGCATTCTCTTTGAGCTGTTTCGATCATTTTCTCCAAGAATTTCCCCGGTTTGCAACCCGAAGGATTCGCCAGAGCTGCATACGTTAAGAATGGAAGTTTCCGGAGCGCTCGTCCGCTCCATCCCTGAAGATGTAGAACAGCAACTCATATATACTCACGCCTCGTTAATGAATTAATGTCTCATCATTTTCAACTAAGAGTTTTACGCGCAAATAAAAATCCACGACTTGTTTTTATGATATCATCGAAGTTTTTACCTCGCATGCTTCTGCAGCTATAAGCAAATCTCTGCAGAGGTGTGAAGGAGCTGCAGCCGTATTCGTGTGCTCTTTCAAACTGGTAAAACTTGGAAGAATGAAATGTTCGTCGACCTGAATGAAGCTAGTGTTAGCTCTATAGATATAACCGTAAATTTTATCACGATAATGAGAATCAATGATAAAATTGAATCCCCATTTAAGCGATCCAAACTAGTTCAAAAGCTCGATTCATTAATCATACTGACAAATATAGTTTGGCGTAAAATGAGCATTTAGAAAAATTATCGAGTTGAGTAAGCTCAGATCGATAGATTTGATAGAGCTTGACGAGGAAATAAATATGTATTTTAAATATGAGTTTGGCGCGAAAGTCTACGATGGCGCATTTAATGCAAGGATGCAAATCAATGATAAAACTAAACCTATCTTAAGAGATACAAACTAGTTCAAAAGCTCGGTTCATTAATAATCATAATAACAAATATAGTTTTTGACGTAAAATGAGTATTTAGAAAAAATTATCGAGTTGAGTAAGCTCAGATCAATAGATTTGATAGAGCTTGAAGAGGAAATAAATATGTATTTTAAATATATGAGTTAAGCGTGTTTACTTAATTAAATAAGCTCAAGTTGAAGCTTAGCTCTCAATAAAAGCTTGAGCTGAGTTCGAAATGAGATGCTCGATTCAATTTGATTATAGGTCTAGTGAAGTAAATACGAGGTTTAAAAACAAATACTTGAGACTCCGAACATGATAGTACGCCAGCTCTCATAAGCTCTTGCAGACAAGATCCAAGGATTTCATAGCGCGCTCGAAGAGTTGGAGGACCAACATATGCCTTAATATCAGCTCGATCGACAAATGCTATATCTGTAACCAAGGAATTAAAAGTAGTTATGGCAATCAATCAACTTAACAATGTTGGTCATCACAAATATATATATATCGATCGTGTTTACCTATTGCTGTTGTTATATTTGACGTAGTTAGAATTATTACATTAGGCGAGAACTTCAACTTGTCCATCTGAGTCAGGAGAGCATTTACAACCTGCACAAATATATATATATATATATTCATCACCACAAGGAAGGAGAGGGTGGGGTGAAATTAATGAATTCATGTTTTCTTAAGAACAAGATAGAACCCTTATTGAATCCGAAGGTTCGGAGCCTGATAAAGCAGCCTTCCTGGCAGCGGCGAGGCTTTCGACTTCATCTGCAGGATTTCATCAACAAAGCATCAGCAACCAACTCATTCAAACCAACACACATTGACCATACTCATTGTAAAACATCCTCACCGATCAAGACAAATACCAGATTGTTTTCTTCCTCTACCATTTCTTGAATTTTGGCGAACAGCTTCGCAACCTAATAACTGATGCTTTAGTACTAGTAGAGATACAAGTGATGAGAATGCTCTGTGAACATTTGAATTAGTAGTAACATTTATAAACTCCAATCCCGGCAAAAATATGTAACATTGATCTATAAAATGATGGAGGAGATGGGAGTTACCAGCTTGCCACTTTCGGAAAACCATTTACTGAACAAGGAATGTGCATTAACTTCGATCAACTGGCACTGCGGGTATCTGGACAAAGAGGCGTTTTATCAAAACAGGAAAACGGTCAGGCAAATGAAGGATAATGTAAATGATGAAATTCAGAATAAATGGTTTTTCGATAACCTTGAGCTGAAGCGTATGGAGAGTTTTTGTGCCAATGCTTTGCAAAGAGACGTCTTCCCTGTACCTGGAGGTCCATGAAGCAGAATGATGCTGCATGATCGTTCATAAAAGGAAAATTAAATTATTGGGATATATTCGGAAGCCGGGAACCATGGAATATGTGAGTTACATTTCATGAACAAATAAAATAATAAAGCATCAACCATAAACATTTAACAGTAGAAATCCCTTGACATTCATACCATCCCAACCGACCCTTTAATTCTACTTTTTAATTCTTCCTTTGAAAGTTTAAGCAATACATTTTCGACAAAGCAAAGTACATATTTCAAGTGACAACCGCCACCCCCCATATGAATATGAAGAAACATCCAAGTTAAGGGGTCCTTTATTTTCATGATATGGAGTTCCAATCGACCCATCATTGGCATAAAGAGCATCGGCATAATGTACAAGAATGAACCAATATGGCTTCCTTCCACTGGCATATCAGTGTGAAAAGAATTGACGAAATTAAATACTTACCGATTCCATGCTACAAGGAAAGGATTCACTCCCTTCTCTGTAAAAAGCAAAGCACTTGCTGCATAGCGTAGCAACCTCTGTTTGAGACCAGAGTCATAAATTAAGCTGCAGAAATTAATAAAGCCAGTGCTCTTAAGTTTCTATTCTCGTCGATGTTAGAAAAAGGAGTAGCCACATAGTACAACAAACCTTTCCCACATGCCATCGAATTCCTTTGCAGGAAGAATCCATTCATTAAAGCTAGCAAGTTGGCCATCACTGCTTAAATCCTCACATGGACCTTCCTCACTGAGCTGGAAATTGCAAGAAACATATCAAACTGTAGCTGTTTTCAATACATTAAGAACTATCAACATTCTGATTTCCTCTTTCGAATTCATCAAGAGCCTCGACGACAAGATAGTAAAAGCAAATATTTGGAAGCTTTAAAAATCGATGTTTCTGTAATATGCAAGTGATGAACCTATATAAGGAGAAAAGTGCAAGCATCATTAGCCTCAAACTGACCTGGAAAACATGCACAACAGGCTTGACTTGCCAAAATAACAGAATTTCATGTTTTTCCAGCCACACATCTAACAATCACAAGGAAAGAATTACACAGATATTAGGAGTAAATTGAATAAAAGTATCGACTTTGACATTGTTCAGATGCTAAATAACAATTAAGAATGCATATATGTAATGAATTCAATTGAAGGCCTTAATTCAAAAATAACAACTTTAGATTTGTAAACGTTGACTACCTGAATCGCATATACAAATTCGCTGTACATTGTCCACTAGAAAATCATCATCCATTGGAACTGGAATTGGACCATCAGAGTAGCTCATGCTCCTCTTTTCCAGCATTCTAAACAAATGTTAATTCGACATTGTTAGAAAGAATTACATAGAAACATTAACAAACGGAATATTTGCAGAATTTTGCTTTCACCTTTCTACTGCTGCGCGGACATCATCAGCCTGTGCTGTACTTGAAGGTTTCAACAAAACTTCAACTGGAAATTTGTGAGATCGAATTAAAACAAGAAGAAAAAGACCATAACTTCACTCCAAACTATAATCATTTCTATATTGCAGTTTTTAACACTTTATGCTCGCGATTTGTGCACTTACCTGAAACAAGGATTTTATCCTCGTTCAGTAACGGAGGTGGAGTCGGAAGCGAAGCCGAAGGCGTTGACGACGGTGCAGCAAGCGGTGGCTCAAAGATGGCAGCTTCACGGTCAGGTACATTGCCGTGGACGGGATTGGGAACCGAAATATCCATCGGAGTACTCATTTCGGCGGCCGACATCGCCGGATTCTTCCACACAAGACAACGGGATTGATCGTCAAAACCCTAGGGAAAATGCAGATTCTTAATTTGAAATTGTGCGCGGGAATGGAAATTCAACTCAAACCGAAGCATTCTCAAATAAATATATATATATATTGCTCCGACAAGATACAGTGAATATATTAATGAAAATAATTATCTTATAAAATAAATAATTATAAATTAAGATTAAGATAATTAATTAGTTTAATTAAATTAAAAAAATAAAATTTAAAAATTTAAAATGAAATTAAAGTATATAATATTTTGGATTTTAGATAGATAATTTGGATGTAAATTTAAGCTGCTGTATTCAATTAGAATTTTAATGGATTTGTTTGGACTTTAAAAAATATGTAGATTTAAGTGATTTATAAATTTTATACAGACGCTTTAATTGATTTTGTTTATTGATTTATATGAATTTTAAAAATTTTGATTGAATTATTTATTGATTTATCTAAATTTCATTAGAATTTATATTTTATGGATTAAATATTTTTTTATTGATTTATATAATTTCAAATATATATGAAGTATACTTGTATATATATACATATAACTTCAAATATTTAACAAAAATATTAAAAATATATTCATTTTCGAAAAATATACTATTATTATTATTATACTCATTTCTTATTTTAATAATAATAATAATAAATTTATACATTTTTGTTGTATTATATTTTGATCATATTTATTATATTATTATTCAACGTAATTAATTCTTATCTTGTAATAATCTATTTAATTGTTATTATTATTATTATTTATATAACTTTTTACGCAAAATATATATATATATATTAAATAAAATAAAATTACAGTTTTTTAATTGAAATTAAAAATTAAAGAATTAAAAAAGAATAAATATAAACCAACATTGTAAATTAAAGTCGGTAATTTTTAAACTGAAATCGATGGAATTAAAATCAAAATAAGAAAATAGAAATTAAAATCGTAAAAAGTTTAATTTCGATTTGACCTTTCAAAAAATCAAATTGGTAATTTTAATTCAAACTATTTGAGCAAGTCTATTTTGTTATTTTAAATATATATAATTTTTAGTATTATTTCGAATATATAAAATTTTAAAATATTTTGTAATTTTTCTATTTACATCTATACTTTTCTTATTTTTATGATATTATTATAATAAAATATTAAATACATATATAAATAAAAATAGTTATTAATGATATAAAAAAATAATATATTAACAATTTTGAGAATTCATTGAAATCTCAACTTCTATAGAGTGTAAATGATTAACAATTTTATTAAAGAATCCAACAAAATCCACGGACTTTAAAAATCCATGGACGGTTGAATACACCAAAATTTATGAATACACCAAAATTTTTAGAGATTTTTTAAAATCTGTACACCCAGATTTTAAAGTACTTTTAAAATTTTGGATTGAATACACCTAAATTTCAAAAGTTCAATGAAATCCAATAAACTCTAAATTGAATATACACCTTTTAGTATTGAAATATAACAAGAACTAAATAAAAAATAAATATTTCATTGTCCGTTTTTAATGATCACATTTATGTCATTGTATTTAATATTAAAAATATTTTTATATTTGTATAATTTTATTTTACAAATAATCTTCTATTGGTATTATAAAATATTATTTTAGTTTTTAATATAATAATTAATATTCAAAGATGAAGCTGGTATTTGATTTGATTTAGAAAAAATGATGACTAATAAAATTTTTGTAAAATTTAATTATTAAAAAAAGAAAAAAAAAGTAAAACTAATCCGGTCCCGAAGGGAATTATAATATTAAATATTTTATTAAAATTATTAAAATAAAAGGATAGTTTTAACAATTTTGAAAATATAATTAGTAATTAAAGATTATGTAAAAAAAGATAGTAATAGTAATAAGTGTTAAAATCGTAAGAGTAAAACAAATAACAAAAAATAGTAGTATCTCCGCAAGGAGATTGTCATTAGATTTTTACATGTTGATTATAAATATTAATTATTATATAAATACGTACTACAAATTAAAAGAAAATAATAAAAATAAATTTATTAGTTTAATACAAATACAATGACATTTGTGAACTAAATTATACATATACAAAAATATTTTATTGTCAAATACAATTAAACAAAAATTAAATGTTAATCTTGCATCGAAACGAATAGAATAATAGTGTTAAAATTATTGATAAATACCTCCTAGCTATATAACAAAAATAAGAATATTGTAATTGTCTTTTTACTATTGCAAGTTGGGTGTAAACAACAACTTCTCTGGTCTACCTCAAACTACATTTTCTTTCTTTTTTTTTTTTTTTTTTTTCGTCCGTCTTATTTAAAATTATTTATTTTCATATTAACAAAAATAATTATATATTAATACTAATATATTTTTAAATTTTATTTAAATTACAAATATATTATTACACACATAATTAATTTATACATAAAATAAAAAGATAAAAATATCAAAATTATTTTACACAATTCTACTGATTAATAAAATACTATATTAGTTTTTAATCTACTATAAAATTTTAAATGACCCAATATGAGATTAGGAAGTAATACATACAACTAACAAGAGGGGATGAGATCACCAGCCCCTCCTATATATATTAGAGTGAATTTATTTATAGTTTGGTATCCCACATATAAGTTGGTTATAATCGAATTAAATTAATAAATTCTTGTGTAATTATTATTTTAGTGTATTTGCATTTATTATGTATTATAATATTAACTAAATTGATTTATATTTATTAAATATTTATTAAATTAATAAAATTTATTAAATATAAAAGAATACATTTTAGTAAGAGGCAGATTAAAATTAATGATTTTTCAAACCTACAAAATCAAAGCAAACATTTTTCATCTGCAAATAATGATTTTTTTTGTTTTTTTTTTTAAAAAACAAGCATATCTAAAATATCTCGAATTATTTTTTCTCAATTAAAATTAAACTATGTCAAAACTCATTTACCCTCAAAATTTATATGTTTTTTTAACCAAATTTTTTCAAATTTTACTATCAAATCCAAACCAATTTTATTACCAAACTCAAACAAATTTTTCCTACAATTGTTTCCAAATTCAAGATAAAAAAGAAAACACATCCGTAGTGTTTATTATATATATATATATATTAAACAGAATATTGTATGTTAGAAAAATTAGACATACAATATTTTATTATTAAAAAGAAAAAATGGTTATATGTGAATGTAAAATTATATTATTAATATAAAAAATAATATTTTATATTAAATAATTATGCATAAAAAAATATATTATATATATTATGTTTATGAATATATATTATTATATTAATTCGTTCGATTCTAAGTATCTTATTTATTTTTTTAGTATTGATATTAGTAATATTAATTATTATATAGTGCAAACTAAGAAAAAATTTTAAAAATACCTCCAGTTACCCTCAAGGCGGACTAAGAGAGTATATTTTGTAATAATATTCTTGAAAATCAATACACTTTAAAATAAAAATAAAAATAAAAAATAAACAAATCCAAAGCTGCCATAGACAAAATACTTCACCAAAAATTCAAACAAATAATCCCAAAAATAAAAAACTTTTCATAAAATAAAAAAGGAGAAACAAAAAATAAATAATCCAAAACACAAAAAGCTAATCCTTAAAAAAAGAAAAAAAATCCAAAATAAAAAGAAAAAATCAATTACCAATATTCTCTTCAGCAATAAGATCCAAAACCACCTTCATTATGCTCCCATTGTTCTTCTCCAACAGCTTC
Source organism: Andrographis paniculata (assembly GCF_009805555.1). Lineage (NCBI taxonomy): Eukaryota > Viridiplantae > Streptophyta > Magnoliopsida > Lamiales > Acanthaceae > Andrographis > Andrographis paniculata. The sequence goes on from NW_026137588.1 coordinate 664,423, forward strand.
TTGTTCGTCTCCGAATCCTTAAATCCCTTCAATCCACAATCAAATCAAATTCACAGATCCAAAAAAAAAACAAAAAAATAAAATAAAATAAAAATAATAATAATAATAATAATAATAATAATAATAATAATAATAATAATAATCTCACCATCTCCAGCAGCTCTTCTAGCATGGGATCCCAGTCGTCACTGTCACTGAAATCATCGTCCCTTGTCTCATCCAATTCACATTCTGATTTCTTCTCGTTTACGTACATGTCGTGAAATTTCTTCACAATACCAATCTTCTCCTCCTCGGCAGGATCCTCCTTATTTACAGAAACCTCAGTTTCAGATTCTGGAGGGCCATACAAAAGCGACCTTAGAGACCTTTTCGAAGATTTGGAAACATGCATAGGCATTGCTGAATCCGGGACAGATAGACCACACAGATCAGAAATCCATAGATCGTTCGCACCATTCCCTAGTAGAATAGATGAAGTGTAGTTTTCGTATATAGTCGGACGCCAAGCTGTCGAGTTCGTCCACCCGTCCACATTCATTGTATCTGTATCCTCTGCACTCTCTTCTTCTTCTTCTTCGCTTTCAGTTTCTTCGTAGCTTTCTTCTTCGCTTTCAGTCTCTTCGTAGCTTTCTTCTTCGCTCTCATCCTCTTCGTAGCTTTCTTCTTCGCTCTCGTAGTATTCGCTTTCAGTTTGAGGTTCCGTATCTTCAACAATGGGCACTGCATTGAAATTAATTATCGGAATTTTCTCCTCATCTTCGATCTCAGGTTGCGTATCATCGACAATTGGCGCTGGACTCGAATGCTCTACCGGTGTTGATTCTTCGTCTTCTATCTGAGGTTCAACAATTGGCTCTGGATTCGAATCTATTTCTGCAGTCTGAGGTTTGATATCTTCGACAAATGCCGGCTTCGAATTTATACAGCTGCTGCTGCTTCCAAGGGACAGTTTCAGACTCAAGTCACAGCTGTCGTCTTCTTCGTAATTTAGCGTCGTAGCGACATGATCAACCTACGATTAGCCAAGAACACAAGAATCCGAAATGTTTGTAAGAAGCCTCCACAAGAATGCGATAAATCGAACAAAAAAATCGACAGGCTAACCTGTAAGATGACCCAAAGAGCTTGTCCGAAATACTGTCTATCCGGCGAAGTCATTGTCCAAATAGAGATGTACTTGCCGGGCATTTCAGGAGCGACAAAATCGACAAAAATTTCTAGATCATCGCCTACTGGCACACCGGATATAGGAATCTAAGATGAAACGGAAAATCAATCGAAAATAAGTAAAGAACGAATAAACGAACAACATCGATAATCACTCGACTGATTCAAAATCACCTCAAGTTCGAGGCAAGGATTGCGTCTCAGCTGCTCTCCGCTGGTACAACAAAGATACGTTCCCTGCGGCCATTCGACCGTGCCATTGTTCCTCAATCGCCATTTCTTCGCAAACATAGTTAAAGGCGGAGTAACTGTAATATCGACTATATTTGCATTCGAATCAACGATGAAACTGTCGAGTCTGTGATCGTTCGACTTTCTGTAAGAGAGGACAAACGATGGCATCAGACAATATCATATCGAAGAAATACTATCAAAGAAAAACGATTAATTCTTACACTTGGGACGCGAATCCATTGTTATCACAAAAGGAACTCGTCTCTCGTTCAACGCGAGATATTTCATTCGCAAGACAACAAGCTCGGATTGTCTTCCTCGAAAGAACAGGGGAAACCATCAGGGGTCTCACAGACCGTGGCTTCCGACATTTGTCCCAATCCCAGTTTTTGATAGATACATTGCCAACATTATCATTTTGTAGGTTACCATCGTTATGATCCTTGGATGTATTCGACAAGCTATTTTCAGAGACATCCGAAGGCAATGTCTTTGATGAAACCGACGAGCTATTTTCAGAGACATCTTCAGAGACATCCGAAGGCAGTGTCTTCGATGAAACCGACAAGCTATTTTCAGAGACATCCGAAGGCAATGCATTAGATGAAACATCGGAGGCGACGTTGTTAGTGAGACTTCTGCGCAGAGGCCCCGGCATACATTTCAGAATTTCGAAAATCCCCTGCAATGGCAAGCAACTAGGCACACTTGAGGCTATCCGTGAACCGAGCAAAAGAGTTAATCGAAGAGGGTTGAGGCCCTGTTTCATCACATCGCAAATATCATCGTCGTCGACAAGATGCATGACATCGCCGTCCCTATCAGTGTACCTCAAAATCAGTTCGACATTGGGAGAAATATCGAAAAGAAACCGAATCTTCTTCTTCAATCCATCCATACTATAATACAATTTCTCCCCCAAAATTCCAGCAATGAAACGCCTCTGTACATCTCCATACTTAACCTGTAGAACAATTTACATCAATTTGTTACTATAAAGGTAGGCATAAATTTAGATCACTAACCATAGTTATAAGATAATATAAACCAGAAACAAATTGCAGCACAGTTTTGTGATTAACCAAAACTCATAAATTTCGATTTTCAGTGTATAGCAAAGTAGAATAAAATAAACCTCAAATTACAGAGTAATGGCAGATACACAGCAACAAACGAAAACAATAAAACCTACTCTAATATAATAGCATATGAACAAACAACATATAGACAGGCAACAAATAACATATACACATGATTTTCAACAACAGTCATCTTCAACAAATCGTATCGTTACAGAATATCATTCTCGTAAACAAAATGGCATCAAATGTATAAAATAGATTTGACAAATTCAGGAAAACCAGCAAAATCATCCACGCTAGACAAAAGAAAAAAAAAAGAAAAAGAAAAAACATGGCGGAAGGAAACGAGGGAAACAAAAATATTCAAAATCCTAACCTTAATCACGAGAGTTGAAGGAGTCGCCATGGCCATTGCAGTATCTTAGACGCTGGAGTTCAGAGGTTAGAGTCTCTAATTGAAAAGTAAAAAATCTCTCACGGAAATTTACTGAAAATAAGAAATACTGCGAAACTGAATCATGAGTAATATAGGGAATAATGAGTAATATAAGGGATTTCACATTATCTCAAGTAACAGATTAAGCAGATAAACCTAAATTAAGATAAATATACAAATTTATTTATATTTTATTATATAATAATTTTTTTATAATAAAAAAATATAAATAAATTGTGGTATTTACAGATTGTCGAAACAAATTGAGATGGTTAATTATTTAATTTTAGAATTTATTTTTATAAAAAATATTAGTAGACATTAGGCTCCTTTGTTTTTAAAAAAAATAAAATAGTGGTAATCTAATAAAACTTTCATTTTTTAAAATTAATTAATATAAATTTTAGATTTATTTACTTATTTTTTTTTATTTTTTGTATATCTTTTTAATAATATAAATAAATATATATAAAGACTTTATTAAGAGTATTAATAAATTATTCTTATATATATATATATATTTATTATTTTTTATTATCGTTTACATTATGCCTATAATGGCTTAATCTTCTATTTATAGGTATTTATTAGAGTCAGCTGCAAAAAATACTATTCTCTCCGTACAATATATCTTAATTGAGGTGGCACGACACTTAACGAATATCGAATATCGAATATCGATATTATATTGGTAATTTGTAAAAAGTATGAACAAAAATTTTTTTTTAGCAGAAAAAGTAGTAATAATTGTGTAATAAAAATAAAAAAATAAAGGTAATTTTACGATGATATAATTATTTACAAGAACAAGACTATTGTATTGGGACACACAAAAATGTAAACAAAGACAGATTTTTATCATTTCAAATTAATTTAAAATTGCAATCAAACAAATTCTAAGAAACTAAACAATAAAATACATGGAATAATTAGGCTACCTTTGTTTGGATTGTTTGGCTATGTTTTTTTTTTCTTTTTTTTTTTTTAATTTCTTAATTTGGATGGAATTTACATTTATATATATATATATATATATTTAATTTGAGTACTGTTTAAATAATAAAAAGGTAGATAGAATAACAGAACTCTATCAAATAAAATAATCATAATCAGTAATAAATTAAACTGAAAAAAAATTGATATAATTTTATATTTTTACATACTCTACGGGTTTGTTTCATTTGATAAAGCATGAGAAAATTTAAGTTTAAATTTAATATTAAATTATTATTTTTTATCAAAAAAATCAAAGTTCAAATAATAAAATATGCAAAATTTTAGTGTAAAAAAATACACCCTTAGTTTAACAGCTATTTTGGCTACAAATTTTATTTTTTCTATTATGATTTTTAATATATTTTCTAAAAAATATTATTTTTATATTTATTATTTTTATATTTACTACGATATTTCGATATTTTACATCAAAATAAATAAATAAATAAATTGTTGCAACGACTGTTTGGCAATCCTAAAGACTACACACAACGAATATTTATTACCTATTAAATAGTAAGATTAGATGATGCATTGCCATGGGACTGCAGCAATCCATCCGCACAATTTATCCCATGATATGTCTGCTTAGGAGCTCCCCCATCTCTCCGCCGGCGCTCCCCTCCGTCCGAATTCTCAATCCTCGCTGTTTTCTTGTTCGTCCTCATTGAATTTTTTCCCCCACATTCACCGCGCATTTGAGGAAGGGAAAGCTGTTTGTTTTGTTGATTTTTTCTAGTGTTTTATTTTGTTTCTGATTGTGGATTTAGGGCTGTTGGAGCTGGAGTTCAGCTGCGAGGTGCGTTGGGCGTGCTTATTGTTCGACTTCGAGGTCTCTACCGAAAGCAATGGCGTCGCCCAAAATCGCGACGGGTACGGAGTCGATTTCCTATTTAAATCAGCGAGAAGCGGCGGAAGTCGATGAGATTCTCATGGGGCCTTTGGGATTCAGCGTCGATCAGCTGATGGTCTTCTCTTTTTTTTTTTTTTTTTTTTTTTTAATAAAATAAAATTAGCTCTGTTGTTGTTGTTGTTGTACTGTAGCTGTTTCGATTGATTATTGGAGTTTTCTGGTTGCAGGAATTGGCTGGTTTGAGTGTGGCCTCTTCAATAGCTGAGGTATGTACCCATTTTTATTTTATTTATTTATTTTTTCATGTAAATTTTTGTAATTAGTGGTTTTTCTTCACCTTCACCATTGCTTACATTCGAGAACTGTTTGTTGTTGCTGATAAGGTTATCAATGTATTTATTTTATTGTTTTGGATCGTCCGCAATCAATATATCTATTTTCTATTGTAGTAAATGTAGTCAAAATTCCCTTACATTTCATCTAAAATTACAACCATACAATTCTTTGTCAATTGGTCTTTCGAGGATATTTTAGTTAATACAGTCTCACATAAATGGTAGTATTCCTTAGGATACATACATTCGGATGGATGAAGTAATAAATTGTTCTATTTCGGTTGAATGATCAACCTGAACTACATTCGAGAGCTTTTTCTTGTTGCTGATATTAGTACACATGTGATTGTATAATATTCCTTTTGTCTGCTATCAGTGTATTCATTTTATCAATTTGGGTTGTTTACAATCAATATATTAATTTCTTAATGTAGTAAAGGTTGTCAAAATTCCATTACATTTGATCTAGGTGTGTTTGTTTGGGGGTTTAGACTTTGGTTTTGGGATTTGAATAGTAAAATTTTTGAATTTGAATAGTTGTACAATGTGATATAAATAGGCGTTGATACGATATTTTAAATGTATAATTGATTTTTTGTATAATATAGAAAATGAAAATAGTCGTTTGATTTATGTTTTTTAGGAAAAAAAATTCGGTGAGTAGTAAAATCCTTACAAAATTCTCCAAAAGAACACCATTCCACTCCGTATCAATTGTACTTTCAAGGGTATTTTAATCAATATACTCTTGTACATTATCCATTAGGTATAAAATACTATTATTCTTTAATCTAGATACACATTCCGGATGGAGGGAGTAGTAAATTGCTCCAGGTCTGTTGAATGATCATCTGAACTAAAACAATTGATAAATATACTTCATTTGGGAGTGGATTATTTGCTGAATTCATTTAAGTCTTATATAAAAGAACCTCTCTAAGAGATCTCTTGAACTTGATGAACGACGTCAAACATTAGTTTGCGACTATAGTGTTGAAACATAATATGATTATCTCGAGCCATGTCGTAAATTTGTTGAACATTGATATAACTATGGTGCAAATCTGATGAACCACGCAAAGAACCGTTGAACCATGATGTATATTTGTTGAATACTTCAAGTTTAACGAGAAAAATAGGAATTACGTACAAAATATTTATTTATTTTAACTTGCACCCTAAAGACACAAGCTAAATCTCTTTTAGTAAGCCTTGCATGTGACATAATTTTTCACGAATGGGTCGTGGTGGAATTTAAAAATGGGACCATCTACTGGCTTTGCCATATTGTTCCTTGATTGCCTAACCAATAGGTCAGTTTGAGAGAGAAATGTATCATTTTGTATTTATTTATGCTTAATTTCTCCATGACTTTATTTTCCCTTTGTTCGTGTTTTTTTTATTTGTTTAATAAGGTGCAAGAATATCCTTTTGCACGTACAGTTTCTGCACCTTTGAGTTGTAAATTCTTTCGTTCTGCAGGTCTATAAGCCCGTAGATCACAGTCGAGTTCTCACTATCTGTGGCCCTGGGAATAATGGTGGTGATGGTCTTGTAGCTGCTCGTCATTTGCATCACTTTGGGTACAAACCATTTGTTTGTTACCCGAAACGTACTGCTAAGCCTCTTTACGATGGGCTGGTGACACAGGTATTGGGAATGGCTTAATCATGATATACTATAATGGCCTTAAGTTAGAGCAATGCTTATACCCAAGTTCTTACAGTTAGAGTCATTGTCCATTCCATTCCTGCCTGTGGAAGATCTGCCGAAAGACTTGTCAGATGGCTTTGACATTGTAGTGGATGCCATCTTTGGGTTCTCATTTAAGGGTAAGTAAAGATAGCTATTGAACAAGTTTTGAGCTAGAGTTAGTGGACGATAAATATTGATATCGTATTTAACTATGGTGGTAATCCTAACATTGCAGGTTTTTTAAACACAACTTTCATGTTTTTTCTTTGTAAGTTCATGCTAATGAATTCTTTTTTCCAAAATGTGATGTATATTAGTCCACTTTTCCTTCCTTATTATGCTCTATTTGGTTCTTGAATTTCGTTACACTACTTTATGTATAGAGCATAAGATCATCAAATTGAATTGCTGAGTCTTTTCTGAAGCAAATGAAGGGTTGAATTTGTTTTCCCTGGTCAGAAAAGATATCTTGCCTTTTGCCCTAAATTCTCATTCTCAGTTTTCCTTATTGTATCCTTGTTAACTAAGCAATGGAAATCATTTTCCCAAGTCTATTCTGTATTTCTCTTTCCAAAATTCTTAAAGCTAATAAAGTGTTGGTAAATTAGGATAGGGGTTGTGGGAAATGATTTAGTTGATTGGAAATTGCTCAGTTTGTTGGAAATTTAATTTGTTTTGTACCTCTTATGTTCATCAGAATTGGAATTCTATATCTGAGATTTTATTTTACATTTTTCTGTTTCTCTCATCATTCCAATTATCTATTCAAGCAATTACCACAAAATGTGCAGATTCCAAATTAATATTGCGTTAAGAATAAGACATGACCTGTTAAGCTTTGACATCATTGAGGAGATGAGATGAAATTTCATCTGGTTTGGACTTTTGTAACCTGAAAATTTCTTGGGTGGCTCTGCTTCATTTCTTAGTTATATGCTTCATCTTACACACTATACTTTTTCAGATCATGTAGATGAAGATCACTTCTAAACATGATGATCCATTCTTGACCAGCTATTACTGCATCGGAAATATATTTGACCATAAAATATAAATTGTCTAAGTTTTAACACCAGTTCAATTCTTTCTTCCATTCGATAGTCCCTGTTCTTTCTTTTAGGTTTAAGATCCTTCAATTAATTAAAGTTATGTTCTCAGGAGTATTTGTTTTGTCATCTTTTGAGTGATTTTTACAAATAAATTTTTGTAATTGTAGTATTTTTCAAGTTAAGAATATACCGAATACATATGTGATGTGTTATAACTGATACCTTCTTTCATTACATGCTTTAAACTTCCTTAGGCAGCCCAAGACCACCTTTTGATGATATAATACAAAAGTTAGTTGCCCTGGGAAATGACAGTCAAATGAAACAGAAATCACCACCCATAGTCTCCGTAGATATTCCATCTGGATGGCATGTTGAAGAAGGCGATCTCAGTGGCGAAGGCATCAAACCCACCATGCTTGTATGCATTGATTGTTAAGAAATTCAACCTTTTAGTGGCTGACGATGAGAATTCCTGTCACTCTTGATTGGAATTGTAATATGCTGCAATTTGTTTGTAGGTTTCCTTAACGGCACCAAAGTTATGTGCAAAAAAGTTTTCTGGTCCACATCACTTTCTTGGAGGCCGGTTTGTCCCTCCTGCCATCGCAGAAAAATTCAAGCTTGAGCTTCCGGCTTATCCAGGAACCTCTATGTGTGTCCGAATAGGCAAGCCTCCACGAGTTGACATATCAGCTCTTCGAGAGAATTATATTTCGCCGGTGTTTACAGAGGACCAAGCTGAAGCTGATCCCTTCACTCAGGTGCTATTTCATGTCAATCAGAGTTGCTGTTTCATCTGTAGCTTTTGATATATATATATATGTATGTATGTATGTCTAAATGATACCAGGTTTGAATTTTATAGAAGTTTCTTATACGCACCATGATATACCTGAGCTAAAATTAAATCTTGATTTTTGTCCCCTTTCAATTTCTCTGCATAGATGATGCTTCATTTAATTTAACTCATTTCCTAATGTTGTAGTTCCAAAAATGGTTTGATGATGCCATGACATCAGGCATGAGGGAACCGAATGCTATGGCACTGTCCACAACTGGAAAGGATGGCAAGCCGTACGTTCCTTACTCTTATCCGTATTCTTTCTCATTTATGATACTTTCATGGAGAAAAACCATGAGGCTATTGTTTGTGGATTTTATTACAGTACTCAGAGTTAGTATTTTATTTTGCTTCTGTGGCACTTTTTTTTTTTTTTTTTTTTATTTCCTGCATGTTTGTGGCATTCTTTTAGAGCAAGTTGTCCTTTGTCATATGATGACAATGCAATGAATTTGCTCTCTGTATATCTATAACATGACATTTAACCAGTTCAAGTTTTTCTTTCTCTCTTTCTTTTTTGTTTTTGTAAATTTCCTTTTGTTGGTCTGATGATCCCATCGTGGTTTTTCTATGCCATGCCCATGAAGCATGACCCTGGAATATGATTATGTGTTCAATAATATGTGACCATATTCTTATGGATTATTAAGTTTTTTTTTTTTTTTTTTTTTTTTTTTTAAATTTCTATACTTGCCAAACATTTCCGTGATGAATTTATGGTTTTCCTTTCCTGCAGATCATCAAGAATGGTATTGCTGAAAGGATTCGACAGAAAAGGTTTTGTCTGGTAAAAGAAGCACTTATTGTGCAGACACATATTACTTGCTTTCCTATTGGCTACTCAGAAGTCTTAAGCCTCTTATCTATTATTAGGTACACCAATTATGAAAGCCAAAAGGCTCGTCAACTATCAGAAAATCCTCAAGCGGCTCTGCTTTTTTACTGGGCTACTTTGAATCGTCAGGTATCTCTTATATTTCATCAGATTCTATTCAAGTCTCATGAAGCTCTAGATCAATTGAGAACTATCCAACATGTTCACTCGGTTTCAATTTTTTTCTCTAGTGTTTGAATTCATTGCTTGGCAGCCATCTGGTTATAGTAAATGTATATTGAAGATGAATGCTTTCTAGCTTTTGGAACAAATTTTTTTTGTTTGCCGAACTCGTAGACTAGGTGTTTTGGGATATGACAAAGTTGCAAATACGATAAATTTTATACGATGATATTTATCCGGTTGAATTGTTTTATGTTAGGAATCTAGTCTGAAACATGATAAGATTTATGCTATTGATAAGTGCTTCGACAAATTTTGGTAGATATGATTGTAAGACCATACATAGACTTGCTTTTCAGTTGTGTAGAATATTCATAACTTTTGTTTTCAGCAAAATACATCCTTGATTACGGTCGCTTTGCCTTAGTATGTGTTTGTGTTTCAAATTTGTGAAAATCCTTCCTGAAAGAATTTCCATCCAAACTGATTAAAATTTGCACCGAAATTATTCACTTTAAGTTCCTGTATAGATAAAGCTTTCATTTACATGATCTAGGTTAGAATTGAAGGACCAGTGCAAAAGGTATCGGAGGAAGAATCCGAACAATACTTCCACAGCCGTCCGAGAGGTAGCCAAATTGGAGCAATAGTAAGCAAACAGGTGTGTTTTCCACTCTCTTTTTGGAATGGGAATCGATTTTTTTGTACTTGGAATAAAAAAAGGTCGACATATGTCTTGTTTACCTCCAGAGTACTGTACTACCCGGAAGACATGTTCTATACCAGCAACAGGAAGAGCTGGAGGCTCAGTACTCTAATGGGTTAGTTAATTCATCCTCAACTCAACGTGTTTCTTTAAGTTCTTAAGTGTTTTAGATTGTTATGGGGATAATAAAATATTGAATCGAAAATAAGCTTTGATGTGATGTTTTTCATGGAATTATTGGTATTTGATTTGATATTTTATAGGGATTGAAGGAATGAAAAGACAAAGAAACACACGAAATTTGTGTGGTTATGAAATTCAGAAAACGGAAATGTTTGGGCAGAACATGTAATTGGAATTAGCATTGCATCTTGAGTTTTGTGTGTTCATAAAGAGAAACATTTAGGTATTTTATGATACTTTATTATGATTGATTAATTTTTAATCTGCAAACACAAGAGAAAATCCATTTTCATATCAAGTTGTAGTAATGTGACTCTCGACTATGTATTATGAACCGACATTGCTGTGTTTGATTGTGTGTATTTAAGGTTTGGATTTGGTTTTGAGGTTGAGAGTGGTAAAAATTGAATGGAAATAGTATTTGATGCAATATATATTTTGATGTGATGTTTTGAATGAATTATTAATATATTTTTGACTAACAAATTCATATTGATTTGCAGGAGTCCGATTCCAAAACCTGCCTATTGGGGAGGTTACCGACTCGTGCCAGAGCTTTTTGAGTTTTGGCAAGGACAACCGTCTCGATTGCATGATAGGTAACACAATGCTATATTATTTGTCTATTTCTTATGTCAACATGAAGCATGTTGTAAGATTCATAGTTTCAACGGAAAAGTTAAGCACGATGGCCATAGAATAGATGATTAGAGAATTCAAAACAAGAAAGAAAATGGATAACTAGTCGCGAGCATCAATAATGACGTATGATGTGTTTGTTTGTGGTCCGGATGTTTTAAAGTTAAAAAGTTCTGAATGAAAAATAGTTGTTTGATATGATTCGTTTAGTAGGAAAACATGTTTTTCTTTCATTCGACTAGTGATTGTAGATAATGTTAATTATAAGTAAAAAATCGAGAAAATGATTCTATTCTATTGATTCAGGTTGAGATACACTCCTCAAGATATAAACGGGAAGATAGCGTGGGAAATTGTTCGATTGTCTCCGTAAGCATGTACAATTTTTTTACGAACATATTTATTGGTTATGAGTGAATAAGTGAAGGTAAGAAATGGCCTGCCTTGGCTTTTGTTGCATGTATAATTTGGTGTGGATTCATTCTTCTGTACTTGCCCTTGTTGTCGAAAATTATACTCATTTTTTTTTCTTTTCATTAAAATATATTCTCATTTTTAAGTTAAAATAATACTCATTCCGTCTCATTAGTCTTGTTTTTATCATTTTTGTTTGGGTCAAAATAATACTTTTTTTTTTCAATAAATAATCATATTATTATAAAATTATAATATTTTTTTTATTATTATTCTTATACAAATATAATTATTTTTTACATTTAAATTAAAATATACTCGCAAAGGTAAAAGAAAATTTTTACTACCAATCTAATGTGAATAGTTTCTAAATTCCGTGTTAACACTAATTAAGTAGAGGAAGTATTTTTTTTTATTGCTTTATATATAATAATAATAATAATAATAATAATAATAATAAATAAATAAATAAATAAATAAAATGTGTCAAATTATTACTTATTTGTATTCAAATATATGTCCAAAAATACAATCATATTTATTTATTTTTCAATATTATTATTATTATCTGAAATTTTAATTTTCTTTTATATAAATTATAAATATATTATTGCACATAAAATATAGTCAGGGTGTGTTTGTTTGGGGTTTGGATTTTGAATTGAAATTTGAATATTAAAAATTTTGAATTTGAATAGTTGTATGATGTAATATAAATAGATGTTGATGTGATATTTTGAATGTAAAATTGATTTTTAGTATAATATAAAAAATGAAAAATAGGTGTTTGATTTGATGTTTATGGAGGGAAAATTTTGGATGAATAGTAGAATTTTGGTAAAATTCTTCAATTGAACAAACCGTCAGTATTCGTCTAGGTCGGATGAAATAATAGTTTTAATAATCAATACGTCTAGAACGTATGAAATAATACTTTTAAATGTGGTACCTACAAATATTTATCAATTCACATGAGACCGAGAAAGCATATTTAAAAAATTAAATTTTCACTTAAAATATTGACCAAATACTCCTATTTTCATACTAAAAGCTCCAAATCCAAACATAAAAAAGGAAACCAATGTCCCAAAACACACAAACACAACAAAACATGTTCTATAGATTATGGAAAGCCAAGTAAAACGATTAAAGACCCAAATCCGAATTGGCTAATATCACAGCATACCATAGCATAGCTTAAATAGAAAAAACACACACACACACAGAACGAACTACGACGACTCTCGACTCACAATGGTTAAAGAAACAAACATGAATTGACATGATAGAAAAATAAATGAATTCGAAGATGCGTACCTTACAAACATTTCGCAAGTTTATTCAGAGATGCATTTCTCATCGGCAGCTGGGCTAATGGGGATGACACCAGAGGATGTTACAAGTGCATCGATGGGGATATCGTTCGGAGTAATTGGTATAACGCCGTCTTCTAGAATTTGGCACGAGTAAGAAAGAGCAACTGCACGTGGAAAATCCCGAGCATTCATATATATATATGAATTTAGTGTGTATATATATATATAGGTGGTTATTGTGTTGAGTCTAGTGCTGACGGCATATTATAGACAACACATAATATAACAACATATATCATACTACCTTCGTCCAGCTTTAAGGGTCTCATTAACTTTTTGCGTATTAATCTTTGAATATTAATCAAACGAAAATGACACAAATACTTCTATTAGTATCTTATAATACTATTATAATGACCAAAAAAATATAAAAAATATAAAAATATTTTTAATGTTAAGTACGCAAAAGATAAATTAGATCTTTAGAGTACCACGGAGGGAGTACAATTTATGTTAACATAATACAAAAATCCCTCCGTCCCGACTAAAAGTACATTTTTTTATCATTTTCGTATGTTCTACTTCAAAGTATCTATTTTCTATTTTAGTAAAAGTAATCACATACTAATACAAAAATACCTTAATTTTTACTTAAATTACAAACATACCATTACACATGCAGTTGTCAAATGTCAAAAATATCAAAACTCTTACATATTTTCACTAACTAATAAAATACTATTATTTCTTAATCTACTACAAAAAACTCCAAAGAACCTCTTTAGAGTGTGACGGAGGGAGTAAACATATAAACTGACAATACATGATATAGTCCACACAACACATCCTAACATTTATTTTCAACACAAGACGTATATTCATAAAATATACTATGAACTAACAACATATGTCTTCAAATAATACAATACATGCAAACCAACCCCTGTATATATATATACATATGTATGTAAGATGTGATAAATAGTTAGCTCATCGTACCAAATAAAGGCTTCTTCCACGTGCGCGCCTTTGTAAGCTCTTGGTATTTTGTGAGGAATGCATCGTAATAGCTAAGTTTGATTTATTACAACACATCATGGAAAGGAAATAGTCATTACTATACAATGTAGATGCAATAAACCACGAAGATGCTTGGGTAGATCTACGCATAATCACTAATATTCAGTTTCGTAAATAGGCAGAGAAATACAAACAGGAGATTAAAATTTACGGAGAAGAGATGTTCACATATATTCATCTTCAAGGAGATTAAAATTTACGGAGAAGAGATGTTCACATATATTCATCTTCAACTTTTAAGTATAGCTCGATGAAAGGAACATAATGAAGTTCAAATTACTCCCTCAAATCCATTACTTTTATTTGGACATGCAAAATCTATGAAGTTAGATGTGTACTTCAAATTCATAGCTTTTAATATTTAAAAAAAAAACCTCTTTAACGCTACATCATTTTAAATACTTCCGAAAATTCTTGTGAAATCAACAATGACTTATAATTATAAAGCATTTCAAATCTACTCTCAAATCCATATATCAATTGTACTTGAACTGTTAGATAATAAAGCCAAATGCGCCTTAAAAGAGATCTTTGTTCATGAATGCAGAGACAGCATCTTTGAAAAGGATGTTTTGCAGAACATCAGGAAGAATAGATAACAATGCGACAATAATTATCACAGAATCAATTTTGTCTTTGGAAATAAAAAAGAAAAGAGACATCGGTTGACAGTCAGCATGCATTTTAGCACAATGACAACAATGTAAAAAGATTATTACAAATTGATTAATTTCTAATGATATTGAAATTCTCTTTTCATATGCTAAAAACATAGAAATAAATAAGATCTTCACATATATAGACCAAGATCACCGCACTCTAAACAATGGGACTTCAATTATTGAAAACAGATACTAAAAAGAAGAATGCATTACATACCCTCCACCACGGCCCAGGCGCCTCCCGAATTTGTCAAAAGCAAGACCTGGGTAATCAAGAGAACAAATTATGACACAAATCTTTGTAGCCAAAAAACTCTACAAGATCATTTACGATAATTTGATCAATCCCTACGAAGTGTGAGAGACTTTTGACGTCATACCAGGTAAAAGGAACAAGTCAACAGGTTCACCTGCAAACATGACTGCACGGGATAGACATACATTAGTTTTGAAGTCACAAATATCCAGAATATCACATGTATGCACGAGATTTGGTATGGCAATTGCATGCACACGCAATATCAAACAATATTGAGCCAAAAATTATTTAAATCATTAAGGACCCGATTAATTGGAGGGATTTGGATTAAAAAAATTTCAAGTAACACCATCAAATTCATTAGTTTCGTTTTTCAATATGATGTATTTCAAATCTCTAGAGTTAGTTGTGGATTTCAAATCCATTTCCTTTAATATTTCAAATATTTTTTAAATTGTGTTATTTCAAATACTTCATACAACCAAACAATCGATTTTAATTATGATTTATTTTAAATCTACACTAAATCAAATCAATCCATTTGAAGTCCACCATTAAGTTCAAATCTATCCAACCAAATGGTACACAAAATACTTCTTGGAATTGCAAAAAAGTTGTTGGTAAAATGTTTCCCTAATAGCAATAAATCAAGTTACATTTTCAAGAATTGTACTCTGTTCTTGAAGCATATAGTGATGAAACTATGTGGTACTAAACACAAAGCCATTGTTCATAGCAGCCATAATACCTATCATGTAAAGATTCTCCATGCTGTAGTGGGTAACTAAAAGCTTGTTTGCTTGTGTTTTCCAGAGTTCAAACCTTAGAAATTTTTTTGAAAGAAATACTCCATTCGTCATCCAAATTTATGTTTATTTTCTCTTTTTGGTTGTCATAAAATAATATTCTCGTTTTTTTTTAGTAAAAAAAAATACTACTTTTTATTTACTATAAAAGGAAATCTTTTTTTATTTTTATCCACTTTTCTTGAAACTCATGCACCGTCAAATGGATATGAGTTTCGATGACGGAGGGAGTATAAGGTTTGGAATGTAATACTTTGAATGAAAACATGTTGGATATAATTTTCTCTTTCAATGGAAAATAAGTGATGGGAATGATTTTCAAGGGGCAGGGAAAATATTTTACTTTAAATTTAATAGTGTGAAAACTTGAAAGCACAAACAGACACATCTAAGAATTCTTCCAAGGCCAGTGAGAACCACATACAATCGGAAATTTCCAATACAGTGCAAATAATAGCGCAATAACAAACAAGAATTACCATCTTCGCGTTCGTTTCCTTCAGCATCACATGATGCAGGTTCCAATATATCCATGGAATTCGCAATCAAATCATCCATCTTCGAAATGTGCAGCATCCGCATGAAACTGTTCTTGTCTTCCACTCTAGGAACATAAACCTTTTTTCGAACCTGTGAACCATCATCTTGTTGAAGAACAACAAATTAAGAACTTATGTTTTGATGGATACAACAACAAGTTGAACACAGCCAAACTCCAGCACCATCACAATTATAACACCAAAAAAGATCTTACAATTTCTAAATAGTAATGGCAGCATCATTTATACTTAACCATGATTGATCTCATTAAATGAACCACAATAATGGTTTTAACGAATAACATCCAATGCTAACACTTTCTGGAATTAAGTGATGAGAACACTAATCTAAAATCATTCAAATTGATCAAACAAGCAAAAATCTTATTTCAAATCTAAATTAGAAGATTACCTGTGGATGTGTTCTTCAAAATTTCAGATAGAATTTTCGATGTATCCACTTCTCTCAACGCGGCGCAGCTGATGTAAGCACAGAGACTTCTACAGGACTTGAACCATGGAGCATTCAATACAATGCTCTGAATTGCGTCGTCTGCGCAAACAAACAAAAATCGTAGAAACCTCTAAAAAAAACTTTCCCCCAAATAAAACATAATAAAATCACAAAAATTTCCGAGACAACAAAAATCTAGAAATTCAAAACCGCGTGAAAACAAATAAATACGTGTTTCGAACGAATTCAATTGCCTTCTTGAGATCTAAGGGCGGGGTCCATTGACTTGAGCTCTTTTCTGACTTTGGAGCGGAGAGCCTTTTTCTGCTTGAACAGCGTGTCTAGAGGAGTCGTGGCGACGGTCCTGGAGGCGCTCATGGCGGAGGATAAGAGTCGAGTGAAGGTATAAAAGGCGGTGGGGGCGGAGCTCCGATGTGCGGTGGCCGTGGCGGTTGTTGACAGTGGCGATGCGGCAACTGGTGAAATAAAATGGGCGGTGGTCATTCGTGCGGCGAACTTCTGCGCCAGACCCATTTTGGTCATTTCGCTTTCTAAATACCCCGAATTTCACTTTTAACTATTTGAAGTTATTTTGGAACACATGGAATCTCTTTGCAATAACATTTTTTGGAACATTGTGTGTTTTTCCTAAAAATATATATATATATATATATCACAGAAGTTTGTTAACTTTATATCAAATATATATATATATTACAAAATATTGAATCAAATGATAAATTTTTATATTTCAAAACTTTTATTCAACTCTTGTGCTTTGATTTATATAAGTTGAGATATTTTAAATTTAAATTTAAATTTAATTTAATATTTTTGTTAGATTAATATAATATTGATTGATTTATTTTAAATTTAATAATTTTAAATTATAATTTGACCTTATCTATGATTTAAGTTTATCTTGACATTAATATAATACAATTTTTGAATTTCATACAATTATTTTTCACAATATATATTACACATAAATATAATACTAGTATTAAAAATAAATATTACACAATCTAACTCCGGCCAAACCTCAGACGAAGCAAGTCATTAAAAACGAAACCATTTCTACCTAATTTCGTTTAGTAAGAACACATAGAAAAATTGACCCGAGACAACAATTCGACACGAAATAATTAAATTTGGGTCAAATATTTCAACCCACCCGTTTATATATACGGATTGACACGAATCCGACACAATAATAAACAAGTCGGGTTATAGTTAAGGCTCTCAACTCGAATCCTACACGACAACACACTTATAACATATTAATATTGATTAATATATTTATTATATATATAAAATAATCATATCTCATAAATTAATTTAAACTAAATTCAATTTTAAATAATTCAACCTCAAACCAATAAAAACTAACATAACACAACAACACTACAAAATATAATTTAATTTGAATCAGAATTTTTGATTTAATTATGTATACGAATCAATACAAATCAACCCGAACTCGACACGATAATAAACGGGTCAACATGAACCCGACACTATAATAAACCGGTCGAGTTAGAATTGAGTAATTTAACCCGTTTAAAGTGTTCAACTCAATACAAATCGACCCATTGCCAGCTCTGGAGTCAAATTTTAAAGATGCACACTCAACATGTACTGCAATAATCAGACAAAAACCCAAAATCTTTGAAGGATTCATCTCAACATGTATAGTAATAATCGGACAAAACCCAACAAGCAACGCATCGAAAAGGCGTCGAAGAACGTTAATTCCGTCCGAGCAGATAAATCAAGAAGTTATCGCAGGAACGTCGACGAAAGAAAGACACATACATAATGTAATTACGAACATCACCAGGTCGGAAGTTCGAGTCCTTTCTCACAGCTGCTGATTCAGGTAAGGATCGTCATTGCTCGATTTCCCGATGCCTCCCAAGTACCCTGAAACATTCGAAAAAACATTATTCAACCACAACGTGCTTCGATTTAACAAACCCGTTTGTGTTTGCTCGGGGTCTTGAACCATCGCCGCACTCCGCTCTTCCTCCATCACTATTTGTTCCCATCTTTGCACCATGTAAGCCTTAACAGCTTCGACGCCGTCAGAGGCGACGTCATTCGGAGGTATTTCGAGCGGGTTTTGGTCCACATTAAGTCTCGTTAAACTCGCCAGCCGACCGAAGGTGTCGGGCAATGCCCGAATCTGGTTGTTGCTCAGATTGAGTTCTTTGAGGTTGATCAGGTCGGGAAGTGTGTCGGGGAGTTCAGTCAGGTCGTTGAAGTTGCTGCTGAGGTTAAGTATCTCGAGATTCGTCAATCTTCCAATTGTATGCGGAAGACCGCGGAGCTCGTTGAAATGGACGTCGAGAAAGCACAGCGACTTCATCTCGCCGATCGATGTGGGGAGGGAACGGATCTTGTTGAGATGTACGTCGAGCCTTTTCAGATTCACGAGCTCGAACCCGATGTTCGTCGGCAGGTACGTTAGTTTGTTGAAACTCGCATTCAGCTCTACCAACGACCTGTAAACAAGAGATAAATAATTCATTTAATTTTATTTTTTATATCACTCTAAGAATCAATTTTAGATATTAAACACTAATTCAAATTCAAATTTTTACTATTCAAAACTCTAAATCCGAAATCTAAATCCACAAACAAACACACCCTTACACTAAAATTCAAGTAAAGAACGTTCACTTACGACACTTTGGGGACTTTCGGAAACATTCATCAACAGTAATTTTTGCAAAAAACATCACATAAAACCCCTGACGTGTATTATTTCCAAAAATTTTCAAAACTTCTATCTAATCGGAACCTGAAATTTTGACTCGAAAGACATTTATAAATATAAAAACCATTAAATTGAGGGACTAAAATTGGAACGTGGTATTTAGTAGAGGATAAAAAATACTATTTTACGTCATCTTCCTCGATAATTATGTTACCTGCAATGGCAAATGCTGTCGGGTAGGGCACCAAGCTTGTTTCCAGAAACATTCAGCAGTTTCAGCTTAAACAATAGGCCGATCGAATCGGGCAATGACTCTAATAGATTCTCCGAAAGATTGAGTTCCTCAAGATTTTCTAACCCTGCGATTGAGTCGGGAATTTCCTGGTTCGAACACATAAAAAAGAGTTCATTGTTATTCTCTGTTTAATGATCTACAATAACTCATAATATAATCTCCAATGGTAGGCGAAAGTGGCTCACAGATTATTTAAACTTAATTGACAAACTTGACATAGAAATGCTCGTATGTTAATATCATTATTTAAACCAGTGGAAAAATCATATTGCGGCAGAAACAGGTCTAATAAATAACTAAAACTGGGGAAGGGAATGAAACAAAAGTCGCTTACGATGATGTTTCTAAATTTGCTAATTTTTTCAATTTCATTGACCCCTTATTTTAGTAATAAATGATGGTTGACGAATTCGGGTTAGCAAATTGCGTAATAAGAACTAACTGCTCTTAACAATTTCGGTCGGAGGTCCATTTTTTTAAACTGTGTCTTTTATTTTCAACTCTCCAATGAATTATACAGAAAGACGTATACAGTGCCAAAGAAAATAGTATCTAAGGCTGTGTTCTTTTATGTGTTTTAACATAGATTTTTACTATTAGGATCCTTTTTTCCTCTAAAAATATCAAATCAAACAATTACTTTTCTTTTTTTAATATTATACCACAAATCTATTTTATTTTCAAAACATCACATCAATCGTCTATTTATATCACAAACAACTATTTAAATTCAACTTTTTACTATTCAAAAATCCAAACCCACAAACGAACACACATTGTTCACGTTCTCCAAAAAGCCGTAACAGCCTAATATTCTTCACACTTAGTTTCTTCCCTAGAAAACTAATCGAAATCCAAATAGCCCAACATTGATGCTTCCTAAGTTCAATCAACAAACACATCGTCCTATCAATCGAAATGCAATACTTATCTATTTCCTCCATATATGCATCAAGAAAAACCTAAAGCAATTACAAGAAAAAACACAAGCCGTGCTTGATTTCTTTCCTAGAAAACTAAATGCAATACTAAACAGCCCTACATCGATGCTTTGTAAGGACACTAAAATAATAAAACGGCGGCGCTATATCAATCCAAATGCAATGTATATCTATCTCCTCCGTATATGCATCACGAAAAACCTAAATCATTTACAAGCCATACATTGATGCTTCATAGGTTCACTTGTGTTTGTTTGAACGATTTCTATGTATTTCCACTATTCATCAAAAAATTTTCCTTAAAAAACATGAAATCAAACACTTATTTTTCATTATATATATTATATTAAAAATCAATTTTACATTCAAAATATTACATCAACACTTATTTGTATCACGTCATACACCTATTCATATTCAAAATTTTTACTATTCAAATTCCAATCTAAAATCCAAACCCCCAAACAAACACACCCTAAAGAAACACATAAACGGCTATATATCAATTGAAATGCAATGTGTATTGATCTCACCATAAATGCATCAAGAAAAACCTAAATCATTTACAGGCAAAAGACACAAGGCAGTGTTCAATTTCTTTCCTAGAAAACTAAATGCAATACTCAGCAACCCTATCGATATTTTGTAGATACACTGAAGTAATAAAACAGCTCTACATCAGTCGATATGCAGTGCCTAACTATCTCCTCCATATATGCATCACGAAAAACCTAAATCATTTACAAAGCCGAAAGACACAGGCCATGTATAATTTCTTGATAGGATTTGAAGCTCTCAACGATTATCTAAACCTCACATTTATCCATCAAATTAAACTGAAGATATGATCAACCATGATTTTAGCAAACTCAACGATAAATTCAGAAACACAGGATGAACTAAATCAAGTAGCTGAAAGCAAAAAATACGGATATGAATATTCGAAAGTAATGATCCGAACCTCTAATTGATTGTTGGAAAAGTTCAGCACAATTAAGAACTTCAATTTCCCAAAAGCTTCGGGGAAAATCGTCAGCCTTCTCCCTGATAGATCCACACGTTCAATCTCCTTCCCAGATTCTGCCTCCTTCAAAACCTCGACCACCGCCGCATCCACTTCTGGTTCACTCAGATCCGGCGCCGCATCAGCCTGAATCAGCTCATCTCCGGCGACCGCCGCCTCGTAAATCTTCTCCAACCTCCGCTCCGCCTCGCTGAGCATCCTCTCGTATGCCTCGTGCATCTCGTCCACCGCAATCACCGCCTTATACATCTTCGCATCCTCCGAATCGCTCGACGAGTGCGCGCTTATTTCCGACAGTCGGAACCGCGCGGCGTCGACGGTCTCGTGGTCGGGGCGGGGACCCAGGGCTTGGAGCGCGGATCGGCTCTCCACGACGTCGCTCACGGCTTGGCGCATCTCGGAGATGAGTTTAGGGTTCTTGAGGTGCGGCATCCTCTCGGTGAGTTCGAAGTAGGGTTCCGGCGGGTGCGAGTCCGGCGCCGGCGGGTTCTCGACATCGAAGTCCGGGGAGAAGGTGCGCTTGATGGTGGGGAGCTTGGCCATGACGTAGGAGAGGATGGGGAAGCTCTTGGGATTGGGATCCATGGCTGAGGAAGGTTCTGGAATGGAAGATTGGAAGGAAGAACAACGTGGAGTGATGAAGTGCAGTGTTGTTGTGTTTCAACGCAAAAATGACTATCGATATTCTATCCTCTATTTATACTCCGTTTTTTTTTCTCTCTTCCACTCAAGTCAATACTCTATTTAAGTAAAAACATTACGCCTGTTTTCTTTTGTAGATTTCAATTGTTTATTAAACTATTGTATATACAAGTAATCAATTTAATTTTTTTTTTATTTTTATTTGTTTCAATCCTTTTTTATTTAGAAAAAAAAAATTAATCAAGATACTTTTTAATTTTTACTTAAATTATAAATATATCATTACACATGTAATTTCTTTATATATATAAAAAAATTATTTATCTTCCGTGCTATTATTTTTTAATTTAGTACAAAATTTCAAAGACTTGTTCAAAAATGGCCAATGGAGTATTATTTGTTAGATCAAAGTTAATAATATTATAAATAAATAAAGTTGTTTATTGAATTTTAACATAAAGCCAACACAATTAACTTATTGATAAGCTCACAAATTAATTTGAAGTATAGTATTACTTTCTATTATATGCTTTAAAAAAATTAACATTTAACATAATTTCATCTAATTGTGTGTTTAAATATTTAGGTATAAATTTAAATAAAGATAAGTAATAATTGTTATTTTTTGTCATTTATAATAAAAAGTCCAGAAGAATAATATAGTAAAAGATTTTAGGTTGATTGAACTTTTGATTATAGTAAAAAGTACAAAAGAATAATATAGGTTATGTTTCTTTTGACAAATTTTACTATTTAAACTCATGTATTTTTCGAAAAAAATTACAGTTTTTTCTCTCACAAAACATCTCATCAAACATTATTTTAATACTAAATTCAAACCAAAATTTCCTTAACTCAAACAAAAGAAACAAACCCTAGTAAAATATTTTAGGTTGATTGGACTTTTGGTTGGTCTTTAAGGCGTAGAGATTTGAACAACTATATTAACATATGTTGTATACTTGTTGTATGGACTATTATTTTATTTTTTGCATTTGAACAACTATATTAATTTTTTGCACAAATATCACTATAATAGTATTATAATAAGATACTAATAAAAATATTTTTATCTTTTGTATTATTTTTTATATAATAATTAATATTACAAAAAATAAATAAAATGCTGGACGAAGTAGTACATATCATTGTTCTCACGGAGATAGTATATATTATTGTTATGCTATATATTGCCTCCATACTCAGCAGCACTGTAATAACAGTCCTCATATTTATTTCCTCCAAGATGTTGCAACATAGTAATATATATATATACATATACACATTAAAATTGCTAATTTATCCATATATCGAATGCAGTAATATCATCGAAAAAAATTTATTTTTCCGGATAGTGTTGTTAGAGATGTGCTTTGCTATTTCTATAGAATTATTCGAATTTCGATTCTATCGTAATTTCTACAATCAAATGTATCGTTTGTGTTTAAGACATCGTGTAACAATTGCATCCTAAATGTCAATGTTTCTCAAGTGTGGCTATCGACCCGTTAGCAATATCTCCCGCTCGACCAATTGCAATACCTCTTGCGACCAATGCGTGAACTTCGCAATGACATTCCTCGCTATCCTCGACTCAAAGTTGGTGCTTCTTAGCCACATGACTCCAATGTAAATATCACATTTGCAACAATTATGCGTGAAAGAAGATTTCTCGATTTGGTACCGAAATTGAACCTACACGCACGGGAGAACATATAAGGAGTTCATTACATAAATATTGTGTAAATTGCAGCGAGAAATAATATAACTTATATATGTTCTTTACTTATTTTGACTTTGATTTTTGAGTTAAATAGTGATTTACATGTAATATTTTACGGGCAAAACGAATTATATGAAAAGTCTGCACCATAATTCTTTATAATTTAGAAATACACGAGACTTTCTTGTGTTTCTAAAAATACTGTACATAATTTTTGCACGAAAGTTTTCTTATGTTTTCAAAACTATTACACAAAAATCGCTAAACAATTTTTAAAATATTACAAAAAAATTTTATGCAATTTTTAAATCATGAAGAAGAATAGTACATATTATAAACAATTTTACCTATTTGATCTATTTGATTAAATGAAGCAATGTATTTTTATAGAAAATAGTGATGATTGTATAGTAAAAATACCGAAACAATAACACTAAACAAAACCTATAAGAGAAACCAATTCAATTTTAGTTCCATGTATCTTTTCACCGAATTTCAACTTGAATCTTGAACATGTATCGAATACAATTCTATCGACTTTTTGGCCATAAAATGAATAAAATTAAGCGAATCACGATGATCCATCCTTCATCTTTAGGCCAAAAAACTTATAGAATTTGACTCGACGCATATTAGACTCAAATTGGAACCAAACCAAGTGTAAATAGTAAAACCAAAACTAAAATTCAGAATGTGTAAGGATTTTTATCGACCATACTCCAAAGAATGTAATAAAGCTCGGAAGCCGTAACTTACTTGGAAGTGATCGCTAAACGGGACATCGTGAAGGGTCATCATCTCGTTGACGACCCACCCATTGTCGTCCGGCAAGGGAGATTTCTGCTGCGTGCATGTGACTTCGCCTCCGAAGATTGAAATCCGTCGACTGAATTTGTAGCACACACGGCGTTCTTGTGTGCCGGGAGTTCCTTCTTCCCATGCAGTCGTTTGATAGTTGAGGCAACCGGACTTGCTCATTACCTTATGCTCCAACTCTCCTCCATCGAACATCTTCATCAACGACTTGATCTGCATCATTTAAAATATAAAAATCTACAATAGCCGTCGGCACTCAACAATTGGGATTTGTAAATGAGAACAAAGTAGCAAAGGGACCAGCCGAACTTACGTTCATAGGAAGTTCGATGGTGTAAACCTTCGTCATCTTGACGTCTTTCGCCACCAAATAGGATGCGGTGTCGTCAATCAGAAAAGGTTTCGCGTCATCACTCAACTGTTCCTCTGCAATCCGAGCTTTCTGATCAGGCTCCAGGGTTCGTGTTCTCCACAATGCCGTAATTGTCCTGAAATATAACGAGTCATCGAAATTAAGTGCACGCCAAAGGTACAAATTCAAATTCGGTGAAATATCCATCTGAATTTCAGATCGAAGGGAATTTCGGCGGTAGCCAACTCATAAAAACTTTTCATTTTATAGATCCACTTCTAAATAAACGATCGAAATCTGTTCGAGAACGAGGTCAACAAATATTGATGAAGTTTTCAAATTCAAATGTCACCCCTACTTGCATTGCTTAAAGGTAAAATAGCAAAAAAAATTATGTAGTTTGCTGAAAAGACCATCTGATCCTAAAATTTTGCTTTTGTTTTATCTACTTGTGGTTTGAAAAATATTGTAAAAAAATAGCCTATCTTTTAATTAGATTATGAGGCACGCGCTTAACCTGCAATTAGTATTTACAAGATCATATATAACACGTTTTAACCGTAATTTATAAAAATATCTAAGAGAGTAGTTTTGTAATTTCATACCTTGTTATATATGATTTTGTAATACCACATTGCAGTTTAAGCGCATGCCTCATAATTTCCGTTAATTACTAACGGAAAATATATTTTTTGCATCAATTTAAAAACCACAAGTAAGTAAAACGGAATTTTAGGACCAGACGATCTTTTGAGTAATTTTTGGAAACCATAATAGGAATTTTTTGCTATTTTACCTTGCTTAAATGAAAATAACTTTGTAGCGAAATACCTGCTAGCAGCATTGAAAGAGACGAATGAATGGAAATAGAAATGCAGTCTCCCGTCCTCGTCTAAAAGCTTGGCTCCATGCCTGGAATCGAGACCCCGACCTTTATGCAAGATTATTACCAGAGTGGGGCTGCCGACAGTCGAAAGAGACGGCGGCAGCACCTGAACATCTTCAATGTCTTCCCACAGGAAGTAAAATCTGGTCTTGTGTCCGAACAAGTTCGCATAGAATCCAACGATTCGAGCAGAAAGAAAAAGCCGGCCCTGCAAACACAAACAAATAAGAAAAAAAAAAAAGACAATAGGATCTGAAGTTATTCAATATTCCTTCTATACCTGCAAGGGCATTTTTCTCTTGAGGGAACACGAGAAATCGCTGATGAGAAATTCTTCCGGCGGCAATCCAAATAGCTTTTGAAAAGTCGAATTCCTGTGAGGTGATCGGATACTCAACTGTAGGCACAATTAGTGAGAACATTGTGGCGTCACTTATAAAAAACTATTCGTAAATTTAATGCAAAAGCACAGCTATACCTTTTTCCCGACCTCCTTTTCCAAATTTGCCAAATAATCTCTGATCGTTTCGACTCCGTTAGTATTGTCCAAGAAAATCCTCAAGTGCAGTTTTGACTGAGAAGACTGAGCAAGTTTTCCGTCAAGAGGGACCCAAAGATCGGCAAGTTCGGCAGCCGTGTGCTTCAGGAAATTGATCTCAGCATGGCCAAGAGAGGAAGCTTGGTCGAACGGGCCCTCGAAATCAAAAACTTCCACATCCAACACCGATGGCGGATCATCGACAGCGTCAAACTCAAGGATTTCTGCACAAATTATAAAATTATTTCAAAAAATTTTCAATTTATAACAATTGAAACAACCCAAGGCGCGAAAATATGTACCGTTCCATTGAGGGTCGAGAGTTTGGAGCTTGACCGAGCTCGTTCGTGTCTTGCCATTGCAAGTGAACACCACATAAGGATCCGGGATTTCGGTTTGATTCACGGAAGCTAAGTTCGTTGCCTCGATCAAAGCAACCGTAAGAACCCACCCGTCTCCTTGCGCTTTAACGCCATGATCGCTTCCTGTCAATATTGTATAATGCATCAAAGTCGAGAATATGCGACACATAACATTAAAAAAAAAAAAACCTCGAAATACAACTGTTACCTCTTTGTAGCCTAGCTTTAACAAAATGCGAAACTAAAATGTATGTTCGCTCCAACTGAACGAACAGAAGGGCGCAAGAGATGATCTCGCCAAAACTGTCGGGCAAATCAAGGCCGTCGAATTCCAATCCATGAATCTTGCTCGGTTCGCAGAGAAAAATGTGAACAACAACATAAAGAGAAATAAAAACTGCCGACACCACAGTGAAATTCAAGAAGTACTGAACAGCTGACTTCGAATCGGTCCGGTGGCTGCTCTCCAGCGTCGCCAACAACTGATCCTTTTCCGACATATCCGCGGCTTTCAATGTTTTGAACTTTTGTGATAATAAGCTCGAAAACTGTTCGAAACTCTCCTTCAAACCTTGCCTAACTCCATTCTCAACCATACCTTTCATCATGATATTCTGACTGAAATTAACGGCCCAGGATACAACCAGTCGAGCAGATTCCTCTTCTGAAGACCCTCGGATTATCTTGAAAAGTAATTCGACTTTGAAAGTGCTTCCGTAAGGAACATCCGGAGTGCTGACATTGACAAGGATTGCGAATTCGTTGCCGTCAGCCTTCACATATGTTTGTTCTTCGAAAGCTTTCACAGCCTTAACAAGTTTGCTAGCAGCTTTGGTATACGAAACAACTCTACTCAAAGACGGGGCGCCATCCGATTTCCATTTCCAGGCTTCCTCTTGAACATTCGTCGTCCCCTGCAATTCCGCTAAATTCCTTTGGAAATCAGAATTCGGACCAAAAATCAGATTATTAAGATCCTTTGGGGAGACAATGTAAGTTTCGTCTAAAAGGATACCCCCATGCAGATTCTCCGGCATTTCGTGGTTTTTGTTCCTCGATTGGAAAAGTTCGATGGCTTCTTCGAAGCTCGAGCTGCTAGGCATTTCCACTGTGCTTTCTTCGCTGTCAGACAATGGCGACACCAATTCAGAGGAGCTGTTGTTTGATGAAGTTTCGTCCTTCTTATGGAAGAGTTTCTCGACCCGATTGGCGAGTGCTTTCATCAATGCTTTCCCCTCCACGGGTCTCTTGGAGTGTGGTCGATCTTCACGAGATGTAATGATTTTACCTCCCCCTTGTGACGAATTACTAGTTTCCGAACTCGATTGAGTAGAGAAGGGATGCTCGATCATAGCATCAGGATTTCTTCCATGTAGGGACAAACCAAGAAGTATTTTGCCTGCAATTTTACGGGATAAAAAGGCTCGTATCAGTATAAACATCCAAGAATGAAATTTCTCCCAATTCGATTAGATTCTTGAACCTCGAGATTGACAAAAAAAATAATTAGCTCTTTAAACAAAAGTGAAAAATACATCAATCATATCAACGTTAAAATCATCGAGGCAAAATTAGACCACAACACGTCCAACTCCTAATATTGTCGATCATCAAATCAACACTATCCATCCTTTAGTTCAACTCCAGCACAAAATGTCACTGTGCTCTTGCTATACCGAACGTTATGCCCTTTCATCGGCTTATGAGTACAAATTAGGATGTGACAAGTTACTTTTTTATCCCTTCTACAAACTTAGCATGTTCATATTATTGACGCTAAACATACAGATAATAGCCTAAAACTACAAACTTTAGTTCTTATAGTCTTCAATGGAGTAGACTTAATTCTTTATAGTTCATCTCTTTCTAACTCATGCACTACCCCAATTGGAGAGTCTTTCGACACAATCATCGATAACCTCAGTCCTACCACCTAAAGTAAACATAACCATGCCCTGGAAAGGTCATGAATTCAAAACTTCTCGAAGATTAACCACGGTTAAAGCTGTAAAATAAACAAACAGTTTGCGAACTTAGTAAAGTTCGGCTCGTTTGAACTAAACGAGCCGAACACAAACATAAATTTTAGCTTGTTACGTTCACGAACGAGCTCAAGCTTGTTCGTTTAATGTTGGACAATATTTATTAAAAATTAAATTAGTAATTTTATATTTAATAAGTGAATATATTTTTATAAATATGAATATTTAATTTATTTAAAATAAATAAATTCTCTTAATGAGCCGAACACGAGTTAACTCAAACAAAAGTTTCAGCCCGTATCTCTTAATGAATGCATACGAGCCAAACTTAAACATGACAAGTTCGACTCGGTTCAGCTCGTTTACAACTCTAAGTCCACGGTGATTATCAAAACAAGCAACTCAAACGAAAAATGTGGAATTGCAAAACTAGTAACTAGACTGAATTTCCATCGAAACACCGCAATAGAAATAAAACATCTTTATCCTTGAGTCATCGTACCAATGCAAAACTGGGGGTCGGGAGGGCACGGATACTCGGTCTACCATCTCAGTTCTAACCCTAAATAATTGGACATACATTTTCAATAAGGGACAACAACAGACTGTGTCCCGACTATAATTCGAACACACCAAATGGATTTCCTGAAATGGACTAGAACGCACACTATTAGAAGAATCGCATATTTTTGGCACGAATGCAGGGTACCCTGTCTTGTACTAAACCTTTTCTAAAGAATTGGATACACATTTTCGATACTGTGTCCCATATTATTGTCACGGGCAGGGTAAATCCTCTCTCGACTGATCCCATCCTAAAAATTAGATATACACATTTTCGACTCCATGTCCTGAAAAATTTTTGAACATGCCACATGAATTTCCCAAAACAGAGTAGAACACATTATTCAAATGGAGCATATAACTTTATAGAAGTGAGCTGAAATCGACAAAAGCCGTAACTGTGTCGTGCCTACTCCTATCTTCACAATATCAATACACTGTAGAATCAAGAAACTAAAACCTCATCCCGTAAGGGATGGTCCAGTGGCGTGGGGGTTGGACGTGTGACCATTAGGTCATGGTTCAAACCCCCGAAGCCTAGTGTGAGTGCCCGTCGGCTATTAAGGCCACGTTTGGTTGGATGAATATGGATTTGAAAGCGGATTTTAGTTACGTTCCACAATGCAATGTATTTCAAATCTTCAACTTGATCGAAGATTTCAAATTATCTCTGATATTTCGAAATCTTTATACTGTATGGTTTCAAATACTTCCAACAACTATTTCAATTCCGGAGCAAATAAATTTTCAAATTCAAATCCATACAACCAAACAGAAATGGTTAATTGTGTTCTCCACTCAATTTCGATTCAATGAAATTATTCATCAAACAAAGCATTTCATTCACAAGCCATAATCGAATAAAAAAGAAACAACCAAACACTGTATCGATCATCAAAGAGCTAAAACTGTAACAAGAGCAGAGAACTAACCGAAATCCCTGTCGATTGCTTTCGAGTTCTTCGGCCGTACGACGGAGAACCAAGTCGGCGGCAAATTCCAATTCTCCTCCGCCGCCACACTCCACACCGGAATCCTGACCCGACCGGCCGATTCGGCGCCGGAGCAACCGAACACCCCGTGCTCATCGTCGCCGGCGTAATTACAAACAGACACTACGAGTTCCTCCTCCAAATCGACGACTCTGAACACGAATTCCTCATTCCAAATCGGATTCCCGGTGCTCCTCAACACTCTACTCTTCGATTTGCAGGCGCCGACCTGCAATTTCACGCACCAATCCGCCGCCGGCCAATCCTTACCCTCCAACAAGTACACGTAGAGCCTCATTCCTTTAATGTTCTTCGAAGACGGTGCGAAAGGGGTTTGGGGAAAGTGGGGGAGGGGGGAATGATTATAGGTGAAGCCATGAATTGGAGTAGGAGCAACGTGGGCGTGCGCTGAAAGCGACACGAGTAACGAAGGGAGTTGAACAGAAAAAGAAAAGTACAAGGGGGCGGGAGTGATGCTGTTTTTCTTGTTTTTTTTTTTTCTTTTTGGAGAAAAATCGAAAATGGCGGTTTGGAAATGTGGGTTTTTGGTAGCTAGAGAGGATTGTTGGACGAATTAGTTGATATGGATGGAATGGAGATGAGATGAGGTGGAGAGGATGGATCGATTGGATGGATAATTTGGATCGATTTTGGTGCGGTGTTGACGTCAAACGACGAAAAGGCCGAATTTTTAGAATACGGAATGCGATTGCGATGGCGATTGCTGAGGTTTTGTGTTGGAGATTTTTGGGGTTTCTACAAATTTTGACTATCACATTTACAGTGTGTTTATTCGGGGGATTGGATTTTCAATTCATTCAATTTTTTTTTTTTAAAAAAAATATCAAATCAAATATATTTTTTTTTATATTATATTAAAAATTAATTTTACATTCAAAACATCGTATCAACACC
This sequence comes from Andrographis paniculata, assembly GCF_009805555.1. Taxonomy (NCBI): domain Eukaryota; kingdom Viridiplantae; phylum Streptophyta; class Magnoliopsida; order Lamiales; family Acanthaceae; genus Andrographis; species Andrographis paniculata. Next base: position 695,923 of record NW_026137588.1, read on the forward strand.
TGTTTATATCACATCATACAACTATTCAAATTCAAAACTTTTACTATTCAAATCCCAATTTAAAATCCAAACCCACGAACAAACACACCCGTAATGTACTTCTTCTTTTACTTTATAAAATATTTGCTCGGTACGGTGAGTGGAATAGTAAATTAAAAGATAATAATTCTTTCGTTTTTATGCAATAGTCTTATTTATTATTTTTATCCATCTCAAAACAATAATCTTATTTTTATAAATAATCATATCACGATAAAATTAACCTTACTTTTGTTTTATTACACAATTGCCACTACTTTTTCCACTAATACACTCACAAGGGCAAAAAAGTCTTTTATCTATATTTTTACCGACTACCAATATAATATCAATATTCTTTAAATCAAGTGCCCAACCCAATTAAGATTATAGTTCTGGGACGGAGGGAGTACTATTTTCGTCCACAAAGAAAATAACATTTGTTTTTTTGCAAATAGATTTTTGAATATTAGTATTATATTTGTTTATAGTTGAAAAAATAAAAATGCTCCTAGATTGTGTGATAAAAAAAAATAATGGCATTTTGTAATATATTTGAAGTTGTAAGGTTATTAATTATGTTAGACGGGTATACAATTAAATTACTAAATTAGGAAATTGTATTCTTATTTTTGGACGGACAAAAATGAAAAATGGTATTCTTCTTATTGGACGGAGGAAGTAGTATTTTATTAGTTAGCGGAAGTGTGTAATAAATTTTAACATTTTTGCTCTTTGATTTTATGTAAAAAATAATTGTATGTGTAATGGTATATTTGTAATTTAATAAAAAGTTAAAGATATTTTAGTATGTATGTATGATTATTTTTATTAAAATAGTAAATTGATACTTTGGAGTGAGATGAACGAAAATATTAAAAATGGTATTTTCAGTTAGCACGGAGGGAGTATTCATTTACTTTCTACGCTATTATATTTAATATTAAAAATATTTTTTTATTTTTATAATATTTTATACAAATATTATTATACTTGTATTAGAACATTAATAAAAGTATTTTTATTTTTTATTAATTTGTAATATGTATGAATATAATACTTCATTCGTTTCATAAGAAGGATATTATTTTTCACTTTTATCTGTCCAAAAAAAAAATATCATTTCATAATTCAGTAATTGTACTACCTACCCAATCTAATTATTACCTTTAATGCCTTAAAACTTTATATTTTTTTTACTATAAATCAATATAATACTAATATTAAAAAATTAACGTGTAAAAAACAAATATTGCTCTTTTTGAGGGATAAATATAGTATTAATATTTAAAATTCAATATCCAATAAATGGATATATAATTATGTAACATAATACTATGTTACGTCTTCCCTCTACTTATAAAAGAAGATACTCATCCTTCATTTCAGTTTTTACGAGAGATTACGACAATTTTATTAAATAATTAAAAAATATATTAATATAAACAATTATTATATAATAAGATTAATTATAGATTAAAATTAAATAATTAAATAGTCTAATTAAAATTAAAAAATTTTAAAATTTAAAATTTAAAATATAATTAAAGTGTATAATTATATTTTATTTTTTTAAAAAAAAAAAGTAGAATGAACGAAAATAAAAATAATAAAAAAAATAAGACGACAAATGTAATTTACAATTATTCGAAAGTGAGTTTTGTACTCATGAAATCATAATTCAAACTATTGTTTAATTTTGCAATTCAATTATGGTTGGTTGAAAGCACTATATTGAAGAGCACATAGTTAGAGCATATCACTTGCTAGCAAAAATTATAAAATTTTAATTTCTAACTATATATAAACTTTGAAATTTACTATTTAAATGAGAACTTCTTATGAGAAATTGAAAATTCAAAGCAAATTTTATATTGAATTTTTTTTTTCCAAATTACAATAATTTGCTAATTTATATTACTATTTTGTTCTTCTATAAAATATTATTTAAATTAAAATTTAAATTCAAAACTAAATAAAATTTAGATCGAATTCATCCTTTATTTTCCGTTCTTAATATATATTACAATTTGTTTGTTGGAAAATTTATTAGCGAAAATACTCCTTCCGTCCCAAAAGTATAATCTTATTGTGTTGCGTACGAGATTTAAGAAATATTGATATTATATTGGTAGTGAGTAAAAAGTAAAGATAAATAACTTTTTTGCCCTTGTGAGTATATTAATGTAAAAAGTAGTGGTAATTGTGTAATAATAATGAAAAAGTAATAATAGTTTTACGGTGATATGATTATTTATGGAAATGAGACTATTGTTTTGGGACGGACAAAAATGATAAACAAGACTATTGTATTGGGACGGATGGAGTAAGAGATATGCCAAAATTCGAAATACAAATCAAATACGATATGAAATCAAATTCAAGCCTCGCGTGGCATGCGATTTCTTTGAAACGAATTCGAACCCTATAAAAGTGTCTGGCAAAACAATTCAACGCATGAAGATGTATTGAAGATTCTATCAAAATGCAATTTTATTTTTTTCATTGTTATTTATGTCATTCGAAGTATGTTAAGATACTTATATGGTCAAATTTTAAACTTTCTTTATTTTATCCAAACCAACGTAAAGTTTTTTAAGTTTATGTTAGAATTAAAAAGGTTTTTCACATTGTGTTTGTATATTAACAATTTGACTTTTTTCGATTCTGAAATTAATAAAACTTAATGTTAAAAAATATGATGAAACATCAAATACGCGGGACATGAAGATCAAACCAAATTGTTTCATTTTTTATTTTTTTTTAAAACCAAATCCAAATTGAAGATCATAAACATCAAATTCCACAAAGAACTCATCAAAGTCAAATTGCATATCAAATTCACCTAAATGAAGATATAATCTACACAAAATTAACCCAAAAGAAGAATAAAACCCAGATCACTTTACCCAAATCACATGTTTTTTTTAGAAAAATTTGTATTATAAAATAACAAAAAAATATTTTGACGTAAAATATTGGAAAAATATATATATATACTATTTTTGATTAAAAATTACATGTATATTTAATAAAAAAACCAAATCGAGCGCAAAAATAATACCTTCATAGGCTCGTTACGGGCCCATTTAAATCGAGCACTACATATATATATAAAAAAAAATCTATTAAAATCATTAAATCAAACATTTTCGTTTAGACAAAGTTTTTTAGAAATTTGAAAAAAAAAAGTAAAAAATTATTATTTGATTTGATATTTTGTGAGGAAAAACAATTGATATTTTGATATTTTTTAAATTCAATATTTTACACTCTCTCAGTTCCACTCGAATATACCCCTTTGAAGTTTTGTAATAAATTAATAAATAGTATTACCTCCGTCCCACATACCGTGTGTAGACACGGTATTTTAGAAATGGTGTAATTAATAGATAATTAAAAATGTATTAGTGAAAATAATTATCCTATAATATAAATAATTATAAATTAAGATTAAGATAACTAATTAGTTTAATTAAAATTTTAAAAGAAAAATTTAAAAGTTTAAAATGAGATTAAAGTATGTAATCATTTTTCAAAAAATGAAAGTTACATGGTACGTGGGACAGACAGAAACGGTAACGTGGACATGGTATGTGGGACGGAGGGAATCTTATTTTATTAGTTAGTGTAAATGTGTAAGAAATTTTGATATATTTTTTTCATTTAATTTTATGAATAAAGTAATTGTACGTGTAAAAATATATTTTTAATTTAAGTAAATATTTAAAAACATTTTAATATTACGATGCGATTATTCTTACTAAAATGATAAAGTGATATTTTTGAATTAAATAAAAGAAAATGGTAAAAATAGTACGGGTACTTCTTTATTTAAAACATTATGCTGACATTTGGTACAAAGAATGAAATTGTAGATAATTAGAGTAGAAAATGAAATTTGAGAGAAATAGAATTGAGTAGAGAATGATAATTAATTGTCTTGTTTAGTAAAATAAAAAATTCAGTTAAAAAATGTAAAAAAATACAATTATATGAATGAATCAAATAAGAATAAATGATTAACCTGATAAAAGAAAAAAAAGAGTTTTAACTAATGGAAATTCATGAAAAATATTTTTGGTGACTTTTTTTTTTTTAAAAAAATATAAACTATATACATAATTTTCAAGATTATATTTTAGTACAATTTTAAAAAAATCGTAAAAATTAAATATTTTAACAGTAAATTAAATCTGATTTTTGTAAAATTAAAATAATATAATTTTTTTTTTAAAAAAAGTGTAAAAATTAAATAGTACAAAATAGATAAAAAAAAAAGTTTTAAAAAATATACTGCAATATCATTTTTTTTCTATTTTTCTTGAAAGAGAAATGAAAAGAAACGAATAGAAATGATTTATTTTAAGAGATTTGTTTGAATTTTGAAAAGTTCGCAGAATTGAGTGGATTTATAAATTCCATAAAATTTAATTGATTTTGTTTATTGATTTATATGGATTTTGATAAATTTGATTGAATTATTTATTGATTTTCCTATACTTTATTAGAGTTTATAAAATTGTCGATTAAATATTTTTTTTATTGATTTATATATTTTCAAATATATGCAGTACACTTGTATGTATATAAAAAATTTCAAATATTTAACAAAAATATTAGAAGTACATTAGTTCTCAAAAAATATATTTATTATTATTCTCATTTTTATTTTATTTTAATAATAATAATATTTTTAATTTATATTTTTTGTTATAGTATTATTTTGATCGAATTTATTATATTATATATTCAGCGTAATTAATTTTTATTTTGTAACAATTTATTTAATTGTTATTATTATTATTTATATGAATTTTTATATAAAAAATATATTTATAAATAAAATTACATTAAAATTACATTATTTATTAATTAAAATTAAAAACAAAATAATTAAAAAGGAATAAACATAAACTAACATTGTCAAATATAATCGGTGATTTTTGAATCGACGGAACTGAAATCGAAATAAGAAAATATAAATTAAAATTATGAAGAATTTAATTTTGATTTGACATTTCCAAACATTAAAATTATATATTTTAATTCGAACTATTTGATCAAGTTTATTTGTTATTATATATATATAATTTTTAATATTATTTCAAATGTATAAAACTTTAAAATATTTGTAATTTTTATATTAAACATTAAAATTTTTTTTATCTAATTGATATTATTATAATAAAATAATAAATACATATAAAACAATACATATTTATTAATGCTATAAATAAAATAATATGTGTTTTTTTACTAATTTTGAGAATTGTTAACAATTTTATTAAATTTTTGTTAAAACAGACAAAATAGACAAAATAGAAATGATTTATTATAGGTTTGTTTCTTTAAATTTCAAATTTGGATTTTTTATTATTTGAAAATTTTACTTAAAAGAAAAAATAATACTCCTTCATTCCAATAAAAATAATACCATTTTTTATTTTTGTACATCCAAAAACAACTATATTACTTATTCTTTTTATTTAGTAATTGTACTACCTACTTAACATAATTAATAAATACATTTACAACTTCCAATATATTACACAATATCGTTACTTTTATATCGCACAATCTAATAGGCGCATTTTTGTTCTTTTCATTATAAACCAATATAATACTAATAATAAACGTTACTCCTCTTCCGGGGGCGAAGGTAGTACTAGTATATTTTTTTCTCTCACAAAATATTCAATTATACATTATTTTAATACTAATTTAAAGTCAATATTTCCGAATTCATTAAAGGTAACACATCAACTAAAAGTAATACTCCTCTGTTCCACTTAATTTGTCAATTTTTTCTATTTTTATATGTCCCACATAATTTATTATTATTTTTCTCAAAATATAATTATACAATCACATTTTAAAATTTTTATTTTATATATATTTTTTTATTTTAATTAAGATATTTAGTTATTTTAATTTTAATTTATAATAATTTTTATCAATACCATTTTTTAAGTATTTACTAATGACAAAAGTAAAATGACAAAAGTAAGTAGGACGGAGAAATATCTTGGGGTGTGTTTGTTCGGGGTTTGGATTTTGGATTAGGATTTGAATAATAAAAATTTTGAATTTAAATAGTTGCATGATGTGATATAAATAGGTGTTGATGTGATGTTTTGAATATAAAATTAATTTTTAGTATAATATAAAAAATAAAAAATAAATTTTTAATTTGATATTTTTAAAAAAAAAAAAATTAGATGAATAGTTGGATTTAAATCCAATCCTCCAAACAAACACACAAAATTCTTCACAACGGATAACGGCATGTGTACGTGTTCCTTTGGCCCACCCCACCCCACTCAAAATTTCTTGACACGTGTGCCCTGCCCTCTTCGTAACTGAATCAATAAATACAAATGCAGACTGTCGTCAGTCACACAATCCTCCATCAACAAACCTGTCACGTGGACCATCACCGCCGCAAGTAACCGCCGTGGCGGCGGCGGCGGCCGGTAACACAATCAGATTCCGGCGACCGGAAAATCCTAGTTCATAAACAGAGGCAGAGATCGAATAAAATGAAGATGCAATCAGAATTTGAGCGAACCGTATCATAATTCTCAGAGGAAATTCCACAATCCAATCACGAAGTTTTCGTGTTCAAATTAAATCCAAATCCTTCTGCGATTCGACGGTGCAAATAAGAAAATTGTGTATTCAGTAAATGTGTTTTTATTTTGAGAAAATAGAAGAAACTAAATAGCTTTTTTTCGCTCACTTCAGGTTACCGCTGGGGATGAAAATGCCTTGGATTGTTGCGCCGGTGTTTTCCGGCGAGGACAGGACATCCAACCGCCGGAGATCTGCAACAGGATGCGGCGGCGCGCTTTGATTTTGGAGCGGACGGGAAATCGAAGCACGAAATCGGAGACGACGGAGGTGAGACTTTGTTCGCCGGCGTTTCGGAATTAAGCACCGCTACTATTTTCGCCGCCGGCAAAAAGCTCTCGTATTCTTCGATTACATTCCGGAGATCCTCGTCGGATTTGACTGAAATCAACATATCCAAATCTTCGCTAGGCAACTTACACTTCAAATTCACCGAAATTCCACACGATTCCCCAAATTTCAACATCAGCTCTACACCAAAATCGCGAAAAAAAAACTTCAATTCCATTTCCACCCTTACGAATAAATGAATAACAATCATATGCTATTATCTCAAAGTACCTGAAAATGAAATCGAGCGATGGACAGAGAGAACACGAGTGTGACCTGCGACGTATCGGAGCTTTCCATCGGTTGGACGAGGCATAATTTTGCCGCCATAGCTGTAAAGAAACTTGACAGTTTCTAAAGGATTCATGGCGGAACTCGATTTCTGATTCATATTAAGCAAAAACTAGTAAGCGGTGAGAGAATTCTCTCAGGAACGAAGAAGCTCTGGTTTTACGCCTTACAATAAAAAGAAAGATGAAGAGTTGGGGCCATATATATAGCAATTTTTATTTTTTTTTTAATTTTTTATTTTTAATTATAAATATTAAAATTAATTACAAAGCTCCGTTTTAAACACTTCTTTTAAAGACTTTTTTGGTTGCATTTGTTTAAGGGGTTTTGCCTTTAATTTGAATGTTGAATAATAAAAATTTTAATAGAATATATATATATTTTTTATTATAAAAGGATTATTTGAAATTTTTATAATAGATTAAAAATAATATTATTTTATTAAATTAATGAAAATATATTAAAAAATTTGATATTTTTTAAATTGTATGAAACAAATAAAAATAGTAAAAAATATATTTTGAATTCAAATAAAAGAAATATATATTGTGAATTTAAATTGAAATTAATTATTTATTTATTTAATTTTTAATAAAAATATATTATTTTTTCTAAAAAATATTATTTAGATAAAAATTCAAATCATATACATATTTTTTTATATAGATAAAGTATATTTAAATAAATAACGAAATAAATTATAAAGGAAAGTAAATAGATTCCAAATACTTTTCAATTTTGAAAAAACGCTATACATATATTTGATAGTATTAAATATTTTATTAAATATAATTTTTTTCTTTTTAGATTTTGGTAAAATTTTAGATTGGATTTTACTATTTTAAATTTTTTTTTTTAAAAAATATCAAACTAATTTTTTTTTATTAATTATATTACATTAAAATTTAAATGTACATTAAAATATTACAGGAATATGTATTTATATCACAATTAAAAACTATCAAGTTTATTTGATTGTGACTTAAATTGATTTAATAGGGTAAACTATTTTTTTATTCCCGTAACTGGACCCCTTTATCATTTTAGTCCCGTAAATGGAGCATGTCACAAACTAGTCCCATAAGTGAAATTTTTTTGCTGTTTTAGTCCTCCGGCGCCGGAGACGCCCGCGTGGCTCGCCGGAGGTGACGTGTCCGCCAGGTCAGCGACACCTGGCACTGACTTGGCGGACACGTGGATTTTTTAATTTATTTTTTATTTTTAATTTTTTTTAAAAAAATAATTTTTAATTTATTTTTAATTTTATTTATATATTTTTAATTTTTTAATTTGATTTAATTTTAAAAAAATAAAAATAAATAAATAAAAAAAAATAAATCCACGTGTCTGCCAGGTGTCGCTGACCTGGCGGGACACCTGGCGGACACGTCACCTCCGGCGACACGCGGGCGTCTCCGGCGGCGGAGGACTAAAACAACGAAAATTTTTCACTTATGGAACTAGTTTGCGACAGACTTCACTTATGGGACTAAAATGATAAGGGGGTCCAGTTACGGGATTAAAAAACAGTTTACCTGATTTAAAATAATTATTTTTGGTGAAAAATTTTAGTGGATAAGAATTTTTTTCCCCAAAAATTCAACCAAACACACCCATATCTACTTAATTGAGATTGGTTAGAATATTGATTACGACTAATCATTACTGTAGTTATGATTTCATTTACTTTTTACGGGTTGATATTTAAATATTAATTATTATATAAAAATATAATATAAATTAAGAGAAAATGATAAAAATATTTTTATTAGTGTTTTATAATAAAATTATAATGACATTTGTGCAAAAAAATAATAGAAATATATAAATATTTTTAATGTTAAGTACAATGACACAAAAGATAAATAAGACCATTGGAGTCGGATGAATCGAATATATTTTATGTGATGAATTCAATATATTGTAGTATGTATTACATGGATTATAATACAATTCTTATTTTATTGATTTATATTTTATCTATCATATGTTAATATTAGGTCCATAGTCAATTTTATTTTATACTTCATCCGTCCAGTTACAAAGTATACATATTTTTATTTTGGGACGTACAATTACAAAGTAATCATTTCATTAAATACCTCACTTTTTTCCATAAATACCTTTACTTTATATCACATCATTACTTTTATACCAAAAAGCAAGGGCAAAAATGTCATTACACTACTTTTACCTACCCACTATAATTAAAATACTATAATTTCTTAAACTCATTGTCAAAAGTAAATGTATACTTTATCCGTTGACGGAAAGAGTATTTATTAGTATATGATACTCCCTCCGTCTCAATATAGTAGTCTTGTTTACTATTTTTGTCCGTCCCAAAACAATAGTCTTATTTTCATAAATAATCATATCACTATATGACTACCTTTACTCTTTCATTATTATTACACAATTATCACTACCTTTTATACTAATACACTCACAAGGGCAAAAATGTCTTTTATCTTTATTTTTCACCCGCTATTAATATAATATCAATATTCCTTAAATATCGTGCCCAACACAACTGAGATTATAGTTATGGAAAAGAGGGAGTATAACATAAGTGATTTATTGTCATTTATTTAAAATTTATTAAGGGTGTGTTTGTTTGGGGGTTTGGATTTTGAGTTGGGATTTGAATAATAAAAATTTTGAATTTGAATAATTGTATGATGTGATATAAATAGGTGATGATGTGATGTTTTGAATGTAAAATTGATTTTTAGTATAATATAAAAAATAAAAAATAGGTATTTGATTTGATGTTTTTGGGGAAAAAATTTTGGATGAATAGTGAGATTTTGTCCAAATCTCTCAACCAAACACACTTACTCTTAACTAATTTAATACTTGGTCACCTTACTTGAGTATTATTGAAGATAATATAAGTTGTTGATATGGATATATATATATATATATATATTTTTTTTTCAGACTAATTTGGAAAATTATGTTAAATTTGGTGATGTCATATCGAGTTTTTTTTTTTTTTTAAGTAATAATGTACAATTTATTATATTATTATTATATTCTTTATATTTATCATCAATAAAATTATTCAAACTCTTTGAGCATATAATATAAAATACAAAATAAACACACCCAATAATTCAACATATATATATTATTTTTTATATTAATAACACTTTCTTATATTTAATATAAAAAAATAAATAAATATAAAAATACTTTAAACTAAAAATACAAAAGAAACATACCGTTATATATATTTGGTATTAAGAATTATTAATGCTTTATTCAATAATTTTAAGTATTTAATTGTTAATTAATAAAGATTAATATATCATAATTGTTCATATTTTACTGCCATTTATAACTATAAAAAATAATGTTAATGAAGTCATAGTAATAATAATAATAATAATAATAATAATAGTAATAATAGGTGTGTTCACTTTATAATGTTGATAAATATGTTTTTAATGTTATGTATAAAAAATTAATTTAATATAAAAATAATATTTTTATATTAAATACTTTTTATGAATGGTTAAAATATATATTATATTTATTTTATACTTTCTTAGTCACATTTTAAATGGTCTTTTTAGATTTTATAGTAGATTAAAGAATAATACTACATTTGTCCGGTTATAAGGATTCATTTATTTTTTGCATATTGATATTTAAATATTAGTTATTACTCTCTCCGTCCCATATTGGATGTCTGAGTCACTGTAGATACGAGAATTTAGAATAAGTATAATTAATAGATAATTAAGAATGTATTAGTGAAAATAATTATCTTATAATATAAATAATTATAGATTAAGGTTTAAGATAACTAATTAGTTTAATTAAAATTTTAAAAAATTAAATTAAAAAAATTAAAATGAGATGTTTAATCATTTTTCAAATAAAGGAAAGTGACATGGGATGTGGGACGGACAATAACGACAATGTGGATATGGTAGATGGGACGGAAGGAGTATTTGAAAACGTAGTACAAATTAAGGGAAAATAGCAAAAATACTTCTATTAGTGTCTTATGATACTATTATAATGACATTTGTGCAAAAAATTATACAAATATAAGGATATTATTAATGTTAAGTACAATGACACAAAAGGTAAATGAGACCCTTAAATATCTTGTGATTGTAATGATGTGATTGTAACAAGAAATACAATTATCAAAATTTATTACATTTCTTAACAACGGATTACCTTCAACAAAAATTAAAAAAAAAAAGTAAATTAAATTAAATATTATCCAAAAAATTTTGAAATGTCAAAAATTTAAATTTTATATATATTTAAAATTTATTAACCAATTCTCAGGCTTTATCTATCCTATTTTAAAATTATTTATTGTTCTATACCTTATTGCATATATTATTTGGATACGAATTGAAAATAAAAATAATTATTGTTAAGTTATATTGTTAATTATTATGATTCTTTTGATGTTATTTTTAATTAATATATATGTTGATTTATTCATAATATATTCAATTATTAAAATTTATATAGATTAATATTTAAAAATTAAAATATAATATTATATAAAAATATTATTAGATAATAAACATATATAGAAATATGTATAGATAAATAATTTTTTTTTTATATATTATTACATAATAAAAATATATAAAAATGAATAAATTACTATGTATTTATAAAATAGTAAAAGTAATGAATTGAATGTGATTTATTATATACGATGTGGATGAGAGAGAATGAGAGATAAAATAGATAATGTGGTAGAAATAATGACTATAAGAGATGTTCTAAGGAAAACGCTTTTATAGGGGAGATATAAATCGATAATCTAATCACTAATTAAATCGGGAATATTTTGAACGGAATTTAATCAACATTATACTGATTATAATAATTTTATAAGTAGGATTTTTGAAAAAAATAAAATGTGCATGTTGTTGACATAGTTTATTCAATTTATATTCAATCTCGAATAATCTAACACCGCTTTATCCATACACCGAAATTAATCTAACATCAGCTCAATTTCGGAGTATCATGCACAATTGTATGTGCTATATAAATTATTAGCATATGTTGTCTATTTTTTTTATTTTTTTTTATTTTTTTATGCGCTGAGTTAGCATGTTTTATATGTTGAAATTAATTGTAATATGTATTATGTGAACTATTATCGTGTGTTATATTTGCATTATATTGACATATAGGTTGTGATCTCAATTTATACTACATATGATATTGGTATATATTATATGTAATGTTAATACTAATTATAGCCAGTATAGTAACAACTGTCAATTAAATTACTAAATAAAATCTTAATAAAAGAGAATAAAATGAAAGCAACATTCTTGGACAAAAATTTATACCGTATATCGTATCAAAATTTTCGGTATAATATTCTATCGTACTGATAAATCAGTATATCAAAAATTCAATATTACATATGTTTTATACCGTACCATACCGACAATTCAGTATTGAATCGTCTGTACAATATGATATATTATTTCATGCTGAAATGTAAAAAATATCGACATATATTATATTATACCGAAATATTAAAATATAAATAATATTGATACATACGTTTCATACTATACTGTACAAAATAATAACATATCAATTTTAAAATAAGTTCATCATATATATAATATATTTAAGAACAACACCATTAAAAAAAATATAAAAGTTATCTTCAACTTATTGATTATAATCCTCATTCTTCTCCTATATATATATATATATATATTATATAATAATAATAAAAAATTAGTGGTGCTGCCACCCTCAATTTTGATTATTTTCAACTCTTCAAATTTTCAAAACTCATTTAAATAAAGCTTAAATTAATTTATCAATTTTAAATAGTTTTCAATTAATATAAATAACAAGTACGTGCTTTTTAGTGCTTATAAAACTACATATAAGTTGCATTTAAATTTCTTAATTTGTATTTTCAGGAAATTTTTAATAACGTTTGCTCTTTCTAGAGACAAAAAATTACATGAATTAGAGAGGAATTATACAAGAAATGTATATTCTCTTAAGGTTTGGATGCGAGAACAATAAAATTTTGAATTGAAATAATAATTGTTATAATATTTTGAAAGGATTGAATGTAAAAATAATAAAATTTTGAATTGAAATAATAATTTATATAATATTTTGAATAAATTTATATATATAATATTTAAAAACAATGTTTTATTTGATGGTTTTGAAGGAACAAAATATTTGTTTGAATAATATGCCAGAGTTAAAAGTGTAAAATTATACAAAACATATTATTATTTTCATCTTTCAAATACATACAATATAAGTTAATTATTGCGATAACTAGGTAATCATATATGCACAGATTATTTAAATATAATACCATAATAGTTCTTTGAGATGATATAAAAAGTTACTATTTTTTATTTGGTAAGAAAATTTGCACTATCGAATAGGAAGAAGGCGAGAGAAATATTCTAGAGATTGCAAACGGCTTCCATTGTTCATTGTGGTCAAAAGTAAACTCTTATAGACGCCAAGAAAATGAGAGATCTATTGTAAAGAAAAAATCGAATTCAAATTTAATTTAGAGCACGGACAAACATTCTTTTCAAATATCAATTCGCTTGGTGGCTATACATAAAAATTTTCCGAGAAAATAGTGAATTATTGTTTCTAATTTCATTGGATTATGGGTTGCCAAAGGATTCGTAAAACCAATTTTTGGGAAAGTATATAAACACATTCAAAAGGATAGTTGATCGATCTCACGGTAGAAATGTAATTTTAGTTAAAATCATAATACCATTTATCTTTTTAATAACATATACAAACATTTCTACTCCATTCGTCAATAAAATAAAAAACCCTTTTTAATTTAAGCACAAATCATAGTGTAAAGTTGAGAGAATGGAAGCTCAAGTATTGCTTCTTTCCCTTATCGCCCCTATTTGCTCGTCGACATGCCAAAGCCACGGACTCTTTCATAGACTCGGGGCCACACACCAACACACCTACATTTGATTCTCCGGATTCATTTCCAAAACTCGAGACAATCTCTGTTGAATCAAATCAGTACCATTATCAAAAGAAAAACAACAAGTTAACGAATCAATATCCCTATTGGAAAAGACACAAATGTTATGAACAGAAAAATTGCAGATTTGTCATTAGTTATGGAAAAAAAAATATTTTATTTCAACCCGACTGTATTGTACAAGTCATAATATTTTTGTAGGTTACTAGAGAGTTATTAGCCTAAAGAGGCTATGGCTTTTCTATAAAGAACAATAATTAAGATTTTACCTACACAATAGTATTTAATCCCCGAGCATTCGAATTTATGGACCTAAATGTAGTTTAATTTTGCTAATATCTTATAGACAATTATAAATTCGATCAAAAGTGTTACCTTGAAAGTTTGGCCTTTCTCCGAACAAAATTTCATGCTTATCAAGATCGTTGTAGGCTTCAAGTGAACTCAATTTCACGGTCTTTTCTTTGTTATCGGAAAACCAATTGACCTTCTTTACTCTTCTCCACTTTATTATAGTGCCCATCAAAATGCTACATGCCAAAGCTATTAGAAACGAGCATAAAAGAAAGAAATCAACCCAAGAAGACGAAACCTTCTTTGCCTTGGCCGGTGGAATGACAAAATAGTTGAAAGTAATGAGCGATAAAACAACTACTATAGAAGAAGCCATAGTGATTGCTACTAAGTGTAATAATCTTTCGGGTCCATATGCCGCATATTTTGCACATGTAGTGCTAAAAGTTGTCACCCGTGGCTCGGGGATGTTGCCAAGTACGTCTCTTAAAGTCGTACCAATGAAGTTTTCACGAGTCACGAATACTCTGAGGTTTATATTGAATTTCTCTGTGTTTAGAAGATAAGGAAAAATTGATTCGAGTATGCAAAGATCTTGGGATTGTTTTATGGTGTATATGAGTTGTATTCGATGAGGGTAATGGTTTTTATCGTAGTTTGAGTTAGAGCTGATTTCCTTCAAAATGCTCAAAAATGGTGTTACTCCGATCCCTCCAGAAATAAGGAGCAAATATTTGTATCTGCACGTTCAAAAATTAAAAAACAAAATTGCAAATTATTTCTAGTTTTATAACTATATTTTATTTAAAAATAACTATTTAAAATATGGGTAAACTGATTTTTAAGTTCCATAATTGGACTTCTTTTATCATTTTAGTCTCATTACTGGAGCATGTCGCAAATTAGTCCCGTAAGTGAAATTTTTTTGCACTTTTAGTCTTCCGGCGCCGGAGATGCCTACGTGACACCCGCGTGGCTTGCCGGAAGATACGTGTCTGTCAGGTCAGCCACATCCGGCAGACACATTGATTTTTATTTTTTATTTTTTTAAAAAAAATTTAATTTATTTATTTTTCTCTTTTTAAAAAATTAAAAATATAAATAAAAATCCACGTGCTGGTATCTCTGGCACCGGATGACTAAAAGTGCAAAAAAATTTTATTTACCGGACTAGTTTGCGACATGCTCCAGTTACATGATTAAAATGATAAAAAAATCCAATTACAGGATTGAAAAATCAGTTTATCCTTAAAATAATTATAATAAGGATACTTTACATATATATTTTTTTATAGTATAAAAAGAATTTTATATTTATTAACATGTGATATATAACACTTTTAAAATATAATTTTAAACTATGTTTGAAAAAAAAAAAAAAGTGTATAGTTGATACCTTATGAAGTCGAGTGAAGCCGGGCCATATGGACCCTCGATCGCAACGGGAACACATATCATTTGATCTTCTTCCAAATCGTGTTCATTGTGGACTAAGCTATACAAGGAGCTTGTCCATTGTCCCTCGCATTTAATGATAACCGAGATTGTGTTTTCATCGAGGCTAGAGGTAGAAGTTACGCTAAAAGGATGCCATTGAACCTTGGAAATGCTCGGGATTTTCAAAAATATCACACTAGTCGGCGTATATCTCATCCCTAACATCAAAGCAAAATTTTCATTACCACTACAAATTAGACAAGCAAGAAAATGTACGATGTTTCATGATAGTGAAGAAGATATCATGAAGACTTACTTGGATCCTTAGGCAAAGTCAATTCCATGGCTTTGGATGGGAACACACGCGCGGAGACAATGCAAGTGCACGGCCTAGATTGTATGAGACGTTGCAACTTATCAACGGCAAAGAGAAAAATTCCCGGGAAAACCATGTAGAAATGGCGATCTCCCCCGTGGAACAAGAAAAGTATCATGAAGACTATGTATAGGTGATGCGTGTAGAAGAAGAGACGAAACTGTTTCCTTCTTATTCGTGGGAATGTCGTGATCCACATAATGAGAGCCGTTGCGAGAGCCATTTCGCCGGCTAGATATATCCGCCCATTCTTTTGCCACTTTCGTATCTATTTCAAATGTTGAATATATATATATATATATAATATAAACCTTCGTTCAAACCAAATCACGGTCTGTTAATTCATTTATATTTCAAATTTAAATCACCACTACTCAATTCGTACAATTTTCAATAAAAATATACTCTTTTATGTTCATTTGACTGTGCACGAGTTTTAATAAAAATAAGTAATAATTGTTATTTTTTTCTTTTATAGTAAAAAAATACAAAAATGTAATAATTTTTTGCTTAAAAATGAAATTTGAATATTTTTTTATAAAATTTTTAAAAAGAAAGTGGGTATAGATTTGAATGACGTGGGAAGTTATTCTCATAAAATATCAATCAAAATACTATTTAAATCAAAACACAAATGAAAACATTAATAAAACATACTCCTTTCGTCTCAAAACAATAAGGACATTTCGGATGGACATGATAATTAAGAAATAATAAAATAATAGTATTATATTGCTAGTCGGTGTAAAAGTGACTCTGAAAGACCAAAATGTCCTTACTTATGTAATTATTATGAAAAAAAAAAATGGGGATAGTTTAATAAAAAGTGGGGAGCTAATTACTAAGAATGTAAATGAGACTATTATTTTAGAATGAACAGAAATGACAAACTAAACCTATTGTTTTGGAACGAAGAAGTATCTTTTTTTTTACAAAATATGAAATCAAAATACTATTCAAACCCAAACACACAACTAAACTTCATTCGAATAAAATGAAGTTACCTCATCTTCGACTTTATGCTCGACTCCCCAAATAAAGAGAGTTCCGGCACCATGTAAAGTCGCAAAGAATACCAAGGCATTGCCGAGCCAAACATGATATCTCACCGAAGCCTCAAATTGAATGCCAAGTACACGAAATAATGACATCCCTCGCAACACCGGGATAAATAATAGCGCAAGACAAGCTTCAGACAATAATCCACATCTCGTAGCCATACGCGACAACTTATATTGCCATCTGAAATCTCGAATATTGTTATTGAAATGCTCGCTTTACCATTTTAGTTGTCTATGATTTAATATCTCGAAAAAAATAAAAATTTCATTATATTTATTTACTTACAAGCTTAGTTTGAGCGATTTGGCCGGTGTTATTTTCTTGAAGTCATTGGAAATACGGACAGAGAATGTCCAAACAAGAACGGCGACAAATAGCAATGAAACGAGAATTTGTAGTCCGGATAAGATTCCAACGTATGGATTCACTAGTAATGGACTAGACAAACTAGTCGTGAATCTTCCATATCCTTTTCTGTAATAATACATGACGTTCGAAAGAATTTAGGAGTTGTATTATGTAAAAAAGATATTAACAGAATTTAGTATAATCATTTGTCTCCAAAAAAGAATAAAATGAAGGATCAATCAATATATTTTATTAAAAAAAATTATTTAAGATATTTTGCGTTTTTTATTTGTAAAACTTGCGTAATTTAAATCTTTATTTAAAACTAAACATCAGTTTTCGACAATGAAGGTGTTTCATGCAAACTTTACACTAACATAAAGGGGTTTACACAATAAATACAATACATGATATTCTGTGCATTTTTACTAAAATACAACGGTGTTATATAACTTACCCTATTATTTAAATACTATCATATAAAACTTTAATTTTCTTAAAAAAAATTAAGTTCAAAGCACCAAGTATGTTTGGTTTTAAATTGAGTGTTGTGGTTGCAAATTGAATTTTACTACTTATAACATTTTTAGTTGATTTATAATGTAATATATATTAAATATAAATAAATTAACAATATTTTCTGAATGATTTAAACATTATACTTCACTATATACTATGAATGTCATAGAAAATAAAATTTAATTTAATATGCATAAGTAAAAGATATATATAATTATATATGATTAGTATAAATTAGTTTATACAAAGTTATGAAATAGTAAATGTATATATATATATATGAAAATTAGAAATGAGAAGTTAGAAGTGAATTTTATATATGTATATATATTTTTTTAAAAGAGAAAATACTTAAGATTTAAAAAATAAAAGGGAAAAAATTAATTTTGGTCCCAATATAATCAAAATTAATCAATTTTTGTCCCAATATAACCAAAATTTATCAATTTTGGTCCCAATATAAAAAAACTTATCAATTTTGGTCCCAATATAACCAAAATTTATGGGATTAGTTTGCGACAGACTCCACTTACGGAACTAAAATGATAAAGGGGTCCAGTTACCGGATTAAAAAAACAGTTTACCATACAAATAATTATAATTAAAAATTAAGATAATTAATTAATCTAATTACAATTATAGAAATTATAAATTAAAATAAAATTATTAATATGATTAAAGTGTATAATATTGTTTTAGAAAACAAAAAGAAAAAACTAAAACTACAATATGAACATAGAGGGTGTGTTTGTTTGGAAGATTTTCCCCAAAATATACTATTTATCCAATTTTTTTTTAAAAAAAATATCAAATCAAATACCTATTTTTTATTTTTTATATTATACTAAAAATCAATTTTACATTCAAAACATCACATCAACACTTATTTATATTACATTATACAACTATTTCAATTCAAAAATTTTAGTTATTCAAATCCCAATTCAAACTATTACCTGCTTGATTCTGTTTGTCTAAAATCCATGTAGATAAAGCCAAGCATCGCCAAAGCTATCACAGGAAAGCTATATACAACAAAGTCGACACCTGCCCATTCCACAATTATTATTATTATTATTATTATTATTATTATTATTACTATATAAAATATTAAATTTATTATCTTAGAAATATGTTTATATTATTGAAAACGGTAAATTGTTTTTTAGTATCATGATTTGACTCTTTTATCATTTTAGTTTTTAATTTGATGGTGTTTTAAAATAGTTTCGTAAGTGAAAAAAAATTTCAATCTAGTCTTCAAATGCGGGCATCTGCGTGGCAGGCTGGAGGACACATGTCTGCCATATCAGCACCATGTTGCTGACACGTGTCCGTCATGTGAAAATTTTTTCTTTTTTAATTTTTTTTAATAAAAAAAATTAATTAATTAAATATACAAAAAATAAAATTAAAAGAATATAAAAATTAAAATTAAAAAATTTAAAGAAAAAATTAATATTATCCACATATTCGTCAGGTCATTGCTATGTAGCTGCTACGTAGATAATTTATATTTTTTATATTAAAAATAAAATATAAAAAATAAAAAATATAATTAAAAAATAAATTAATATATAAATTATTAAAGGTCACATGACGTTGATTTGACGGACATATAGATAATTTTTATTTTTTTTTATTTTTATTTTTATATTTGTAATTTTTTATATTTAAAAAAATAAAAATTAAAATAGTTCACGTGACCGACACGTGTCAGCCACATGACACTGACCTGGCCGATATGTGTTCGTCAATCTGCCACGTATATGCCACGTAGACATTGAAGATTAAATTACAAAAGATTTTCATTTACAGACTATTTTAAGACATGCTCAAGTTACGGAATTAAAGTGATAAATAAGTCTAATTACGAGACTAAAAAATCAATTTATTCTATTTTAAATGTTGTGGCATCGGATACTCAATTTCATATTATTCTATGCAATATAAACTACTCATAATAAAAACAAAGGGTAAATTTGTTTGTTTGTTTGTTTTTTTCTTTCTTTTCAATTTTATAAGTGAAAATTTTTTGCGCATTTAATTTTCTGGCGCCATAAATGACCGTGTGACACCTTTGTGGCACATCGGAGGACATATGTCCTCCAGGTCAATCGACTTAACAGCCACATAGATAATTTTAATTTTTTTATAAATTGATGTATTTTTTATTTTCCAATAGACCAAATAGAAAAAGGACAAAAATATATAAATTTAAAATTAATAAAAAAAAAATTAGTCATGTGTCCGCATGGTAGTGCTGATCTGGCGGATACGTATACTCCGACATGCCACGCAGACATCTTCCTCGCCGAAAGACTAAATGTGCGAAAAATTTCTAAAATAAGAAAAAAATCTATTTACGGGACTAAAATATCAATTTATCCTGAAATAATTACAAGTTTGTTTGGTTGTTTCAAACACTTTTTTTTTTTCAATAATTTATTTTTTCTATCTTTAAAAAGATTCTTAATTTCTATCTTTTATATTATGATCAAATAATTATTTTTATTTATTTATTATATTAAAAAAATAAACAAACAACGCTGAGCTATTTACAATATAAAAATTGTGCTGTGTGCAACCTTTTCTCTTTATCGTATGTAATTTTTTTAATATATATTTTTTAAGTTGAATATAATATTCGATATAATATTTTTTATAAAAAATATTGATTGCAAAGTTTTACTACTATTTTTTTTAGGGAAAAAGTATATTGAACACGTGAAACATTATTTATAAAAATACAAGTGAATAAACTATTAAATAATAATAAATTTTTTTTTTAAGAGGAAAGAAAAAAAAAAAAAACCCTTTTATTTGTAGTAGTGGTTTTTAAATATTTCAAGCATAGGTGTACTCTTAAGTAATTTATTTTTTATTTTTTTATTGTGCCTTTTTAAGAAAAAATAAATAAATACTAAATAATTTAAAGGGGGAAAAAGAAGGTCACCCTTATTTTATTTTTAAAAGGTTTGTTTAAATTTAAATTTGTGGTTGTTTTGAATAAATTTTGATTATTTGTGATTTTCTAAAATATAAAATCAAAAATATTAATTATTTTTATTTTTATATTATATTCAAAATATTAGATTAATATTTATGTATATCATATCAAATAATGGTTTTAAATTTAAAATTCTATTATTATTTAGAAGAGCTCCAAAATACACTCTATGCTAAGGTGAGGGGTGATTTTCACATTAAGACTCCATTGATGGATATGATGTTCTCTTTGTTTAGAACATAAACTTATGTAGTTTTATTTTTTTTTCTCTTTTTGTATATATTCCTTCCGTCCAATTTCTATTATTCTAAAGTATATTTTCACGGTTTTTTAGATGATAGTCTTTTTGTTATGAATTGACAAATTTGCCCTTAATTGTATGATAGAGATCAAAAGTAATAAATAAATGAATGGTAAAAATATAAAATTTGTGTTTAAAAAATAAAATAGGACAATAGTTATTTAATGTTCCAAATAGGAAATTAGGACATTAATTTGTGGACGGATGGAGTATTATTTTTAAAAAATTACATACTAAATATCAAATAAACTAAAAAATATATATACCGTTGTATCCGAATATGGTGGATGAGGCGGCATCTTCGACTCGTTTCCATCTTGTCGTCCAAAATTGCGTCGGCTTGAGAAGCCAAAGGGCAATCCAACCACCAAATATGAGGATCATAGTTAGCTTGAGCATCACCAACCACACACCCTTCATGCTTAACATCGGATTCAAGATTCGATCCGAATAAAATTTAACTCAGAAAAATTTAATATTCGATTCGATTCGATTCGATTCGTTTTGCTATGATATGTAAGAAAAGGGTTCTCTCCCTCCATCTTCTATATATAGATAGTGCCCTTTCTCAATTAAGAAGATATATATATATAGAGATATAGAGAGAGAGTAGAACTTTATGAGTGGAAATGGGTTTAGTGTAGTGTTTAGTGTGAGGGATATGGGTCGGATACGACGACTTTGTTCTTTTACCAAAAAAAAATTTCAAATCTTATTTTTCTAAACATAATTAGTATACTATATACATTTATTATTTTTATATTATTTACACAATTTTTTATATTTTATATACTCCTTCAGTCATAAAAGAGACGTCTTATTGAGCGTTGGCACAAGAATTTAAAAATAATAGTATTTTAATTAAAAGTTAGTATAAAGTAGAATGTAAAAGACTAAAATGCCCTTACTTTTTGAAAGATTTTAAAAAGTATATTAGAGTAATAATTAGGGATAGTTTGAAAAAGTATGAATAATTTTGTTATAAAGTGGGGACCACAGTTACTAAATAAGAAAACAAAATAATTGTTTTAGGACAAACGAAAATGAAAAAACAAGACAACTCTTTTAAGACGGAGGGAGTATATATATAAAGAAAAAAAATTTCAAACCAAAATACAAAACAAACTACCAACGTCATCTTGATCTTTTATAATTTTGAGATGATTTTGGAAATTTTAAAGGTGTTTAGTTGTAATTTCAAATCGAAATTAATATCATTCATTTTGTGTGATTTTTAATAAAAAAAAATACAATAAAATATACTATTTAAATAAAAATAAATATAATATGCCAAATCAAAACTAAACAAACCGGGTAATCATAATATTGTTTAAAAGTATTACTTTTTTATTTTAGAAAAAATAATCATACATTAATACTAAAATATCTTTAAATTTTATTTAAATTACAAATATATTATTATATATACAATTACTTTATAGATAAAGTCAAAAGGTAAAAATATCAAAAATTCTTAAACACTTTCACTAACTAATATAATAATATAATATTTTAATCTACTACAAAACTCCAAACGGCCCATTTGATTTGGACGAAAGGAGTATTATTTTATATTTTACACTATTCTAAAAAATATTCATATTTTTTATTTTTCTCAAATCTAACAACAAGAAAAATAAATAATTTATGGTATTTTTACAATTTCAAATAATTAATAACAATTTTTTAAAAAGTTTTTAAATTCAAAATAACACAATTAAATTTTTAAGAAAATAAAATATAAATGTCTCGTATTGTTATTTTATATATAAACAATAATATTAAAATGTTATTTTATCAAACACTTTAACAAACAATTAATTGAATCAGTTAGTTAAATAAATTAATAGTTAAATGAATCGGCTAATAATTAATTGAGTCAAATAATAACTAATTGAATCAACTAACGGCTAAAAATTATCAACTAATAGTCAAACACACTCATAGTCATTGTGATCCCTCACGGGTGACCTAGTGGGGCGACCGTTAGGGTGCTGACTTAATCGTGCAGTTTGACCGAGTCAACACCCTAACATCAGGGAATCAACATCTAATCAAAAAATAGAAAACAAAATCTTGTATTATATAGAAATATGTGTTGTGCAGTATATATAGTATATTCTACTGTATGAATATATTTATTGTATTGAAAATTAATAGCATCTTGTGTGTATTATATTATTATAATATATTGTTAGAATATATGTTAGTACCCCTCTCGTTTTAAATCAAATGGGTCTTTTGGAGTTTTGAAATAAATTTTTTAAAAAAATTATTAGTTAATGAAAGTGTGTAAGGGTTTTTGATATTTTTTTTCCTTTGACTTTATATATAAAGTAATTGTATGTATAATGATATATTTGTAATTTAAATTAAAATTAAAGGTATTTTGATATTAGTGTATGATTATTTTTTTATAAAATATAAAAGAGATACTTTGAAATGAGACAAACAAAAATGATAAAAAAAACTATTTTGAATTAGGACTGAGGAAGTATATTGTATTACCATATGCGCTGTTTTTATTTTATGTGATGTCTGATTTATAAATTTGTGTTAATTGGGTCAAACCAGTACGACGCTGACTTGACTCAGTCAACACTTGAACCAAACCGGACCTAATAGAGTGAAGGTTGAATTGTAAGGTCATGAGTTCAAATCCTCTAAACGACTTGATCTTTTAAATTCTATCGGAGATTTATCAAAAGCATTACGAAGAATAACAACGGTAGATTCTTACGTCATCAAAATATATGATAAATTGCATAATACTCAATTGTCTTTTAGTATAAAAATACAAAATATCTCGTATTTTATTTGTTATGTTAAATTTCTTATGCTAAATTAAAATCTGCACAAAGTACTATATTGGTCCGAAAGTTGATGTCATATTTAATTATGTAAATTTATATAAATAAATGAGATCAGATATATTAAATAATTTTATTTGAATAAACTAAATAATTGATTAATATTTTATTTTATAATTTTTATATATTTTTTTTTTTTTTTGTAAAAATTAAGTAATGGTTCATCTTTAATAAAACTACTACCGAATGGTTGATAAATTGTTTGGTTAATAATTTTATTCAAAAAATATTATTTTTTTAGATATTTTACCATTTTTATTTATATAGAATTTACATAATTAGATATCTATTCATAATAACATTAATTTTGAACGAAAATTGTATTTTGTGCATTTTTTTTATGACGTAGGAACCCGCAGTTACTACCCCTACACCACCAGATCATTCTTTACGGGATGTTTTTTTTTTTTTTTTTTTTTTGTGCACATTTTAGTTTTACACAACAAAGTTTCATATAATAAATAAAATATGAACTGCTTTATACCCCGTCGTCCTCTTGGTAAGTACACATATTGCTATTTTTCTGTCATCTAAACAAAAAGTATCTATTTTTTTTTTTTTTAAACTAAGTATAAATTACTTTATATTACAAATATCCTTATATTTATATTTACAATAATTTTTACACATTATAAAAATTAAATAATTTTTACATATAAAAGTACTATCAACTATCATTAAAATTTAATATTCATTAATTTTTGTGCGAAAATAAATGTATAATTATTAAATAAACGGAAGGAAAATATTATATAATTTAACCAAATATAAATAAATATACATATAATATTGTGGTGGAATTATGGTCCACAATTCCACTGCCACTTTTGTAAGATTATTGCCTCAAGATATTTTTATTGTGGAATGATAATGATAATAATGATAAGATAATGGAGAATATATAATAGCAAGTTGATCCGTGTTAAAATTAATAAATTAAATAAATAACACTGTGTCAACTTTGACATATTTTCATTTAATTTAAAATATTTTTTAGATGAAATAATAAAATAAATATTAAAATATTATATTTTTAAATTTTGGCAAAACAACAAAAAATCCACCGTAATTTACCAAATTCGCTGAAAATCCTTTGTAGTCTTAAAATTCCAAAAAACCTACCCGTGATTTGTAAAATGTTGCAAAGAATCCCCTAATCCTAACGAAAGTGGTATATCACGCGCCTAAAATGCGATTTTTGGTTCATAGAGTGATATTTCTGTATAAAATTACTAAAATACCCTTATTGACTATTTTTTACACCAACTTCTTCTTCGTTCTTCTTCTTCTTTATTCTTCTTCTTTCTTCTTCTTCCCCATTCATTTTTTTATTTATATTAAATCCGCTAAACACAACATAAATTTTACTAAATTTATCACAATTAATTGATTGGACATGGAGATGGAGATGAGAATGCGTAAGTTATTATTCACCGTCGATTTCTTCTTCTGTTTTACCAAACCCAAAAATACTTCTTCTATTTTTACCAACCCCAGAAATCTAAAAATTCAATTTGACATCAAGATTTGAAATCAATCTAAGAAGAAGGAAAGAACTTGCTGCTAGTTGCAACCGTGTACGAAATAATTAAGGAGAAAAAATAAAAAAAAAAAAAAAATTGGGGAAAAAGAGATAAAGAAAGAAAAATAAAATTGGAAAAAAAAAAAAAAAAAACCTAATGTCCGGCCCTTCTTTCTCATCTTCTTCTTTCCCTTCTCTTTTTTATTCTCTTTCTTTTCTTCATTTCTTCTTCCTTGCTCCCTTTCTACCCGTCATCTTCTTTCTCTTTTTATTCTTTTGTAATTCTCCATTCTTCAAAGAACAATTGGAGATGAAGAAGAAGCAAAGAAAAGAAATGGATGGAACTGCTATGACCTGAAAAAGAATTGGAGAATAAGAGAGAAAAATTGAGGAAAAAGAAAGAAAATAAAAAAGCGGGTGGAACTGCTATGACCTGAAAAAGAATTAAAGAAGAAGAGAAAAATTGAGAAAAAAGATGAGTGATGAAGAATTTGGGGAATAAAAGAAGATGGAAGAAAGAAGTTGTGGAGAAGAGAAGAAGAAAGGGGCATAAAGGCCTGATAAGGCTAAAATTTAACGGGCGTCAATGTGATTTAAAAGGGGAGCGAGTGTGTATCGTTTTACAAACCACGAGTAGGTTTTTTGAAGTTTTAGGACTAGGGGGGTTTTCAGCAGATTTGGTAAACCGATTTTTTTGTTGTTTTGCCCTAAATTTTTAATATTGAATATTTATGTACCAAAATTATTTTTAAAAATAATTAGTGTATCGATTCTAAATCTAAGTAATTAGATAATTAAAAAATAAATTAATTTTAATAAATTAAATGCAACTAATACAATAAAAAATTGTAATTATAAAAATTTTAAAATAAAAAATACATAAAATTTTTCGAATTGGTTTGTTTGTAGGAATGATTCGTTATGACGTACCAAAATTTATATCACATATCGTATTATGTGTCAAATTTTTGATTTGATATTTTACCATTCCGATACCATATCAATAATTTCGTATGTTAAAATTACAGATGAAAAAATATCGAATTACTGAAATATCGAGCATACCGTATAAAAACAATATAAAAAATTTCAAATTTTTTGGTATGATACGATACCATACTGATTATTTTTTGGTATTGTAACACAATACAATTTGATATTTTTAATAAATAGAGCCAAAAAACCGGTTTTTTGGTATGACATCGATAAACAAAACAACGTTGGTTTTAATTTGGAGTTTTGGTGTTAAATAGTAAAAAATCTTGAATTAAGATAGTTATTTAGTGTAATATAATTATGTATCTGTAATTCACCAAAAAGAAAAAGTCTAGATCACCGGCTTACCTAACGAAGATTATGCCACACATGGTTCGGTTAGTGTGACTTGCTTTGTCGGGCCTAGTTTGCAAGGTATTAGGTTCGACCGATGATTTACCCAGTGAATACTTTCTGGTAGCAGCTGCGTGTTCTCATATTATCAAAAGAAAAAAAAAAAAATCAACCAAAGACCTCAAATGAGCAGATCCTTTCACCTTCTCTAGCCGGCCAGTCTTACGGCAGCCCATAAGAGCTGGTCCGGGTATGGACTCGATTAGGTATGTGATGTGAGAAGCTGTTTCACACTATGAATGTCAAATACTTATAAAGAATGTCCAAAGAAAATAATAGATTTTTTTTACTTTCTCGGGCCGGCCCAGCCTTACAACCGTCCATAAGAACAAGCTCAGATGTGAGCTCGATGATTAGAAGGTGACATGGGGAGCTATTTTGCTATCAAATCCAAAATTGGCCCAAGTCGGATATTAGTCAAAGGCCCAAAACTTACCCAACTTATTTCTTGTAGCTATAAGCCCAAACAAACACTAATGGCCCAATCCGAACCAGTCCAGCCCGTGAAGCAGCCCATAGAGGAGGTCAGCTCGTGGATTTGGTAATGTGGTTATGAGAAGGTTGTTTGTTGGAAGATGGAAGTTGTTGGATAAAAATATAGAGATAAATGATTTATCAACAAGATTAAAAAATAGAATAAAAAAAAATACTCCCTCCCTCCCAAATACTGTGTTTGCTACAATGTAAACATGGTATTTTAGGAGTGATGTAATTAGTAGATAATTAAAAATGTATTAGTGAAAATAATTATTCTATGATATAAATAATTATAAATTAAGATTAAAATAACTAATTAGTTTAATTAAAATTAAAAAATTTAAAATGAGATTAAAGTGTGTAATCATTTAAAAAAAAAAGAAAATGACATGAAATGTGGGACGGACAGAAACGGCAACGTGAACATGGTATCTGAGACACGGATAGAGTAAAAAAATTCCAAGGCCGATGGGATCATTCAAAGCGCATAATTATCTTTTCCTTCAATTTTTTTCTTTATTTATTTTTTCTTTAGGAACATCAATTATTTTTAATTAATTTCCAACTTCTTTTTCAACTTTTTCTTAATCTTATCGGCTTCAATTTGACATTCTTTTCACGTTAATTATTCGAATATGGGCAAGATAGCTTAATTTTTTTTTTTGAGAATGCTGAAAACTCTACTATTAAATCAATTTCTACTGACTTTTCTAATTAAACCGTCAATCATAATTTTTTACGACTACTATCGATTAACTGCTTTGAATATAAAATTAAATTTTAATTTAAAATAAATATTTAATTTGATATTTTTTAGATAAATATTTTTTAAAATAGTAAAACCAACATAAAAATCTCACGAGTAAAAACACCATTATTATTATAGTGTTTATACATATTCTTATAAAAATAAATATCAACTACAATTATACTAATATTCAAAAATATATTTGTATACCATAAACAAATTTAAAATAAAATTCATAAAAAATAAAATTATAACTCTGAAATTTGTGCAAAGTAGAAAATCTCTATAATACTCTCTCTGTCCTTTGGTATAAACTTCGTTTTATTAGTATTATAAGACGTATTTTTATCAATTTTTTTTTTTAAATTTGTATTATATTTTGATATAATAATTAATATTTAAAGATGAATATGCAAAAATTTAAATGTAAAATATTTACTAGTGGACCAATGGAGTAATTTTTTTTGTGTGTGTATATATTCGATTTATAATAAAATATTATTTTACCATTTTGTTTTTAATAATATAGAGATTGAAGTTTGAATCATATGATCTTATGAGTTCATTCTATCAATCATCCTTATGAGACTTTTTATGTTTCACTTTAACATAATAAACCAAAGTTATTTAATTTTCCTTAAACGGAGGAGTATAATATACATGAAAACTAAAAATAAAAAATAAAAAAAATTTATGATTATTATATTATTATTGAATTTAAATTTAAATACTCCCTCCATCTCAGATACTGAGTCTGATATACTGTAGACATCGGTGTTTTAGGAGGGATGTAATTAGTAAAATAATTATTCTATAATATAAATAATTATAAATTAAAATGAAAATAACTAATTAGTTTAATTAAAATTAAAAAATTTAAAATAAAATTAAAATATATAATTATTTTTCAAAAAAAAAAAATAATGCGTAGGACGAACAGAAAACGGCAACGTAAACACTGAGGGAGTACAAAACAAACACCTGGTATTTTTACAATTTTACAAAGAAATATATATATATATATTTATCTAAACATTAAACAGCGTTAAAAAAACAAAAGAAAAACAACTTTTATATTACGCCGGTTCGAAGCATTTCTTTCCCTATTCATTTAAGGTTCTGGAGCTTCTTCTCAAAACTGCGAACCCTAACCCCAAATTTCAACCCAGAAACCTTCTCGCAATGTTTAACGACCGCTACGATCCCAGACAACACGATGCCGGCTCTTATCGTCAGCGCCGGAGGTATTATTCTATGTTTCTTTCTACAATTTATTGTTTTGAGGTTCTTGGTGTTGAACGATTTCCAGTATCTTCTGTTGCTTCTAAGAATTCTAGTATACTAATAAGTTGCTGTTCTTGAATCCTTTGTTGATAATGTAATAATCTTTATGTTTGTTGCTCGCACCGCTCAATTTACTTCCAATGGGATGCGACGTACGAAGCTTCGTCTCATGCTGAGTTACCGGTTGTTTTTGAGTGTCTGTACTGTAGTTGTGTTTGCACTGCGTTGTATGAAGTTGCCGCAGCGAATTGTGGTTCTATTTGGTGAGATTCTTTCTGTTTATTGTTTTCAGTGATTTGACGGGGCAGCCGCCGATGGGGGTTCCGACTCATGCTCCTGGTGGTGCCGAAGGCTACGAACGCGGTGCTCCAATTCCATATGGAGGTCCTTCTGGGCATCGTGAGACTGAACATAGCGGTGGACGGGATAGTGGAGGAAAAGGGTTTGGGAAAGGATCAGGTAGTAGAGACTATGTAGATAGAAGAAGTGATGGGAGAGGTTTTGGCTCCAGTAGGGATTATGATCGTGGTGGAGATAGGGGTGGTGCCCGTGAGGGCTTTGGCAGGGGGCGGGGTGGAGGTAGAGATGGTCGTGGCTTTGATGGAGGCCATGGTGGTAGGCCAAGAGGGGATGACTTGGATAATATTTCTCTTCCGAAGCCAGATTTCAGAGGGTTGATTGCCTTTAAGAAAGATTTTTATGTCGAGAGTCCGTCTGTAAGGGCAATGACTGAGCAAGAGGTCTCTATGTTTCGTGCAAGGAAGGAAATCACCATTGAAGGCCGTGATGTCCCTAAGCCAATTAGGATGTTTCAAGAAGCAAATTTCCCTGGTATTTCTTTGTTTCTTTTTGCCCCTTTTAAATAAATTAGCGATGGCGTGCCCCAATTGTCTTATTGCATTTGCCGATCTCTTGAAGCTTTATGCCTGATTCTCCTTTTCTGTTAAATTTTCTATGTGTAGTTAGTTTAATGGGTATTTGGCTTGCAGATTACTGCCTTGAAGTCATATCTAAATTGGGTTTTGTGGAGCCGACTCCTATTCAATCACAAGGATGGCCCATGGCTTTAAAGGGTCGAGATCTGATTGGCATAGCTGAGACTGGTTCTGGAAAGACTTTGGCATATTTGCTTCCTGCTTTTGTTCATGTTAGTGCTCAGCCGAGGCTGGGTAAGTTCATTCAGAAACTGGTAGTTTGATAAAGCCACAAAACCTTATAAACGTATGTTTCTAATTCTCTTTTGGCTTAATATATATAAATCCAGCACATGGTGAAGGGCCAATAGTTTTAGTGCTTGCACCTACAAGAGAGCTGGCTGTTCAGATTCAAGAAGAAGCTGCCAAATTTGGATCATATGCGCACATAAAAAGTACCTGTATATATGGCGGTGCTCCTAAAGGGCCGCAAATTCGCGACCTTAAAAGAGGTGACTCAGATTCGTCATTCTTCTGTGCTGTTACTGTTTTGAATTTATTGTGCTGATCTTTTGGGGAAATATATTCTACTTAATTCTTGTGCCAGGTGTTGAAATCGTCATTGCTACACCCGGAAGATTAATTGATATGCTGGAAGCTCAGCATACTAACTTGAGAAGAGTTACGTATCTCGTGTTAGATGAGGCTGATCGCATGCTTGATATGGGTTTTGAACCCCAAATTAGAAAAATTATTTCTCAGGTATCAAGCCAGTTGCCTATGTCACTTTCAGTTATGTATCTTTGCAAATTGGCATTAATAACCTCTGCGTACGTGTACGTGCGTCCCTATACGTGTCATGTTCATGGTCTCTTGTGTCCTACAATGTCACAGAATCGGCAATAGATATCAATCATTATTACCAATACACTTTTTAGTCGCCTTTTTGACCTGTTTGCGTGCTCCATTACTCCTAGAAAGTTGTTGGCTGCATGTTCAGATTCAGGGGGCCCACGTAGCTTATCAATTTTTCGGATACGTGGTTCAGATATAGCAAATATAATACACATAATATTGTCTGATCTGTTGTACGTAGACTGAACCAATAAATTTCCTATTGTATGCTGTTAAATGCAGTTTTCTTGCACACACACAGTAGTTTATGAATACCTTCATGTATTTACTTACTTTCTTTCTCTATATTATGGACCTAATTTTCCTGTTCTTGTTTATAGCATCTTGTTTGGAAAGTTCTGATGTATTCAGTTTAACGATTTCTCAAAATCCAGATCCGACCTGATAGGCAAACCTTGTACTGGAGTGCTACATGGCCAAGGGAGGTTGAATCTTTAGCAAGACAATTCCTGCAAAATCCATACAAGGTTTGTCTTACATTTTATCCTTGAGCAGCAATGTAATATGTAAAATA
Organism: Andrographis paniculata; assembly: GCF_009805555.1. NCBI lineage: Eukaryota > Viridiplantae > Streptophyta > Magnoliopsida > Lamiales > Acanthaceae > Andrographis > Andrographis paniculata. The sequence goes on from NW_026137588.1 coordinate 728,184, forward strand.
TGCTCAATGTCAATGATAATTCTTTGGTTGTAAAATAAGGGTTGTGCGAAAACTTCTCAATTTTAATATTGAATTAGAAACATAATCTCTATTCTATTGCATTGTAGGTTACCATTGGATCTCCAGATCTGAAAGCGAATCAATCTATACAACAAGTTATTGAAGTTATTACCGATATGGAGAAGTATAACAGGTGAATTATGGAGAAGTATAACAGGTGAATTTGGTTGTACCTCCAGTTGTATCCTAACGAGGTTCTTGATTCTTATGGGGTATCCTTTAACAGATTGATCAAATTGCTGAAGGATGTGATGGATGGGAGTAAAATTTTAATTTTTGTGGAGACAAAGAAAGGATGTGATCAAGTCACTCGACAGTTAAGAATGGATGGATGGCCGGCTTTGTCCATTCATGGTGATAAAAGCCAGGATGAGAGGGATTGGGTCCTGGCCGAGTTTAAAACTGGCAGGAGTCCTGTAATGATTGCCACTGATGTGGCTGCTCGTGGCCTTGGTAGGATAAGTCTTACAGTTTAGGGTTTAGCATATCTTGTTTTGGATCTTACAACTGCGTAGGCAAGTCTTCCGGCTGTTCTCCATGTTCCTGAAGAAGTTGTGGGTTGGGCACAAATGCTTTTCCTGTAGTGTCCTATATCTGATCACAACCATTTTGTTGTGTCTGACGGGAGTTTCTTTATGCGTCACAGAAGGGAGGATATACAGTACCTAACCTTAAACATTTTGATCCTGAACCCTAAACCTTCCATACCTTGAAAATTTGGTGTCTAAACACAAAGCCTTCATGACCTCTGAAGCTTGGTGTGCTAACCTTGTCATGACCTAGAAATAGGTCGGAGATTTGACCATTAGTTGGGAGGTTGCTTTATATCGGGAAGATAAGAGTCAATTTGATCTACTTTTCCCTAAGGTCTATTTACCTTATACATCCTTATTGGGGGTGGCATTTTCTTCTGACCCAAAAACATAAAGGTAACACAGAAGTAATGGGTCTGGATTTGGATGTTTCGGTTTGATTCAAAATCAGGCTTAGCGTAATAAATCCCAAAGACAATAGGTGAGTTTTGTGTGAAATTTTGGCTCAACTCTCAACCCATTTTTAAATACAATTGAACTAAATATTAATGTATATAATTGTTTTACTGATTTATTATCTATTATATATTTGTTGGATATTCTTGACTGAGTTTGTACTGTTTGTTAAAATTAGATAGATGATTGACATATACATTATGTTTCAGTCTTCCATTGTCGTAATTTAGTTTATGTTTGGTTTGGAAATCTTTATTAGGCTCTTCTATTACTTTATTCTGCGATTCGTCTTGTAATATTCCAGGCCTTTGGTTGACCTGAAAACTTAAGATTAAGTTCAAGTCAGCCCATATTAACCCATTGCAGTTTGGTGGATTGAGTTTGATACGATGGATATCTTCATATTGCTCGAGTCATAACCTGACCTACTAAACCTTTTTAGATCTGATTTCCGCCCCTAGTATGCCGCCCCATGGACTTTTGACTGCTATCAGAGCTTAACGAAAACTAGGTCTTGTCAACTGTTGTTCGTATTTTCTTTTTCTTTCTCCATCACCTAAGAATAAGCATTACAGAAGGGCACTGAATGCCTGTAAAATTCTTCCACTATGTTGCCTTCCTCCTTTCTTTCCAAGTTGCATTATTATTTGAAGTGCCCATCCACACTAGGGACCTGGAAGTTTGCGACAGCCGGTAGACTCATACAAGATTATTGATTGATTGGACAATGATTATTGAAAAAAATTGTGGATGAGCAGGCTCCTTATCCCTGCAAAGTAAGGTAGGCACATTTAAGAGATGTGTAGTATCTTAAGCACGATCAGTTTTTGATCTTAGAACAGCAGGGATAAGGTAGCGACATTCTCAATTTTACCTCTGATGCTAACTCTACTATTTTCTGTAGATGTGAAGGACATTAAATGTGTTGTCAACTATGACTTTCCGTCGTGCCTTGAGGATTATGTTCACAGGATTGGCCGAACTGGTCGTGCTGGAGCCAAAGGAACTGCTTTCACATTTTTTACACATGGAAATGCCAAGTATGCAAGGGGACTAATTAAGATATTGCAACAAGCACGACAAGTTGTACCTCCGCAACTTTCTGCTTTGGCTCGATCTGGTCCTAGTTCGGGGGGTAAGAATTGCTGATTAATTGGTGTTTCATAAGTGGTTTATTTCCAAAATTTATGAAACATGCCAAAAATTTTGATATATTTTGATGTATTTTTGGAGTTCGATGAGTGTGTCAAGTAATGTGTTTTTGTTGATTTGGAAAGTAAATTTTGGTAGAATGATTGTAAAATAATATTACGCAGAAGTTTCAGTGTTAATTTCATTTTTCTAGGCAGGTGAATATTGTGAGCAAAAAAATTGAAATGAAGTCAAAGGAATGGCCAAATAATATTGCATTCTTAAGTTTTAATTTTAATCTGTCGTAAAAAAAAAAAAAAAAAAAAGAATATTTTTGTGAAAGGAAGATAGTTATATTCTCGGTTTGAAAGTCTGTGCGTCATTGCTAAATGATTATAGAGTTATTGACTCAGTGAGAACACATCTAAGTCCTTAGAAATGTTTTCTAATTTCTTGATTATTGGGAATGTGTCAATTAATGTTTATTTCCACGTTCGTTCTTCTTATATTGACGGGGATCAAAATTTCCTAACTTGAATCTTCTTTTTGGCGGGTTCAGGAAGCAACTTCCGATCTAGAGGACGAGGTGGTTTTGGCAACCGCTCTTCGATTTCTGGCTCGAATGCTATTCCTATTGGCGGCAGAAGAGGTTATTGATTTACTGGAGCACAGGTTTTATTTCCTTATGAGAATTGCATATCCATTACCAATCTGTGTGGAAAGCTTTTAAAGAGGTGGGATGGTTTATGTGTGATACCAAATATCGATGAATGCTTATGCATGTGTACATATCTCTATGTTGTAATAACAGCGCTGAATTGATTGCCTAGGAATCCTGTGGTTATGATTTTGTTTGTTTATGTGATTGTCTTGTCGAAGGAACATTATATGAAAATTGTTTCGTATCTCATTCATTGTCGTTGAAATGGTTTTTGTATTTGTGTGCAACACTCAGCGCGCACGGTTAATTCACAATATATGAGTGCGTGTCGTGCACAAATACAAGACTATTATGTGACAATGGTTGAGATACCAAATGATTTTCATATATAGTCCATTTAAAATAAAAATAATGAAGGATGTTTCTATATAGAAGTCATGTGATTTTATTTGTGTTGAGCTGTACTAATGTGTCATATTTGCTGAGATACATAGTGCTATGTACTGTGTTTATTATTGCTATGTGTTGTGAGTTTGATATGCTGCATTTATATTAATTAGGATAAAAAAAATGATAATAAAAAGAAGAAAGGGTGCTACTCTTTTACTTTGGATGACAACTTAAAAAAAACAAGAAAGTGAGAATAAATCTGGAGAACGAGAACTATATTTAGTTTTAGTATATAGAGTTTTAAGAAATATTGTATTTAAATAGTTGTTAATTTTTTTATTTTTTTTGTATGTAGATATTTATTTGCACATAGTATTTTAATTTGATTTAGTGAGATATTAATATAAATAAGTTTAAATTTTAAGGATATTTGTAGGGGTCTATATTTATTAAAGAATTCTTATGTATATGTATATCTTGTGTTTATATATATGATAATGGTATAATGTTTATCTTTCGGATAGATGATCATTTCTATGTTTGTATATTGTATTTTGTGTTGGTTAAATACTTTAAATAGGTTAAATCATTCAATTATAATTCGATTTGTTTATTATCTTGTCAGGTTTGTGTTGATCCATAGATATAATTGGGTTGAAATTTTTTATTTAAATCCAATTATTTTTTGTTGAGATCTCATGATATATTAATTTTTATTAGTTTTAGTGTAATGTATAGTAAATTAAGTTGGATTATTGAAGATTGAATTTAGTTTAAATTAATATGTAGACTAATTATCAAATTAGAATTATTTTACATATATAATAAATATATTAATTAATATTAATATATTATAATTAGGTTATTATGTCTGGGTTTGAGTTGAGGTTACAATTTAACTTGATTTGTTTATTATCGTGTCGGATATTTACAAGTATATATAATTGGTTCGAAAATTTTGATATAAATTCAATTATTACTTTGTGTCATGTTAATTGTATGCCCTTTTTTGATAATATTTGTGTATAATATAATTCATAAACAATAGAGCTTCGATTTTAGATATATTTTAAAACTGTTTTGCAAGTTTTGGGTTGTTTGCAATGTAACATGAATAAAGATTAATTATCAAATTATAATTGCAAAAAATAATTAAATAAATAAATAAAAACTCGAAAAAATATAAATAAGGTAATTATCAAATTATATTTGTTTTACATTTACAGAAACTATAAAAATTAAAATTTTGCTAACTTATGGTGTGTGTTTTTTTTTTTTTTTTTGAAAAAAATGATATACATATTTTTTTAAAAAAAAATTAATATACTATATATATATTTATTATTTTTATATTATTTATACAATTTTTTATATTTTATATAAAAAAATATTCATTCTAACAATTTCACAAAACAAATATACTTTTATCCATTTTTCAATTTTATAGTAAATATATCTCCGTTCTATAAGTAGGTTCTATAAGTAGGTATCAGTTTGTTTTTTGCACGGACTTTTAGAAATATTAGTATTATATTGGGATGATGTAGAAATAAAATAGAAATGACTAAAATAATCTTATTACTATTGTGTGATATATATGTAGTGGTATTTATGTAATATATTATAAGTTGTAAGGATATTTGTAATATTAGGCGGAGAATACAGTTACTCAAAAAAATTAATACTTTATTATGAGACAGATTAAAATAGAAAAATAAATAATTTGTTATGGAACAAAGGGAGTATTATATTCTCTTCATCCCAACTCAAAGTATCATTTTTACTATTTTCGTTCGTCTCATTCCAAAGTATCTCTTTCCTATTTTAATAAAAATAATCATACACCAATACCAAAATACCCTTAATTTTTACCTAAATTATAAATATATCATTACACATACAATTATTTTTTTCATAAAGTTAAAAGACAAAAATGTTAAAATCTCTTACACTTCTACTAAGTAAGAAAATACAATTATTTCTTAATTTGCTACAAAATTCTGAATGATCCATTTTAAACTGGACGGAAAAAGACTATTTAAATTTTATATTTTGTGTAAGTAATACATAAAAATTACTATTATATTATTATATTTAAATACTTATTCACCAAACCAAATTAAATTTTCTATACCATATCTAAACAAATCTTTATTAAAATATAAATATATTCTTGTTAATCGTTAAGTATATTACTAACAAATATCTTTAAAATAACAAATGAAATAAACTTAAAAAATAATTATTTATGTTTACATCATACATTATTAAATATCCATATAAGTATTAATATAACAATCATCATAAATTTAAAAATATAATAGTATATATGTAGCTACATATTCTATAAAAATTATTAAAAAAAATAAAAATAAAGTAGCGTGGTTGTGTTTGTTTAGTGAATTAATTTGAATACATATTTTTTTTTTCTTTTACTTGAAATATAAAAAATTACGTTGAAAATATAAAAAAAATGCTAATGTGTTAAATATTAATATGTTTAGAAAAAAATTTATTTTTTTCCATTGAAAGAACACATCTTATATTTTTTAAGTTTCAATTCAATATTTTTATACAATTATTTTTTTTATATATAAAAATACAATATCTATATAGTGATATTTAAAATGGATACGAGAATTAAGAAATAATAATATCATATTGATAGTGGGTATAAAAGTTTTTTTAAAAATGGTTATACTTCATGTAATTATGGTAAAAATGTGAAAATAAGTTTGTAAAAAGGCGATGAGTTAGATAAAAAAAAATAAAAATAAGACTATTATTTTAGAATTGAAAAAAATATGAGACTATTATTTTAAAACGGAGATAATACTAAAAAAAAAAAAAAAAAAAAACTAAAACGAACACGCTTGTACCTATATAACACTCCTCAAACGTGAAGGGTAAATTTGTCATTACACTTCTCCTATGAAAACCCTAGCAATTACTCATTTGTGTATATAATTCCCCCAACGCTGATACTTCTCCTTCCCCAGTTCCGCCGCTGCCGCAGCTCTCCCCAAATCGCCTGAAATCCTCGCCGGAATGACGACCAGATTCAAGAAGAACCGCAAGAAGCGCGGCCACGTCAGCGCGGGGCACGGTCGCATCGGCAAGCACCGGAAGCATCCCGGCGGCCGCGGAAACGCCGGCGGTATGCACCACCACCGCATCCTCTTCGACAAGTATCACCCTGGATACTTCGGGAAGGTCGGCATGCGGTACTTCCACAAGCTCCGCAACAAGTTCTACTGCCCTACCGTAAACATCGACCGGCTCTGGTCTATGGTGCCGCAGGAGGTGAAGGAGAAGGCAGCGAAGGGCGGCGAAGCTCCGTTGATCGACGTCACGCAGTTCGGGTACTTCAAAGTCCTCGGGAAGGGGCTGCTGCCTGGAGATCAGCCCGTGGTGGTAAAGGCGAAGCTCGTGTCGAAAAACGCCGAGAAGAAAATCAAGGAGGCCGGCGGCGCCGTCGTCCTCACCGCCTAATTAGGGTTTTTGATCAATTAACTGCTTTATTATTATTATTATCATTATTATTATTATTATTATTGAATTGCCTCTTTTGATACTTTGATTGATGCATTTTGGTGAGCACAATGATCGTTTCTGTTGCAATTATATCAAATTGCTTATGTGGTTTGCTTATATCTCTGATTTCAATTCATTTTCTCTCTTCGATTGGCATAATGTGAAATTATCTGTGTTAAATGTTGTCTGGCAGTTGTTTTTCTTTATTTCATAGAAAGAAGGATGCTTTGGATTCATCTGTTGCTGCTGACTGATAATTCATGTTTGGGTGTTAGATCATAGATGATTAGTATGTCGATGAAATTGGTTAATGTGACCAACTGGATTTGATTATGGAATGTTCTTGCTAGAAGAAATGCTCCTGATGATCAATTGGGATTATTGATTTCTATCCTTATCTGAAGTGTCATTTGAATTTTCTCTAGTTTCTGTTGAGGTAATCCTTACGGTGGTGTTCGATAATTAGTGTGTTTGTTAAATTTCATGATGTGTTGAACTTGATTTCATTACAAATTGTTTTTATTCAAAGAAATGCTCTTGTGATGACCATTTGAGGTAATTGGTTTCCATTTTTATTTTTATTTGTGCTCGAATCTTCTTGGTTTCTGTCAAGTTAATCTCTATGGCGGTGTCCTATGTTGGTTAAAGTGTTAAATGTGTTTGTTGAAACAAATTTCATTACAGAATGTTATTGTTTCAAAAATGACTATTTGGGATCCTTGGTTTCCATTTTTATTTTTATTTTTGCTCGAATTCTTGTTGGTTTCTGTCAAGTTAATCTCTATGGTGGTGTCCGAAGATTATTATGTCGGTTAAAGTGCTAAATGTGTTTGTTGAAACGAATTTCATTACAAAATGTTGCTGTTCAAAGATGAGTATTTGGGATCATCGGTTTCCATCCTTATTTGTATTAGCTCTCAAAACTTGTGTTGGTTTGAGCTATTTGATGATTAGTATGTAAGTTAAATTGGTTAATGTGTGTGTATATTGTATGTATTAGGTCTCGATTTTTGTTGGTTTTTGTCGCATTAAGCTATCACTATGTTGGTCGGAGTGCGCTTTAGGTAAACTTTTGGTCGAATCTAATAGCTTGCGAACTTGAGGTGTTTGGGTTTTAAAATTATTATTCTACGATTACGAATTCACTATCACATCATTAGACTATCTCTTAGTGTCTTGCAGGATATTGTTGTTCAAAGAAATGATCTTGGTGAGCATTTTCTTACTAGACATCATATTCGAACCACTATTCGAATAAAAAATTAAATATATTCCCAAGTTGGATGTCCGGGCCAATTTAGGATAAATATAATTAGTAGATAATTTAAAATGTATCAGTGAAAATAATTAATTAATAATATAAATAATTATAGATTAAGATAATTAATTAATTAAATTAAAATTAAAAAATTAAATTAAAAAATTTAAAATGAGATTAATGCGCATAATCATTTTAAAAAAAAGAAAAGTAACAAAATGTGGGGACATTCCTGGAAGTGAAGGCGCAGAGTGAAGTGAAAGTTTTGTTGCTTGTGCAATATTATCGGTAAGGTTGTTGTTTGCTGATTGTTAATTTTTTGAACATGATTTAACCATTCGGATGGTATTTGGAAGACGATTATTGTAATGAGGATTGATGGTGGTGGTGTTGTGGTGGCCCTGATGGTTGTTCTGAGGCCTTGGGATTGAGAATCTACCGTAAAGTTTCCTGCAACTACTCGACTATATCGGAGTTGTATGAAATTTTCGTTAGACGTAAGATCAACAATTTTGCCTTTTTCTCACTGTGGTCGCCAATTTGTTAATGGTAAAATTTCAACAAATAAAAAGTAAAATTCAAAAATATATTTCGAACTTGAACATTAAAGCTTGGAACTATAAATCCTCAAGCGATAAACAAAGGGGAAAAATGAAAGCTGAAAAAGATAACTAGAAAACTAAAATGACGTTCCCAATGAGATTCTCTGGAATTTTGTCTGATTGAAGATGTTTATCTCTATCGCTGAGGTTACTTATATACGTATAAAATCAAATCGTCCATAACCACTTCCATGGCGGTTACCCTTGAACTTCCTAAAAAACTGCTTCCACGTCAGTAACAGCCCAAAACCGATTCCTCTTCGATTATCGATTTGAACTGTCCGAAACTGTTTTTTAGTCGGTAAGATTTGTGACCAACTGACTAGCCATCCCACCAAAATCGTTTACACATCGGTAACTTTTGTGACCAATCGACCAACTGTTCCAAGGCCCACACTCAAATGAAAACTGTCCGTAGGGCCAACCGTTCGACCGATCTGGCCCCAACAACCATCCGACCGAATGACTCTGGCCTACCACAGATCACCATTGGGCCCATCCATTTATCCTTCTATCTTATTTTTTTGTGCTAAAAATTAATAATTATAAACAATTAAAATATTTGAACTTTAGGAATTTTAACAAACAATTATTTTCTAAACAAACAAACCCCAAATTCTTTAACTTGAAAAGGTAATAGTTTTTTTTTTAATTTATTTAAATGAAAAATTCATTTATTTTGGAATTTTAAATTAAAATATATATAAAACATTATAGGAAGTTTTTGTGGTTTATAGTTAAAAAGTACTAAAAAGATAAACGATAATATTTTTTATGATAATTTTTATAAAAAAGTGATTATAAATTTAAATAAAGAGAGGATATATCTCTATCTTTTTATGTGAAATTTTGGGCCTGTGATTGTGGGAGGCCCAACATCACTCAACTTGATCCGTTCATCCAAGATCCGGATCCGTGCCCGCGACCTAACCCATATGTGTTGAGACAAGGTGGCAGTCGTTCGAACGAGGGTTTAATTATGGGCCTTTCATCTGCTTACCAATCTAATATATATATATATATATATAACCTGGTTACTCCTACGATTCTCTCTAAAAACCCTAATCTCCCGATGGCGTTCCCAGATTGATATTCCTTGCGATTTTTCCGGTGATCTTGTCCAGCGAAGCTAAGGATTTGACGTGCGCGATCATGTTCGACTTGTTCTGAGACTGTCCATGGGTTTGCTTTCTCGATTCTTGCCTTATTTGTTGTTCGTGGTGTATTTGTGTGACCGCGATGAAATTAGGTTTAGAATGTCGATGTTTCCATATATTGTGATTCGATTCGCGTTGTTTGTTCGTTTCCGTAGATGTCGTTTGTGGTTTGGGTCGAGGTTAAGTGTTTGTGTTGGTTTCAATTGATATATTGGGTAAACTGAGTTCGAACTCTATTGATTTCGAAATATATAAAAGATTCTTTAGATTTCTTTTTTGATTTCGCTCGATTGTATGTAAATAACAAGCGGCCGATTCTCAATTTTGAAATAACATTTTATATATATCATATTATATTTTAAGATTATTTTTATAATTTTATTTTGATGATAAATATATTTGTATATAAATATAATTATGATATTTCATTTATTTTATTATTTATGTTTGGAATATATATATATTTATATATAATTATGATATTTTAAAGTTTTTATAGTTTTATTTGAAAAGGATTTCGATTTGTGTATATTTGTGTATATATAATTATAGTATTATATATTTTTAGTAATTTTATGGTTTTATTTGGAAAATATCACATTCTATATATTAATTTAGATATTTTAGTAAAAAAATTAACTTTTTCTTTATGAAAAATGAATAATTTGATAATTTTAGATTAAAATATTAATTATTTATGGATTTTATTTTATTTTTTTCTATTTTTTTAATTTTATTTTAAAAAATTAATTTTTTAGTCTGTCTTGAACATTATGAAATATTTTTAAAATAAAAAATAATTAATTATAATAAATTTATACAATATGATCTCATCAAACAGCCTAAATAAAATAAATAAATAAATATTTATTTCTCCCTCTCATTGCATCGTCTGATTGTCAAATTATTGTATTTAATAATATTCATCTAAATTATCATTTCGGAAATCAAATGTAAACATATTTGAGGCATGGAGAGAAGAGACTACTTAGAGTACAATAAAATTATATTATTTTATTTTGCAATAATTTTGTAGTATTTTCGGGAATGTTAGAAAACATTGATCGTATGAATTGAGAATGAAATAATTATCCAACCGGTTGGAAATGTTACTTTTCAAGTAAATATAGTAAATTTACAATTATATTATAAGTTGCGGCATTATATAACTTGTGGATTTGACATTTTTTTTTAGCACATCAGGTACATGTAATGTAATGATATTAATGTTCTCAATCAATTTCTATTATTTAATGATATTTTGGATGGCAGAAATCTGCAAGTGTATTTCGTCGTTAATGAACATCAATATATTATGAGTTATTATCTTATGGATGATTTTTATCCACTATAGGCAATTTTTATTCAATTTATTCGTCTTCCACAAGGTTCTACAGCATAATTGTTTTGCATAATATCAAGAAATAACTCGAAAAGATATAGAATGTGTTTTTGGATGTTACAGGCTCGATTTACAATTATTTGTTGTCTGTGTGCTATTTGAGATCTAAATATAATTGGAAAAATATTGAAGTATTGCATGATATTATATAATGTGATCATTGAAAATGAAATATATATATATATATATGCATTGTTATAATATTTCATAATTTGATCAAGTGAAGATATATAGACGTCAATTTTTCTTCTTGGACATACTCGAATGATAGATATAATAATATGACAAGTTTTCTATAAAACAAAATCAAATTTAATAAAACACATGTGAAAGACTTTTAATCCTTTTAAAAGTTGAATTGTATATTTAAAATAATTTTGAAAGTATATGGAGCGCGATGCAATTTTTAAAGTAAAGTGAGATTTACTCTGAGTTTTGAAACCACTTTTATATAACTTTTTAAAAATTATAGGGGACGCTATGCAATTTTTAAATTTTTAAAGTAAATATGCTGTATTTTGAAATCAGAAGGCAGTTATGGATGTAGTATTTAATAAAATATTATTTTAAATATTTTTTATTTTGATAAAATATTGAAATAAAAGTTAAAATATTTTTAATTCTAATTTTTTAATATTTAATATTTTATTTATTAATATTATTTTATTTTAATAAATTATTATTTTGATGATAAATCTACAATCAATATATACAATTAGATAATAAATTTTAATAATTTAAATACAATTAATAGTCGTAATAATAAAATTTTTAATATAAATAATAAATCAAATTTCTCGAATGTGATTGTTGGTAGGGATGGTTAAATATTATATATCAAAGTTATACTTATACCGCATATCTTATATATTGTACCAAAATTTTTTGTATGCTATTTTACTGTACCGATATATTGTACTAATAATTTGGCATGTCAAAGATGAAAATTACCGAATTATCAAAATAGCGCATACAGTACCAAATTTGGTATACCGAACTTTTTTCGATTTAATATATCAAAAAATTCAGTATGGTATTCAATATGGTTCGGTATTGTTGGTATACCGTATCGAGACATTTCTAATCAAATTGCATGTATGTTATCATAATATACTTTTTTTTATGTTGAAATATCAAAATTAAAAATAATTTTTATAATTTTGAGAATATATTATAAAATTAATTATTTTAGTATAAATATATTGAATTAGCGATATATATTGATATATGAAATTATAAAATATCAAAATTGTATATGGTATTTTATGTATATAAAACCAAAAATGCTAAAAGTATATACAATTACATATATAAATATTAATACCAAAATATGGATACATCAACTTTTTTATATTATGTTAAAAATGAATTTAAAATTTTAAATATCGGATAAACACTTATTTATATCATATTAAATATTTATTTTAATTTTTATTATTTAAAATTCTATCTAAACTTCTAAATTTACAACCAAATAAACAATAAAAGTTAGAGATATTAGAATGTGTTTTTTCTCACACATATTTTCCAAAAAATATTAATATATCACACATATTTATTATTTTATATTCTTTACATATTTCTCTATATTTCACATCAAAAATTTTTCCTTTATATTATTTCACAAAATAAACATACGTAATTTAATGAAATATAGTTAAATGTGTAATTTGAATTAGTATTTACAAATCATTACTATATAAAGAAATATGACTAAGTTCGCGAGACGGCTAAAAAAAAATGGACCAATTAATTTTGCGGAATGAAGAGAGTATATTGATAATATTTCTATTCAATAAAATAATTTAAATGAAAAATTATTTAATATTAAACTAAAACAATTTAGTAAATAAAATCTATATATTAAATACAAATCATTTTATAGTATTACATTTATATGTATATATATTTATATTTATTTATCATTTTATTGATAATTTATTTTAAATAAGCTTATATATACATATGAGTTATGAAAATTATTGAGAATATAGTATTTCAATTTAATAATAATAATAATATTAATGTGCAATAAACTTAACATAATAAATAATTAAATATTTAAATTGTATGAAACCCCTGGCCATGCAGATAGAAAATCATTTTCTCACGGGGTGGGTTTCATGAATGTTTTATGGGATGGATGTCATACAATTTTTAAAATATAAAGAGATATTTTAAGCTAAATTTTGAAACTACATGGATATTATGAGCAATTTTACTTTATATAAATCATTTTTTAAAATTGCATGAAAAAAAAAAAAAAAAAAACCAATTTCGCATGACTGATGAAGTACACAATATATAATGTGAAAAACTATATTATATAAAATTTATATTAAATAAAATAAAATTTTTATAATATAGAAAAAAAAACTGTAAAATTCAGTTTTGACGTGACAATTAGACTTGATTCTAACAAAATTACTTAACTCTAGATTTATCTGTTCGAATTCATTGTTATCCCTACTCAAACGTCGAATAAATAGCCACTCAATGTCAACGTACGTTCGAAAATGGATAAGAGGGCAATAGATAATGTTTTCGCAACTTGAAATACTCTCAATATTGTATATATATGTATATATACAAGAGTTCTTACATTGGAATGTTTCGGCGGAAAGAAATAATTCCACGGCCAAATTAGATTAATCACCATGTACGCGAAGGGAAATGTTGATGAGAAAGTCGCCACTTTCGATACCTCCACGCAACTTGAATACGTCTAGCTGCAAGACCTCGCCAATACGGTGATTCGTACCTACGACAAGAAGGGCATGTATGAATTCTTACGGAGCAAACGAAAAAAATGGCATGCATAAAGATGATCTATAGCAAAACACAAATGAAACATTTTACGCGCATGCATAGTTTGGTTTGTGTTTAAATATTAGTTTGATATGATATTTTATGAGAATAAATAAAATTATCTTCGTCTATAAGAAGAGTATCATGAGTGTTTTGCATGTTGATTTTTTTATATTATTATTATAGACAAAATTGTCCATAACTTCCTTGTGGTTTCGAAACTTGGCGTAAATTCCCTTTACTTTAAAAATTGTGTGGTGCCTCTTATACTTTAAGAAACGTTACATGAAATCTTTCTGTGGTTTCGAAACTAAATGTAAATCCCTGTATTATGTTAAAATCTGCATGACACTCTTTATACTTTAAAAAATATTATATGAAAAAAATATATATATATTGCATCAACTTCTCATCACAAGGAAGTTTCATGATAGTGGAGTTTTATGCAACATTTTTAAAAGTATGACGGGTGTCATGCAATTTTTCAAGTGCAGATGACTTTTAAAGTACAACTTTTACACTGAATTTCGAAACCATAGAGGAGTTATCAGCAATTTTACCATTATTATATTAATACGTAGTATAAATTAAAAAAAATATACAAAAATACATTAACGCAAAACTCAAACGGTATCCTTCTTATGGAACGGAGGTAGTATATTTTTATGAAAAATCCGTGAAAATTTTATAATAGAAATTAAAAAAAAAAAAAAAAAAATCTCAAAGAGAACAGAGCCACAATCTTGCATATCAATTACTATATTGTAAAAATATGATATTGAGATGTTAGATTTTAGAAAAGATCGATCAAAACTATAAAGATGAGGGCATTGATGATGCGCGTGTAAGAAGTTCTTGATCATGTTGTATATAACAACCATTCAAAACATTTTGTTAAGAGATTCGCCACGAATGACAAAAAAAAAAAAAAAAATGTACCTTATCGCCCCTTGAACGCGTGGATTCCTCAAGAATCGAGCATAAAGACTAATAACTTCTTCAAGATCCGCAGCTCGAAGAATGAAAGCTTCAACATGAGCTAAACATTTTATTGTCCTATTGCTCAACAACCGATGTCGGGGAAGTCCAATTCTTTTTCCATCTGAAATAAAAAGCGCGACGATTTTAATGTGAGAATGAAATATTTGAATGAATTCATCTCTAAAGCGACGCAAAATTTGATAAAAAAACAAAAAATAAAAATAAAAATCAAACTATACTTGTACTTTTACTCGTTGAAGAATGCTCGAGGAACCATGTAAGAAGCTCTTCTCCACAAACATCTCCTTCGGACAAAGGAACAATGACATTTTCTTCAACGGTCTCCATCTTGCCGCGGATTATGAAAACCATTTTATCAACAAGACCACCGGGGAATATAATTCTGCTTCCTTTGACGTACGTTTTTGTTTTTAGCCTATTGCATATGGCGTCTATGACGGGCTCATCCAAGAATTGGAAAATCCTCACCTGTATTTACGAGCAAATTAAGTACGAGGCAATGTTTCAAATTACACCTTTCGCAACAAATACGAGACTTTTTTTTTTGTTTCATTGAATGTTGTTGTAATGGAAGTGCATTAATTCTTGAAAGGAAACTTACTTTCTTAACAAATTTGAAGAGATGACGGCGTATATCTCTTTGAAGGTCTTCGGGCAAATTTTCCATTAATATTTCTTCATTGACGCCTCTAGTTGCAACCCAAGCAAAACGCTCAGATTCTCGAACTTGTCTGCAGATCAAAGACTATTAAGTTGTCAAATATTCATCCATTGAACTGAAAAGAAGCCGAGTTTCTTATTTTCAGTTTCTAAAACAGAAAAAATGAAGCTTCTATTAAAACATGACAACTTAACCTTCTTAGCTCTTCAGGCAGTCGACGATGTTTCATCCATCGTTCAACGTCACGGCGCCTTAAAGTCATCTCTAGTCTCCTAATGAAATATATATTCATTTAAAACCTATATTATTATCATTTAAGGATGCTAAATTTCGATATAATGAAGAAGAGAATAAATCAAGAAATATCGATGCAACAAAGCTGTTACCTACGCCCGAGAGCTTGAAGAAAGTTTTGAATATTTCCTATCAAAAGAGCGAAAAGCAAAAGCCCAATCCCTAATATGGCCATAGTGAAAAGAACTTCCCATACGAAATAACTCGGGGTCTGGTTCCCGGCCAAAGTGCTAATTTGCTATGTAGAACACCAAAACAAAAAAAATACAGAAGATTAAACAAAATCAATAAATAAAATTTTGATCTTTAAGACAATGTATACTCGATAATATTAAGAAACAAACTTACTAGCATGTAATAGATATCCATCTACCATCATGTTGAATGAAAAATAAGTTTTGTAAAATACCTGAAACCCCCAAAAGAAGGAGTATATATACCGCGTCAACAAGCTTTGTTCGGCTGTCAAGTTGACGGCATTTTGATAAATTCCATATGAAAAAGAATAGCGTCCATCTAAGCAACCAATGGCATTTTCATTGTTCTTCCACTGGTTTCGAATTCCTGCATCATTGGGGCCGTCCTTGCAGTCGATGAGCTGTATACACATCGTAATGTTGGATTGATGGCAAGCATTTCGAAAGCACTGATTCACCCTCTGTATTTAAGTCAACATAAAGTCAGTGATGCGAGCAACAGCCTCAGAATTAAAAATTTCTCAAACTTCTAAAGGGATCATTAGATTAGTCTTAGATGAGGTAATAACTTTTATTTTGTCACTTTGATTCCATTCGAGGGGAAATTGAGCAGAAAGGAAGACAAAACGAAAAATCATTGCGAAAAATGTAAGCAATTAAATACCCCTCTACTGTGAATTTGTTTACATAAATCGAAGCATCATTCATATGATATACTTCCATAGTTGTCGATCTCAGAAATAGCAGTCAAATTCTAAAATGCTATAGCGGATAGCAGAATGACCTATTCAAAAACTTAAAAATATACCTATAAAAGTTATTGTATACAAAATATTGCAAGCAAGATGTATAAAAAAATATATAATCATTCAAATCAATAAAATGTCAAATATATATAATTATAGTTCATAGATATATAATCAAAGATAATCATAGTTTCACATTTTCACCCTCCTCATTGCAACACTGCTCACTATTGCGCGCACTATTGACAACTATGTATACTTCGAAGCATAAAAACCAAATTTTCAGCAGAAAGTGTCTCACCTGTAGCCCAAAAAGATACCAGCATGATCCTACCACATGGCTAGCCAGCATATATGTAAGAAGATTTATCACAAAATTTGCCCAAGCCGACTCGAATACAAAACCAGTTGGAGACTGGCCAGCCAGCAATGGTATAAATCTGAATAGCCGCGGAATGTACTGAAAAAGAATTGCTGCTCGGAGAAAATTTTTTGCATCATTAGCACCAGATCCAAACGAGGAGGGTTGCAGTGCCCCGAAGATAATGATCTGCTCAGAATGAATTAAATGAGTATTTATACGAATCATACAATATAAGCAATGAAATAGAAAAGAAAGGTTTTCACTAATATGTAATGCCGGCATTGCATTCGAAAATCAGCTTAAAAGACAAAATAAATTTACCTGGGGAAGAGGAAGTGCAGCAAAGAAATCAAAGATAAAATATCGAGATAGATAATTTACAGCAATCTTTTTGGGATCATCGATTAATTCTCCAGCTCCAACAACTCGAGACTCGGGAGCAATGTAAGCCAACCTAAACTGCAGAATGGAAATCAAGAATGCTTTTGTGATTCCTGATGCTTTTGCTTTAACAACATGTTGGCATGACTTATGGAAAGAATTGTACGAACACAAAAAGAATGAGTCCAATCACAAAAAAAGGAAACAGTGATAGCTTGGAAACAAGAAATCCACATACAACATAGCTCATTAACATTATATAAACCTTTACATAGAAAATAAAAAATCCAGCATAATAAATTCGATAACATACGAACGAGATTAATTGAATCTAATCATATCACTTTATACCTCATCATTTTACGAAGACGAGGATGTTGGTTTTGAGAAAAGAGATAAAACTAGTACACAAAAACACCAACAATAGATAAATTCATTCAGTAACTTTACTTTGAGAATAAATACCTGAAGGAGGATATGAAGCAAGTAAATGAAGTCAGTTATGCTCCTCATGAGCACAAGTACGATCGCCATGGGCCAATTCAATCTTATGCAATTTTGTGCCTAGGAAGAAAAAGACATTAAATTGAAACAAAATACAAATTTATCAATCGATCTCATCTCGTTGCACAAGAAGCTAAATGTTTCAAAGAAAAGAAATCCCAAATGCTCTTGATCAACAATAATAATAGAGTTAAGATCAAAACCATTGCAATACTGAAAAAGATCACAAACAATAAATCTATAGTAAACAAATAAATGTAATGAACAGTATCTTAAATAAAGAAGAGTCGGGTTTTGGAGACGTACCTTGTCCACATTGAGAAGCAAGAAGAATAATGGGTCCAAAAATATTGCAAACAAACAAGAGATTACAAAGAACTTGT
Organism: Andrographis paniculata; assembly: GCF_009805555.1. Lineage (NCBI taxonomy): Eukaryota > Viridiplantae > Streptophyta > Magnoliopsida > Lamiales > Acanthaceae > Andrographis > Andrographis paniculata. The sequence continues at coordinate 746,708 of NW_026137588.1, forward strand.
TCCAATGCTGAACAACTTTTGTGTGAGGATTCATGACTCTTGGGATACAAGATTTCAAGAAAGAACATATTCTCTGCCAACAATTTTTAGCCTCGGCAGCAGATTGGAACTAAACAAAATCAAATGGAGAAGAAAATACAACCAGTATAAGTGCACTAAACAACTTCAGACTTCACGACACTAAATCGAATAAACCTATGAGTAGTTTCTTTGCTCTTTTATTTATTTGTTTTGTGAATATCACTCCAAATCCACAAAATGAATCAAGATGAAATTAAACGAATACGTAGAACAAGTACCTTCTTAAGTACTTTAAGATCGCCTAATTCAGTAAACAAAAGCTTCTGGTGCGAGTTAGGACGGTCGTACGATGGACATGTCATGCAATACGGATCATCACACATTCGAAGCTGCCTAGATTTCATGAGATGCTCGTCTCTAATATCAGATGTGCCGTCATATTCATCTGTGCTGTGAATGAAAGGATGTATTTGTTTGCCATTTGTAGATTTCGACTGTGAAACATTTTGGGGTGGCTCGAAGACAACCTCATCAACAGTGTTGACATACAATGAACCAGACATTTGTACCGGGGATGTTTGCCTTTCACTTCTCAAACGATCTAGAGAACCACCAACATTGTTCTTGTGCTCGAAGGAATTCAAACCATCATTCAAAGAAAATGGCATGGGTGTATTCTGCCTCCCCGACAACGAACCATTATTGGATGAGTAATAGCGGGAATCTGAACTGTGTACATCAACCTTTTCCAAACCATCCATTTTGTGAAAAAGCCTGTATGAGAAAGTAACAAATGCTGCTTAAATCCAGCATCGAAGATATCAACGAATCAACGATTTGTTCACAACACAAAATTTTCCATTTTTTCGACTATTCATTCTCTCAGTTCACCTCCCAAAACATTACATCCAATTTACTATTTCGCCTCAAATTTTACCTCAGAAATACTTTGGCTCAAAATACAAACGCAAAAAGAACACTCCCTTGGTGTTTTTGTTTATGTTTTCAATCTTGTTTTCGTACTAATCAAGCTACATTAAAATATATTTTTCATTCAAAACATCTTGTCCAAAACCTATTTCCATTCGAAACAACATATCCAACGTCGAATTTTCAGTTTAAATATCATATTCAAAACCTGTTTTCATTCAAAAAAAAAAAAAAAAAAATCAATTCCAAAAGACACCAAAACAGTCCATAAACACTAACAAGCGCGCACCTACACACACTCTCTAATCCAAAACTACTACAAAAAATAAAATAAAATAAAATAAAAAAGGAAAACAAATCCGAAAACATTCGATTTTCTGGAATGAAAATTCTGCATTGGAAACGATTACAATTGCAATTTCCCTATCCCCAAATTCAATCAAATGCTTCATCCATAAACATTCAGATAAGCTCCTTCCATTTCATAAATAATCGTCTTATTCATCAAACAAAACAAATATAACGCAAAGCAAAGTCATCGATGCAGACGTAGATAAGAAAAATCAACACAACGGCCAGAAACCAAAATAAGATACGATTCAACAACTTCGCATTAGAAAATCAAATTAAATAAACAAGAAATGCAGAGAACAGAAGCCATAGACGAACAGAGAAAAACGTACCTTTTTTCTCAGTCGAACAACAAAACCGCAACGCGATGCTCAGAAGAAAATCAATCGTCAAAAGCTCCTCAGAGAATAGAAACGACAATCACGAGAAATCTGCCGGAGAACGAAGCCATTTTTGTAGCAGCAGCTTGGACGAGGACGAGGACGAGGAGTTGAATTCCTTCACCAGTCAAGATTTTTCAGTGTGGACTCGTGAAATTCTGATTTTGCGTGTCATTTCTGATTTGCCACTTAAGGCAGTGTTTGTTTGTGATTTTTTGTACTTTAAAAAAAAAAAAAATACTTTCTTCCGTCGGATTTGGATTTTGGATTGGAATTTAAATAATAAAATTTTTTAATATTGTATGTGATATAAATAGGTGTTATGTAATATTTTGAAAGTAAAATTAATTTTTAAATGACTCCGCCACATATGACCTTATTTCCTTTTTTGTACATCGCGCAAAAGATGACTCCTTCTAAGTTTATTAATTTTAAATATATTTATAAAATACGAATCAATTTAATTAAACTTCTGACATCTTACACGTAAGATCATTTAAAACTTTTTTATTTCTATATCTCTTCAATTAATAAATATTTTTTATCTACCTAACTCTTCATTTTTTATAAAACTAATTTATGGTAATAATAAATAAATAAATATATTTTTTTTATTCATTTGTATTATATAATATTTTATTGTCTACAAAATGATATCTATATTGCATATATTTTATTGAGATATAATTTTAAAAATATTTTAAAATACAAACAATACTACACATATAAAAAATAATAAAATATTATCATAACTTAATAACCTACCATTCCTGAAATATCGGATCCTAACAAAAGTGATCATCTTTAGTGGGACGGAGGGAGTAGTTTATATTTAAAATTTTGTTCTTTTAATTAAATTTTTCAACATATTTTTTAAAAAAAAATTAATATATTACATATATTTTTTATTTTTATATTACTTATACCATTTTTCATATTTTCCGTAAAAAAAAAATATTAAAATATAAAACAAACATTATTTTTTCATTCGAAATATAATTTTCAAGGCATAAAAGAACAAAGACGCGTAAACACAAACAAACGCATACGTTAGTATTTTTGGATGTGTTTTATTTTTGTTACTGTCTTTTTGTGAATTAAAAAATTGATAGTTTTAGATGTGCTTGTTTGATTTATATTTTTATATTAATAGTATTTTATTATTTTGAGCTGTTCATAGTCAAATTATTTAATTTTTTATATATATTTTTATATAATAACAAAATATTTTTAAATTTTATGAAAATTGATATTAATTTATTAGTTGTATGCAGTAGTATTATTGGTAATTTTAAAAGAATAATAGAATATATATGATTAAAATCAATTTAAGATATATATTTAAATATACATATTACTTAATCTGTTCCAATACAATAGTATTGTTTATCATTTTTGTTTATTTTAAAATAATAGTCTTATTTCTATAAATAATCATATTACTACTTATTTTTTTATTATTATTACACAATTGTCACTACTTTTTACACTAATACACTCGGTAAGGCAAAATGTCTTTTATCCGCAATTTTGTTAACAAACACAGTCCAGGGCCCACCTCTTGTTTGTTGACATCTGGACTGCTTTTTCAGTACCAACTTTCTGAACCAATCATTTTGTGGGTCTAGTTGATCTATTTTACCCTATCTATTTTTTTGTATACATATAGGCCGTGTTTGTTTGGAAGATTTTCTCCCAATACATTATTCATCTAAATTTTTTTTTTTCAATAGCATTAAATCAAATATTTATTATTTATTTTTTATATTATATTAAAAATAAATTTTATATTCAAAATATCACATCAATACTTATTTATATCACATCATACAACTGTTCAAAATTTATTTGAATTTACTTTTTATGTAAAAAGGTTATATTAAAATAAATAATTTACGATTTTTGAAAAAATATTAAAATAAATAAATAAATATAAATTAACGGTTCAACAAAAAATATATATTTAAATATCTATTTCACCGTTATCGCAATGATAATATAGTGTATTCGATAATTGAAAAGAAAATACAACAGTAATATATTATTGTGATAATAATATTTTTTAAAATTATATTTATAATATAAAAATATAAATTTAAAAAAAATCATAATAATTTGTTAGTATATTTTAGTTTTAAATTATTATTTTTATTAAAAATTATAATAATAGTAATAATTATTATCATATTATTGATCACATATGCAATAACAACAACAACAAAATAATAATAATAATAACAATAATAATAATAATAATAATAATTTTAAGAATCCATAATTTTAAGAATCCATCAAAATCTGTGATGGTAAGGAGAAATTTTTTCCTACACAAAAATCCATTAAAATCCATAAACTTTCAAAGTCTATAGATTATTTAATATCTCAAGATTTTAAAAGTATGGATTGAATACCTCTAAATTTTAAAAACTTTTAAAAATTTTGATTGAATAGACCTAAATTTTGAAAGTCCGACAAAATCCTACAAAATCTATATTGAATACACCCCCCTTATTTTTTTTTTTATAGGCAGCAGTTTATGTCAAATCAGTGCTGATTTGACCAAAACTAATTTAAAGGAATTAATAAATCATTACACAATATATAGCACATCATTAAGTTAGCACATTAACTTAAAATAATTAGCAAATCGTAACAAGAGAGATAATATATATTATGTTATATAACGTGCTATATATTATGTAATGATTTGCTATTTTCTTTGTGGATATTTGTTAATTGAATCATATTACTCCCTCCGTTCCATGTCTATATATCCATTTATTTTTTGCACGAAATTTTAAAAATATTAATATTATATTGGAATAAAGTAGAAATAAAGGTAAAAGGACTAAATTAACCCTAATAGTATTGTATGATATAAATGTAATGACATTTGTATAATATATTGTAAATTAGAGGATATTTGTAATGTTAAGTAGATAGTACAATTACTATAAAAAAAAAAAAAAAAAGAAATGAAAAAATAGATAGATTGTCAAGGGCCAGAGGGAGGGAGTACTATTTTGTTAAAATTATGATATATTTTGATATATATAATTACATGTGTTATTCAAATATGTTTTATATTCTATATCGATATTTGCTATTTTCTTTATAGATATTTGCTACCAAAGTATTTTTTATAATTAACCTTCGCTTTTGTTTTTAGTTTGTCCATTAAATTTATCTTTATTACTAATTTTTTACGGAGTCAACAAATCAATATTTAATTTTTATCATTCATTCAATACTTATTTATACCAAATATCACTATATTTATTATTTTCTCGCCCCTTCTTTTTTTAAAAAAAAATAAATAACAAATTTTTTTAAAATACACTAAACTACTTTTTTTTTTTTTACTTTTATTGTTTTTTTAATAAAATATTCATTGTTTTTAATAGAACCAAATGTTCTGAATTTTACGAAACAAATGAAGTATTATATAATATTAAAATTTAAATTTTTTCAAAATATACCACATTAATATTTATTTATAGTATATTAAATAAATTCAAACGAAATATTTTTATGGGATATCGATCATTTATCATTTGTTTATTGCATTTATTGTTGTTTACTTGTAATAAAGAGTCTTTATTAATTACTATATTTATAAGATATTTCAATTAAAGATTGAGAAAAAAAAAAATCCTTCGTTATTAATTGCTCAGTGACATTATCCTTTGGTAGTATGCTAATTTGATCAAATTAATATGGTAACGGACACATATGTATATATATATGAAAAATTCATCGCATAAATAATAGTATATGATAATAATATAATAATTTTTTCGTCTACGTACAAAGTAAACATTTATTTTTGGCGTGATATTTAAAAATAATATTAATATTTTAATTATAATGGGTAGTTGAAAGTAATGTAATAATATTTTTGCCTTTATTTTTTTTTATGTAAAAGTAATGATGCGGTGTAAAGTAAAGGTATTTAATGAAATATTTACTTTGTAATTGAACGTCCCAAAATAGAAATATATATACTTTATAACTCGACGGAGGGAGTATGCTCCCTCCGTCTCATTTCTATGTATCCGTTTACTTTTTGCTTGGAATTTTAGAAATATTAGTATTATATTATGATATAAAAGGAATAAAGTATAAATGACTAAAATAACATTATTAGTATTATGTGATATAAAAATAATGATATTTGTGTAATATATTATAAGTTGTAAGAGTATTTGTAATATTAGGTAGATAGTGCAGTTATTAAAAAAGAAAATTGATACTTTGTTACAGGACAAGTCAAAGTGAAAATAATAATAATAATAATAATAATAATAATAATAATAATAATAATGAATAGTTTATTAAGAGATGGATGGAGTATATTCTAACAACATATAATATTACTCCCTCCGTCCCATTGGAATGGTGGCATTTGTTTTTTACACGTAAATTTTTTAATATTAATATTATATTGAATTGTTGTAAAAAAGACAAAAATACCCCTATTAGTATGGTGTAATATAAAAGTAATGATATTTGTGTAATATATTGTAAGTTAAAAGAGTATTGATTATATTAGGTAGGTAGTATAATTACAAAATTAAAAAATAGTAACCTTGTTTTAAAATAAACGAAAATAAAAAATAATCTTGAAAATAAAAAATATACATATATATATATATATATTAGGGAAGAAAGAATAAAAGAATTTATTACTTCTGCTCTTTATCAATATATATATTTATTTATTTATATTAATGTATCAATTTTTTAATTAAAAAATGTGATGATTACATATTAATAAAATATTTTTATATTTTTATCTAAAATTACAATTATATCAATTTCTGTCAATTATAATTTTTAAAATATTTTAATTAACATAATCTTACACACTACACGACATACATAAAATATTATTATTTTTTTAATTATTAAAAAAATAGATACAAATATTTCAAAGAATTATAATCCAAAGCCCATTTGTTGAACCAATCCAATTTAGGCCCACTACTACGCACAACCCAAATTCAATTGATGATTTCACAATGTTAAAGGGTTTATTTACCTAATTAATTTTTTTTTGACACAATTTCGAATGTATAATATTTATATATTTCATCTTACAAAAATTAAAAATTTAATAATCCCTCCATCTCATAATTAGATATCTATTTGCTTTTTGCACGTAGTTTTAAAAATATTAGTACTAAAATAACTTTATTAGTATTGTGTGATATAAATGTAGTGTCATTTGTGTAATATATTATAAGTTATAAGGGTATTTGTAATGTTAGGTATATAGTACATTTACTAAAAAAAAAAAATGAATACTTTATTATAAAACATATTAAAATGAAAAAATAGATACTTTGTTAATAGATCGAGGGAATATAAAAGATCATTTTTTATATTATTGCCTCATATAAAATATATATATATATATATATCAAATTCAAACACTAATTAGGGTTTGTTTAGATATGGGTTTTTTTGAAAATTTGGAAGTTTAGAAAAAAAATAAAAAATTAGTATTTAATTTGATTTTTTGTGAGAGAAAAAATGTATTTTATGTGATATTTTTTAAAAAAATAAATAGTATCAAATGAGTGAAAATGTACTGTGTAAGCAAAGCCGAAATAAACAAATCCTATATTTTAAAAACTCCATTTATAAAAATTTTTTAAGGGTTTATTCACTCAATATTTTTTTTTGACATAGTTTTTGATAAATATTATTAAAAATATATTATTTATACGTACTTACATAATATATAATATATCTTTTATTTATTTATAAAAAATCAACATTCAATACAAAAATATTTTTTTATATTATTGACTCGATTCCTTATACTTGATATTAGAGTGTAAACCCGTGTGATGCACGGTGTGTGTAAATTGTTGAAATAATATCAAACAAATAATTAATTATATTGATAAATATTATGTACAAATATACAAATATTCTTAAGACTAATTAATAATTAATACTAAATTTAACATGTAACAAATTTTTTATTGTGTCCATAAAGATACAATTAGTACTATACATATATAAACACAATCAATAAAAGTGTTAATAAACTCTCGTACTAATCATATATAATATCCTGTTATATATTTAAAAAAAATATTAGTGCGTCAAAATAATTAACAATGAAATAATATGTATGTATATTTATACGTGTAAAAATATGTCTGATTTTGTAAAATTTTGAAATATAAAGATGAACTGAAATTGTTTGTGTGACAATTTTAAATTTATCGTCTTTTATTGTCTAATTAGTATCATATCTACATTTAAAATTGTATATAAAATATAAATAAAAAATTACGATGTATTTATAATTATATAAATATACAATATTTGTAAAATTAGTTTCACTTTAGATATTTTGAACATCAATATGGTCAATTCGTCAAATAATACGGAAAAACTTAACATTCATATAAAAAAATTTTAAAAAAATTAATTATAAGTTGAAAAAATTAAGGGAAAAAATCAATTTTGATCCCAATATAATCAAAGTTTATCAATTTTGGTCTCAATATAAAAAATTAATCAATTTTAGTCTCGTTATAAACAATTTCAATCAATTTTTGTCTCATTATAAACAATTTCAATCAATTTTTGTTCCACCTTAAAAAACTAACGAAAATTGCTGATCTGGAAACTACACGGCTATGTATAATTATACACGGTTATGTTGTCATACAACCATATATATTTCAGTGTATAATTATACATGGTCATGTTGCTACACGACCATGTATTTACACAGCCGTGTACCTTTTTGTTTTGGTCTAAAAAATTTTTTTCTTAGTTATATTTTTTTAAAAAAATATATATTTTGAATTTATAATAATTGTTATAGTTACAATAGAAAAAAAAAATCAATAATAATCCTAATATAATTAAAATGTATCAATTTTAATTCAAATATAAATATTTATAGAATATGTTTTTTTAAAGGTTTTTCTAAAATTTTATTATTCATGAAAAAAAAATAATTTAATTAATTTAATTAAATTTATTAATCTTAAATATACTTAACAAATAAAATCAATTTAATTAAATTTCTAATATTTTATACGTATGATCGACTCGAAACTCTTTATTTCTATATGTCTTCCCAATTATCAAAGATCTTATTTACCTTTAAAACTATTTATTTTTTTACAAAAAATAATTTATTGTACTGATAAATAAATAAATATTTTTTTTATTTTTATTAATAGAATTTTATTCTCTAAAAAATAGTATTCATGTTGTATATATATTTTATTGGGATATATAATGTTTAAAATATTCAAACACATATTTTATTTTTTTTTAATCATTAAATAATAATATCACTATTTAAATAACTAATTTATACTGCATCTATTCTTATGCCCAAATAAAATATTTAATATTTGCCGGACAAAGAGAGCATATTTTAGTACTTACCAAATTCAATATTTTTTGAAAAATGATAGGATAAAAAAAACTAATGAATAAAAAAACTAATACTACATCTGTCCAATCGGGAAGTAAATACACCTTTTTGTTTCATTGTATTTAATATTAAAAATATTTTTATATTTGTATAATTTACTCTACAAATATCATTGTATAAATATTATAAGAGACTAATAGATGTATTTTTGTCTTTATATCTTTATTTGTACTATGTTTTGATATAATAATTAATATTTAAATATTAACACAATAAAACCACTGTGTACCTTGTGAGTGGACGGAGGTAGTATAAGAACAGAAAATACCTAAGATTTAAATAATTTAAAAATTATCAATTATAAATATTATTAAGTTTACCAATATAAAAAAAATAAATTGTTAAATAAATAAGATCTTGCAAAATATAAATAAATATCATATTAAATTATTTATAAATTCTAAAAAAAAGGTATACAAATAAATACCGTGATTATATATCTTTTTCAAAATAGTAAGATAAAAAAAATAAAAAAATTTATATAAAAATGATGAAACAAGCTGGAAAAAAATCATACAATGGTACAATACTAGAAACTGTAGAAATTATATTGATTTTAAATACTCTGTTATCATATAATAATAATAATAATAAACTGTAAAATAAAATTAAAAAAAAATCAAAAAAATCTCAAAAATTTCAGAATGGAGAAATTATGGAATAATCTCAAATATATAATATATAGATAACTGAAAATAAAGTAAACAAACTCTTAAATCTTTGAACAACCTAAAAGGTTTTGCAGAAGCCTTACTAACAACGGTTTATTTGATTAACAAGCCTTTTTTCATCATTTGAGTGAAAATTTCCAAAATTTAAATAATCAAGTAAATAAGTAGAATTTAATTTATTATTTTTTTTAACGTAAAAATTTACAATCGATATTCATTGAATCTAATATTAAATTGTTTGAATGTGGTGCTTTTGTTCATATTAAAATAGATAAATTAAAATCTAAATTGAAAAGTATGTGTTCTTAAATTATCCCGATTGAATTAAAGGTTATAAACTATGAATACCAAATAAACCTTGTTTGGAAACGATTATCAATAAGAATGTAACTTTTAATGAGTTTGAAATATCCTGTTTAAATCAATAAAAATTTATTTACTCCATCCGTCCCAAAATTATAATCTTACTTGGGTTGGACACGAGATTTAAGGAATATTTATATTATACTGGTAGTTGGTAAAAAGTATGGATAAAAGACTTTTTCCTCTTGTGAGTGTATTAGTGTAAAAAATAGTGACAATTGTGTAATAAAAATAAAAAAGTAGGGGTAATTTTACGGTGATATGGTTATTTATGGAAATAAGACTATTATTTTGGGACGAACAAAAATAGTAAACAAGACTATAGTATTATATTGATAGTAAGTTTGAAAGTATTTCTAAAAAAACCAAAATGCTCCTACTTTGTGTAATTATTATGAAAAAATAGAGATAGTTTTGTAAAAAAATGAAAAGTTAGTTACTAAAAATGAAAATGAGACTATTGTTTTAAAAAAAATAAGACTGTTGTTTTGAGAATATTAAAGATATGATAGATAAACAAATCTAATTTAAAAATTTTACTTTCTAATTTAATAATGTACTAATAGTTATGGAATTTAAAGAATCTATTCCGTATGTTCAATTAATATTTTTAAGCGGAACAATTTTTCATAAATATTAAAAAGTACAATATATATATTAACATAATATATAATATATTATTTATTTACTTATAAAAAGCCAACAATTATATCCCTTCGTCGGCTTTGAAAGTTTACATTTACTTTTGGCGCGGTATTTAAGAAATAATAGTATTTTAATTATAGTGAGTAGTTTAAAGTAGTGTAATGACATTTTTGCCCTTACTTTTTTTTTTTTGTGTAAAAGTAATGATGTGATGTAAAGTAAGGATATTTGTGAAAAAAATATGTATTTAATAAAATGTTAACTTTGTAATTGGACGTCCTAAAATAAAAATATGTAAACATTATAAGTGGACGGAGGAAATATTTATTATATTATTAACACAAGTTATCGTACCTAATATAAAAAAATGCTTGCATCTAAAAACACTAGTGTTTGTTCACACAATCTATTTTTTTGTTGACACTTTTTTTATTAATATTATGAAAATGCAATATATACATATTAATATAATATATATATTCTGTTCACTTATAAAAAAATAACGATTCAATAAGAAATATTATTTTTTATACAATCAAAATAATTTTTCTTCTAATTAAAAACAACCAATTAAAAAAAATTCAATAACTATATATTATGACTATTTATATATATGGTAAATATTTAACTTTGTATATTTTTAAATAAAAAATAATACAATTTTTTATTAAAAAAATAATTTAACACTGATTATTATTATTATTATTTATTTTAAATACAACTTATATAGAATAGTATATACATATATATGTTTTTTCAAAAAAAATAAATAAATAATAAAATAAAATGTGGGGTGGGGCGGGGGGACAGCCCACCCTTGCCCCTGAATAGATCCGCCCTGCTTATAGTTATACTTATAATTAAAAAAAAAAAAAAATTAATTTGAAGATAACATCGAATATAGAAAAACCGATATCATATTTCTTGTCGTTTTTTATATTTATTTTAATATTAAATAATTTAAAATAATTACATGTATTAAAAAAGGTACTAAAATGATAATATTATTGGAATGTGTTTTGTTTGAATATAAAATACAAATCAATATTATTTATTTAATATATTTTTTATATAAATATATTATTTTATTTCAAAAATATTATATTAAATTATTATTTAAAGAAAAATTCAAATCAAAATTAAACAAATCCTATGTTCACATTATATATTTATATTATTGTTAGATTGTGGAGTTTTTTTGTCCATGAATTTTGATATGTGAAAATTTTTTTACGTGAAATATAAAAAATTGCGGGAAAAAAATATAAAAAGTATTAATATTTTATATTGATTTTTGTGAGAAAATAAATATAGAGAACTGTATTAAAAAAAAAAAATGGACAAAAAACTAATTTTGGTTTGAATTTATTTTTTCTAAAGTTGCATTTAAATAAAATTTTTAATTTAATGTTTTATAAATAAAATATATCATTCAAATCTATACTCATGTTCCTTTTTGAGTTGTCATAAGAAAAGTATTATCGTTTCATTTTTAAGTAAAAAATTATTATATTATTATATTTTTTTTAATTATAAAAGAAAAAAATAATCATTATTACTCACATTTATTAAAATCTATGTCCGATTAAATAAGCATACATTTGCATGACGAAGAATAATATTTTTACTAAACTCATATAATTGAATAATAACAATTTTAATTTAAAACAAAAATCAAATACACTAGTAAATATGAGCTAGATTTGACATTCATTTATAAATTAAAATACATTTATAATTCAATACTTTTAATTTAAAAAAAAAGTAAAATTACTTGAAATTAATGTTTGTTTTGTGAAATAATTTAAATGAGTATTTTTATTTATTTTTTTGTGAGACATAAAATAATGTGTAGATAATATAAAAATAACAAATATGTGTAATATATTATTATTTTTTAAAAAATTATAAAAGAAAACATACCCTTTACGAGTGTGTTTGTTTGGAGGATTGAATTTTAAATACACAATTCATCATATTTTTTTCCAAATCAAATCAAATACCTATTTTTTATTTTTTATATTATATTAAAAATCAATTTTACATTATTTAAAATATTATAAAAATTCTCTATAAAACTAAGGGTCTGTTTCTCCGAGCACAGTGTTTGCATAGTATTTTTCCCCAGTCTAGGCCGGTTCCTCCAAGCAGACATTTGCTGCATTTTTTTTCAAATATTATATTTATTTAATATTTATAATAATTGTAGGGTAAAAAAATATATACAATATATATGTCATTCTGTAGAGAATAAAATTTTGTATAATAAGAATAAATAAAAATTTAAATATATATATGTTTGGTATAATATAAATTCATAATCAAATCATACAATATAAATTTTATAAATTAAATTTAATATACATTTATATTATTTTATTCATTATCCATTAAATCAATACACATCAAAACTTCTCAAACCCCAACCAAATCTAAACACAAAAGAAACAACAAAATTCAAACTCATCCCAAAATTCAAATAAAAACCAAACTCAAATTCAAGTTCCCTAAATAAAATCATTTTGTATAACTTTAATATATATATATATATATATATTATTCAGTATATTTTTATAAATTATTTTTGTAGAAAAAAAAAAATTATATAGAAGATTTAAGAAAGAATTTATTTTGACAAAGTAATAATAATAATAAAGGAAACATAAACAAGACCAGACAAGACACAAGCTACAATCCAAACAAAGCAATAATCATATCAAACCATGTGCGTGAATGAATTGACTATGAGTGAATTTCTTTATAATTTTTTTTTAAAAAAAATTATTATTTGAATCATATATATATATATATTTTGGAAAACATATAAATTTTCTTTTGTTCATTGATAAATTTTTTATTTGATTTTTTACAAAAGTTAAATAAATTAAATTTTTTCAAAAATATAAAATAATATAATGTTCATCTTACTCTTAAAAAAGTAATACTCCCTTCGTCCCAATACAATAATCTTATTTACCATTTTTGTCCGTCCTGAAACAATAGTCTTATTTTTATAAATAACTATATTACCATAACATTATCACTGCTTTTTCATTTTTATTACACAATTGTCACTACTTTTTACATTAATACACTCACAAGGACAAAAAAAAATTTTATCTATACTTTTTATCAACTACTAATATAATATCAATATTTCTTAAATATTCTGCCAAACTCAATTAAGAATATAATTATGGGATGGATGAAGTATAAAAAAAAACAAAAAATATAAATATTTTAGTATTTAGCTAAAAATTACTTTTAAAATAAAAAATAAAAATTTTGCTTTGGCAAATGTAAAGTTTACAATAGACTTGTAATCGTGAGGTTATGGGTTCAAATCTCTGACGCTCTAATTTGTGCACTCTAAAAATAGCAACGGCGAGTTCTGTAAGGGATGACCTGGTGGTGTGGGGATTAGACTTGTGACCGTTAGGTCATAGGTTCAAATCCTCGACGCCTTGGGTCTTGCCACACATGATTCGTCTAATATATCTTGCATATCGGATATAATTTGCAGGGTATTTGGTTCAATCGCAGATTCCCACGTCATAAGTTTTGGGGGAACACTTGTGTGTTGCCTTTTTATTTTACTTTTTAATTTTTTAAAATTATAATTAAAAAAATTATACTCCCTCAATTCCAAAACTATAGTCTGGATTGTGCTTGGCACGGGATTTAAGGAATATTGATATTATATTGGTAGTGGGTAAAAAGTACGAGTAAAAGATTTTTTTGCCCTTGTGAGTATATTAGTGTAAAAAATAGTGACAATTGTGTAATAATAATGAAAAAGTAAGGGCATTTATATAGTGATATAGTTATTTATGAAAATGAGATTATTGTTTTAGGACGAACAAAAATGATAAACAAGATTATTGTATTGAAACGGACAAAAATGATAAATAAAACTATTGAGTATATATAATTACGTGTATGTATTTGTTAGGTAAGTATATTATTATTATTATTACTTATTTTTATTTTTTTAGGAGAAAAAGATAAATTGTAGAATAATGATTTATATTCCAATACATCATGACTTATATATAGACAATTACATTTGTGATTAGTCATCACATTGATGACATATGAGGATCAAATTATATATTGTATTGAATTATTAGTTTTTTTTATAAGTGTATAATATGTATAATATACATATTGTATTAATATATATATATATTATAATTTTTTAAAAACAATATTTATGAAAATCATACCATTTCAAATACAAAGTGAACAAACCCTAGCTATCATCTAAATACAATCAATCAATTTTGTAACAAAAATTTTTCGTTGTTAAATTCACTTTTTTCGTTACTAATGATATTAGAGATGGAATTACAAATATACTGTTTTTTTTAGTGAATTTGAGTTTGTTTGTTTAGTATTTCAGTTTCATAATTTATTTATTTTTATGCGAGGTATATTGAATTGTATCAATAATATTATTTTGTATTAAATATTACTTTTTTTTATATAAAGATAGAATATATGTTATATTTAAATTTGTGTCGGTGGAGATCTTTTTGGACCATCTTTTAAATTCTATATTAAAAGTAAAAGTAAACGTGGGATGGTAGGCATATTATAGATAGGTCCTTATTTTTAAATTTTTTAAAAAAATATTTAGAATAATAAAAGTGGGTAGAAAGTTGAGAAGTCAAACAAACACACCCTCTCCTTCATCATACCTCATGTGTGTATATATATATATATATCATACACACACTTCCTAGGAGTCTCAAAAAATGGATTTTGAGGAAGTAAGAAAATACGTAGAGAACGAAAAATCGAAGTCGGGATTGAAATCAAAATCCATGCCCGAAGATTTTTTAGACCTGACGACGATGCAAGGACTAAGAATTCAAAAAATCGAACGCGGTCGTATCCTTTGCTCGATTATTGTCCCGCAACGACTCACCGGAGAAAAAGGGGAATTGCACGCCGGAGCCGCCGCCGCCCTAGTGGACTTGATCGGAACAACGGTGGTTTTTACGACGGGAGTTCCGACCGGCGTATCCGTAGAAATCAATATTTCTTACACGGGCACTGCTTATGTTGGGGTACGTATCTATTTTTTCATATCTAATAACACAAAAAGTATAATTTATTATTTTATTTCGATCTGTCTCAAAATAAAATACTTTTTTGAGAAAAAGAAAATATATCATTTTTTCTTTATTTGTGTTACATATAAATATGATATTAATGTTAAAAAAATATAGTTACAATTAAAACAATTATACAATACAGTTATTCGTAGTTTGTGCATAAAATATAACAATGATAATTAATATTTTAGGACGAAGTTGAGATCGAATGCAAAATTTTGCGATTGGGGAAAGCTATTGCGGTGATCGGCGTCGAGCTAAGGAATTGCAACAACGGCGAACTCATAGCTATCGGCCGACATACAAAATACATTCAAAACATCCGAAGCAAAATTTAGGGTTTGTTCGATTATATTTTCTCTCGTTTGTTCGGGTACCAGGGGCGAATTAAAGGGGGGTTGATTTTTCGAACTTATAAACTAATACAGTTTATTTAACTATATATATATATAGTATTTCCTCCGTCCGCCTGTAAGAGTCACATTTACCTTTTGCGTCATTGTACTTAACATTAAAAATATCCTTATATTTGTATAATTTTGTATAAAAATATCTTCTTTTAGTATTATAAGACATTAATTGAAGTATTTTTGCAATTTTTTCTTAATTTATACCAGATTTTGATATAATAATTAATATTCAAATATAAATATGCAAAAAGTAAATGAGACCTTTAGAGTTGGACGAAGATAATAACATATACTCCCTCCATCCCATATCCATCTATTTATTTCCTTTTTGCACGAAGTTTTAGAAATATTATGATGCAGTAGAAATAAAGGTAAAAAAACTAAACTAACTTTATTAGTATTGTATGATATAAATGTAATGACATTTGTGTAATATATTGTAAATTAGAAGGATATTTATAATGTTAAATAGATAGTACAATTACTTGAAATTGATACTTTGTTATGAGACAGACCAGAATGAAAAAATAATTTAAGGTGCGTTTGGTTAGCAATTGAATTTTTGAATGAAAAGTTGGGTTGAAAATAATTTATTTAATTAATATTTCATTTATAACGTAATATATATAAAATAAAATAATTAAAATGCATAGTAGTTTATTTTAATAACTGAGCTTTAATATATAATATAAATATTAATTTGGAGAAAATAAAATTTTATATAATACAAATAAAAAATTTAAATATTTATTTATAATTAAAATAAATTAATTTTATAAATAAATATGGAGTTTGTTAATGAAAGAACCAGGAAAAATATAAAATTTTGAATAAATTTTAAGTAAATTTCATATGATATAATAATATTTTAAAAAAAAGGTTACGGACATAGTGTCAACAGCCGCGTAATGATATATATTTAATGAAGATGCTTCGATTTAATAAAATATAATAATATATATATGTTAATTAAATATTTTTTTATTATTTGTATTATTTAAAATTTTATTTTTTTTTATAAAATAATATTAATATTGTATATATTTTATTAAAATATAATATTTAAATATATTTTAAATTTATTTTAATTATGCATATTAATTCTTAATTTTAAATTATAATAATATTATTTATATAAAAAAATAATATCTTAATTTAATATTATTAATTAATTAAATTTTACTACTTTAAATTTTGTATCAATGATTAAACCAATCATTCAAACCATAGAGAATATATTATATATTAAAATATTTATAATTAAAATAGTAATAGTACAAAGTGATGACAACGACAAGTTTGTTTTCAACCGTAAAAAATTTTATTATTTGGACTCTATATTTTTTGAAAAAAAAAAATATTTTTTTCGTTTCGAATATTTTGTGTCGT
Organism: Andrographis paniculata; assembly: GCF_009805555.1. NCBI lineage: Eukaryota > Viridiplantae > Streptophyta > Magnoliopsida > Lamiales > Acanthaceae > Andrographis > Andrographis paniculata. The sequence continues at coordinate 764,462 of NW_026137588.1, forward strand.
TTATGTAAATAATGGAATTTAGGAATGGTATAATTAGTAAATAATTAAATTTGTATTAATAAAAATAATTATAGTATAATAAAAATAATTATAAATTAAAAAAATTATAAATTAAAAAATATAACTTTTTTCAAAAAAAATAATGACAAAATAAGCGTAACGAATGAAAATAGAAAGGTAAATATCAGAAGTGGGACAAAGGGAGAGAGTATAATTTTTTACAAAATATCACGTTATATATTATTTAAATACCAACCTCTAACTAAATTTTTTTTCAGACTAAATAAAAAAAACATATACATGAGTAACTAATTACCAGCTGTCCTGTCGTGTCATCAATATATTTTAATATATAATTTTTTTTTTTTAAAAAAACATTATATGTCGTGGACAAACGTTGACAACTAATTTCTTAATGTCAGGAATCTTCGCATTGATTTGGCGTAAGTGGAAAACTTTTATTTTAAAATAGGGTAAACTGTATTTTTAGTTTCGTAATTAATCTCCTTTATCATTTTAGTCTCGAAAGTGAAATATGTTGCAAATTAGTCTTATAAGTGAAAAATTTTCGTTGTTTTAGTCCTCCTGCATGGGAGATGCCCGCGTGGCTCGTCGGAAGTGACGTGTCAGCCAGGTGTCGCTGACCTAGCGGACACGTGGATTTTTTACTTTTTTTTTTCATTTTTTTAAATTTTTTTAAGGTAAACTGTTTTTTTAGTCCGGTAACTGGACCCCTTATCATTTTATTCCCGTAAATGGAGCCTGTCGCAAACTAGTCCCATAAGTGAAAAATTTTCGTTGTTTTAGTCCTCCAGCACCGGAGACGCCCGCGTGGCTCACCGGAAGTAACGTGTCCGCCAAGTGTCCTGCTAGGTCAGCGACACCTGGCGGCACGTGGATTATTTATTTTTTTATTTTTTTTAGATTGGACCAAATAAAAAAAATTAAAAAAATACAAATAAAATTAAAAATAAATTAAAAAAAATTTAAAAAAAAAATTAAAAAATGAAAATAAAAATAAAAAATTCACGTGCCCGCCAAGTGTCGCTGACATGGCAGGATACCTGGCGGACACGTCACCTCCGGTGAGCCACGCGGGCGTCTCCGGCGCCGGAGGACTAAAACAGCGAAAATTTTTCACTTATAGGACTAGTTTGCCACAGGCTCCATTTACGGGACTAAAATGATAAGGGGTCCAGTTACGGGACTAAAAAAACAGTTTACCCATTTTTTTAAAACTTATTTTTAATTTATTTTGAATTTTATTTGTATTTTATTTATTTATTTTTTATTTGGTACAATTAAGAAAAATTAAAAAAATGAAAAAAAAATAAATCCACGTGTCCGCCAGGTCAGCGACACCTGGCGGTGCCGGAGAACTAAAACAGCGAAAATTTGTCACTTATGGGACTAGTTTGCGACAGGCTCCACTTACATGACTAAAATGATAAAGGGGTCCAGTTACGGGATTGAAAAACATTTTACCCTTTAAAATATTATTATATCATACTTCTTCCATTCAATTTCTATTGTTCTAAAATATATTTACACGTTTTTTTAGGTGATTATTTTTTTGTTATGAATGAACAAATTTGTCCTTAATTGAATGATAGAGATTAAAAATAATAAATGAATGGATGGTAAAAATATAAAACTTATGTTTAAAAAAAAAAATAGGGAAACAATTGTTGGACGTCCCAAAAAGGATAGTAGGACATTAATTTGTGCACGAAAGGAGTATAAAATTTGTTCAAAATCTATTAAAAAATTTTTATTTTTGTCTTTCTTTTATAAATAACTCCCTGATTACTTATAAAACTAATATATTTTAATTATATAAATATTTTTACTTTTATTTATTTATATTATATAAAAGTTTATTTTTTTACAAAATAATATCTATATTGTATATATATTATATTAAAATAATTAAATATACATTTTAATTTTTAAAATTTTATATATTATATTATTAATTAAATTAATTAATTTCAATTTCAATTTTGTTAATTGACTGTTGCTTTAAAATGTCTCCGTATTATACTAGTAGAATATCACTACAGTGATTACTATAATTCTATTATTTTATTTATCTCTCATTTACATTATATTTATATTAATATTTAATTTTTTTAAACATCAGTTATAATTATTATTTTAAGCCTATTATTTTTATTATTTTATAAAATTCATTTTAATTTATTTATATATATATTTATATTATGTAATAATGAATAATATTTATTATTAATAATATACTCATCCGTCCCGGCAAATATGAGTTTTTTTTTTTTTGTTATGGATACGGTATTTTAGATATTTTAGATTAATAAATAATTAATAATAAATTACGATGTTATTTTATTATTTTTATATAAATAGTATTGTTGGTATTTTAAATATATTTATGATTATATTTTAATAAAATATATACCGTATGAATATCATTTTATAGGTAATAAAATTTTATATAACTTAAAACTAATTTTATAAAAAATGGTAAGTTGTAAATATAGATAAAAATATTTATTTATCTAAGAAGATAGAAATAAAAGGGTTTTGAGTGGACGTGTAAGAAGTTATAAATTTAATAAAATTGATTTATATTTGTTGAATATGTTTAAGATGAATAAATTTACTGAAAATAGAAATGGAACATCGTTTATGAAATTGACAAAAAAGAAAATTTGATAATTTGTGGCGGGACGAAGAGAATATTATAATTTCAATATATTGATATAAATTGTGATAATATTATATAATTTTTATAATACATTTAAATTATTTTTGAATATGTGATATTAATGTTATTTGAAAAAGTAAATGATTAAAAGAAACTTGAGTTGATCTATCACTTAATTTTTATTTTTCGATAATTTGGTTAAAAAATCAATTGAAAAAATTTATGTGCTCGTTAGTCATTTCGTTGAAATTATATATAAAATTTTAAAGAAATCTAAATATTAAAATTTAATACTATATAAAATTAGATAAAATTAAATTATTGAAAAATATGTAAATAATATAGAATAATATTTTAAAATAAACTTGAATTGTATTTGTAGAGATAAATTATTAATATTTTAAATTTTAATTTTAAGTAATAATTGATTGATATAATTTTAATTATTTTTTTTAGAAATAGCAAGCTCTTATAAAAGACAATAAATGTATATTAACTATACTTTTTACTAAAGATAATAAGTATTTTTATAATAAAAATGAAAAAAATAATTATAAAGGTAACGACGAAAATGCTTTATTACAAAAAATATATATATATATATAAAATACGATTAATAAATTCAATATTATTTAAATTAAAAGTTAAAAGCTAAAAGTAAATATATATATATATATATAGAAAGTGAAAATGGTGTACTTGGTTTTAGTTTCAATCCAAATTATTATTATTATTTAATATATATATATTTTTTATTTTATTAATAGAATATATTATTTTATTATAATATACTGTATTACATAAAAAATTATTCAAACTAAAATTTAAATTAAATTTCCAATCTTAAATCAAAATCAAATAAATTATTATTTTTATATTTTATTTTTCTTTTTATATTTTAAAAGATAACAATAATTATATAACATGATATTTATATGAAAAAATAGATATATTTTCTTAAAGAAAAAATAAAAATAAAACAGTAAATACTAATAATAGTAATAGTAAATGATGACTATGATGATGAAGATAATAAATTCAACGTGCTGAACCAAATTATATATCTAATCTAATATAATATATATATTTACCGTTGATTATGTGTCACGGACGGCGACACAAATATTTTTTTTTCTAAAAAAACAATTTCCTCGTGAATCCCATTTAATTGAATAATAATAAAATAAACTGTGAAGAAATATAGAATTTTTTTTATTTGTTTAGAAAAAAAAATCTTGTGGATCCCACTTAAATTAAATAATAATAATAATAAAAAAGAGACATGCAGATGAACTAGAGCGTGGAAAAACAATAATAATATAATATTATTTACTTTATTATTTAAATTGTAACAATCTAATTAATTGTTTTTACTTTTTTGATTAAATTATTTATATTATTATAAATATGAATTTAAATAAAATATATTTAGTAAATAATTAAAAAATATTAGTAAAAGTAATTATTGTATAATAAATATAATTATATATGAACTGATAAAAATTATAAAAAATAGACATTTTATGCAGGATAGGGAGAATATTATTTATATATTTATCAATTATTATTGTATACTTTAACATTCAATAATATCCATATTTACTACTCCCTCCGTCCATTTAGAAGAGTTACATTTATTTTTGGCGCGGTGTTTAAGAAATAATAGTATTTTAATTACAGTGAGTAGTTAAAAGTAGTGTAATAATATTTTTGCCCTTACTTTTTTGTGTAAAAGTAATGATGTGATGTAAAGTAAGAGTATTTGTGAAAAAATGTAGGATATTTACAAATAATAATGTACATATAAAATACCATAAAAAATAATTTATTCATCCGTACATAGCACGGCTATACACTAGTATTAAATTAATTTAATTCTTTGAAAATTATATAATATATATATATATTATTCTTTGAAAATTTTTAAATATAATAATTTTTATAAATATTATTAAAAATACAACATATATTAATATAAAAATTATAAATATTATTAAAAACACAATATATATTAATATAATATTATAACATGGATATATTTAATTTATTTATAAAAAATTAATTATTTAATACAAAATATTATTTTTTTATATTTAACATAAATAATACATATGTCAAAAAATACCAAATAAATAAACTCATATATATATATATATATATATATATAGAGTATGTTTCTTTACAAAATTATGAAATTGCTCTGATATATAAAAATGAAAAACATTTTACAAGAATAACCTTTTGGTTTAATATTTGAAATTTATTTTATTATATATTTATTGTGGAGATTTCTTAATTATTGTGGTTCCTTATTATTATTTTGAATAATTTATTTATATTATCTTCAAAACTAAAATATTTTCAACTTTTTTTTACACTATTATAGAAAAAAAAGCAGCCTTTTTTATTTAAATATATAACATTTAATATTTATTTTTCATTCAAATATAACTTTAATTTTTTTTTTTTCATATTCAAAATATTTTATTAAATAGTTATTTATATCACATAAAAAATTGATTTTTCATGTACATATATTTTTTCCCTTCCTATTTTGAAAGTTCTTCAAAACTTAAAAATATTTATAAATAATTTGAAAATTGCAGAGAAAGCAAATCTGGTCTGATCTACAACGGAAGATATCTAAAAAAAATAAATAATAAAGTGCGCACTCGACTCACGTATAAATAACGACATACAAATCAAAGAAAATAAAAATATACGAAACATACAATTTGTTCACTAAAAAACTCAACAAAATTTACCCATGAAAATCAACAATTCTCCTAAGTATTGTGTTGAGTTTTTCTCTAGAAAAGAACTTATTCAGGTCTCTCCGATTTTCTATAAATCAATTCATCTAAAAATCTTGATATGGATAAAGTATCAATTATAGATAAAAACTATTCATATTTGTCTCCAATCTTATCCGAAATTCAAATAAAAAATATCCGCAATTATTTTATTCAATAATATACATTAGCCAAAATATATTCTAACACAATTTTAGCGCTTGATTTTGTATTTTGATTTGAATAAATATCACTAGAATATAATATTTTATGGAAAAAAATTATTTTTGATCCAATTAAATTTTAGTTTTTTTACCTAATTTTTGTCCAACTTAAATTAGAATTAATCGATTTTAGTCTCACGGAGTCATGGTAGATGACATAGACTGAATGTGTTTTTTTTTTAAAAAAAATAATAATAAAAAAAAACTATAAAAATAATCATAATTATATATATTTCAAAATTTATAGTAAAATTTTAATATTTTACAAAATGATTTACAAAAAATTATAAAATAATAAATTGATATACTCTATCTGTCCCATTAGAAGGATATCATTTTTCATTTTTGTCGGTTCCAAAACAAAGATACTATTTTATAATTTGGTAATTGTACGAAATACCTAAATTAATTAATACATTTACAACTTCCAATATATTACATCAATGTCATTACTTTTATATCACACAATCTAATAGGGACATTTTTTTTCTTTTACTATAAACCAATATAATATTAATATTAAAAAATCTATGTACAAAAAAACAAATGTTGGACTTCTTCTTGAGGGACGGAGGTAGTATATATTTTTAATAATCATAATTATATATATTTTTAAAAATTTATAGTAAAAATTTTAAACTAAATTTAATTCAAGTCTTAAAAAACAAAAAATAAATTTAATTTATAATATAAAATATGAAAAATATACAAACATTATTTAAAAAAAAGTTATAATATTTTAACTAGAAGATTTTAAAACAACATCTATAATTTTTATATAAGTAATGCATAGTTATAAATTTTTTAGTTAAAATAAAATAAGATTATTTATTTATTTTTAAAATTATAAATTAAATTTATTTTTAAAATGTCACTATAAATTTTAAAAAATATATATTAATTTATTATTTTTATAGTTTTTTTCAATCATTTTTGTTAAATTATAATACATATATATATAAATAATCTGAAAAAATAAATATAATAATAAATATGAGTTAGAACATGACTATTTTTAAAATAGAGCCGTGAACATGACCTCGAATATGGTAATGCTAAGAACATAATCGTGAATGAACATAATTGTGTTCAGCACACGAGCATGACTACGGCTGTGAACAGAGGCATTAACACGGTCTTTAATTAATTAATAATAATAAGTTATGATATTATTAATATTATATTTTGATATGAATACTATTATTGGTAGTTTCAAATTAATATATTATTAAAATAAAACTAAAAAATATATATATTTAAATATTACTATTATTTTAATAAAATATACTCCCTTCGTCACTAAAATAACTTTATTAGTATTGTATGATATAAATGTAATGACATTTGTGTAATATATTGTAAGTGGTAAAAGTATTTTTAATATTTAGTAGAAAGTACAATTACTCAAAAAAAAAAAAAAAAATTGATACTATCAAAATACTAAAAAATTAGATAAATTGTTAATCGGACGGAGAGAGTATTACAGCGTGAATATAGAAACAAAATTTTAAATAATAAAAACAATATATATTGATTTATAATAAATATAAATTAATTTTATAAAAAAAATAATTAAACGAGGATTGTAAATATACATAAAAATAACTTTTTATTGAGAGGAATATAAATAAAAGAATTTTAAATAAGTCTTATACGATGTTATATCTTACAAATTTAATTTGATTTACATTTGTTAAATATATTTTGATTTACTAATTTTCTTTTAAAAAAAATAAACCCAATTAAAATAAAAATGAGGAAATAATATTTTTAAAATAAAAATTTATTTATTTAAAAACTTTATTTTATTTTACGCTAGTTCAAAATGTCCAGCTGTGAGCCATCGTTCACTCTCCTTCTTCCCCGCCCAACACACCTTTAAGCCTACTTACACAATTTCAAAATATTTGGAAAAACGAAACAAACACGGCCTAAGAGGTGATCAGACCGTTAGAAGTAACAAATCACTTCTTCTAATGACAGTTAGTTACAGTCTTAGGCATCTTCAAAAAAATCTCTTCTCTTCTTCGCCGCTCTGTTCTTGCCGATGATTGTCTGTCAATCAGTCGACTCAATTGGTCTCTTCTCCGTTGCGTTGCTGCCCTTCTTCCTTGTCTGAGTACTGTCCGATTCTTTGTATGGTTGTGGCGGTTTTGGGTGGATGTGTTTTGTGGATTGGCGATAATCTTGTTTAATTGTTTTCTAGGGTTTTCTTCGATTTGAACTCCTCGACTGAGTCAAGTATTTCTGTCACTGTTGGCTGTTGTGTCGTCAATCAGTTCTGGAATGGAATTTTAGAGTAACTTTGGTGGTTTCATTTCTTTCTGCAACATGATATGGTATAATGTGCTGTAGAATTTTAGATTGGCAATTGTTCTTGTCTGTTGCTTTTCTTAATTTATCGCTTGATTTGATTTAATTGTTGAGAATCGGTTGATCAAAATCCTGAGGGTTGGGTTTATTATTATTTCTTTGTGTTGGTTGCGATTTGAACGAAATCTGCAAAGAAATCAACGTTGTAGGTTCTCAAGATAAATAGAATCATAAATTTGTTAGTTGTTTTCGAGAATTGAAGTGAGGAATCGTATGTTTAAATTGCGTTCGCAGGCCATGTCCCTTAGAAAAGATCTAAAACTAGGAATAGAAGATATCCTGGTGGCAGATTTGAACTCTGTATATATTGTTGCACACATTTTGGAAAATTTGAGTCCTGATTTGATTGGAAAATGTGTGTGGGAGTTTATTTGTTCTTGTTATATTTATGAATATATTGTTATGAAGAGAAACCATGGATGTGTTATCCAACTGAATACAGGTCACAGTTTTTTCCCTCTACCTTTTCCTATTAGTTTGTTTAGTTATATTGCCTGGAACATTCGTCTAAAACAGAGATTTGTGGATAGGTTGCTATTGTCAAAGACATAAAGGAGTCAATGCTTGAAGAAGTGGATTTTAAGGAGGCAAGGTACATTGAGTCTTTCTCTATAAATCTTTGTAAATGATTCTTGGCTACGAATTGTATGTAAATCACTTTCTTGAAGTAAATCACTTCTACTCTTTGATCAATAATCTCAATAAATCTTTGTAAATGATTCTTGGCTAGGAATTGTATGTAAATCACTTTCTTGAAGTAAATCACTTCCGCTCTTTGATCAATAGTCTCAATAAATCTTTGTAAATGACTCTTGGCTAGGAATTGTATGTAAATCACTTTCTTGAAGTAAATTTCTACTCCTTGATCAATAATCTCAAGTGATCTTTGTAGATGTATGTATCTTGTACAATTTCTTCTTCTTCTTCAATTGTTATACTTTCTTGATATAAATTACTCCACATGAATTGTTGGGAGGATTTCTTCGAAAACATGTATAATTATTCACCCTAAGATTATGATTCCATGGCTTCTTCCTTGATTGATATGGGTGCTACAAGCAATGATGTTGACTCGAAGGCCTTTCCGAGGGACCTGGAAACAATATTTTCCTCTATTTAGGAAAGTTTCTGTTTCTGTACTGTCATCTTCATTTTATAGAACATCATATTGCCATTGCCATTGTTTTGTGCTAATATTGATGGGTATATAAGAGTTCTAACTTAAAAGCATTTCGGATGGATTTGTTGTTGCTGTGACTGCAGGAATTGCGCAGAGATCTTCGTTGATACATGCAGGCTTTAATTTCTGTAGGTAACTAATTCACTTCCATTGCTTGCCTACCTTCAATATACCCATTTCTCCATCTTATTCAATTTACTAATTCCAGAAGCTGATCAAAATACATACATATCGACTACTTCGACCCTACTATATATATTCTAGAAGCTTTTATTTTTCGATAACATATGGCATTAGCATTCCATTCTTGTACATTTATAGTTAATTAGTTATGTCAGCTACTTGACTTAGATGGCCTAAGACATGGCCTTATCATGTCTATATGCAATTAGACTTGTGCCTGCTGCAGCTTTGTTTGATTGTTTCAAATGGAATGCATATCTTCAACCGGGCGCAAGAGATAGGGAGTGTTTCGACACTTGTACCCTTACATTCTTGTATTCATTTAAGCATACTTCCATATATTAATAAGATCATATTTATAATCCAAGATATGTATGCATCGATTTAATTTATAATTTGCATCCCAACCACATTGTTTTTGTTTTCTGGTTATGTAAATTTTATATGAAGACTCGAGACTCAACGGAGACCCTTCGTATTTCTGTGTATATATATATACTAATATTACTTTTAAACTTTTAAGACGCGTTTTTTGGAGTATGGCAGGACGATTATGGAAATATCCATTTCAAATGTAGTGGATATCTTCAACTGTAGGATTCTATTTAGATCTGGGACATACATGCATCGATTTAATATCTAATTTGCATTCTAACTATATTGTTTGTGCATTTTGTGTTAGTTAAGGCTCACGTGGAGACCGGAGAGTCGACCGAGACCCTTCGATCTAAATTTCTAACACAAGATGGTTAGTGAATTAAGTTTTATTTCCATGTTTTCATTGTGTACATACTAAATATCTATAGTGAGTATTTCAATATTTTTTTCTCTTACATTCTTGCATTCATTTAAGCATACATGTATTTACTATTTAGTAATAGGATCGTATATACGTCAGGGACATTTATGCATCAATTTAATTTCTAATTTGTACTTTAGCCACATTATTTTTGTTTTCTGCTTATGGAAAGTTTATGTGGAGACTCGAGAGTCAACGGGTGTGTTTGTTTGGGAGATTGGATTTTAAGTACACTATTCATTTAATTTCTTCCTAGATCAAACACCTATTTTCGATCGGGATTTTGAAGATAAGATGGTAGGTGAATTAAATTTTATTTTCATGTTTTCTATTTAGATATACTATTATTTCTTTTATTATTATTATTATTTTTTTTTATCGAATTAAATTTTTAATGATGCATTGGTAGGATCGTGGTGAGATAATCAAAGAAATTCATTTCAAATGGAATGGATATCTTTGACCGGATGGAATGAATATTTTCGATCGGACCAAAGATAGGAAGTATTTCGATACTTTCTCTTACATTCGTGCGTTCATTTATTGCATTAATTTAAGCATACTTGCATCTAATAATTATATAAAGAAAATAAAAACTTAGGGTTTGATTTGAGTTTAAAGTTTTGATTTGAGATTTGATTAAATACTTTTTGATATTTTATAAAAAAAAATTATGTATATATTTACTAGAAACCGTATAAACTTACTTAATAGGCAATTTTTAAATTTGAAAAAAAATAAATAAATAACCCTTATAATGTCTTTTGTTGTTGATTTTTCCTTATGGATGTAAATATGATATCTTGTAAAAAAAATAAAAATAAAAAAATAATTAACAATGATTAAAATTGAATAATAAAAACAAAATAAATTCAATAATAATAATAATAATAAGAACAAACTCAGAAATAAGTACACTTTTTCTGTGGCCCCAAATAATACCAAATGTTTCTTTTCGGCCTTATGCATTTTGGAGTTGGGCTCGTAATATTTCTTGGGCAGTAGAAATTAATGAGTCCGTTTATTATTTCAACTTTTGTCTAGTTATGCTCTTAATTTATTTATTTTTATTAAAAATATATTTCAAAAATTCTTTACTAAATTCAATTTTTTCTTTATATGTATCTCTTAAATAAATAAATAAATAAATAGATTTATATGCATTCAAATATTACTATTGTTGTTTTTAATAGTGTCTAACTATAAAATTTCTAAGTAGTTGAGCTCTTTCCTTCACATTTTTTGGAGTTACAATTCAATTCCCATTGTGCACAATAGTACTACTCCCTCCGCCCTATATTTTTAATTTGTTTGAACACGAAATTTAAAAAATATTAATATTATATTAGTAGATAAAAAATATTGATAAAAATTTTTTTTACCCTTGTGAGTGTATTAGTATAAAAAATAGTGTCAATGGTGTAATAAAAATAAAAAAATAGAAGTAATTTTATGGTGATATAATTATTTATGAAAATAAGACTATTGTTTTAGAACGGACAAAAATAGTAAACATGACTACTGTATTGGGACGGAGGGAGTAATATATCCTTCCTCCGTCCAATTCCAATTGATCATTTGGGAATTTATGGTAAATTAAAAAATAATAATATTGTATTGGTCAGTGAAAGTATATAAGAGAGTTTGATATTTTTGCTCTTTGGTTTTATATATAAAGTAATTTATACGTGTAATTGATATATTTATAATTTAGGTAAAAATTAAGAATATTTTGGTATTAATGTATTATTATTTTTACTTAGATAGAAAATAAATATTTTTGGAGTGAACGGAGAAAGTACTATCTATTCATAATAAAATTAACAATATACTCTCTCCGGCCACTCTAGAATAACAATTTGAGGTAGATTAGAAAATAATATTTTATTTGTTAGTGAAAGTATATAATAGAATTTTATAATTTTGTTTTTGGTTTTATATATAAATTAATGGTATATATAACGATACATTTGTAATTTAGGTAAAAATTATTACTCCTCCATCCGGCTCTAAGGGTCTCATTTATCTTATGCGTCATTGTATTTAACATTAAAAATATCTTTATATTTGCATAATTTGTTTGCACGAATGTCGTTATAATAGTATAAGACACTAATAGAAGTATGTTTTGTCATTTTCCTTTAATTTGTACTATATTTTCATATAATAATTAATATTAAAAAATAAACACGTAAAAAATAAACACTTAAAAGCCGGACGGAAGTAATAGTATTTTGGTATTAGCATATAATTATTTTTACTAAAATAATAAAATAATATTTTATAATTTAATAATTCATCATATCAAATAAACAATTTGTTATTATTATTATTATTTTAAATAAAACTTCTATGTAAAATCAATTTATTTCAATTATTTTTGTCTCATTGCAATATTTTGTGTGGACCCACTTATTATTTAAAAGTTGAAAAAATGAAATATGGGTAAAAGTAGTTGTGGACCCTACCTATCTTGAATTAGACAGTCCATTTGTGGGGCCCATCCTAATATGAAAGTGCACAGTCGATAAGGCTTTATTTAGATATTACAAGACACTGCCTTTGTCGGGTTATTTTTGTCTTTTACTTATTTATTTATTTTAATTTACTTTTTCAAATAAATTACTTTTTTTAAAAAATAAATTACCTTTTTTTTTTTTTTTTTTTTTACTTTAATGTTTATAATTAGGGAGTATTTTGGTACCGAAGAATAAATTTTTTTCTTGTTTGGTCGAGATAGAAAATTCAGGATTGATAAATAAATTAAAGGAGTAGGGTGTATTTATATATTTATTTATTTATTTATATTTAATTTTTACGATTTAATTTTTGTTTTTTGTTTTAATTTTTTTTACTATTATTTAATTTTATATTATTCAAATCTCATAAAATATCATATCTAAATTATTATTAAAATAATTTATCAAAATAAAGATATAACAAAAAAATACAAAAATATTTTTTTTTATCTAATTTATTATTTTTCAATGATTGATGTATCTTTTTAAACTAGCAATGTAGATTGTTCTATTTATGCTTTGTATTTTTATTATTTTTTATTTTTTACGAATTATCTGTTTTATCAAACAAAATAATCAATTCTTATTCTCCGTTGAATTTATTTTCTCTCCAATTTCATTCACAACTATCATTTATCTACAATTTCATTCTCTATACCAAATGCACCTTACTGTTTGAATAGTAGTAAGTAAATATAATGATGTAAAGACTAAATCGCTTTTAGTTTTAAATATAAGTGTATAATAAAATGATGGTAAAATGATAAACAAGTATATAAAAATAAAAAGGTGTTAGTAGTTATTGGCAGGGTTCACGATTACTAAAAAATAACTAGAAACATTTGAATTAGACGAACGAAAATAGAGATATGTAAACATTGTAAGTAAACAGAAAGAAAGAGTATTGAATTGTATTTATAATTTGAAGTGTTTTTTATATTAATTGAGATATATGTATATAATACTCCATTCATTTGTTTCTAAGATTACATTTACCTTTTTGCGTCACTGTATTTTATATTAAAAATATTCTTATATTAATATAACTTTTTTGTAAAAATATTTTTATATTAGTAATATAAGACACCAATAAAAATATTGTCATTTTTTTAATTTATGCTATATTTTGATATAATAATTAACACTCAAAAAATAAATGTGCTCTTAAAACCGGACGAAGGTAGTTTATTCTTTGGTTGGAATACACTCATTCAAATTATTAGATAAAATAATTATTTAAAAAATAATAATAATAATAAAAGTTCTCCTTCAGATCTAACTCAAATACTATTTTTACAATTTTTACATATCTAACTCAAAAGTATCTATTTCCTATTTTAATAAAAGTAATCATACATTAATATCAAAATATCATTTTACTTATACTTAAATTACAAATATATCATTACACATACAATTACTTTATACATAAAATGTCAAAATCTTTTACATACTTCCATTAACCAATAAAATATTCTTATTTCATAATTTACTGTAAAATCCTAATAAAATACTTTCATCCGGACGAAAAAAGTATTATCTTTTTTTTTTTTTTTTTATCAATAATAAGAATATGTTTATTTGTATTTCTATTTATTATTTAAAAAATTAACAAATTTTGCGAGCTTACATATATAAATAGTATGTGAAGTGTATACGTATATAGATTGGTAAAAGTTTACATTCGTTAAATCTTTTAAAACAAATTTTCGCCAATCTTATCATTCAAAATAATTGTTTTTACCGACTTATAGCTTAAACACAAAATAAACTAGTTTTTTATACTAACATTTTATAGCAAAGAACATCCTAATGCCTATAACATATTTTACTAGTATTCATATCATAACCTAAATTAACTTGATTAAACTTATATACAATGTTATACTAATTTTTTTTTCATAGCATCGATCAAAAGTTCATATAGCACTTATTCAGTTATTCTTAATACATTATTTATAAAATAAAAGTATGTGTTATTTTCTCGTAAGTTCGACCAAAGATTTACTCATAACGCAGTAGAAAGATTCAATATCTATTTTGAATACTCTAGAGAATTAATTTGAATGAACAATTCATGACATTTATGAAAATTCATAGTGTAAGCTAATCAATTGGGTCAAAAAGCGAAGTTTTGTGGAGTACTGATCGAGTCAAATCAGCATAATATTTTAAATAATATATATAATCAAAACATATCATGCATGTTTGACATTATACGATACTTTCTCCGTCCGTCTCTAAGATCACATTTATCTTTTGCGTCATTGCACTTAACATTAAAAATATCTTTATATTTGTATAATTTTTTTGTACAAATATCCTACTATTAGTATTATAAAACATTAATTGAAGTATTTTTGCAATTTTTTCTTAATACTACCTCTGTTCCATTCTAGAATCTTATTTAGTTTTTGCATGTTGATATTTGAATATTAATAATTATATTAAAAAGTAGTACAAATTAAGAAAAATTTATAAAAATATTTCTATTAGTGTTTTATAATACTAGTAGAATGACATTTGTATAAAAAATTATACAAATATAAAGATATTTTTAATGTTAAGTATAATTACGAAAAATATAAATGTGACCCTTAGAAGCATACGAAAGGAGTAATATTTATAAAAAAATTATTCGATTGAAATATTCTATAATAATAATAATAATAATAATAATAATTTGAATGCATATTTTAGTATAGTTTGTTAAATCAACAATACTTTATTTATTTATGTTTTTGTCAGTTTTATTGACTTAAATCCAAATGGTCCCAACATACTTTCCACAAAGTTAGGCTTCAAAAATTTTTCTAACAATTATTTAAGTAAAATATCTCTATACTTTTAATATTTTATATTTAAAGATACAATATATAATTTAATTCTATATTAATAAAAGGTGTGTATGAAGTTTTTCTTACATAATAAAACAAAAGTCTCACCAATTTATTTTAATACAAAAAAAATAATAATAAAAAAATTACTCCTTCCATCGTTGTACTCAAATATTTAGGTAGTGATTTTAATAAAAATAAATAATAGTAATGGTTGTTTTTCTTGTTTTTATAGTAAAAATTTACAAAAAATAGTGTTTATTTTAAACAATAATAATAAATATATTTTTTTATGATAATTCAAAGAAAAGTATCTAGTTACTATAATATTCATTATTTATATCACAATCAATTTTACTTATATAAATATTATATTATATATATTAAAATTCATGTCCATTTTGAGTTTAGATTTCTTAATAGTAAAATTTTTTAAATGAGAATAGTTATTTGATGTGATATAAATAAATTTTGATGTAATATTTTAAATACAAAATTAAATTTTATTATAATATAAAAATAAAAAATATATACTTAATCTAATATTTTTGGAAAAAATTTCGTTTATAACATATGAGTTCGTTTACTTTAGTATTTTTGGATGAATTTGCTTTTCTAGGATAGGTATGAAGATGAAGAATGATATTATAATATAAAAAATAATATTTTGTATTAAATTATTAATTTTTCATGAGTAAATAAAATATATATTTTACTATTACGAATATATATTGTATTTTTATAATATTTATAAGAAATTATACTATAAAAAATATTGGATAAACAAAACTATTATATACTCCCTCCGTCCCAGAATTATAGTCTCGGTTGGGTTTGTTACGGGATTTAAAGAATATTGATATTATATTGGTAGTTGGTAAAAAGTACGGGTAAAAGACTTTTTTGCCCTTGTGAGTGTATTAGTGTAAAAAGTAGTGACAATTGTGTAATAATAATGAAAAAGTAAAAGTAGTTTTATAGTAATATGGTTATTTATGAAAATGAGACTATTATTTTGAGACGAACAAAAATAGTAAACATGGCTATGGTATTGGGACGGAGAGATTATTTATATTAAGATATAGGAGTATGTATTATATATAGTTGACCCCTTTTATTTATTATATATTTACATCAATTCCACTATTTCCATTGTACTTAAAATTAAAATACAAATTAGACAATGGGAGATTTTATGCCATGATCCAATTTATTTAAAGAAGAGTGAGTATTTTATTTGAGTGTGTTATTTTTTTTTCTAATATAATAATAATTGTATATAATGCTTAAATAAAATAAATAAATAAATATTATACTCCCTTCGTCCATACACAAAGTAAATAATTATTTTTGGCGCAGTGTTTAAGAAATAATAGTATTTTAATTATAGTGGTTGTTAAAAGTAGTGTAATGATATTTTTGTTATTGTTTTTTTGGTCTAAAAGTAATGATGTGATATAAAGTAGGGGTATTTGTGAAAAAAAAAATGAGGTATTTAATGAAATATTTACTTTGTATAGGAACGTCCGAAAATATAAATATGTATACTTTCTAACTGGACGGAGAGAGAGTATATTTATTTTTGAAAAAAATTAAATATTAAGTAATAAAAATAAAATTAAAATATCAATAAACAATTGGTGTGTTTGTTTGTTGGGCTTAAGTTTTAATAGTAAAATGATTTGAATAAATATATAATTTGATATAAATAATTATTAATGTGATGCTTTAAATGTAAAATTAATTTTTAATATATTATAAAAATAAAAAATAAATATTCATTTAATATTTTTTTTTAGCTAGGGAATTAGACGAATAGAAAAAACCTCCAAAAACTTGCGTTAAGTAATTTTTTTTTGCTAAAAAAATATCAAATTAAGTATATGTATTACATTAAATTTAAATTTTGTATTTTAAATATCACATCAATATATAAATCACACAAAATATTATTTTAATTAAAACTTTTACCATTATAAATCTAAATTTAGTATTTTATTTTTATACAATTCTTCAAAAATATTATTAAAAAAAATACAACACTTTAGCGGTCTGGCTACGAGAGTTACATTTGCTTTTGGCACAGATATTAAAAAATATTGTATTTTAATAATAGTTTGTGTTATTTTAGATTAAATGATAAATTTATACTTGTAACTT
Source organism: Andrographis paniculata (assembly GCF_009805555.1). Lineage (NCBI taxonomy): Eukaryota > Viridiplantae > Streptophyta > Magnoliopsida > Lamiales > Acanthaceae > Andrographis > Andrographis paniculata. The sequence goes on from NW_026137588.1 coordinate 782,212, forward strand.
TATCTATAATGAAATAATATTTATGTAAATAAGTGTGATTGTAAATGATATTTATAATGGATAGTGAAGCCAGTAGTAACTAAATAAAAAAATATACTCTTGTAAGTAGTGGACAACAAAAAATAGAATATTCATTTTTTTTTAGTAACTGTAATATATACGTAACATTATAAATAAGCTTGCAACTTATAATATATTACATAAATATCATTACTTTTATATCACACAATAGTAATAAAGTTATTTTAGTAATTTCTACTTTATTTCTACTAAATCCCAATATAATACTAATATTTCTAAAATTTTGTGAAAAAAACAAACGGATACCTAATTATGGGACAGATGAAGTATAATTTTTGTGGCTCAAAATAAAAATACTTAAAATTAAAAAGTATCAATAAAATTAAGATTTTGTAATATAATAAGCCCAACATTTCAATATTCTTTTCCAATATATTTTTAAATTCTATCTCATTATCTCTATATAAAATGTGCGTACATTAAGGCTGTGTTTGTTTGGGGGATTGAATTGAATTTACATTATTCATCAAAATTTTTTCTCCAAAAACATCAAATTAAACACCTATTTTTTATTTTTTATATTACACTAAAAATCAATTTTACATTTAAAATATCACATCAACACCTATTTATATCACATGATACAACTATTTAAATTCAAAATTTTTACTATTCAAATCCCAACTCAAAATCCGAACCCCCAAACAAACACACCCTAAAATAAAGTTTCGAAACGGTACTAGTCATTGCCAACCATGCAAGTTGTACTTTGATCCAATTATTATTATTATTTATTTATTTATTTATTTATTTTTATTACGTAGGGTTCGACACTTGAATTTGTGACCATAAAGTCATGGATTCAAACTCCCGATATCTCAGGTCACCTGCCACATATGATTCGTCTAGTGTGATTTTCTCGTCAAGCCTAATTTGCAGGGCATTAAGTTCGATCGAAAGTTTACTTATTGTGCACTTTCGGATAACCATAGCGAGTTCCTAAGATATTATTATTATTATTATTATTATTATTATTATTATTGATAGTGTGTATGATTGGTTGATTGAAGCATTCTCAATTATTGCAGCAATATGTGGCAATGCACCATCCATCACCCATTCCCCAATTTTAATAATATTAATATTTTTAAATATATTATATTGTATGAATTAAATACAAGTACGTCCGTGCAACTTGGTATATTATTATTATTATTATTATTATTATAATGTTGTAATAAGACAAGAGAATCTTTGCTGGTTTGAATCTTTGCTGGTTTAGTGGTGGATAGAGTAGAGGTCTACTCTACTGTAACCTATTCTATTATTTTATTTTCTGTTCTATTTTATTCTGATTTTAAGGTTTATATTTATTAACCCAATAATAGATAGATAGATAGATATTTAATTATATCGTAACAATGTGGCGGCTTCCTCACACCTTATTTTATTTACTTTGGCATACCAACTAAGCCTATCTTTAATGATATTATTATTATATTTTAAATTATTATTATTCCCTCCGTCCTATAATAAATTTTTTATTTTTTTATTTTAATTCGTCTCATAACAAAATATATATTTTTTAATAATTATACTATTTATCTAATATTACAAATATTTTTACAACTTACAATATACTCTCTCCGTCCCAGATACCATGTCCACGTTGCCGTTTCTGTCTGTCCCATATATCATGTCACTTTCCTTTTTTTGGAGAATGATTACACACTTTAGTCTCATTTTAAATTTTTTAATTTTAATTTTTTAATTTTAATTAAACTAATTAGTTATCTTAATCTTAATTTATGATTATTTATATTATAGGATAATTATTTTCACTAATACATTCTTAATTATTTACTAATTACACCCCTCCTAAAATATCGTGTCTACAGTGTAGCAGACACGGTATCTGGGACGGAGGGAGTATTACACAAATGTCATTACTTTTATATCACACAATACTAATAAGGTTATTTTAGTCATTTCTATTTTATTCCTACTATGTCTTAATATAATACTAATATTTCTAAAATTCTGTGCAAAAAGCAAATGGATATATAGTTATGGGATGGAGGGAGTATTATTTATTTATCCCCCACCCCCCACCAAAAAAAAGCTTTAAATAAAACACTTATTTTTTTTTATTTATTATACTATATTATTTTTTTTAAATATTACATTAAATATATATTTATATCAATCAAACAATTATTTTAATTTAACATTTTGATATATTTTACTTTTGATTTGTATTATTTAATCAAACAATTATTTTGTTATTTACTTTTGATTTGTATTATATATTAATGTAAAAATTAATATTTAAAGATTAACACCAAAATATTTTATACTTTATGACTAGATGGAAGTAATAGTTTATTTATATTTATGGGCCGCAGATTCTGTATTGATCCGACCAAATCAATGTGACGCTGATTTGACCGGATCAGTATATATCATATGAATTACCATTGTATGTCTATATTATTTCATCATAAATAAGATAATATATGATAAATTATAATATAATATATGATGTATTATAAATACACTAAAATATATATATAAATATATATTGGTCACCTTAATAAACATTTATTTATATAGTGACCCATGCCCATATTTATAATTTATGTGATTTACGTGGAATTGAAGGTTTACTCAAGAATAATATTCATTAAAAAAAATATTTTAAAATTTTCTATGGCTCATTCACCAATGAATGATAATGACTATAAATTGCAATATCATTAAAAATATATATATTTTTTAAAATTTTCTAAAATTTATTCACCAATATAATACTCCCTCCGTCCAGCTAGAAAGTATACATATTTTTATTTTTGGACGTCCAATTACAAAGTAACCATTTCATTAAATACTCCATTTTTCCCACAAATACCCCTACTTTACATCACATTATTACTTTTATACCAAAAAAGTAAGGGCAAAAATGTCATTTTATTACTTTTACCTACACACTATAATTAAAATAATATTATTCCTTAATCTTTGTGCCAAAAGTAAATGTATACTTTTAGCTTGGACGGAGGGAGTACTACCTTAGCCCAATACTATCTTAAAACACTAGTCTCATTTATATAAATAATCACATCACTATAAAATTACTTTTATTTTTTCATTATTATTATACAATTGTCACTACTTTTTATACTAATACACTCACAAGGATAAAAAAATATTTTATCTGTACTTTTTATTTATTACTAATATAATATTAATATTTTTAAAATCTCGTATCAAACACAATCCAAACTATAGTTACGAGACGGACGAAGTAATATTGTTTATTAATTTTTATAAAGTTCTTTTAGAATAATTTAGGTGGAACATAGTATATTCTTTAAAGGCTGATTTAACATCATGGTACTTTTCATTAGTGGACATTGAAAATGATTTTTAATATCCCATCATTATCACTAATTGTCACACAGCTGGATTCTCAAAGCTAGCTAAAAAAAATCTTTAAAACATACTCCTAATAATAATACTCCTTTCGTCCCGAAATTAAGTATCCATTTGCTTTTTGCACGTAGTTTTAGAAATATTAGTATTATATTAGGATATAGTAGAAATAAAGTAGAAATGACTAAAATAACCTTATTAGTATGTGTGATATAAAAGTAATGGCATTTGTGTAATATATTGTAAGTTGTAAGGGTATTTGTAATGTTAGGTAGATAGTACAGTTACTAAAAAATGAAATGAATACTTTGTTATGGGACGGATTAAAATGAAAAAATAGATACTTTGTTATGGGACGGAGGGAGTAATAATAATAATTCACACTATATTAAGAAATTAGTCCCGCGAAAGATGAAACATTTTGTCAGGAATACGATATTTTAGGTAGTACAAGTTATTAAGTTATTTTTTATATTTGTAGTGTTGTTGGTATTTTAAATATTTTTATAATTATATCTCAATAAAATATATGCAATATGGATATCATTTTGTAGACAATACAATTTTATATAATACAAATGAATAAAAAAATTTATTTATTTATTTATCATTATCATAAATTAGATTTATAAAAATGAAAAGTTTTAAAGATAGATAAAAATATTTTTTAATTGAGGAGAGAGATATAAATAAAAAAGTTTTAAGTTGATCCTACTTGTTAGATTTTAGGATTTTAATTAAATTGATTTATATTTATTAAGTATGTTTAAGATTGATAAACTTACTAAAAATAAAAAATAGTCATCTTTTGTGGGAGGTACCAAAACGAAAATGAGATATGTGACGGGATGAAGGAAGTATGATTGATTTTAATCTATATTCTTAGTAATTAAATTATTTATTTAATTAAAATAAGTAAATTTTAAATTAATGATTGAGATTAAATTCAACATATGTATATTCTGAGTTATGTTTGACACGATATTTAAGGAATATTGATATTATACTGGTAGTGGATAAAAAGTACGAATAAAATTTTTTTTTGCCCTTGTGAATGTATTAGTGTAAAAAGTCGTGGCAATTGTGTAATAATAATAAAAATAAATATAGTTTTATAGTGATATGATTATTTATGGAAATGAGACTATTGTTTTAGGACGAACAAAAATTATAAACAAGACTATTGTATTGAGACGGAGGGAGTACATAATATCTTAATAAAGGAATTTTGTGCAATCTTTTTAAAAATATAAGAGAGTCTCATTTAATCTTTAAATCATTAAGGAGAATGATGTAGATTTTTAAAATGATAGGTGAATGATAAATTTTATTTATTTTTTTATTTATTTTTATATAAGACATGGTGAATTGTGGTGGTAATATAAAAACTAATATTTTCTATTGAATATTAGTTTTTTGTGTGAGAATATAATATATTACTAATGTCTTACTTTCTTATTTGGGACGTCCAACAACTATTGTCCTATTTTATTTTTTAAATACAAATTTTGTATTTTTACTTTTCATTCATTTATTACTTTTAATCTCTATCGTACAATTAAGGACAAATTTGTCCATTCATAACAAAAAGACAATCACCTAAAAAACCGTATAAATATACTTTAGGACAATAGAAATTTGACGGAGGGAGTATATGATATATATTGAGAATTATATCGATAAAAATGTTGTTAGACACAAACATAATTCTTTATCATTTTAACACTAAATGTAGACTTTATATATAAATAATTCTACAATTTTAAATTTTTGGCAAAAAATAATTTTTCAGTACCAAAATTGCATGGGTAACACCCTTATGATATGTCAAAGCTAATGTGTTCATACATATGCATGGTTGATTTTTTGGTTGATAAATATCTCTATAATTTTTTATTTCAAAGTTCTCTAATCATTAGTTAGACAATGATCAAGATATTTCAATTAAATTAAAGATTAATTGTTAAAATAAATTGGGCGTTCGTAATTACGTTTTAATTTGATTGAAATAGAAACTAGTGACATCCGCAACTAAGAAATCACATATGACTATGGTTCTAGTCTAATTAGAGAAACAGTTAGCGAGTGTAATTATAACAAATTTATTTAAAATTAATAAAATTAAACATCTATCGATGATCAAATCTATTATCCAAGTTGTCAATATCCTTCATAAACTAGAAATTTATTTTTATTGAAGTTAAATGGTATGATTTTTTGTAAGTTTTAGTTTGCTATTGTTTTTCTATTTTATTTTATTTTATTATTATTATTTTTTTATTTCTAACTTTCAAAGCCCAATTATATTATATTTATATATTAAACAATATTTTTTTTTTTATTTCTCTAGAAAATGACCCGATTTCAATTATTCTGCATTATTCTTTATTGTGAAAATAAGTCTATTTTATTTAATTTTGCAATGTGTGATGAATGTTGTCGGTAAGGAAAGTATTTTTGGCATAATTGATCATCCCGCTTGAAGATGCGTATGTAAAATAATGTAACAAGAATTAATATTTATATTTTTCCATAATTTTTAGTAGAATTTTTGTAATGATTTAAAGTTATACTTTTTAGAAATGATTAAATAAATAATTGATAAATTATCTAATTATTTATTTTATTTTAAAAATATAAATTTACTTATATAAAATATGTATAATTAGGTGTGCGTTTATAATAAAACATTAGTTTTGAATAATATTTTGTATATTTTATTTTACCACACAAAAATTTTATACTCTTTCCGTCATTCAATTGTATGCTCATTTGATCGATACGAGTTAGTAAGAAATAAAAATAGAAACTTTTATTTTTTTAAGTAGAAAAAATAGATATATTTTTTTACTAAAAAAATAAAAATAAATTTAAATAATAAAAAATAAAAATAAATTTAAATGAAAGATAAAATAATATCATAAATACAATACAATATGTTTTATGTATTTTTAATAAAATACAGGAGTGTTATAATTTACTCTAAAATTTTTATCATCACCGATAATATTAGTATTAAATATTTAATTTTAATTTTAAATTTTAAATTAAATTAAAATAGAATAAATATAAATACATATATAAATTAAAATTCCATTTATTTATTTATTTTTAATTTTTTTACGGAAAGTTGTGTATTACTAAAAGGCGCACATAGTCACGTGTCTATAAATACGCTTTCCGCATTATTGCTTTTCAGAAACGAAAAAAATAAAATAAAAATAAAAATTACTACTATACATACAGATAGATACAGCGCCATTGTTGTGTTGATCGGAGCGGAGCCCTAACCGTCGCCGGCGAGCTCAGTTTCGCACAGGAACTCTACACGGACTGATACGATTCAGTATTTGTAGACTGTGACGGCGGCGTCGGCGTCGGTGTCGGTGGTGTTGGTGGCGTGAAGGTGTTGGAGGTGTTCCAATTGCTGTATGTCAGTAGATTGCGACACGCATTACGGCGGAATCGGTGAGCTTGCGAACCAGTTACAATGGCCACAACTAAGGAAAAAGCGACGTCTGCATCTCCGACTCCGGCGACGGTTGCCTTCCGCGGACACGCTGCTGCTGCCGGAGATCCGTCCGCCGTAGTACGCCTCGAGTCTGCCTCCGCCTCCGCGGCTGGTAACTGGACTGTACCTTCTGCGGCTGATGAAGATCAGGGCAAGAAGGTTGCTTCTGTGGCTGCTTTGATTAGATCCGAGCCTTCGTCGAATCCTACCACTAAAGGTTTTTTGCGTTCCTCATTTTATTTTTATTTTTTTGGTACGATGCATATATTAGTAATCTTTCTTCTGCTAGTTGATGATTTTAGGAACATTTTATCTGTAGAACAGTAATGGTTGTGCGTTTTTGTGCATTGATCGTAGTTTCGAGCTGTTATTACTTATTATTGGTGCTTCAGATGAAACGATTGCTTTTTAGTCGTTTTTGGTTTTGTTCCTTTCTGTATGTTTTCGTCTTTTGTGCATCTTTTGAAAACCTTTGGTTCTGGGGAAGATTGTTGTTGCTTCTCTACCTATCAGCATCATATATATGAACAAAGTGTCGAATGGTTTTCACTGGCTTGCACTTGACAGTGAATTGTCTTAAGAAACATCCTGTGGATTTTTTGGGGAGAAAAACAAACGAAACGAAATTTGATCTTGTCCGGATATACAAGGATTTGTCTTAAACATTTTAGCATTTTCCGCGTGGGTATGATTGGAAGGAAACGATCAACATTTTTGTAGAAGCCTATGGTTTTCATTGCAGTTCATCTCAACTTCCCAAAAAAATTTGTGGTAATAGGGAGCTTTTTTTCTTAAGATTTAAATACTAAGTAGAGCACAATTCATTTAGGAAAAAAAGTTGTGCCATGGTATTGGATCACTTGAAATTACAGTCATGACAAGATGAACGCACTTGGTCTATTATTCTGTCATTACTGTGGGGGTGAAAGTGTTTACCATTACATGATGATGGGTTGTCCTATTTCTTATTTGTAGTTGTGATCTTTATTGAGTTAGTCGAAATTGTGGAGAATCTCTCATTCATTTCATTTTCCCATTTTGTTTCCATAATGAGTTTTCTCCACGAAATATTAAGTCTCTCTTTTCTTTCTGTGGCGTAGCATCCCAATTAAATTGATTGTGGGTTATATATATATATATATATGTATATGTTCGAAGTTCAATTCTCCAATGATGTTTTATTTTTAATTTCAGGGATTCCGATTATGACAAGGGCTCAAACCAAACATCCTCTGGATCCTTTATCTGCTGCCGAGATCTCTGTTGCTGTAGGAACTGTGAGAGCAGCTGGAGCAACACCTGAGGTTAGTCATTATTTGTGGATTACTCTTTTCTTCACCTTAGATGCAAAGCTGTAAGTATTATCTCTAGTTGACAAATACCGTTCTGATTTTTGGCCATTCCATTATCGTTTCCCTTTGTGTTTTTCCCAGGTCAGAGATAGCATGAGATTTATTGAAGTGGTTCTGTTGGAACCAGAGAAACAAGTGGTGGCACTGGCAGATGCATATTTCTTCCCCCCTTTTCAACCATCGCTGTTGCCTAGAACAAAGGGAGGGCCTGCGATTCCGAGTAAGCTACCGCCAAGGCGTGCTAGACTGGTCGTCTACAATAAAAAGTCCAACGAGACTAGTTTATGGATTGTTGAGTTGACAGAAGTACATGCAACGACTAGAGGTGGCCATCATCGAGGAAAAGTCATTACCTCTACTCTCGTCCCTGATGTTCAGCCTCCAATGGTATCTCAGTAATGCTGAATCTCTATAGACTTCATTTTGTTTCTTCGATATATGACATGTTCTCGATTCATTTATTACCAAACCCTAAAAGAATTTTCCATATTGAATGTTGCTCAATAGGATTTTAGTGTTTGTCATTCAGAACTTTTGCATTAAAAAGTTAAGTTTTAATCAACATCAGATTTCATTTTATTTTTACTTTAATTTGTAATTTGGGCATAGACTTATCATGAATTTTGAAGGAAGGTTTACCTCGGAGTGAGGACTTGTACATGAATGTGTGATTTAGCTTCTATGGATCCAATCATTGCACATGTTACAGCATATTTTATTTGTTGATTTCTTTTTCCTTTCTTTTTTGTTCATCAATTTGTAGGATGCTACAGAATACGCTGAATGTGAAGCCGTCGTAAAAGATTATCCTCCATTTATAGAGGCAGTGAAGAGGAGAGGTGTTGATGATATGGATCTAGTCATGGTTGATCCATGGTCAGTAAAATGTATGAATACGTGTGTGGGCTATGGATATAAATGTGTTAAATTTACTAATTATTCGATGTGTTCTTTTTTGTTTCTGAATGCCAACTGCAGGTGTGTTGGTTACCACAGTGAGGCTGATGCTCCTAGTCGTAGGCTTGCAAAACCACTTATATTTTGCCGAACAGAGAGCGACTGCCCACTGGAAAATGGTTATGCACGCCCCGTTGAAGGAATCCACGTGCTTGTTGATATGCAAAATATGAATGTAATTGAGTTTGAAGATCGTAAACTTGTTCCTCTACCCCCAGCCGATCCTCTAAGAAACTATACTCCCGGTGAAACCAGGGGAGGGGTAGATAGAAGTGATGTTAAACCCCTTCAAGTTCTTCAGCATGAAGGTCCAAGTTTCCGAGTCAATGGACACTATGTTGAGTGGCAGAAGGCATGCTTTTATTTTCCTTTCCTTTTATCAATTGTTACTCATTTTACTTGATGTCACGATTATCATTTTGTTGCTATTTATGCAGTGGAATTTTCGAGTTGGTTTCACCCCGAGAGAGGGTTTGGTCATTCATTCTGTTGCCTATGTCGATGGTAGTCGCGGAAGAAGACCTATAGCCCACAGGTTGAGTTTTGTGGAGATGGTTGTGCCGTATGGGGATCCTAATGATCCACATTATCGAAAAAATGCATTTGATGCTGGAGAAGACGGCCTTGGGAAGAATGCTCATTCTCTTAAGAAGGTTTGCCTCGATCGTGCTTTCTTTTGCGATTGCTCGGTTTGTAAAGAATATTGGTATTAGCATATCTAATGTTGCTTTCCTTTTCAGGGATGTGATTGTTTGGGATTTATAAAGTACTTCGATGCTCATTTCACCAATTTTACTGGAGGAGTCGAGACAATAGAGAATTGTGTATGTTTGCACGAAGAAGATCATGGGATCCTCTGGAAGCATCAAGATTGGCGAACTGGTATTGCAGAAGTTCGACGTTCAAGGCGCCTCACTGTTTCGTTTATTTGCACTGTCGCAAATTACGAATATGGATTCTACTGGCACTTTTACCAGGCAAGTAGAATATTTCTCACATTCTGAAATAAAATGATTGATGACGAAAATTGCGACTACATTTTATGTTGTGCTTAGAACAGATTAGTTCAATCGACAATGCCTGTATGTGAAATTAGTTGAGAAAATAAGACAGTTACGAGAAACAAATATATTTCTTCGTGCAGTGATCATATCGCATGACGCCTATTTTTATTTATTGAAGTTCATTCTTGATTGCAGGATGGGAAAATTGAAGCTGAAGTTAAACTTACCGGCATTCTTAGTTTGGGGGCGTTGCAGCCTGGAGAATCGAGAAAATATGGGACGACTATTGCACCAGGATTATACGCCCCGGTTCATCAACACTTTTTCGTTGCTCGTATGGACATGGCTGTCGACTGTAAGCCCGGAGAAGCACACAATCAGGTATCTTATGAAAGCAAATACACTTAGGAAAACTGAATCATGTACGTCGGCCGAGTGATCTTCCATTTCCGATTTACGAAACTGTTATATTCTTTCCAAGACAAAGCTTTTGTTCCGATTTGCTTCAGGTCGTTGAGGTGAATGTGAGAGTCGAAGAACCCGGAAAGGACAATGTCCACAACAATGCATTCTACGCGGAGGAAACTTTACTTCGATCTGAATTAGAAGCCATGCGCGATTGCGATCCATTATCCGCTCGTCATTGGGTTGTAAGTATCCTGCTCCCGTATAATGTTTGTTGTAATACGTAGTAGAGCTGTAAAACAAACGAACAGTTCACGAGCTTGGCTCGGTTCGACTCGTTCGTTAAGTTAAACAAGCCGAGCACGAACATAAACACAAAATTTGGCTCGTTATGTTCACGAACGAGCTCAAGCTTATTCGCGAACGTTCGATAGTATTTATTAGAAAAATTGTAATTATTATTAACTGAATTTAATTTTTATCAAATAAATACAATAAAATTTCTCTTATCGAACTGAACCGAGTTGAACATGAAAAAAAAATTGCTAAATGAGCCGAGCTCAAACAAAAATTTCAACTCGTATCTCTTAATGAACCAACACGAGCCGAGCTTAAACATGACAAGCTCGGCTCTGTTATGCTCGTTTACAGCTTTAATGCGTAGCGTTAAACTTGTTTCAAACCTAATTCTACATCGATTCTGTTTGTTCCATTTGCGTTGCAGATAAGGAACACTCGAACTGTCAATCGGAGCGGCCAACTGACTGGTTACAAACTAGTACCCGGTTCGAATTGCTTGCCGTTGGCTGGTCCGGAGGCTAAGTTTCTGCGAAGAGCTGCTTTTTTGAAGCACAATTTATGGGTTACACAGTATGCGCGCGGCGAGGATTTCCCCGGAGGCGAGTTCCCTAACCAAAATCCCCGCGTCGGCGAAGGGCTGGCTTCTTGGGTGAAGCAAAACCGGCCCCTCGAAGAAAACGATATTGTTCTATGGTATGTTGCGAATAGCTAATTTTCCTACGTATAATTTCTATCTTGCGCTTCTAAATGCTCGTTCGTTTAGGTATGTTTTCGGGATTACACACGTTCCTCGTCTAGAAGACTGGCCTGTTATGCCCGTCGAACGTATCGGGTTTATGCTTCAGGTATTATTATTATTATTATTATTATTATACGTTCTCGTTATCTAAAATGTTATCGTCGTTCCTTATGTCGACTTCCTATTGTAGCCGCATGGGTTCTTTAATTGTTCGCCTGCTGTGGACGTTCCGCCGAATATTTGCGAGATGGATGGGAAAGAAGGCGACGTGAAGGACAGCAGTGTGTCTAAGCCGAGTTCGTCGGGCTTAATAGCGAAGCTCTGAAGGTATGCAATGAAGTAAGTCTTTCATCGTTTTAATATTTGCTATATTTACCGAGTGTGCGCTGAATAATAAAGGCAAGTCGGCGTCATCATCGTCGTTATGTTCCTTGCCGAACATGTGTGCTGGACTTTACCCCGTTGTTTATGTTTTGGTCGTGTGTTGCTATCTCGTTATGTTGTTTGCTTAGTGTAACTTGTATTCGAATGTTGTCGTTGTTGTTTCGTTGTCTTGGCTTCGATCTTTGCCATGTTTCATGTAATATTAGGGTTGATTGTTTCGAATAATAATATTTTAATATTTAATTGATATTATTTATTTAAAAATAGTAATAATAAAAAATAATGTATTTTTTTTATTATTGTTTTTAAACAAATAACTATCAATTAAATATTAAAATATTCTTATTTATTTTTTACATTATATTTTAAGGGCAAAATAAATAATATTTTTTTTATTATATTACAAATTTATAAATATATGATAATTAAAAAAAAATAAAATAAAATCAGATTTCAAAAACTCCACTTGAGGGGCACGGTGAGCTCTTCAAATCCTAAACCATGAAAGTAGCAGTAGCAACAGCAGCACAAAATTTTCCCCAATTTAAACCTAATCGCCCGGCCCTAACTCCTCCACCGTCCTCCGCCGCCTGCCGCCGCCACCTCTCCGTCGGACTCCGCCGGAACCGCCAAATTCCTCTCAAATCGCACCAATCCCAAACGAATCCCCAAACCGTCACCAAATCCGCCGGAGACGACGACGGAATCCCCAACGAGCACGTGAAAATCCTCGCGAAATTCAAATCCAGGCACAACTACATCCGAGTCCTCCAAGTCTCACGCGCCGCCGACCATCCGCTCGCCGGATCGAGGCTCCTCCTCCTCGACGCCCCAGGCAACATCCACAGCATCTCCTTCCTCTTCAAATCTCTCACCAACGCCTACTACGACGTCTTCGCCACTCTGCCTCCGATTCTCCCCGCCGGACCCGTCGGAATCCTAGGATTCGGCGCCGGCTCCGCCGCGAGGATCCTTCTCGATCTCTACCCCCAAACCTCGATCCACGGCTGGGAGATCGATCCGTCCGTCCTCGCCGTCGCGCGCGAGTACTTCGGACTGGAGAAATTGGAGAAGAAACACTCCGGTCGGCTCGTAATTCACACCGGAGACGCGTTGGACGCCGACGTACCTAACGGATTCGCCGCCGTGCTGGTGGATCTGTTCAGCAAAGGCTGCGTGATTCCGGAGCTCCAGGACGCCGCGACGTGGGAGAAATTGAGGAGAACGTTGAGGAAAGGCGGGAGAATTATGGTGAACGTCGGCGGGGACTGCGTCGAGCCGGAGGATATAAGGAAGGACGGCGGCGCGATAATGGAGGCGACGTTGAAGGCGATGCAGGAGGTGTTCCCTGGGGAGGTGAACGTGCTGCGAGTAGGTAGCCGGAAGGACGACAGCGCGGTTGCTATGACCGGCGGTCTGCCGGACGCCGGCAGGTGGAAGGCGGTGCTGACAAGGCCGTTGAAGTTCTACGTTGATCTGTGGGAGCCGTACGGGTGAGAATTAATGGCTGCCGGTTAACTGTTCGACGAAATGCTCCAAAGGAAAAAAGCATATTTATATGGTTCTTTGTTCGGGTAAACGGACACCACTCCCTCTTTTGAGCAAAATCAGTTCGGAAAATCCGGTGGGGCAGTTACTGGCAATAGCTAAATCGACACTGCTGTGCACCCTCGAAGACTCATTTCTCTCTCTATATCTACCCGCCATCGCCGGTTGTCTTCTGTCTCCGGTGAATATTGACATTGGAGGTTAGTAACTCTATTTCGAATGAATTTGTTTTGGATTAGATAGGAAATAGTTATTTTGTAGGAAATGTTGTTGGAAGTCTTTCGGTAGGTCGCGTTAAACGAGTAAGTTTTATTTTAGACACGAAGTAGTAGTTTGGAAAATCTTTTGGTCGATTCTAAAGATGAAAGAAGAAGGTCGAAGTTTTGAAAATTTGTTGCTATCCATCCTTGTGCAAGTTCACTACATTAGGGAAAATTTATAAGAATATATGATTTTAGTATTTAAGATTGTTGAATTGGTAATAGCATTGATATAGTGACGAGAAATCGTTAATATCCGTATAAGATTGATAGGTTTCGATGGATATGAAAGAAAGTAGTCCAAAATTAATTAGAAGAGGGTACCTTGCTCGTGGATCTTTACGAGAATCTATCGAAAAGATGAAATAACGTAATTATGGAGGTTGTAAAACTCCAATATATTGCACCAATTTAGAGAAATTATGTCACATTGTCGTGCATTGATATTGTCACGAATGTGGAGAATGCATATTTTGTATTCACGAGATCATCCTATGATGCTCGTGATTGTACGTTTGGTATCCGCACTTGCAATTTGGAATACACCTGTAATATGAGTATTTTGCGATCCCGAGATGATCTATATGCAGACGCAAATTGGATATTAACTTTATTAGAGATAAGATACGCGTATAAGGCATCTGAAATTCGGTAGTATATCCAAACCGATTATGGGAATGATGACATGTTTATTGTAGACATATTTTATAGTCACTCCGTCCGCCTCTGTGGGTTACATTTATTATTCGCGTCATTGTACTTAACATAAGTATTTTTGTAATATATATTTTTTTTAATTTGTATTACGTTTTGATATAATAACTAATGTTCAATATCAACACGACAAAAAGCAAATGAGACTGTCGGACTTAAGGTAGCATTAGTTAATTATTGGTACTATCTTAAAACATTCATGGATTAAAAAATAATAATAATAAATACAACATTAACTTATTTTACTAAAATATGATTATTTTATTTTATTCTATTTTATAAATAATCTATATATTATTTGGATCTTAAAAAGATGGGCCTTAAGAGAGAGGCCCTGTTCAAGAATAGGAAATGATGAAAGGTAAGTTCAATTGAATGAATTTAGGTGTATTTGGGCCAACTAATTTATTTGATTTCCCTTAAAATTGTCAAATTAAAATACTTTAATTTTTGTTATATTATATGATTAAAACTCCATTCAAGATAATATTTATTTATATCACAATCAATATATATTCAATTTAAAGATATATATATATATCTTTAAAAGTTAGACATTATTCATTAGTTTTTTTTTTAAAAAAAATGTTTTGTTTATATACATATTTTTTATATTATTTATCAATGATATATTTTTTTAAAAAAGAAATATTATAATAAATTACGTCAAACACACAACTTTTCACTATTTCCAAAAATTTTAAAATTTTTAAAATTTAACTCCGACATTTCCAAGTCTAATATGTCATATGTATAGTTCACCTAATGTGATTTATCTTGTCGAACTTAATTTACATATTATTAGATTCGATCGAAATTTACATAGAGCACACTAAATAAATAACGGCCGCTATCTAAAATGTCTTAATAATTGTAAAATTGTAGTGTAATAATATCTCCTATTTGGTAGAATTATTTCATTTGGGCACATTCTCGAGATAAAGCCTTTGTTTACATGGTTTTTTTATTTTTTAAAAATAATTTTATTATTATTCCATCCACGATTTTATTTTTTAAAAAAAATATTACATCAACCCTCATTATCTTTAATTATAAAAATACACCGTATATATATCACATATAATAACTATTTCATCGTGTCAATTTCCAAACGCAAGCACTCAATTATTTTTCAAGAATTTACGTCAAATAAGATAAGAAGTTCGGAGGAACTTCTTCGACCATATATTAAGCACTTCAATACGAAGTTAAAGAATTTCGTACTTACTTAAAAAATAATAAACTAAAAAAAACTTTTGTAAACGAATACACGGCCATGTCGAGCGCAAAGTGCAAAAGATTAAAATTGTACACAAGAATATATATATAAATAAAAGATTGCCCTTTTGAAAGTTTCATTACAAAAATATAAGTTTGTATGTAAGAAGACATAGAATAGAATAGAAAAGAGGATGAGGCTTTCATTTTGGACCATCCATCAGAGATAACAATTATTAAGGATACAGAAATAAACCAAGAATAAAATAAATATTGGAGGCCTTTATTAAATTGTAAGTAAGTAGTAAGGTAAGAAGCCCTTCAATTCAATTCATTCATTTTCCTTTTCTTTAGAGAGAGAAACTAAAATATAGAGTGAGAGAGAGAGAGAGAGAGAGAGAGAGGATAAAAAAAAATGGCATTGAGAATGTTTGCAAAATCCCTTAAGCTTTCAGTATCTGCAGCTTCGAATTCGCCCCTTGCTTTCACATCATTTTCGCTCTCTAGATGCTTCTCCACTGGTATGTTTTTTTTTTTTTTTTTAATTTGTTCATTAGTTTCTCACTCCAAATTCATCAATGGATTCTGATATATATTGATAGTATTGGAGGGGTTGAAATATTCGAGCTCACATGAATGGGTGAAGCACGATGGCCCTGTGGCTACCATTGGCATCACAGACCATGCCCAGGTTCATCTCTCTCTCTTCTCTCTCTCTCTATATATATATGCATATATATATCTACATAGATTTGTATCCAACGGTTATAACGTCCATTCATTTTTCTTTTTCTCTTTCTAGAGATATACTTCCTCCGTCTCGTAACTAAATATCCATTTGTTTTTTGCATGTATTTTTAGAAATATTAGTATTATATTGAATATAGTAAGAATAAAGTAGAAATGACTAAAATAACCTTATTAGTGTGTGTGATATAAAGGTAATGACATTTGTGTAATATATTGTAAATTGTAAGGGTATTTATAATGTTAGGTAAATAGTACAGTTACTAAAAAAAGAAATTGATACTTTGTTATGGACGGACTAAAATGGAAAAAATTAATACTTTGTTATGGGGATAAATATTTAGAATCTGTTTAAATAAAAATTTTGTAAGTTTCTGAAAGTAGTGTGTTTGTTTGGTTGTGGTTTGATATTGATTTAAAATATTAGATTGATATGAATTTTAATTTAAAGAATATTTTAATATGATGTTTTTGTGAAAAAACAAATAATGTAATTTTATTAAAAAGTGTATTACAGTGAATAGTATTTATTGATTAATTGACTCTGTAAAAAAAAAAAAAAAAAGAATCATATTAAAGATGATTGTAAATTTTAAATTTATGTAATTTTGAATATTCATAATACTATGTCATTTCAAATATTTTACGCAATCAAACGATATACTTCCTCCGTCTCAGATACCATGTCTACTACACTGTAGACACGGTATTTTAGGAGGGATGTAATTAGTAGATAATTAAGAATGTATTAGTGAAAATAATTATCCTATAATATAAATAATTATAAATTAAGATTAAGATAAATAATTAATTTAATTAAAATTAAAAATTTAAAATGAGATTAAAGTGTGTAATCATTTTCCAAAAAAAGAAAGTGACATAGTATATGGGACGGACAGAAACGGCAACGTGGACATGGTATTTATCACTACAAAAAATTAATATATTTGTAACGGAATTCCGTCCCTAAAGTTCACGTAGCTAACGTAATTCCATTCCTAATTCCGTCACTAATGTCATTAGTAACAGAAAAAATAGATTCAGAGACAAAAAAATTTTGTTACAAAAATGATTTTTTCTTATAGTTGGGACGGAGGGAGTATTTTTTTATTTTTTATTTTTTATTTTAAATATGAAGTATTGCAAATTTGTAAGTAATTTAGCTCGAGCTTTGGGACTACACCTAGTGACAATGAGAATTTCCGCTAATTGATAAAAGGGACGACAAAGTATGTCGAAATTACAACTGAATCGACCCATGTGTGTACCATGAAGTTATAAGGAAACAATATGTGAAGCAAAATAAGCATAAAGGCATCGAAAAAATTTAAGTCGATTGATTTTTAGAGTAATGAAAAATAAATTCACTTGTGATTATGAAATACGAATGTATTTTTTCTTCATTAGGATCATTTAGGCGAGGTGGTGTATGTGGAATTGCCCGGCGAAGGTAAACCGGTAACACAAGGTGACGGCTTTGGGAATGTCGAGAGTGTAAAGGCGGCGAGCGGAGTGAACTCCCCAATCTCCGGCGAGGTAGTTGAAGTCAACACTAAACTTTCGGACACTCCCGGATTGGTACTAACCGCTACAACTTTCATTTTTTTTCTACTGTCAATATATTTATATTATCATTTTTAAATGTTTACAGTCAATATGTTCATTACAAGAAAATAACGTTTTTATAACAATTTTTTTTTTTTTCATTGAATTCCTTTTTCTGTTACTAAGAAATTAGGGACAAAATTATGGACAAAATGTATTAAATTATGTCACTAAAGTTCACGTAGCTAACGCCAACAATACCTAATTTTCGTTACTAATACATTTTTTTTTTTTGTAGTGATTATTTTTCTAATTTATTAAAATATCCTTACATTTCACCTAAAATTACGATTATACTACTGTATATCAATCCTACTCTCCAGTGTATTTAGTCAATACATTCTTACACACTATAATTTATCGGTTTTCAGTTAATGTCTATTTCTTGCATATTTTGTGACCTAATAGTTTTTTTTTTTTTTTCGAAATGGGGGTTATGAAGATCAACACAAGCCCATATGAAGATGGATGGATGATCAAAGTGAAGCCCTCAAATCCTTCAGAATTGGACAGCTTAATGGGACCTAAAGACTACACTAAATTTTGTGAAGAAGAAGATGCATCTCACTGATCCATAAATCTATCCATACTTGTCTGAATTTTTCTTTCTTTTGTCATTACAACTTCTTCATTCATATTGTACTTGCCTTTCCCCGGATTTCATCGCTATATTCGATTATCATGCAATCTTACCCTTAATTTCCAATGCCCTAAACTTTGTCGAACTTACAACACAGAAACGGGCGCTTGACCATCACTTTCACGCTGTCTAAAGTTCATCGAACATAATTAATCATTTATATCTTAATAGTTAGATATTTTAGATATTCAATTTTATATTTAGTAAATTTAAATTTGGTCTTATCCATATATTAGATCATTTAGATTTGAGTTTATCGAGTATGTTTTATAGTGCCTATGTATAGACCTGTTATTTTAATGATTAATATAATGCAATTTTCTAGATTATATAGAGGGTAAATTATACAACACCCCATTGTGTTTTAGTAAAAATGCACAAAACACCTCGTCTTTTATTTATTGCGTAAAACTCCTTTATGTTAATGTAAAGTTTGCACAAAACACCTCATTGTCCAAAATTGATGTTTGGTTCTAAATAAAGGTCTATATTACAAGTTTTATACAAATAAAAAACATAAAATATTTTTTAAAATTTTGTTGAATAAAATAAATAAATAAATAATTGATAAATCATTTATTTTATAGTTTTTGTAAATTTTAGATAACAATTTATTTTCGAAAAACTATAAAATGAATGATTAATCAATTATTTATTGATTTATTTTATTAAAAAAAATTATTTAAAATATTTTACGTTTTTTATTTGTATAAAATATACGTAATTTAGGTATTTATTTAGAACTAAACATCAATGTTGGACAAGGAGGGTGTTTCGTGCAAATTTTACAACAACACAAGGGGATTTTGCGCAATAAATAAAACACAAGATGTTTTGTGCATTTTTACTAAAGTACAAGAGAGTGTTATATAATTTACCCATTACATAAAATCTTTTCACGCTTAACATTTCCAAACAACCCTAAAAAACCTAAATTCTAACATCAAAGGGGTTCCAAGAAAAGGCTAGCTTTCGCATTTAGGCCCGCGTCTTTAAGACTCATTTCCATGTGATCGGCGCCATAGACTTTTCGAGGGAAGTTTGAGATTAAACGGTAGCTCCCGACTCCGGGGATCAATAAATCATCGATATATTTGTAGATCGCCCGAATCTTATTTGTGCTCAAGAAGCTTTGCTCCCTTCTCTCCCCATTCGGAAATCGAATCAAAATCTACAAAATTAATTGTTGCTATTGTTTTAGTTATTGTAGAGCTCATCAAAAGCTTATGTTCAAATTTTTAAAAAATTTGAGCACTTCACATATATACCTGAGTTTCTTCGCCTTTTTCTCGGGCTCTTTGAGAAGCTCCGGCGCTTGCGCCTTCTTTA
Organism: Andrographis paniculata; assembly: GCF_009805555.1. Classification (NCBI taxonomy): domain Eukaryota; kingdom Viridiplantae; phylum Streptophyta; class Magnoliopsida; order Lamiales; family Acanthaceae; genus Andrographis; species Andrographis paniculata. Next base: position 802,378 of record NW_026137588.1, read on the forward strand.
GGTTTTCGAGGCTCTCGAGCACTATCCCGGGAATTTGTATTCTTCTTGAACCTTTCTTTCGACTACATACGGAGAAAATAATTTTGATGAGTTTATCTCTATTTACATGTTTTTTCAAAGTATATGATCGAGTTAATTTAAGTAGAAATTTTTTTATAGATTGAATATGTAAGTAGCTGTAGTATTTTTATAAATAAATGCAATTAATATTAAAAGGGTATAGATTTTAAAAATATGTAATAGTTACTTGCTATAAATAAAAAATGTAATTTTTTTTTATAGAAAAAAAATAATATGTATAGATTTAGTGGCACGGAATGAATATTATTTTTCTTTAAAAACACTATATCTGCATTTTATGCAAAAATAGATATTTATTTATATTTTAAATATTACATTAAATATTTATATATATATATATAAACCAAACAAACATACATTTAAAACATAACATTCAAAACTTAATTTCTATTCAAAATTTTCTAAATCCAAAATATTTAACATTTTGCACCTGATCTATTTGGAGTGCTTGTTTGTAAGCAGCATCTTGTTCTTCTCTAAGCCGTCGATCCTCCCGTCTCGTCGTGTCCCGGTTTGCCCGCTCGCTCCCAAAAGCCGGGCCTTGTTCCTCCATCGTCCGTTGCAAAATCTCCACCAGCTCGGCCGGCGAGACGGGACCTTCTATCTGTTGAATTTCGAGAGAAATTTTCAATTATATATTAATAATAATGAAATTACAAATCTAATTTACAAACACCGTTACATACACAATTTTTTTTTTAGCAAATATAAACTCATTATATATTATGAATTTACTTCGTCAACTCAGAAAGTATATATACTTTTATTTTTTGTTGTCCAATTATAAAATAACAATTTCATTAAATACATAATATTTTTTCAACAAATATCTCTGTTTTACATCACATCATTACTTCCAAATTAAAAAAACAAAAGCAAAAATATCGTTACACTACTTTTAACTACTCACTACAGTTAAAATACTATTATTACTTAAATTTTGCATCAAAAATAAATATTTACTTTCTAATAGAACAAAAATATCATTTATTTGCGTCAATACAATTACATCAAATTAAAACAGAAGGACAACAAAGTCTTTACATAAAAAAAAAAAAAAGAAAAAAGAAAAAGAAAAAAGAATTCCTAACTATGCTCATTAAACTCTATAAAAAAAATAAACGAATACATATAGTATAGACCTATACACGAGTGTGTTTGGTTGGAGTTGCATTTTGAATTTGAATTTTAAATATAAAAAAATTGAATTGTGTGATAGTACTATAAATACATATTAATGTTATATCAAAATGTAAAATTAATTTTTAATATAATATAAATATAAAAAATAAATATTTAATTTAATTTTTGTTTCTTTAAAAAATAATAGTAGATAGTAAAATATAGGCCAAAATCCTAAACCAAACACCATAAATACCTTTAAATTTATATATATTTCCATCAATACAATTACAAAGACACTAAGGACAAAATAATCTTTCAACATACATAAATTATTTTCAACTATATTCCTTAAATTTCGCACAAAAAATAAACGAATATTTCTCAATCAAGAAACATATGGAGCATCGACTCAAACCTGTTGCAGAATCTCTAGATTATCCCCGGCAACCGGGGCCACAACCGCGCAAAACGGAGACATCGAAGCCCGTAACGCTGTGGCCAAATGCCGGCCATCGCCTCGGCTCGCAAGCCCGCCCCAACAAACAAAATTCACGTCGAGAAATTGCATTACAACCTCGGCGCAAAGGGTGTCTCGACAGAAACACGGCGTGTAAGGGTTTTCCGGGGAGTGGATGTACATGAACACGAGCTTGCGCTCGTCCCGAGCTATTCTCAACGCGTCGGAAAACCTACACGCGTAGAAGAAAGGGTGTGAATTGCCGTAATGTGGCTCGAACGTGGCTAGAAAAGCCCATTCTTCTTGAATTTGCGGAAAAATTGCGGCCGCGGACGGATCTTGAGTCGGGAATTGTTGCGCGTGGGAGATTTGTTGATGATGATGATTGTTTCCGAATCCGATTAGGGTTTTTCCGTGGTTCATAGCGCGGGAGACTTCGCCGAGTATGTTCTGTGGAAGTTTGATAATTTTTCTCACGATACCGCTGTATAATTCTTCGATTGGGGAAGACATTGGGTTTGTAATGTTGTGAGAATGATGTTCGAGATTTTGTTGGGATGTGTAAGAACACTTAGAGTAGTGTTGCAAATGAAAGTTTGTATGTAAGAAGGGCTATGTATGTTTACATATTTCATAGAATTCTAACATTAATAATTTTGTAATGTTTTGTTATATTATATATATATATATTTATTTATTTATTTTTTAAAAAAGAATCATTGTAAGAAAGAGAATCCTATGATTGATTGTCAAAATCAACTTTGAAATGTGTCTAACCTTTTGTCAAAACTTAGGAGAGAATATGGGCTTTAGAGGTAAGGTTTCACATGCCTTTTTTAATTTTTTATTTTAATTTTAATATTTAATTCGGGTTTGAACCATGACCTCTCGGTCACAAGTTATCATCCCTTACTGGACAAGATTTCACATGCCTTTTTCTTTAGGAATTATGGTCGTAACAGTGATTATGCGATATTACATTAGTTCGAGATATAATGTCATAGTAATAAAATTATAATTAATAAATAATTAAAAATATATTGACAAATTTGACCATATATATATATAATTAGTAAATTTGATTGAATTATTATAATATATTCTACTGAAATTTGACAAAATAAAAAATACTTAAAAAATAAAATGTTATGACTAAATGCAAAGGAAGGATAATTAATTTCATATAAAAATTTTAACATCCTAATTCGCAACTAAGTAATAGTACTCACTCTAATAATTGAGATATATATATATATGTTTGATTTTATACTTTAATTGAATTTTAATTTAGATACTGAACAAACATAATATTTGAGAATATATATATATTTTTTCATGTTGATTTAATATGTCAATATATATATACACAGTGACGGAACCAGCAGTAAAAGTTGGGGGGCTATATTTTTTTTTATTCATAGTACACTGTGGCAAAAGATAAAAAAATTAGAAAATTTAAATGTTTTAGAAAATTTTTTTAATAAAATTACATAAAATTTAATATTTTTTTACTATAAAAAATAAAATTTAAAGACTAAAAATATAAATCAACGTACAGATAAATTTTTTATAATTTTTTATATTACAAAATAAAAAATTAAGATAAACAAATTACTATAAAATACATAATTTTATTTTTATTCATATTAAAAAATATATATATTTTGAGGGATGGGGTCAGTTGACCCTCATAGCCTCGTGTAGTTTCGCCCATATATATATATATTTCTATCAATTTCGCTCAAAATAATCAAAATATTTGATTTTTCCACCATTTATTTTATAGTACTGAGTTGTTAAGATTATTAAGAAAACTTTTTTTTTTTTATTATTATTATCAATATGTTGAGCATAGTTGAAAGAAGATGCTTTTTTTTTTCCTTTTCAGACACCTGCAGCAATATCTATGAAATAAAATAAATTAAAACGAACATGGAAGGTTATAAAGTCTATCTTGGATTCCCTTGATATATGGAAAAGATGATTTTATTTTTGGATTGACTTATTTTTTTTAGCTTAATTACAAAGGATTATTTCAATCTCTCGATAATAATCTATTCATTTTTCTATTTTGGTATGTTCTATAATAAAATATTTATTTATTTTTAATATCTCTTATAACAAAGTATTCATTTTTTTTTTTATAATAATTGTACCACTTTTATAACTTACAATATATCTTTATATCACACAATATTAATAAAGTTATTTTAATCTTTTCTACTTTATTTATACTACAACTCAATATAATACTAATATTTCTAAAACTACATGCGAAAGCAAACGTATACATAGATAAAGGACGGAGGAAGTATATAGGAAGTACAAAAAATAGTCCCTCCGTCCCATATCTATATATCCATTTGTTTTTTGCACGGAGTTTTAGAAATATTAGTATTATATTGAAATAAAGTAGAAATAAAGATAAAAAGACTAAATTAACCCTATTAGTATTGTATGATATAAAAGTAATGACATTTGTATAATATATTGTAAATTAGAAGGATATTTGTAAAGTTAGGTAGATAGTATAATTACTAAAAAAGAAATAAATACTTTGTTAAGTGACGGACTAAAATAGAAAAATAAATAAACTGTTAAGGGACGGAGGGAGTAATATTTTTTTCATCTAGATGAAAGTATTTGTTTGATTGTTTTGTAATATATTAAAAAATAATAATATTTTATTGATTAGTAAAAACATATAAGATAGTTTTTGATATTTTTAGTATTTTATTTTATGTATATGTGTAATTGTATATTTATAATTTATGTCAAAATTAAAATATTTTTTATATTAATATATTGATTATTTTTAATATAATAAAAATAGATACATTTTAAGTCAGATTGACAAAAATTGTGAAAATAATAGATATAGTTAGGACAGATGAAGCGTATATTATGTTAATATATGGATATGTTATAATTTTACTAAATAAAGTAAACAATTTAAGAATATTTTAATTTAATTTTTTATTTTTATTCAATTATCAATTTACTATTATTTTTATTTCTTTTTATCTAAATATTATTATTCTTTTTAATTTAAGTTTTTTTTACATGAGCTCACTTATAAGTGGACAAAGAAAGTAATATTTTTATGGTTGTTGTTACTATGCCGAGACTTAGAAATATAAACAAAGTACTGATCCAATTCTATAAGGCTATTTTAGTAATTTTACATATATTTGCTAGTTATATATTCCCTCTATCCACAAACTAATGTCCTACTTTTCTATTTCGGACGTCCAACAACTATTGTCCTATTTTCTTTTTTAAACACAAATTTTACATTTTTACCCTTTGTTCATTTATTACTTTTAGTCTCTACCATACAATTAAGGACAAATTTGTTAATTCATAACAAAAAGACAATTACCTAAAAAACCGTGCAAATATACTTTAGGATAATAGAAATTGAACGGAGGGAGTATTTGTTACTAATATGCTAATTAAATATAATTAGTTTTATTTAGATGGGTAGGATTAATTTATTCAAGTTATATTTTTATTAAAGTTTATGTCATTTTATTTAATCAAATACAATAAATATGATATTAATTAATCTCATAATTATATAATTTATTGAAAATAATCTTATGGATTATAATAATATCATTTAAATAAACACAGCTTAAAAGTATAAACGTATTTATTTGCTACGGATGAAGTAGTATCCTCTGTATTCCAATTCAATATACTAATTTTATCATTTTTATTTGTTTTATCCAAAAACATCTATTTAAAATAATTTTTATATAAATATTAAAATACTCATAATTTCTATAAAGAAAAAAAAAAACTCATTTTTTTGTACTTACAAGAAAAAAAAATGTCAAAAACATATTATACACTTCTATTTATCAATAAAGTATTAATTTTAATATGGAAAGACAATTGTACCCTTAGTATTGATATAAATAAGTATAAATGCGACAATAGTTTTAATGTATAGTTGAATTCATACATATTAAAATAGAAAATAAATACTTCCCCCGATCTCAACTCAAAGTACTATTTTTACCACTTTCGTCCGTCCCACTGCAAAGTACATCTTTCGTATTTTAGTAAAAATAATCATACACATATACCAATACCAAAATATCACCTAACTTTTTTACCTAAATTACAAGCATATAATTAAACATACAATTACTTTTTACATAAAGTCAAGGCAAAAATGTAAAAATCTTTTACAAACTTCCACTAACTAATAAAATACTACTCCCTCCGTTCCAATACAATAGTCTTGTTTACCATTTTAGTCCGTCCTAAAACAATAGTTTTATTTCCATAAATAATCATATCACTATAAACTACATTTACTTTTTCATTATTATTACACAATTGTCACTATTTTTTATACTAATACGCTCACAATGGCAAAAAAGTATTTTACCCGTACTTTTTACCCACTGTCAATATAATATCAATATTTTTTAAATCTCGTGTCAAATATAACCCAAATTATAGTTTTGAGAGGGGGGTATTATTTTTTAATATACTACAAAACCCCAAAACACCTCTTTAAACCGGGACGGAGCGAGTATTGTTTTTTAACAATAAAAATAAAATATATATATATATATATTTAAGCAAGTGGACGAAAAGATTTTTTTTTTAAAAAAAAAAAATTGATCTACTTAAAAAAAAAAAAAAAGAAAAAAAAAAGTAAATATTATTTTCAATTTGGCGCAACTCTAACCTCATGCATCATACAAGTTCCAAGCTGTAAATTAAGCCCAACATTTGGAAATTATTTGTTTTTATTTTTATTTTTAAATTGAAATTAGGGTGTCCATTCGTATTTTTGGATTGTATTTGTGTTAGGCTTATTAATGGGTGTGGCAAAAAATATTATCAACCCAAGTCTTACCCAAATTCGAAATTTGACTCGAAATTCTAGATCTGAATATGACACGAATTTTTTAGAGTCGGGTTCAAGTTAACCTGATTTAGTTAAATCATTCGAAATTTGAACAAGTTCGATACGAAAAAATCTAAAAATATGACTTAGTATTTTTTTTTTTTTTTTTTAGGGTCTGTTTGGTTCGAGGCTTTAGGAGGGAAAGGGATGAAATTCTAAAAAAAAAAATTGTTTGGTTCAAGTTTTCTAACAGGGGAGGGAATTTAATTTGTTTAGATTTTTATTTCCCTCCAATTTGAGGGAATTTGGAGAGAGAGATTTTATTAAACAATTTTTACTTATTATACTATTTTTTTACATTTTATTAAATTTTTATAATATTTTTAAATTTTAATATTTATTTATTTTCTTTTTAATTATACGAATGAATATTAATGTATATTGTGCATATATCTAAATTACATTATATATTTTAAAAATTTTAAATAAAATTTACATTAAATTTAGTGTAATATTTTAAAAAATAATATATAATATTTTTTTTAAAAAATAAATAATTTTAAATTGATTTAGTTTTAAATAGTTGTATTTAATTATAATTATTGATTTTATCAAATAAACATATTATAAAAAATTAATGTAATTTTTATAATTGATTTAGTTTGTATAAATTTTACCATATCTATTCTTATATTTGTATATAAAATTATTATTTTTCTTTATTTTGATTTTAATAAATATTTACGTTATCTAAAACAAATTACATTAATTTAATTCAAATATATTTTAAAATACTTTTAAATAAATTTAATCAAATTTCTTTTATAATTAAGTATATATCTTAATTAATTCTGTTTAAATAATTTAATTTAGTTTAATAATTAATTTAATTTATATAAGTACATTTGATTTTGACATGATAAAATAAGACTTGGTCTTTATTATATACTTAATTTATATATGATTTTATGTTATGTTGTTACTATTTATAAGTAAATTATAGTTTATCGGTGATGTTAATAAATATCTCATGTATGATTAAGTAACGTGGAATTGAAACACGATGGACTCATATATATATTGTTTTTTTTATGAATAATTCAGACCAACTTCGAACGATTATTGAATGTCCACCCGAAGCACGCACATCGGTCATTATGTATATAATGTTTGGTTCTTCCGATGATTTATAATGTAGTTTTTGTTTTATTATATTATATAAAGAAATTTTGTATCATGCTTTATGAATAAATTAATCAAATTTTATTAAATACTTTTATTTTTCTTTATTTATATGATATAGGGGCAAAATAGTAAAATTATTCTATTTTTCTTTCCCTCTCCTGCCTAACGAAACACAAAAATATTATTTTCTCTTATCTCGCCTCCCTTCCGTTCCATATGAATCAAACACACTGTTACAATTTTAATATTCTTTCCCCTCTTGCCTCACCTCCCTTCTATTAAAATCTCTCCCCTCCCCTAAAAAAAAAATAAAAAATAAAAAATAAAAAATTTAAATATAACATAAATATTATAAATTAAAATTAAAATGATAATAATAATAATTTAAGTCAACCTGAAATCCAAGTGTGAAATCCAACTTGAATTTTATATTTTCTCCGGTTAACCCAAAATTTAATCCAAACATGATATAATTTTTATTTTCTTTTTTAATTTTAGTTTGGATCGACCCGATCTTTTGCAAATTTGAAATACTCAAACATTTCAGATCTAACGGGTTTAATTTTTCGTATCGGATTTAATTTTGACACTCCTATTTAAAATAATGTAATAATTTATGAAAAAATATAATATAATTTTATTAAAAATTGTGAAGAACGAATAATATTGCTCCAAATATAAAATAATAAAATAACAAAGCCTATATAGAACAGTAGTATATAATTAATGAGTTTGTTCATTTATTTATATATATATATATATTAATTTTAATATTAAAATAATTATTTAATATATTTTTTAAAATAAAAATAAATAAAAATTGTATCACCACTTGTCCCGCCCACGCCATAAAAAAAATAAATAAATAATTGTGAGCATTATAATTTTTAAAATTTGCATTTCATATCAAAATTTTATTATCATTTTGATATAATTTTCAATAAAAATATATATATATTTTTTACAAAATATTATTTTATTTGTCCGATTCTAAGGGTCTCATTTATCTTTTGTGTCATTGTACTTAATATTTAAAATATTCTTATATTTGTATAATTTTTTGCACAAATGTCGTTATAATAAATATTATAAGACACTAATAGAAGTATTTTTGCTTTTTTTCTCTTAATTTGTACTACATTTTCATATAAGAATTAATATTAAAAAATTAACATGTAAAAAATAAATGAGACCTTGGAGCCGCAGAGAAGGAGTATATCAAAGTAGTACTATTTAATTATAAACTCAAATTAAGATTTCAAAATTTAAACATAAAGCAAACAATTTGTTGGTTGACTCCGGTTTGTAGATAATTAAATAAATAAAGCGTATCCTACTAACTTAAATTTTTAGGTGTTGCGGTCATTTATATCATCTAATATAGTATCAGAGTCTTAGTTCTCGAGATCAAGTCCCGTCCCCCACTTTCCGTTGTCGAATTAAATAGCTTTTAGGTGTGTCGATCATATTAAAATTTCACATGATCTTTAAATTTTTAGGATTGAAAAATACGAAACTTGTAGTCACACGATCATTTTCATGTTTTCAATTTTTATTTAATCAATTTTTAGTGTAATTAAATTCATTGCTGAGAGATCTTTAATCTCAGACAATACATATCAAATTCGAAATATATTTTTAAATTTTACGTTTTATCGTTGAAATTTTCTCGTCTAACACAAACGAAATTACATTTTTACACATGTATATTCTTTTTCTTTTCTTTTTTTTTTTTGTTTAAAAAAAAAGTATTTTATCACAATTTTATATTAAAATAATAATATATATATAGATAAAAGGTTCGCTTTCATAATGATGGAAATCAAGTAGATAACTTTCTCTTAGCTTTGAAGCCAAGCAATACATTTAAAGCTTCACTTATATATATTAACCAAAACATAATTACTACACAACATCATCATTTCCAATATATATGGAAAAAAATTAATTTTGGTCTCGATATAATCAAAATTTATTAATTTTGATCCCAATATAAACAATTTCAATCAATTTTGGTTTCATTATAAATAATTTCAATCAATTTTGGTTCCACCGTTAAAAAACTAACGGAAATTGCTGATATTGACATGACGGAGGTGACGTGGCAGTGTAACAACATGATCATGTATAATTATACACTGAAATATACATGGTTATGTAACAACATGGTTGTGTATAATTGTACATAGCCGTGTACTTTCCAGGTCAACTGTCACGTCACCTCCGTTATGCCCACGTCAGCAATTTCCGTTAGTTTTTTAACGGTGGGACCAAAATTGATTGAAAGTGTTTATAATATGACCAAAATTGATTGGAATTATTTATATTGAGACAAATTGATGAGTTTTTTTTTTTATATTTGAACAAAAAATTAATAAATTTTAATTATATTGGGACCAAAGTTTATTTTTTCGTATATATATATAATCTAAAGATTAGTGATGTGTTTAATTTATATATAGTATATTATTTGAATGTTAGTTTTAGTTTTGGTTTGAATAAAACAATAAATATACATCTCTATCTTATTATATCATATAATTTTTAATTATTCTATTTAATATTATCTACATAAATTTCTATTGCAATCAAATATTGCGCAGTATTTGAGACGAAAGAAATAATAGTATTTTATATAATACTCCCTCCGTCTCATTGAAAAATTGTCATTTTCTATTTTCATCCGTCCCAAAACAAGATTACCATTTTCTAATTTAGTAATTGTACTATTTACCTAACATAATAAATATGCTTCCAATTTACAATATATTACACAAATGTCATTACTTTTATATTACACTATACTAATAGGGATATTTTTGTCTTTTTTACTACAATCCAATATAATACTAATATTAAAAAATCTACGTGCAAAAAGCAAACGGCACTCTTTCACCGGGACGGAAGGAGTATAAATATTGCATGGGGTGCACATAAATTTGTTAAGTTAAATATGCAATTTCAATTGTAATCGTAACATTTAAGACAATTTTTTTCTTTTTGTTGATTTTTTATTTGCATAGAATTTTATAAAATACAAATAAATCTTATATAATTTTTAAATAGCATGGAATATTGATGCCTATTCAATAAACTTTGAGGGTACAATGTAATTTATCCAGGAAAAATTAAATTTTACATACAATATTATTGAAAAATAAATATTAAATATATAATATTAAAAAAAATATATCTTTATTATAATTTTTTTAAATAAATAGTAATATATATTGAATATGATATGCTTTAAAAAAATTGTAATACCGATAGCAAAGTAAAAATATTTTGTTGTAATATGGATAGTAGTTTAGTTGTTATATGATATTTTAAATATACTTAATTTTATTTAAATTATAAATAAGATAAATTTTAAATATATTGATTTTTAATTAAAAAGAAAAATATATTTTCAATTATAATTTATATAATACGAAAAAGAGAATGTGGATCTACCGTTGGCACATTTAGTAAAGGTAGATAATAAATCATTTTGGATGTTTTTTTTACCAAACTCTCATTTTTTTTTTATTTGGATTCTACATTTTTAACAAAATATCTCATCAAATATTATTTTAATATCAAATTCAAATAAAAGAAAACATACTCTCTATATAATATTACATCCGTCCCACATACCGTATCTGTTACATTGTAGACACGGTATTTTACGATAGGTGTAATTAATAGATAATTAAGAATGTATTAGTGAAAATAATTATCCTATAATATAAATAATTATAAATTAAGATTAAAATAACTAATTAGTTTAAATATAATTAAAAAAATTAATTAAAAATTTAAAATAAGATTAAAGTGCGTAATTATTTTCCAAAAAATGAAAATGACATGGAATATGGGACGGATAGAAACGGCAACGTGGACATGGTATGTGGGACGGAGGGAGTATATTTCTTCCGTCCGCATCCAAAGATCATATTTACTTTTTGTGTCATTGTACTTAACATTAAAAATATCATTATATTTGTATAGTCTTTTGTACAAATGTCTTTCTATTAGCATTATAAGGCACTAATGAAAATATTTTTGCATTTTTCTCTTAATTTGTACTATATTTTGATATAATAATTAATATTTAAAGATTAACATGTAAAAAGTAAACGAGACCTTTAAAATCGAACAAAAATGGTATAATATATCGTGTTATAAAATTTCAATTATCTTATTGTCTATTTTTATTATATATATATATATATATTTAGTTAAATCAACATCATATTCATCATTTATCTTAAAAACATGCTTGAAATCTTACTTCAAAGCTAAGAACATCCAAAAGTATCTTCCTCATGATTGATACCATAGACTATAATCTATACATTACTCATTACACAACAATTCTCTCTCTCTCTCTCTTAACTCTCTCACTCTATTTGTAGTCTTGTTACATAGTTTCATGTTACAAGATTCGTCTTTCCAACTTCCTTACATCATTTTGTACCAGTCCTAAAACCTATGTTTCTATTTCTAATCTCGATTCTCGTTCTGTCGCGCGTCGATGGAGCGTTATCCGTCCGTTGCACGACGACGACGGCCTCCAAAACGTTCGAAAAATGCATGTTATTACCGACGCAACAAGCGTCGATAGCGTGGGCGTTCCACCCGCACAACGCCACTCTCGACGTCGTATTCTTTAGTAGCTTCATATCCCCGTCGGGTTGGGTCGGGTGGGGCATCAACCCGACGTCCCCCGAAATGACGGGAACACGGGCCCTAATCGCATTCCCCGATCCCAATTCGGGCCAACTCGTCCTCCTCCCGTACATCTTAGACCCGACCGTAAAATTACAAAAATCTCCCCTCCTCTCCCGCCCCCTCGACCTCCACATCCTCTCGTCGTCGGCCACACTGTACGGCGGCCGTATGGCCACAATCCATAACGGCGCCACTATTCAGATCTACGCCACGATTAAACTCAGCCCGAATAAAACCAAGATCCATTTTATCTGGAACCGTGGGCTTTATGTCCAAGGCTATTCCCCGACGATCCACCCGACGACGATGTCCGACCTCTCGTCGATAACGACGATCGACGTTCTATCAGGGTCGACGACGAAATCCCGCAACGCCGCCCGGCCGCTCAAAATCGTCCACGGGATCATCAACGCCGTCTCGTGGGGGTTCCTCCTCCCGGCCGGGATCGTGGCGGCCCGGTACCTCCGACACATCCGATCCGCGGGCCCCGCGTGGTTTTACGCGCACGCCGGGATTCAACTAACCGCGGTTTTCTTGGGGACCGTCGGATTCTCCATCGGGATCAAGCTCGGGGAAATGTCGCCGGGCCGGGCCTACGGGCTTCACCGGAAGCTCGGTTTCGCGGCGTTTTGCCTCGGCTGGCTACAAACGCTCGCGCTTTTGTTCCGGCCAAAGACTACGAATAAGTACCGTAAGTATTGGAAGTCGTACCACCACTTCGTCGGCTACGGCTGCGTTGTCGTCGGCGTCGTGAATTGTTTTCAGGGCTTCGAAGCCATGGGAGAAGGTGAGTCCTATGCCAAGTTAGGGTATTGTCTGTGTCTTTCGACATTGTTGGGGATCTGCATTGCCCTTGAAGTGAATTCTTGGATAATGTTCTGTCGGAAAGCGAAGGAGGAGAAGCTGAAGAGGGAGGGTGTGTTTGGGACATTTTCAGAAAAGGGGAGTGCATCTAGTAGAGGATGAGGCTTGTGGTTTGTCAAGATTGGGGTCAGCCAAACGGGGGACTATCGAATTTTTGATAGGGGACAATTGGGCAGTCGAAGAAGAGTTGTCTTGAATTTTGGTTTGAAATTAATTTGCAACGTAGTATAGGATGATAGTAAGACTGTTCGTAATTATGTCAGAAGTATTTCGACTTTGTCTAAAATATTATAAATGAAAATATTTATTGATTTAATATTTAAGGGATATATATATATATATATTAGTAATTATGCCAAAAACATTCCTTATGGAATGATTTTTTTTTATTATTCAAATTTATGTTTATTATTACTCTCTTCATATCATTTATTATGTTCATTTTTTTATTTTTGTGTATCTCATTTATTTTATCATTTTTTTATTTAAAAAAACTTATATACTTTAATCTCATTTTAAATGGTTAAATTTATAAATTTTTTAATTTTAATTAGAGTAATGAGTTATGTTAATATTAATATATAATTATTTTAATTAATATATTTTTAATTATTTATTAATTCCATCTCTTCTAAATTCTTATATTTGCAGTAAAATGAACATCATGTCTGAACCAATGAAGTATTATATTTTTGGTTTTTTAGCGAATTTTTTTTTTCTTTTTGTTTTTTTTTACTTTTTAAATTTTTAATATAAAAAATATCATAATAATTATTACTATTTATTTTTATTAAAAATCAAATTTGCATAGAATTCACTGACTCAAGAGTAATAGTTAGACATTTGATATTTGTGCTGACATTAGAGCAAATATGGTGACTTTAATTTAGAAGCCTTCCCCACCTTTTCGAGGCTTCTCTCCTTCGAGTCAAAAAAAATAAACTGGTGCAACGGCACAAAAATTGAGAGTGAAATTTTGATGCAATCTCGAGCCGGCCTTGTGCAGTAGATGCAATATCGATGGGTTTCTCGTTTTCATTTTTTCATCTTTCCACCTCTCCTATGTAGGAATGTCAATGGAGCGAGTTTGAAATGGATTTTGCAAACTTTGGGATCCGTTCAACTAAAAAATATTAAAATCCGAAATCCGTCCCGTCCCGCTCCGCTTCAACCCGGCCTTAGACCCGTTCCGCTTCGAACTCTCCAATCCGACATATCTGCTTTTTTTTTATATATATATATATGTAATAATTAATATTTAAATTAATAATTTCACTTCAACACAAACAAACAATTGTTACTGCAGCTTCGACGATGATTTTGTCTTCTTGTTTTTCTTCATCTTCAATTCTGAAGGTCTTTCTCACTCATACCCGTACTCTCACTCTACTAATTTACACTACTTCATTATTATTATTATTATTATTATTACTACTAATTCCGGCAGCAGTAGTCTCCTCCTCCTCCTCCTCCTTGAATCTGTCGGAATTCCTCGCCGGAATCAACAAGCCCTCTCTCAAGACTATCCTCGTATTTTCTCTCTCTCTCTCTCTCTCTCTCTAAAACCAGTATATATATATATATATATATATATGAATATTGATAATTGGAATATTGATTTTGCAGAGCCCAGATGGTGATATAATCGACTGCGTCCGTTCACATCTCCAGCCAGCTTTCGATCATCCTAACCTCAACCTCAAGCCTCCATTAATCCTGGACCTGCAGGTATATATATATATATATATATATATTTAATTTAATAATTAATTTTCAGACAGCCAAAGGGGAGACTTGGTTGGAGGAGGTGCAAATAATAATAATAAGAGCAAAATTCAATCTTATAATTATTAATTTTAGTCTCATTCAAAAAAATTTATTAATTTTGGTCTTATTCAAATAAAAATTTATCAATTTTAGTCCCAAGATGGTTGATTGAGATAGAATATGGTCGTATTGGCTTGAACACGGCGATGTTGGATAACTCAAAAGGTGACTGGCCGTCCCAAGCAGCCAACACGACCGGGACCAAAATTGATAAAAAAAATAAAAATAAAAATTGAATGAGACCAAAATTGATAATTATGATATTGAATGAGACCAAAAATGATTTTGCTCTAATAATAATAATAATAATACTCTCGATACTAGGTAAAATATAATTAGTAAGTAATTAAGAAGTGTATTAGTAAAAATAATTAAGGTATAATAAAAATAATTATAAATTAAAATTAAGATAATTAAATAGTTTAATTAAGATTAAAAAAATCATAAATTATAAAATTTAAAATATGATAAAAGTATATAATCATATTTTCAAAAAATGAAAGGACAAATTATATGGGACTAAGGGAGTAATAATTAATATTGTCTCCGTCTGACTCCAAGGGTTTTATCTACGTTTTACTTGTTCATCTTTGAATAATAATTATTATATCAAAATGTAGTACAAATTAAGAAAAAATTGCAAAAATATTTCTTTTAATGTCTTATAATACTAAAAGAAATTAATTCGTACAAAAAATTATACAAATATAAAAATATTTTTTGTTCAGTATAATAACGTAAAGATATATATGACCTTAGAATATTTTTTGTTAAATATAATAAGGTAAAGATAAATGTCACCTTAGAGGCTAACAGAGGAATATAATTTTGGCTTTTATTTCTTATATTTTTTTTATCTACGATGTTGTAATGGAGGGCATGCAGGAAGCTGGCCGGCCGGCGACGGCGAGGCGGCGGCGCCACCATTCAAAATACAGTAATAATTCAACTCCGGCGCCGTTCCGGCAGCGTTGGATGGAAAGCGGTGAATGGTGTCCGGAAGGGACGATACCTGTAAGAAGAACAACGGAGGCGGATGTCCTAAGGCTCAACAACAACAAGAACAACTCCCTCCGTACATTTGGCCGGAAAAGGACCATCCGACGTGGCATCCGCCGCGACGCCATGGATGCCGACCACGAGGTCCGTCGTTAATTAATTACTGATTAATTAATTAATTTTGCTACACTACCTTCTACAAAAATAAGTTTTAATTTTATATTTTTCACTTTTTTTTATTATTTAAAATAAATTATTATATATATAAAAAAAAAATCTTTAAAAGTTATACACTCCATTTAAAAAAAAAAAAAATTTATTTGCTTTTGACACCATTTTAATGTAATAATACATTCGACTGGCTCTAAGGTCTCATTTACTTTTTCATACTGATCTTTAATACAAATTAAGAAAAAATTATAAAAATGCTTTCATTAATGTCTTATAATACTAATAAATGAATATCTGTAAAAAAAAAAATAAATAAGTTTTAATTTTATATTTTTAACTTCTTTTCTATTTTTTAAAATAAATTATTATATTAAAAAAAAATCTTTAAAAGTTATACACTCCATTATAAAAAAAAAATAGGATAAATTATATAATATCTGTTTTAATAAAAATGTACAAAACACCTTGTGTTTAATTTATTGCGTGAAACCCCTTGTGTTAATATAAAATTTGTATAAAACACCGTCATTGTCTAAAACTGATATTTAGTTCTAAATAAAAAAACTAAATTACGCAAATTTTATACAAATAAAAAAAGTAAAATTTTTTAAATAATTTTTTTTGAATAACATAAAAAAAAATAAATAATTGACCAATCATTTATTTTTATAGTTTTTATATAAATCAGATAACAATTTGTTTTCAAAAAACTATAAAATGAAAGATTAATCAAATATTTATGTATTTCAAAAAAATATTTAAGATATTTTGCGTTGCGTAATTTAGGTCTTTATTTAAAATCAAATATCAATTTTCGACAAGAGGGTGTTTTATGCAAATTTTACATTAACACAAGGGGGTTTCACGCAATAAATTAAACACGGAGTGTTTTGTGCATTTTTACTAAAACACGAGAAGGTATTATATAATTTACCCAAAAAAATAAAAAAATAAAAAATAAAAAACTTATTTGCTTTTGACACCATTTCAATGTAATAATACATTCGATCGGCTCTAAGGGTCTCATTTACTTTTTGGTATTGATATTTAATATTAATTATTATATCAAAACACAGTATAAATTAAAAAAAAATTACAAAAATATTTTCATTAGTATCTTATAATACTAATAAAATAAAATTTGTAAAAAAATAATTATAAAAATATAAAAATATTTTGTATATTAATACAATGACACGCAAAAGGTAAATACAATGTAAGTTGATTTCAAGACAATATATAGTCTATACTATACATATTTAATTTCTACATAACACAGGATATGCTATATATATCTTGTAATGAAATATTAATTGCTTCTAGAGTATTAACTTGATAATATGCTATCTCACATGTGAGAAAATGTTAATTATTTCATGTTAGGGTGTGTTTGTTTGGATATTCATCCAATTTTTTTCCCCCAAAAATATCAAATCAAATACCTATTTTTTATTTTTTATATTATACTAAAAATCAATTTTACATTCAAAACATCACATCAACACCTATTTATATCACATCATACAACTATTCAAATTCAAAATTTTTACTATTCAAATCTCAATTCAAAATCCAAATCCCCAAACAAACGCACCCTTAATATGCTAATTTGGTCAAATCAACTGCCGTTAAAATTCACTCTTATATATATCGAGTAACTATAAGTATAAAATTTTGTGTACATACATACAGCACGCGGTAGCATTCGTAAACGGGGATGAATATTACGGGGCGAAAGCGAGCATGAGCGTGTGGGCGCCGCGCGTTATGAATGAATACGAGTTTAGCTTGTCACAATTGTGGCTGATTTCGGGATCATTTGGGAATGATCTCAACACCATCGAAGCCGGATGGCAGGTAATCCGTCGTTTGATGACTTTTTTTTTTAATTATGTAATCATCGTGATTATTTTATCAAAACATATTATTTTCTTTAATAAAATGTATTTAATTTGAACTACTATTTTAATTTGTTTAAAAAAAAAAATAAAATCAAAACACAATTAATAGAAAAAATTATGACTATTTTTCTACAAGGTGAATTTTATAAGTATAACAGTTTCATAAGAAATTTTAGGGTGAATTATGTGTATGCTATTTGGAATGTAACCTTAATGAATAAAATATTTTTTATAAAATTTATTATACTCCCTCCGTCCCGCTGCAAGGTTGTCATTTTGTTTTTGCGTTATTATAATTGACATTAAAAATATTATTATATTTGAATAACTTACTTTAAAAATGTCATTGTATTGGTATTATAAGAGACTAATAAACATATTCTTGTATTTTTTTCTCGATTTGTACTACGTCTTGTTATAATAATTAATATTTAAATATCAACATGCAAAAAGTCAATGGTAACCTTGCAGCGGGAGGGAGGGAGTATAATTAATTTGAAAAAACTAAAATAATGTGTGTATATACAGTGACGAAACTAGCATCTAAATCCCGGGGAGATAAAGTATTATAATTTATTTAATATTTAGCTAATAAATTTAAATAAATAATAATAACAGAATTATATATGAATTTAAATAGTTTTGGGGAGGAGAAAATTGTATATAAATACATAAAAATTAATATTTTTAATACTAAAAAAATCATAAAAATATTAGCTTAGAAGTTGACCCCCAAACCCTAGCGTAGTTCCGTCCCCGCGCGCGTATGTGTATATATATATATATATATGTGAAACAATTTATGAGTGATATCTACCCACTGATGAATTCATTTATTAATTTACTGAACAAAGTGATATTTGGTTGGCTAAGTTCAGCTGCTGAGTTTGTGTTTGGCTCAACACTCTAAAAAGGAAATAAATAAGACCAATCATAAATTACATTTTATTTTAGGTTGAATTGAATTTAATAAACACGTTTTATTTTATGAAATTAATTGGAATGTTATTTTATTATTATTAAATACTTAGACGTTAGCTTCTGGAAAATAAAAATAAATATTTGATATGATATTATAAGGAAGAATAAGATATTGTTGAGGATAAATAGTATCTAAAATTTTTAATTTGTGTGTGTAAATAGAGCCGAAATATCAAATAACATATGATTATTTAAAGGTGTGTTTAGTTTGAATTTTTATTTATATTTTATATTTAAATAATTATATAATATTTTTTATGCAAAAAAAATAATAATATTACATTTTTATAGAAAATAATGTATGTTTCATAATAAAGAATTTCTTTATTTTTATTTTAGCCAAAACCTTCACACGGTCACTACAAAAAAATAATATATTTGTAACGGAATTCCGTCCCTAAAGTTCACGTAGCTAACGTAATTCCATTACTAATTCTGTATCTAATGTCATTAGTAACGGAAAAAGTAAATTTAGAGACAAAAAAGTTTTGTTACAAAAATAATTTTTTCTTGTAGTGGGTATTTCTTCAGTTTACAAACTAATATTTTATTTTCTTATTTGTGACATTCAATAACTATTGTAATATTTCTTTTTTAAAATATAATTTTTTTATCCTTCATTCATTATCGCTTTTAATCTCTACCTTACCGTAAATGGGTAAATTTGTCAATTTACAACAAAAAATAATTACCTAAAAAATTATACAAATATACTTTAAGACAATAGAAATTAAACGGAAAAAGTATATTTTTATAAAAAATAATGTATGTTGTATGGAACAAGGATTCGATTTTGCTCATATATATATTTATATATATATATGAACATTATTATAAATGGATTTGAAATAATTCAATATTTCAGGTTAGTCCGAAGTTGTATGGAGACAACTATCCGAGATTCTTCACATATTGGACGGTTCGTGTATATATATATATATATATATACTTACTTGTGTAATGCATGATCGATCATTTTAATGGACAAAGACTGTGTTTAGATGTGTTTTGAAAAGATTTTGGCATTTTGAATTGATTTTCGAATCGTAAAAAATTAAATATTACGTCCGTCTCAATTTATTTGCTAGTTTTTATTTAAACATATTTTTCTAGGTCGTACAATTTTGATAGATTCTTGACTATTTTGCTTTACTTTTTGCTTATAATGATTTTAGACAAAATTATTATGCTCTCTTCGTCCTAAAAAGAAGTATCCATTTGCTTTTTGCACGTAGTTTTAGAAATATTAGTATTATATTGGGATATAGTAGGAATAAAGTAGAAATGACTAAAATAACATTGTTAGTATGTGTGATATAAACGTAATAGCATTTGTGTAATATATTGTAAGTTCTAAGGGTATTTTTAATATTAGGTAGATCAGTTACTAAAAAAGGAAATGAATACTTTGTTATGGGACGGACTAAAATGGAAAAATGGATACTTTGTTATGGGACGGAGGGAGTATATAATTTACTTGTAGTTTCAAAAGTTTGCATCATTCTTCCTCGTGATTTAAAAACTACATTAAGCTCATCGTGTTTTAAAAAATATTGCACAAAAATTCCCTAAAAATTGTGTCAGGCACTTTTGTATTTTTGAAAATATTGCACAAAAACTCTTAAAAGGAGAATTTTGCGCAATATATATAAAATATAAAAGAATTTCATGCAATTTTTAAATCATAGAGGAAAATAGTGCAAGCTTTCCAAAATATAGATTATGAACAATTTTGCCACGATTTTATAAATTGTATTGATAAATATAAAATAAAAAAAGTAAATATAAAATATAGAACATTATAAATATTTTGAGATATCTCAAAATAGCAAATAAATTGGGAACAGATGGAGTATAATTAAAATAAGTGTTTAATGTGATATAAGTAGTTGTTGAATGTAACATTTTGCATAGTGTTTTTTAATAAAAATTATATTTTTAGTATAATAAATTTTAAAATAAAATTTTTGACAAATAATTTTGAAAATATAAGCAGACGGAACCTAACAATCCTCGAGTATTGCATTGCATGTATGAAGACGGATGCGTATCAAACAACGGGATGCTACAACTTGCTATGCTCGGGTTTTGTCCAAATCAACAATAATATAGCGATTGGTGCGGCAATATCTCCGCAATCGTCGTATGCGGGCCGACAATTCGATATCGGCATTATGATATGGAAGGTATGTATGAAATTCATTACAAGAAACATATATATATAATTGTATTTTCTAAAAATTAAATATATATATATATATTTAAAATATTGTCTTATTTATTTATTTCATATCCAAGGTTTGAACAAGTTTTAAAATTGAAAGATTAATAATAAGATTTGGACGAAAATGAACTTAACAATCTCAATGTATTCGCTCTGTGTTTTTGGATAATATATATTTTTTTATGTTAATTGTGTTATTAATATAAAAAATAATATTTTAAGTTGAATGATTGATTTTTATAAACAAATAATATATATATATTGAATTAATTGTGTGGATATATCTTTTTTTAAAATAATATTTTAAAAAATCAATTCAACAAAAAATAATAACATTACAAATCCACGTGACTAGGGGTTTGTTTACTGTGTTTGGTTTATATTTGTATTTAAATAATAGTTATAGTAACCTTTTGTTAGAAAAAAATAATTTATTTTATATAGGAATTCATTACCATGCATATTTTTCCAATAACACATGAAAAACTAGTAAATTAGTTGTACTATTTAAAAATTAACGGTAGATGATTGTTATGTGTTGTATTTATATTATATATATATAAAAAAAACATATAAATTAGGTGGTGTTTAATTGTTTATCATCGTACTATTGTTTGTATAATATGATGTATTGTAAGCATTATATTAAATTATATAATTCAACACAGTAATCATAACAATGTCTACAAGAAAGTATAAAAATTACATAGTAACAAAAAAAAAAAAAATCTTATAATCCGATTATTCCTCGAAGAAAAGAAGGTAAACAACTTAGATCGAATCAAATAGAGTCAACACTAATAATCAGCGTCTTTTGATGTGAATTAAGTTATGTGATGTTTATGATGATACTATTATTGTCTACCATAATATGATGCATGTGTTGTCGACACTATGTTGAATAAAAAACCAAAATTTCACATAACTTCTATGTGGTTTCGAAATTCGATGTAAATTTTTTATGTACTTTAAAAATTGCATAGCATTTTTCTATACTTTAAAATCGTTGCATGAAACCTCTTTTTATATTTTTCGTGCAATGAAAAGATGATTTATCATATACATTTTTCTGCATGACGGAGAGTTTCATGCAATATTTTTTAAAATACAAGGGACATCATGCAACTTTTTAAGTACAAATAAAATTTATGCTGAGTTTCGAAAGTAAAGGGGAATTATGGACAATTTTGCCTTAAAAAAAATCATGAGTTTGTTTAATTGTTGTTTGAAATTGATTTGACATAATGTGTTGAATTAAATTTTTATTTAAATTGTATTTTGACGTGATGTTTTGAGAGATAAACAGTATTAATTTTGATTTCAAATGTTAAAAAGTAAACATAAGTCAAATTAAGCAGAGTCGACACTAATAACCCGGCGTCTTTTGATGTGACATTGTAGGACCCGAAACACGGGCATTGGTGGTTGGAGTTGGGGTCAGGAATATTGGTAGGGTATTGGCCGTCGTTTTTGTTCACGCACATGCAAAAGCACGCGAGCATGGTTCAATTTGGAGGGGAAGTGGTGAACATGCCCACAACAGGGCATCACACGTCGACTCAGATGGGGAGCGGTCACTTTTCCGGAGAAGGGTTCGGGAGGGCGTCCTACTTCCGGAACCTAGAGGTCGTGGATTGGGGCAACAATCTTATACCTTTGTCGAATTTACAGCTGCGGGCGGACCGCCCCAACTGCTACGACATTAGGGCCGGTAAGAACAATGATTGGGGAAACTATTTTTACTATGGAGGCCCGCGAACGAACCCTAGATGTCCGTAAGAGCATATATTGTAATTATTTCTTATATCTTTTAACATAAACATATTCATTTTTTTTTAAGTTTAATCTAATTTATATTTTTTTGTTATATTATATATATAAATGAGTTCCATACAGATGTTTGATTAAAACATCGATACGATTTGAACCAATGATTTTACCGTCATCAATCACCGACTTACACTAAGTCCACCGCACTTTAAAGTACAATTTCTTTAGATTGATAGGAATTTGTAATTGTTCAATTGGAGTTTTAATAAACTTAGGTAAACTTTATCATTGAGAGTGAATGGTTCTAACATTTAAAAAATAAATAAATAATATTTAATTACTTGGAGCATGGTTCCAATTTTATTTTTTATTTTTTGTTATAATCTTATTCCCTATTAAATTATTATTTTTTCTTGTAAAAGATCACAATCAAACCAAATTGTAACAAAACCCTTTCTATTCAGAAATTCTCCATTTTCAAAAATCCCTTTTGTAATGTATTAAAAATATTTAAATAATTATATATATATATATATCAATTCCAATACCAACTTTATTTAGGTACACTTTTTGAGAAATTTTGGCATTATTCATCAATAATAATTTTTTTTTAAAAAAAAAAATCATACTCCATCCGACCCTTTGGATGATATTTACAAGTAGGTTTTTAAATATTAGTATAATATTAATATATAGTAAAAATTAAAATCAAAATGACAAAAACAACTTTATAGTATTGTATGAAATAAAAAAATAATGACATTTGCATAATTTATTATAAACAGTGATGGTATTTTTAATTTTAATAAATAATACAGTTAAATAAAAAAAAATGAATACCTGTAATGGGGTGGATCAAAAATAAAATAAATAATTTGTCAAAAGGAAGAAAGAGTATTAAATACTTATTTCATTTTATAAAATAACTCATTTTTTTACTACTATCAACATTTTGTAAAACTCACAAAACTTCTATATGAACACAACAAACATTCAACCCTAGTAAATTAACAAAACATAGTTATAGTGCTCTTTTAAGAGTTTATTATTATTATTTAGATAATTTTAATGTAATTCTATATAAAAGAAAAGATATATTATTGTTTTTTTTATGTTTAAAGAATATAAAAGAGCTACTAGTTCTATACAACAAACTAACCAACTCGGTGCGTATATAGATCATATAAACATTATATATATATATATATATCAGTAGCTTTCAATAAAAGGCATAGATGTATTATCAGCCATAAGAAAGGCATGGAAACAAATCCTATTTTTGCAGCACACACAAAAGCAGCTTAGGACAAGAGATATGGCAAAGAGACAGCAACGCATATTCATAAAGCTATTACTCTGTTTTACTAAAACATGTACAAATCCTTCTCAAAACCTTCATTTGATGCTGTGTTTATACTAACACGAGTCGAGTTGGAGCACGAGAAAAACTTAACTAAGCAATAAGTAACAAAGGGTCAATTTATCGACTATAATTGAATGCTGTTCATTTTTTACAATATACTAAGCTCCACAATTCACTAGTCAAATAATGTTCAAGCAATACTTATTTAAATGACAGCTCAGGCTTAGAAGAACAAAGCTAAACATAACTAGCTTCACTCGTAACACCACTAAAAAAAAGCCAAATTTCTAAATCGAAACCTCAATAGGTAATTCGTATAATACCCTTTGTTTTTATTATAAACGTATAAATACTCTACATTACATTTAGCTTAAACTATGCACAAAATAATCTCTTATTTCGTAAATTTGTATAAAGAATGTTGTTCATTTTGTCCAAAACTGACGTTGATTATACACACAACTAATTATACAAATACAAGTGTTATACAAACAAAATAAAAAAACATCTTAAAAGGCTTTCTTTGAATATAATAAATAAATAAATAATTGATTGACTCTTCTTTTCTTTTCTTTTTTTTCGCAAAAATTAAGTCGCAATTCATCTCCAAAAAAACTATATATAAGAAAAAAAAAAACGTTGATCACTTGTTTATTTTATTCAAACAATACTATTTAAGACTTTTCATCCATTTTATTTACAATCAACTTCATCTTTTAGATGGAGATGATGTTTTGCATATACTTGAATTGAAAACACATAGATTTCACACAATAGATGAATTACGGGATATGTGGATTAGACAAGAACCTAAGCTAAGCACTTTTCGATGCAATTCACATTACATTGCACTTTGTAAATGTGATGTTTTTTCTTTCCCTATTGTTTATGGTTTTTGAACAGCTGTTGTTCCAAACCATTCAAAAACTCACCTAAAGGCGTCGCTCTCGACAATAAATGTGTCATTATCACAACTACTAGTCCAGCTACTAATATACACAAGAAATCAAGAATCAGTACACGCACTCCAACAGCTTTGAAATTTGCTACTCTTGGAAAGTGTGGTTGTGCAGATAATCAATCAACCAAATTTATTGTAACTAGTCAAAAAAACTAAAATTTGCTTTCTTGCACTTTGAATAAGTAAGAAACTATTTCTGCATCGATGTAGGAAGTAGTTTAATAAGCAAAAATTATCACAGCCATAAATCATCAGCTGTTGACCATTTTAATGGCTCCATTACGATATTCTACAAAATGGCGTACCAGTTAGACCTAAGCAGAAGCAGAATACAGCAGCTGTTGTCCGAGCCTCCCACTACATCCAATGGCGAGAATGTATTCAAAGTGCGCCTCTTGTGACCATTTTTCAGTATAGACATGTCCTTCAAAAGAAGCTACCTTAGAAATTGGTCTCAAATAAAGAGAGGCGAATCAAATGTCTCATCAATCAATAGTTTGGACCAGTTCGAGAGCAGATTCTAAAAATGTAACCATCTTGCCCGGATTCGAAATAGTTGAACCAGAGGACTCAAAAAAATTGAGCTGATCCAGTAAATGATGATTAACATTGATATCTATTTCGTGCACATCATGCATAATGCAACATGATCTTCCCAGCGCATTGCAAAAGTCCATAAATGTCGGATCCACAATGGTTTCTCTAAGACTGATAATAGCGAAATCGCACTTTTCAGATTCATATGCAGATTGCATCTTCAGAATAACAGATTGGATACTTCTGAGATTGAGCAGTAAATGCCGAAATATTTCAGATGAGCTCCAGGTGATGTCTCTTAGATCAATTCTCAGCAAGTAAAGTAGGACCAAGTTAGCCATTGCAAAGCGAATCATGAAAATGAAAAAATCTTGGAAATCCATGCCTGCAAAGGAAGCCAGAGCAAATGATTGGAAGAATAAATTACAAAAGTTTAACTAATGATGTTACCACACAAGAAAGATGAAGGTAAGGTATAGAGTAAAACTCATATAATTCGAAAAAGAAACCTGCTGAAGTGAAAATTGAAATTCACCTCATATGTTAGCAATAAATACTAACCCATCATGCATTGGTTTAACAAATGTGTCAAAGGCATTAAAAAAGAAGTTACATTCTTGCAATAATCCATAGTTACTATTAACAGTTTTAATATTTTTAAGCCAGATATGGAAGAATTCCTTACTCCACATTCAATCTTTTTTTTTTTTATCGGAATACTCCACATTCAATCTTTTTTTTTTTTTTTGATGACGTGGGAACCCGTAGTCGCTACCCGAAAGTGCGCACTGGATAAACCCCAGGCCGAACCAGGCCCGACGAAAAAGTCACACTAGGCAAACCATGTGTGGCAAGTGACCTGAGGCGTCGGGGGTTTGAACCCATGACCTCACGGTCACAAATCCAACCCCTACATCACCAGGCCATCCCTTACGGGACTACTCCACATTCAATCTTAATAATATGAACTGTGAACTAAAGCAAACCTGCGTTGGCTGCGAGATTCCTCTGGCAGAGAGCTTCGAAATCATCAGCTATGTCCCGGATATCTTCAATATACTCCTTTGCCACTTTATATTCATTCAAAAGCAACTCCCACTGTTGACATGAGATATCGTAAGAAGAAAAGAATCATATATTCAATAAGTACCATTTAGGCTTATCACCAGCATAATCTCCTCTGAAAAGTTCTTACCACCCAAGAAATGTTGTAGGCATTGAACCAGTTGTGATTGATTGATATTGTGTCCTCCTGAAAATCATTATTATGGAATAAGCACCTTCTTATAACTGGTGGAGAACATGAAAATTCCCAGACAGTCTGATACATCCCATTTAGCTGTGTACACATCTAGGTAGAAATTTACAATGCTAAATTGCTACGTACAGTTTAGGTGTAGATATAAGCATGTCAGCTAATTCAGATCACACAGCATAAATGCAGATTGAACTAACTCTGTAATTAGTATTTACTCAAAAGTTTCAGACTGAAATCTCAATTGCATGTGTGAATTCCTCCGTTCTCACATCATCAAAGTTTTACGGCTCCCTAGGCCATGTCCGCTAGGGGTTTTAATCACTGGTTTGAGAATCCTAAGTCAAGAATTGGTTGGTAGTGCATAGGAGTTTTTTTCAATTCCCAAAGGGTATAAATTCAAAAATGTTGTACAAATTAGAAGAACCGAAGAAATGCATGACAGCATGAAATGGATATGAAGCAGGTGCATAGTGTAGATATAGAACAGCCTGCATCATTGCTCCTGAATTTGGAAAACACTCTGGTCAACAATCCTGTTGATGTTGCTCTTCAAGAAAAAGTAATTTTGTGCAAAATTTGCTCTTTGGAAACCAAGGAAGAAATATAATTCCACTCAAAGACAAAAATTTAGGATATCATGGATGGTGGATGGGGAAAATGACAAAAAACTTCGTTTCAAAGTTCTACAGTTGCTAGATTTGCAACTAACAGAATTCTGCTTCTTCATGTCAACGGGTAAGAACTAAATTCTATTTGTTGAGAATGAAGGGGAATGATTAAAAAAAAAACTGGGAGTCTGCGACTAGCATTGTGAGAGATAACTTGCTCTTATACTATGTCAAGAATGAATTGGAAATGGAAGAGGATTAAATGTATTCCTTTAAAAAAAAATTATTTACACTACAAGTGCATGAGTATATATGGGGATGATGAAAATAAATAGACATAAATTACTATCTAGCACTAATAATATTAGTAATATCCAAAACTATTGAAGATATTATGTAAGAGATATTGTCTCATTTCACCCAAAGAATCAGGAAAACACCTTTCGCTCCCAAATTTGTAGAGTTTGGATCACTTCTTAAGAATTCTAATGACATTACTCGGACCAGGTTTTTAATACAAGATCTTAGCAGCATTTTTATCTTGTGATCCATATGGACCAGGTCTGAACACCCAAAACCTAAATTTCTTTAAGGTATTCAAATACTCTCTCAAGTCAGATATCATGCAATTCTTCCAAGTATTCTTTATGGAAAGCTATCCCCGCTAGGAAATGGAAGTAGAATCCACTTTCGGGTTGACCTTGGGCATCTTATTTCATACCTTCAAAGAAAACCTTAGGATATCTAGAGATGTTTTGGAAAGCTATCCCCGCTAGGAAATGGAAGTAGAATCCACTTTTGGGTTGACCTTGGACATCCTATTTCATACCTTCAAAGAAAACCTTAGGATATCTAGAGATGTTTTACTTAGCTGATTTGGCAAGAGTTGTTTTGTTATGGTTAGTTCAACCATTTTAGCTATCAACTTTCTATATTAATGAATAATGAATAAAATTCCTTTACTTTCTAAATAAATTAACAGTTTAGAATACCAGATTGTGAACTTGATGGTACCATCCACTGGGCACAAAGATGATTTCATGTTGTTCCTGAGTGCACTCCAACCAGATTGCCTGGACAGGCACAAATATTTGTAACAAAATACCACATTAATACTTTTTAATAAAGTTATTAAAACCATGTAAGAAAGATAAAAACTGAATTATGGTTTGATTTATACCTTCTCAAATCCAGGATACTTTGATTTGCAAACATCTTCAAAAATGTCATAGACAGAAGACTTCATATATCTACGAAAAACATAGAATATAAAACTATAAGTTATATTTCAGTACACACCAGGTAATTAAAATTTTCAATTGCAGATGATATTTTACGACATATTTTCCCATGACAACAATTGCACTATTTATTCCACTCTTGAGGAAGCTTTTACATTTTTTAAATGCAATCTTCTCCACGTAATCATTGTAGTCATTCAAATTAATAGAAAGAAGCATCTTTATATAACTATCTTCAACATTCAGACAGTGTAGACTAAATAAAGTATACGAGATACATAAGAGGATGACTTATTTTCTCCACAAGTGCTGCTTTAGACATTTTATGAATGCCCACAGTAACATATTGACAGGAAAAATATACCAAAAATAAATTTGTACCTGTCAAACACAAGATGGTGTTGATTTGGGGACAAGAAATACCATTTTTTCCTCCCACAAATATTGGCTGACCAGCTATATGATCTGAAAACATCAGCATGAAGAGGTGTCCACGTGCCTGCACTAGGATCAATGGTGTTACATTATACTTAATGGTAAAAATAAATTTATTCAACAAATTTAAGCATAGATTGGTCAGATACAGGGGGATTTAAAGGGTGAAAAAAATTCTAACATTAACAGCTAGTTGAGTTTATGGCAGCACCTTTTGCTCCCATGTACACAAATCGATAGTCTGAGCAACAAATTTCATTCACCTTCTGAACTGTATCATTATCAACATGCATACGGTAGCTATCGAGATAGAGATTTAACCAATCATCAAGGAAAATATTTGGAGTGGTGTAGGCAACATACTCTGGGTATTCCTGCCAATGTTCAATTAGTTAAGACAACATATCAAAATTGTGTCAATCACAAAAGCATCAAGTGCAGTTCAGGTTTCTCTAGATAAGTTTGCATACCCGAATTAAATTGGATCTTACCCATTTTTGATTAAATGTACAAGTGCCAAAAGGAATTAAAATGATTTATCATACAAATTTCACAATAAACAAGAACAGGGGTGAGGGGTTAGGGATGGGACTTTAGAATACAATAAAACATTGCTACATTAAATCTTCCATTAATAAGCATGAAGCCTAAAAATGGTACAAAGCAACTCGATTTTGAGCATCTCTATAAGACCTAGTGTAGTCGTGAACATAGTACATAGGATGAGACTCTCTCCTGAATAGCAGCATACATGAATTCAATAATTACAGAATCAATTAAAAACATTTTGGTTACATTATATAAATTCCACATGAAATGGGTTTTGAGGACACATTAATTTAATAACATATATGTTACTTTCAATTCAGTAATTTGTTTAGTATACGGGTATCGTGTAAGAATTACTTTATATAATATGGCATGACTAAATTTGCATGATTCTATGCTATCTGGCAACTGTAGTCCCTGCTTTGACAATTTTTGAATTTGTTGATACACCAAATTACTAAAGTGAATATAGCCCAATTCAAACTTTCAAATTTGGTTGGTATTTTATAAAGTAAAATGAACCAAAATTATCGAATTCAGTTCCAATTCCAAAGTGATACAAATCTAAAGAGGTATTTTGTTACAAGGAAATAATGGTAGAGAAATAAAACTAATCTCATTTTATTTGTTTGTTTTCCACTGAAAATTGAAAATGGAGAATTAATTTATTTTTCATTCTCTACTTCCAACTCTTTCACAGATATGTAGCCAATTGACTTGTTTTTTTTTTCCGCGCGGGGGGGGGGGGGGGGGGGGAATACAATTTGTCTCAAATTCTGTACATTCTACATAAAAAACCCTTACTACCCCAAATCTTCTACTTCGTCTCAGGCATAACCATCACACCATCCACCATGATTAGACGGCTGTACACATAGAAAGTAGAGTTTCATGAAAAAAATTATATTAATTTATATTATTGATTAGTATATTTCTGAATTACTAATTTTTGCAACCTTTATATATAAAAAATCCAACCTAATAATCAATTCCCATTTTCTATGCTAAATCTTTTATCTGCAATTTTATTCTCTATTATTAATTGTCTTCAATTTCATTCTCCATTCCAAACTAATACAATTGAAAGAAATAATAACATAACAATTCAACAAGAACAACAGTAACAACATTCCAAATTTCATAGTGCAGAAAGAAAAGAAATCTCAACAAAAGAAACAAAGCATAAACATAACTTTTGAAGAAGAAACCTTAACAAAATGCCAATCTTTCAAGTACAACAACTCCCCGCCACAATCACTTCCTTCATTAGAGGACCTAAGTTGCAGCCAACGACCAATATATTCAGATACAGACATTCCAATCCTCTTCTGATCTGTGAATTCCTTCACACCGCAATCTGCAACCTATTAATGCATCCGACAAATCACTGTTAATCACCTAATCAATGCTATAAGAACAATTAAAACACAATAGTTATGATGCTACCTGGACTCTGGAGCTACCGAAGTGCTCAGAGAAGAAATAGAGATTAGGTTTTCCATCATCCAACACCCAGTCATCACTAGCTGGCCAATCGACAGTGAGGTCAGTAACAATAACTGGTTGGTTTTTCGCCAGGTATTTCTCAACAAATTCACCATAACTCAGCTCCTTCCCGCTCACCTTCTCTACTACTCCCATAACTTTCAGAGGTATTTCCCTTCCTTCCGCCATGGCTGAGATACCAAACAGCAATGCAGCATTAGCTATGGATGCAAAGAAACAATTTCATTCATAGAGTAAAAGTGTAAGTTAAAGGTAGAGCTATCATAATTGTTAGTGCACCGGATTGAATGAATGTTAGGAACTCCTTTTGTTTATAAGGGTGAATACGAACTCCTCATATGTCTCAACGAGGCAACTATTGTCATAAACAATGTTTCAACAATTTCTTTCCACCATTACGGACCACAAGACTCAGGCTATCATCTTTTTCATCCTGATTACCATGCGTAGCAACCTTATGGCTAGTATTTTTGTCGCAACCAAATACAGCCGCCGATGCATATCTGAAAAACATTGGCATGCATGTAGCAACATATTTTTTAACACTTACATGATGGTTGTGTCACAAAAGGTTTAAAGTACACGCTATAAATACCATCAACACGATTGCACTTTCTATTGAAAGAATCCAAGCAATAATTTATGATGCTCTTAACAGGAGGTATGAGTGCATAATAAGCTGTTGGAAACTCATTCGATTCTGCTATGTTGCCACCAATAGTAGATGTCACACCAACCTGTGTTGCAACCTTAACAGCATCTTTAGGATCCATTTCTGCACCTACGAAACCATCAAACGCCAATAGTAGCTGAATCACAGATGCAACATCGATCATCGGACCATTCTCAAAATGCAAAAACTTCGTGCCATGGATGATGCTAACAACCAAGTGCGGCAGCTTTAATGCAACAAGTTCATAACATGTGACCAAATACCCAAGTAAAAACCCCAAATCTCTTGCAAGAAGAGGACCTTGTAAAGGAAGAATAGCATTCAAAAATTCCATTGCTTCAGGAGAGCAACGACCAACCATCGGTGAAATGATTCTATAACAGTTGTAGGGATGATGATCCATGCTTTCTGCAAACAGATTATCCCCATTTTCCATCTTCGGTGTAGAGATCAACGGTATCCAAGTTGGGAAAGGAAAAACGCATAGTATTAGCGTACGGTGCTGGTTTAGCTACATCATCACTCAGTCTGGGAGAGTAGGGACTAAGATTCAACCTCTCAGAGGGGGCGGCGCATGTTCCGGGACAAGAAGGAGGCGCGCCATCACTGGCCTGAGAAAACAACTGCGAGGCCTGACGGGGTAAAAGGATGGTCCGTACATGCATATGCACAGAGGGGCCAAAGCCCGAAGAGCGGGAGGAGGAAGAAGGAGGCACATTATTACGCATAGACATCTCTACCACTTACCTAACTACAGAAGACACTAAACCGCCGGAAAATATCGAAGTCTGCCGATCGATAGCAGTTGGTTACTTGCCCTTTCACCCTTATAAACAAAATTATTCATCGACTATGTATTGGAAACTTAACAGTAACTAAATTAGAATGATTTTACTCTTACCCGTCGCTCCTTCCTGGAGCTAGCTGCTGCTGCCGCCTCGTCTTCTCCGTTCGCCTCTGCCGTCGCTTCAACTTCCACGATTCCTCTCCGCACCTTGAAAACTTTTGAGGAGTCGTGCTTTTCAAACCCGACCCGACCCGACCCGAGGAAGTAATATGCTTTAACCAGTGGCAACGCCCAACGGGCGGGTTCAGGGTCGGTTTTACATTAGCCAGAAGCCAAATGTAGGCAATTTTTTTAGTGAAATAATTTGAAAAAAATAATAATAATGTAAAATATAAAAAAATAATTAGCATGTAATATTTTAATTTTTTTTAAAAATATATATTTAAATTTTGAGTTTTAATCGTAATATATATTTAAGTTTTGAGTTTTAATCATCTATTTTATGAAATTTTGATTCATTTATTTATTATTGTTCTATTTTTTAAAGATAACTTCCATTAAACTTTTTAATTTTAAATTTAATTTTCTATTTACTACATATATATATTAAATTTTTCTTATTTATTTCCTATTCTTATTAATTTATTTTTCTTTACTCTCTGTTCACTTAAAATTTCTATAATATCCTTATTTATTTATTTTTTAACTTCAATTTTTTTTATGTCATCTTTATATATAATCCTTAATTTCTACCATATAATTTCACTTTTTATCATACAAAAATAAATAAATAAGTAGATAGATAACAATATGAAAAGTAAATAATTATAAAATATATATATATATTTGCAACCCTTAAATAATAATACAAAAATATTTATAAAAAATATTAATCTTTGATTAAATAAAATATAAATAAGTTAATGAACATATACTTCGAATATTGTGTATTGTTCGTCGTCATTTTGCGAAAAATGAAATAATAAAATTGATCATTAGTTACACAAATTAAGAGTTTTGAGTTACATTAGGTATATAGAATTATAAATAAAATATTATTTTGGTGGCAAAATTGAAAGTTTACAGGTGAAAAGTGTTAAAATTATAAATGAGAAGTTGTAAAGAATAAATAGGGAGTTAAAAATGAACAAATATATAAACGGGAACAGACAAGAAAAGCAATTTGCGAAATAGAAATTTGATGAGAATTAACCGAATTTTGTAATTATTGGTCAATGACATAATAAAAGGGGTAAATTATATAATACATCTATTTGTTTTAGTAATAATGCACAACATACGTTGTGTTTTATTTATTCCGTAAAATCGTAAAGTTTGCACGAAACACCTTCTTGTCCAAAACTGATATTTGGTTATAATAAAAAACCTAAATTACGCAAGTTTTATACAAATAGAAAATAAAAAATATTTTAAATAAGTTTTTTTGAATAAAAAAATAAAAAAAATAATTGATCAATCATAAAAATCATATAACAATTTGTTTCAAAAACTATAAAATAAAAGATTAATTAATTATTTTTTTATTTTATTTTATTCAAAAAAAAAAAAAACTATTTAAGATATTTTGTATTTTTTATATGCATTAAACTTGAGTAATTTAGATCTTTATTTGAAATTAAATATCAGTTTTGAATGAGGTATTTCGTGCAAATTTTATATTAACACAAAAGAATTTCACGTAATAAATAAAATACAAGATGTTTATATAATTTACCTTGATAAAAGTTATGAGATGAATATTAATATTTTTTACAATAAGTAAACAAAAAAAATTGAAATTTATTTTGACTTTTAGTTTAATATGGATTGTGAGTATTTATTATTAATTTAATTTATTGTTTATTTTAGTTATGCCTATAGTTTTTTAAAATTAATTAATTTTAGTTATGCTTTTTTTATTAGTAATTAATTTTGGCTATTAATATATCAAGCTTTATTGTCAAGAAAAATTTTTATTTGAAATATAAAAATCAAATTAAATATCACATGTATAATCATGTATACATAGCACGGATTATATGTTATCATCATTTCATATATATATATATATATATATATGACAAATCCGTTTTTATTATTGAATTTGGATAATTTGTAAAATTTTATTTTTTACAATTATATATGTAGACATTAAAAATAAATGTCTAAATTAAATTAAATATCATATATTTTGGAAGAAAATAAAATTCCAATAATATAAATATATGATATTTAATTATGCACATATGTTAATTTTTGTACAATAAATATCAACCATTAATGCAAAAATCTGCTTAAAATGGAAGATATCGTACAAATATTACGTGCATAAATAGAGCCATAATAAATTTGGCAGCAAAATAAATTAATCTTGTCAATAAAGGAAGTATATAAATTAATATCTTCCATACAAGGCAATGATATAAAGATCTTGTCAATAAATGAAGTATATAAATTAATATCTTCCAAACAAGACAATGATATAAAGATCTTGTCAATAAAGGAAGTATATAAATTAATATCTTCCAAAAAAGCAACGATATAAAGATTTTGGCGAGAAATGAAGGTGTACAATCAAATCCGTCAATAATGGAAAACAGCATCTGATGGAAAAGAAAATATTATAAAATCTTTCCATCCATGTGGCATCATTCGAAAAGGAAGCCAATGCCACCCTCCCCTATAAATAGGAGTCATGGTCAGTTCATTTGAGACACCGAAGTTCATTTGAAGACTCGCGCAAGGGTAAGTCTCTCTAGACTCTTTGCAATGTTCTTCATTATTGTCTGTGTCCTTCGAAGCGTTCTTCGTCGAAAAGTCACTGATTTGGACAAATGATCAAATATTGGTTGACGAATTGATGAAGTTAACGTTTTTTGTCGTATGTCCAAACCGGAGGAAGGATCAAAGCTCTCAAAGCCGTCGAGGAATTCGTCAAAGCTAAGGGAAGGTCTTCAAAGTTTCTCTCAAAGATTCGAGGTGTTCATCGCGTTCTTCATAAAAGCCGCAAACTCGGCCCTCTTCGATCAAAAAGTCAAAGGGACACGCCGTCAAAAGCGTTACGGAGCACCAAATCTACCTTCTCAAATATCAAAACTGCGGATCGTCTAAAGAAGACATCAAATCCAAAGTTGACGATCAAATCGCCAATACGGAGACCAAAGTCCTCCAAAAGCGGCAAAGACAAAGAAAAGATCAAAGCTGTGGATCGTCCAAATAAGACATCAAATCCAAAGCCAATGATCAAACCGTCCACACAGAGACCGAAGCTTTCTAAAAGGCGGCAAAACCAAAGCAAAGATCAAAGCCTCGGATCGTCCAAAAAAGACATTAAATCCAAAACCAACGATCAAATCGCCCACACGGAGACCAAAGTCCTCAAAAAGCGGCAAAGACAAATCAAAGATCAAAGTTGCGGATCGTCTAAATAAGACATCAAATCCAAAGCTGAGGATCAAATCGCCCACACGGAGACCGAAGCTCTCCAAAAGGCGGAAAAGGCAAACTAAAGATCAAAGTTGCGGATCGTCTAAAGAAGACATCAAATCCAAAGCCGATGATCAAATCGCCAACGCGGAAACCAAAGTCCTCCAAAAGCGGCAAAGCCAAAGCAAAGGTCAAAGTCGCGGATCGTCTAAAGAAGACAACAAATCCAAAGACGATGATCAAATCGTCAACGCGGAGACCAAAGTCCTCCAAAAGCGGCAAAGCCAAAACAAATGTCAAAATTGCGGATCGTCCAAAGAAAACAACAAATCCAAAGACGATGATCAAATCGCCAACGCGGAGACCAAAGTCCTCCAAAAGCGGCAAAGCCAAAACAAATGTCAAAGCCGCAGATCGTCCAAAGAAGACAACAAATCCAAACGATGATCAAATCGCCAACGTGGAGACCAAATCTCCAAAATGCGGCAAAGCCAAATCAAAGATCAAAGCCTCGGATCGTCTAAAAAAGACATCAAATCCAAAGCGACGATCAAATCGTCCGCACGGAGACCAAAACCCTCCAAAAGCAGACAAAGTCAAACTGAAGACCAAACCTCTTCGGATCAAAGAAGCCATCGAAAATTAAGTTGGAAAATAAATGGACCCAAAAGGAGAATCAAATGACCATTTAGATAATAGGACCCGCTTTAAATTCAAATCAAATATAATTTGTACAAATTTTGTGTTTATTAAAAATAACACAATTTTTTGTCCACAGTATATATTGATAAAATAAATATATATAGAATTAGGCTTTTATTAGACCCATTTGGATTGGCTTAAAAATTAATTAGAAGTCACAAAAACATAAACAGTTCAATTTTATTTTTTTATGAATAATTATAATAACAGTTTTATATATATATATTAAATAAAAAACTATTTTGATATAATAAAGTTGAATTTTGTTGATCTTAATTATAAATTAATAAATATATTTTTTATTTATATGTATTATTTATAATTTAATTTTTATAAAATAATATTCGCATATATTTTATTATATAATATTTAAAATATTTAAACATATTTTCTAAATTTATTTTAATCATATATATTAAAACTAGCAATTATATATCTCATATAAAAAATAATAAAATAATATTATAATTCAAAATTATTAACTAATTAAGCATTTAGTAAGTTAATTTGAGATGTAGTAGGAATAAAACAGAAATAACAAAATAATTTTATTAATACGTGTGATATAAAGGTAATGAAATTTGTGTAATTTATTCTAATTGTAAGGGTATTTGTAATGTTAGGCAGATAATACAGTTATTAAAAAAAAGAAATAGATACTTCTATCAGAAAAATAGATATTTTGTTATGGGACCAAAGTTTTGCTCTTAAATTATACTCATTCTGTCCCAAACAAAATGCAATGTTTGTTTTTTGCACAGTTTTTTAGATGAATAATATTAAGAAATTAGGTGATGTGATGGAGATAAAAATATATATTTTTATTTTTTTTATTTGGATGATGCTAAGACATAAAATGTAAAGTAAAGATTAATAAAAAATTAGGTGATGTGATAGAGATAAAAATATATATTTTTATTTTTTTTATTTGGATGATGCGAAGACATAAAATGTAAAGTAAAGATTAAGTATAATTAATTATTTTCTATTTTAGAAATATTGGTGCGCGGAGTGAGTATAATTTGGAGATGCCTTATTTCTTTTCCTCTTCCATCCTTGTCCTTCTTTCTAAGTTTAGCCGCCGCCTTTCTCCCGAAGACGAAGTCCGCCTCCGCCACCCGTTGGAATTCCGGTGAGTTTTTCTTTTTTATTTTCTCCCTCTGCTTCGGTGCTTCCACCATTTATAAAGAAAATCGAGTATATTTGAACATTTTGCCCATTTCTTTTCTGTTCACAATTTCTCTCAGCTCTGCAACTTCACTTCGTCATCGCCAGACGCCCCTCCGGCTCTCATCGGCGGCCCGGCCTCTCGTCGTCGTCTTCTTCTTGTTCTTCCCCTGCTTGCTCTGCAACTGCTTCAAGATTGTAAGTTCAATCCTTAGCTTTCATTTTTAATTTTTTTATGGCCGAGCGTGAGAATGTTTCCAGCAATTAGGATATTGGACGTGTTTGTTGTTCTGTCATGTCAATTTTAAGTTTCAGAAAATCAAATTAAGCATTTACAAGTATGATATTTGATCATCGTAACATGCTAGAGTTACTATCAAATTCGTCATAAATTGGGGCATTCACATACTCAGCTCCTTCCCATTCATCTTCTCCGCGTCTCCCTAACCATGCTCGATACTACTGATCAGAAATTCAGCATTACCCTTCAAAAATTTTCTCTCTAAGTATTTTTCAATATTTAACCAAATGCAGTGGTTGGATACGATTTGTGGGTTGAGCGTGGAGGTTCAATGTGGCGACGGGGTTGGGATCTGCTGCAGCGGGCTTCACGGGGGCTTCCGGTGCGCCTTCACCCGTGTGCAATCAGCACTCAACGCATCACCGGAGCTGCTTCTAAGCCTAGCCTGTCAATATGGCGGCGGAAGAAGGAAATGGGGAAGGAGGGGTTAATGGTGGTAAAGGAGCTCAAGCGTCTTGAGTGCCAACCTTTGCGTTTTGAGCGGTTTATGAAGACACATGTTTCCCGTCTCCTTAAGTCTGACCTTGTTGCTGTCCTCGCAGAGTTTCAGCGTCAGAACCTGGTTGGTCTCTCCATGAAGGTTTGTTGCACCTTTTTAGCTGAATCTGTGGGATTTGGCATGCTTTCATTGATCCTGATATGAATTCTTTGAGATTTTCTTATTCGGCATTCTGTTTGTATATTTTTTCTTTGTTATGGTGATCATTGTTGTGTTTAGTCAGTCTGAATGGGATGTCTTGCTGTGAAAGAGAATATTTTCATCAAATCTAATTTGATCAACATTGTGTTCAGTTAAGGTATGCTGTTGATAGTGCTGAGAAGGATGGTTTGTACTTGACAGATAGATTATATAATGCATATCTGAGATGATCACTTTGGCAACAATGTATGCTCTAAGAATCAAAGATAATTAGGAACCTCATCAATTTGTTGTCTGAATTTCATTAAGGTCCCATTTGTTTGGGTAAATTTAGATTTGACAGTGGCTTTAGATGAATTCAATTAACTTATTTTGCATTTGAAATACATTGAAATTTAAATCCGCTATTGACTTCATAGGTTTGAAATGCATTGCCTGCCTAGATGGAATTAATGGATTTGATAGAGTAATTTGAAACAAGTGGACCCTAAAATATTTCGACGGGTTAACTTTGAATTTGCATTGTTGTGTTGTGAAGTCCCAAGCTGGAGCTTGGACGAGTTATGTACATTCAGCCCCTCAAATGGCGTCTATACAGTTTATTAGATCGTGTGCACTAGGGTTATGCCTTTGATATCTATAAATACTTCATTTAATCTCTCTCAGATTAACACTCCGAAAATACTAGTGAAAATACCTGGCTTAGCCACCCTCACACATAAATCAATTTGATCGAACTGGATCACCAACTTATCGTCCTCTTGTATGTGTTTTGTTTA
Organism: Andrographis paniculata; assembly: GCF_009805555.1. Taxonomy (NCBI): domain Eukaryota; kingdom Viridiplantae; phylum Streptophyta; class Magnoliopsida; order Lamiales; family Acanthaceae; genus Andrographis; species Andrographis paniculata. The sequence continues at coordinate 842,479 of NW_026137588.1, forward strand.
TCTTGATTTTTTGCAATTTCACAACATGCATGAACTAACAATGCTGTGCACATTCTGATAGACTTGTATGTTTCTTTGACAGCTGTATGATGTGGTGCGGAAGGAAATCTGGTACCGACCAGATATGTTTTTCTACCGAGATATGCTAATGATGCTTGCAAGAAGCAAAAAGATTGATGAAGCAAGGATGGTGTGGGATGATTTGAAGAGAGAGGAAGTCCTTTTTGATCAGCATACCTTCGGAGACCTTGTCCGGGCCTTTCTGGATGGTGGATTGCCGAATGAAGCAATGCGTATATACGATGAAATGAGATGTTCACCAGAACCTCCATTATCTTTGCCATTTCGTGTCATTTTAAAAGGGCTAATTCCTTACCCTGAATTGAGGGAGAAGGTGAAGGATGACTTTTTGGAACTCTTCCCTGACATGATTGTTTATGATCCTCCAGATGACCTTTCCATTGATGATCGACAATATGGAACAGAAAGTGACGAGGAGTAGCTATTCGGCTGACCTACCTACATATGCCTAACCACATTCAAAATGTATTTGCCAAATAGCTGAACTGGATAGGTAATCTATGCCAAGACCTGGAAGAGCATACATTGTTTCTTGGAGGCGTGCCGACATTTTTACCATTGCTGAAAATGCTTATTCTAGAAGGAAGAGTAGAAGTTTGAGTGGTTACTGTTTACTCCAAGTGTTACGTTACTTTCTATAGATGCAATGCACGGTTTGGGAGAATAGTTAGTTCTTTTCCTGTGGCAGTCACCGAATTTTGGAATGACGCTATTATATGTTAGCAAGTTTAGGTTCACAGGATTGTTAGTAGGTTCCATCCATCTTTGTAAGTATCGTTGGCACACTGTTACTTTCAGTAAATATAATTTCTCCTAGTCTGTGCACTACACAGGGAAAATTCTGCCTGTACAAAATTTGATTTGATAGGAAAGGTGAAGGGAACATTCTTTTGAGCAGGCCCTTTTTCGACAAATGCGGTTTGCAGCCATTTAAGGTTCCATTTTTACTGTTTTAGTAGATGATTTTGTCCTTGATCTTACTTGTTTGATCCTCTGTAATATGTTATGGTTTAAGGTTCTCATTTTAGTGTTTTAGGAAATCATTTTGATGTTGATTTTACTCGTTAACGCCGTAATATGTTGGCTAGAATTTATTCTTGAATTCAATGCATCTGCATATTCTATTCTAGTAGTATTCTGCCTGTAAAGTGGAAACATTCACTTGCTTGTTAGTTCTTGGATGCCAAGTGTAAGGAATTTCAATTTAAAGGTGCTAAGTGCAAATAGCATATGTTTCTAGTGTGCAAAATGACTATATGCAAAAGTTGTTTACATGAAGTATTATCATGTAGAAGCAAGAATTATCCATCAGGGAAAGAGAAGAAATAACATGATTACTTACAAAATGTAAACTAGCGAGTTTGTTTGGCTTTGGTTTGAGTTTCAGTTTCAGTTTAAGTACATTTATAATATAATGTTTTAATTGAGAATAGTGCGGACTGAATAGTTGAGCCAAAGATATACATTTCCTTAGATCCATTTCTATCTTTAGGTAGAATTAGCAAGTTTGTTTGGCTTTGGTTTGAGTTTGAGTTTGAGTTTAACTAACATTTTGTAATATTTTGTGAGAAGAAACGTTATATTTTATTGGGAATCGTGCGGACTGAATAGTGGAGCCAAAACACATATATTTCCTTAGATCTATTTCTATCTGTAGGTACAATTTCCTCATTTTTATTGACATAGTTGCATTCTGCATTTACATGTTTTACAAGCATGCTTTTCTCACATGTAGTGAGTAAATATGCCAGAAGTATTGGTGACTAAACTTTAAAGTGTGACAATACATAGAGGGGTTGAAGTGTTCAATAATGAATTCAAGTGTGATAAAGTGCTACTTACACTTTCCAAAAATCATGTGGCTTGGCATATACCTCATGTGGAGGAACCCTTGCAATGAAGGGGATACTGTTCTTGTAATCCAAGTTGGGAATCTTTCTACTGTACCTTTATTTTCTAAAGCATACTAGTGTACCGAGGAAAAAAAAATAAAAAATAAAAGGCAGGTAGATCAGCAGATCTACCCTAACCCCATGTGGGGTTCCATTCAAAATGATCTGACTCTGTGTGCAGATAGCCATGAAGGGAAAAAGGCATCTTTTTTCCACTTCAAAAAGATGGCTATGGTTGCAATAAAAAGTGTTGTTGTGCCTGTAATAAATAGATAAAAAAGAAGTGTTGGAATATGTACCATTCTGCTCTTTTTTTCTTCTTATGTGAATAATGATTGAAGATTGAACATTGATGTTTCTTCTGCATTTGTTGGTGAACCTGTTATTGTTAGAACAAAGATTTGACATTTATGACTTTTAGTATGGATTTGGAAATGCATTTTTGTGTTAGTTGCAATGGGTGAAATTGCAATTTCTGTGGCTGGGATGAGACAGGGTGTGTCCCCTACAAACTATGTGCACTGTACAATGATTTCTTTTTGTAATCCATTTAACTTAGGGAATAGAAACAAGAATTAGTGATTTGGCCCCATTGGTGACACCCTTTTGTTTGTGTATTCTTGAAATGGCACAAAAATGAGTTTTCTGTAAAGGACTCTAATGGAATCATGATATTGATTTATAGTTTCTTGACATCTGCTTTTGTTTGAGTAACTACTGTGCTAAACAAACTACTGACTGTATCCTAAATCTCTACAGTGTTTGTGGAGGAAGACGAGTATGGTAGAGGGGGATGATTAGGGGACGTCCGAGCAGGGCTGCCGGGTAATTTTCTAGCTGCAGGTTTGGGAGCTTGATCATGTCCCGATGAAACTTGCTCATGCCTAATTTCCGTCAGCAAGGCTACCACATCTTTCATCATCGGCCGATCCTCCGGCCTGTTGCTAGTGCAGAGAAGTGCTATTCCGAGTGTCTGCAGCGTTTCTTGAATTTGTTCATCCAAATGGCCGTGGAGCTTCGGGTCGATAATGTCGACAGGATCTCGTTTGCTCTTTAGATGATCCCTTGCCCACTGGACAATGTGCTGCCCTTCCGGCAACGACGGGTCGACTGGCTTCTTCCCGGTTATGATCTCTAGCAGCACCACGCCGTAGCTGTATATGTCGCTCTTCTCGGTTATTTTCACCATGGATGCATATTCTGCAGAAGCTCAAAGTTAGAACAGAAATCGAAAAAAAAAAAAAAAAATTGGAGGAATACGCGAAAATGGAGGATTATATATACCGGGAGCAAAGTATCCGTACGAGCCCGCGAATTGCGGGTATGCGGAGAAGGACGGCGTATCGTCCTCGAGAAACCTGGCGAGTCCGAAGTCTGCTAAACACGGCTCGTACCTATCTCCGAGGAGTATGTTATCCGTCTTGATGTCACGGTGGAGTATCGGCGGCACGCAGTCGTGGTGTAAGTACGCAAGGCCTTCGGCGACTCCCAAAGCTATCTTGAATCGAATCTCCCAGTCGACTCTCCCACTGCAGCCGTCGTGCAGCAGTGCGGCTAACGTTCCATTCGGCAAGTAGTCGTAGAACAACAGCTTGTTCTTCCTGTTGGCGGCGAATCCGAGCAGCCGGACTATGTTTCGATGACGGATACGGGCTAACGTAGCTATCTCCGACGAGAACGTCGACGCCGAGTGCTTGTCGGAGACGCGAAATTGTTTTACGGCGACGGTGGATCCCAACCCGATCGTTGCTCGGTAGACTGTCCCCGACTGGCCGTGCCCGATCACGTTGATGTCCGTCAAACACTTGGCGACGTCGATGATGGACAAGTCGAGCTTTTGGTACAGTGTGACTTCCCACGGGGGGCCTAGCTCCGCACCCCCCTCGACGCTGGAATCGAACTTGTGTGACGGGATTCTTCCTCCGAGGATAATGTACAGTGCCGATAACAACAGCACACATGCTATACAGAGAAGAACCACCATTGCTACCCTTGCAGCTTTGCCGCGGCTGCGCGGATCGCCGCTGCCGCCGTCGCATCCGTTTTGAGACAAGCACAGCTCGGGGTTTCCAGATAAGGCGCTGAGCGGTAACTTGGCGAAGAACGGAGTGTCGGGTATGTCCCCGGTGAAGTTGTTGTGGGAGACGTTGAGAACGACGAGGTTTTGAAGGCCGGATATGTAATGAAGGTCGCCGGAAAGCTCGTTGAAAGAAATATCCAACGCTCCTAGCCTATCGAGCTGCGCGAACTCCATCGGGATTCCACCGGTGAGTTTATTACAGCTCAAATTCAGGGAGATTTCCATAGCCGGAATCGTCCCCAAGGCCCCCGGAATCCGGCCGTCGAACGAATTGTCGCTTAAGTCAAGTAACTGCAGCCTGGAACATGAACCGAGTTCACTTGGGATCGACCCAGACATCTTGTTCTTCCTAACGACGAATTTAGTGACGGAATTCAACGAGCCGAGAGACGGACTCAATGCACCTTCTATAAGATTATCCGAAATGTCGAGGAATTGAAGATTCACGAGACGGTTTAAATTCGCCGGTAAGTTTCCCGCTATAAAATTTGAATGGAGATCGAGAAATGTGAGATTCCGGCACCCGGATATCTCGACGGGTATGCTCCCCGATAGCCGATTCAATCCAAGATCCAGAAAGTTCAGATTCTTCAACCTCCCGATCTCCGGCGGCACATTTCCCGTCAGCTTATTATTCCCCGCCCGGAACCGGATCAACGATGAGCAGTTCCCGATCTCCGGCGGGATGCTGCCGGATAAATTGTTCGACAGCAGCAACAGTTTGTTCAGATTCTGTAAGTCGAAGACACCTCCCGGAATATTCCCGATCAGACTGTTCTGCGACAGGTCGATCGCCTCCAGCTTTCGACAGGCTGACAAACTCGCCGGAATATTCCCCTCCAGCCGGTTCTGCCATAGGAACAACAGCGTCAAGTTCGGCAGGTTCCCTAACTCCGGAGGAATGCTTCCGGCGATCTGATTGTTGTCGAGCTCGATATGCGTCAGAGCCGTGCAGTTCCCAATCGCCGCCGGAATCTCGCCGGAAATTTGGTTCAGGCTCGCCTGCAGCTCGCGCAGGCAGCTCAGATTTCCGATCGACGCCGGTATGCTCCCTGTCAGAGAGTTCATCGACAAATCGACGATAATCAATTCTCTGCACCTCCCGATCTCCGGCGGGATCGTCCCGACAAGATTGTTCTGCCATAGCAGCAAGCTCTGCAGACTCCGGAGCTTCCCGAGCTGTGACGGAATCGATCCCGACAATGAGTTTTCATACAGATAAACATTCCTCAAGGCAATGCAGTCCCCGATTTCCTCTGGTATCCATCCCGAGATGAGCGAAGTATATATCGCCAAAGTCTCGAGCTTCTTCAACCGTCCGATTGCCGCCGGCAGAGCTCCTGAAACGCTCGTCTCCGCCAGACCTAACATCGCTAATTCCGTACAATTCCCAATCTCCGGCGGGACCGGACCTTCGAGATTCTTATTCCCACCGGCTCTGATCACCTGCAGCCTCTTCAAATCCCCAATGCTGGCCGGAATCCGGCCACTGAGACGATTATCGAAGACGGCGAGCTCGACGAGCGCCGTCAGGTTCCCGATCGAATCAGGAACCGATCCTTCGAGACGATTCGCATTGAGCAGCAGCTTCTCCAGCTTCGGCAATCGGAAAATCCAATCGGGAATCACTCCGGTCAGCCCGTTATCACTCAAATCCAAAATTTTCAATTCGGGGAGCCCTCCAAGGATCTCGGAGGGAATCTGCCCCGTCAGATTGGCCCCGGACACGACGAGTTTGATCAATGTGTTGAGGGATGTGAAGTTGGAAGGGACTACTCCTCCAGGTATGTCAATGTACCTTAGATCGATATTAATAATTTCATTGTTGAAGTTGCAGCCGACCCCCGGCCACCGGCAGGGGGTCGGGTCGCCGGCGTCCCAGCCGCCGGCTCCGGCGCCGGCGCCGATGAGGCTCCAGGACAGGAGGGTCTGTCCTTGTGAGTTGAGGGAGGAAACTGGTAAAAGAAATGGTAGGAAAAGGAGAGGCCATGGAAGAAGATGAGTTTGAGATTGTTGATGATGATAGACAGGCATTAGAAGAAGAAAACACTGTGTGAGTGGTTATGGTCAAATTTGTGAAAGGGGTATGGGAAATCTTGGAGGGACTATGGAATCAATCATGCACTCTCGTGGGATTTAATTGTGGGGGTGGGGTGGGGTGGGGGTGCGGTAGGGTAGGGTAGGGTAGGGGGTAGGGGATAAAATAGTTTATAGTGTATTCAAAAGTGGCAGAATCTCTGGATCCAAGAAACAGCTACTCCTCCCCATCATGTCTGTTTTACACACACATATACGTATGTGTATGTGTGTGTAATATTTGGGGATTTGTTGATGTCTGAAACAGAGGTTGTGGGTGGGAAGTGGAATGGTTGTTTTTTTTGTTAATTGCATTTAACTTATTTGTAGTTTACAAAGCGTTTGTTTATTTATTTATTTTTATGAATTTGTTTTTTAAATTAGATACAGTCCGGGGTGGGCACGGTTCGGATATTTGCAAATATGCAGGTATTTGATATCCGAACCGAACCGAACAAATATTCGAAACCGCGAACCGAAACTGAACCGAAAATTTCGGTTAACTGAATCTTCGGTTAACTGAAAATATTTGTACTATTTGCAAATATCCGAACCGAACCGAATTCAAACAAATATTGACAAATAAATCTACTTTTGGAATTGAAACACTCATAAACAACAACACAATATCAGTTCAATTAAAAACAAATTAACATGAAACATAAAGTATATTTAAAAGTCAAATTACAATATCCACGAAAATAAATCTGCGTGTGCATCTTTTCACCGTCGAATTCCTGAAAAATAAGATAATAAAATAATTCTTTTTAGAAAAAATCAATAATAATGCACTGCAATTAATTGTTAAAATAATAATAAAACCTGCACAATTATATTTATATTTTGGAAAAAATTTTGAAAAAAAAAACGGTCCACTAAAAAAACAATAAAAAACTCTGCACAATGTAAATAAAATGGAAAAGATTTTATAATCTTGAATCGACTATTTGTAGTTGTTACCCGAAAGATTTTGTAGTTGTATTGTGCGCGAAGAGTTGAAAACGATTGTCTGGATAGTTGCACACAAACGGCAGAAGAGGGGGTGAAGCCGTGCTGAGAGATGGAATAAAAAATCGCAGAAACAAGATGAAGCCGCCGCTGATTGGCTGAAAAATCGCAAGATGGTGAACAGGTGAAGTACCGCCGATGTCCAGGAGGTAGACGAAGAAATTAGGGTTGTGAAATCGAGTTTGAGATTTGGGAGATGGGGTTTGGCGGTTTGCACTGGGTTTGAACCGGTCTGCACTGGGGGACTGGCTGTAATGTATATTATTAATGATAATTTATATAAATAAATTATAAATATATAATATAACATAATTAATTTATTATAAAATTATTCGGTTCGGTTAACCGAACCGAAAAAAAGGTTAGAAACCGAAACCGAACCGAACCGAACAAATACCAAATATGCAGTATTTGTATTCGAACCGAATTTGCTCGGTTAACCGAAAATTCGGTTCGATTCAGTTCGGTTCGACGGTTCTGCGGTTCGGTTCGGATATTTTGCCCACCCCTAGATACAGTAATATAAAAAGAAATAAGATTTTGTATTAATTTTTTTTTAATGAATATTTATATATTAGATTTTTTGTAATATTTATAAAAAATTATATCATCGAAAAAGATATTGGATGAAAAAGCTCAAAATTAATTGCATTTAACTGTTTTAGTTTGAGATTTTTTTCATAGTCATCGTATCAAATATATAAATAATACTCTCTCCGTTCACACACAAAATAAGCATTTATTTTTGGCGCGGTGTTTGGTTAGTTAAAAGTAGTGAAATGACTTTGTTTTTTTTTGTATAAAAGTAATAATGTGATATAAAGTAAGTGTATATGTAAAAAAAAGTGAGTATTCAATGAAATGTTTATTCTGTAATTGGACGTACCAAAATAAAAATATGTATACTTTCTAACTTGACCAATGAGTAACATTTTATGTTCGAATAGTTAATTTTTTGTGAATAAATTATATATATTTTATATTGTGTTAATTAAAAATCTATTGGTAAAAAATATTGGATGAATACAAGTATATGAATTTACATATATATATATATTTGTAAAAAGTTAACTATTCAATTTAAATATTATTTTTATATTAATAAATTGCATACATCCAACAAAACATAGAAAATATGGCATAATATTTTCAAAAATTATATGAATTTTTTTTGTATTTTTAAAAATATTGTTCACCGTATTTTTAAAATATATAGCTGAATATGTTGTTGATTTTTTATTTTTTATATTATACTAAAAATTCAATCTTATATTTAAACCATCACATCAACACCTATTTATATCATATTGTACAACAATTTCAATTCAAAACTTTTACTATTTAAATTTCAAGCTCAAAATTGAAATCCCCAGTCAAACATACCCTTTATTTATATGTGCATGGTATTATTTGTAACTTACTTTTTTGTATTTTCAATTTTTTTTTTTTACAATTCAAATATTTTATCTTTCTCAAAAAACATTATATTTAATACTCATTTTTTATACAAATATTACTCCCTCCCTTTGGCTTTTTTTTTTTTTTTTTTTTCCATTTTAACTTGTCCTAGTTTATTTGACATATTTTTTTATATTTAGTAAAATTTACTAATTCAAAATATATTTAACAATATAAAACATCATACATTATACAAAAATTCACTCAAAAACTTTTTATTTTTACTTTTTCATTTAATAAATAAATATTTTTTAATTTATATTTAAATTATATTTTTTTATAAGAATAGTTTATGTTAACTATAAATAAATATATATAATTTTATTTATCCATATTACATATATTTTTATTGAAATATGATGGTAATTTTTAAAATATTTAAATAAATATTTTAATTTTTTTTAATCATATCTATTAATTTTATTTTTAAAACTACCAATAATATTACTTATATAAAAAATAATAGAATAATTTTATGATTTACTATTATTAACTAATTAAATTGTACTACTTTCAATACAGTATAAAAAAAATCATTTATTTTTGGACATATATTAAAACGTAAAAAAATAATAATAAAAAAATACCCATATATATATATATGATGGATCAAAATCTTTTGTAACTATGATAGACTTTTAAATAAATAAATAAATAAATAGGTATGGATAATTATAACACAATCATTTGGTAAGTGTCACGTGGGAGGCTCGTGATTAGATTCCTAATAGACATCCTTGTAACATAATTTATGTCAATTTGCATGCCAAAAGTCACGAGCACATACCGCCATCACCATCTCCATGTGCACCACACCCTACTCACGTGACTCACTCCTATATATTTCCTTTTATTTTATTTTATTTTTTGGATTAATTATATAATAGCCCCGTGTGTTTTAGTAAAAATACACAAAATACTCTATATTTTATTTATTGCATGAAATTTTTGTTTTAATGTAAAGTTTGCATGAAACACTCTTTTGTCCAAAACTGATATTTGATTATAATAAAAGACCTAAATTACGCAAGTTTTATACAAATAAAAAATATAAAATACTTTAAATAATTTTTTTTGAATAAAAATAAATAAAGAAATAATTCATCAATCATTTATTTGTATAGTTTTCATAAAAATCATATAACAATTTGTTTTCAAAAACTATAAAATGAAAGATTAATTAATTATTTATTTTATTCAAAAAAAATTTTTAAAAAGTTTTATATTTTTTGTTTGTATTAAACTTGCGTAATTTAAATCTTTATTTGAAATCAAATATCAGTTTTGGACAATGAGGGTGTTTCGTGCAAATTTTATATTAATACAAAGGGTTTCACGCAATAAATAAAATATAGAGTGTTTTTATGCATTTTTACCAAAAACACAAGAGGTATCATATAATTTATCCTTATATTTTTGTATTTATTTATATCAAAATAATCAAAATAAATATGCACATAAAAATTAAATTTTATGATATCGATTCAAGAAACAAGCAATGATATCTCCAAGTAGAGATACGGTTTAAATTAATTGATTGGACTATATATTCATTCTCAAAAGTTTTTTTTTTTTTTTGGAAAAAAAAAAAGAAAAAACAAATGTATATATAATTAAGGGATAGTCTGGTGGTGTAAGGGTTGGACTTGTGACCGTGAGGTCATTAGTTTCAAACCCCCGGTTTGCTTAGTGTGACTTTCCCGTAAAATTTTAATTCAAATTCTTCTATTTTTTTATTTAATTAAAAAATTTGAGAATCTACGACCGCTATTTTCAAATATATTTTGAATAAATCTCCAGTTGAATTTAATAGCTTGGAAATAAATATTAAAAGAGTCGAATGAGATGATCGTTTAAAAAAATAAATTATTAATGTAGTGCCACAGTCAAAATTTTATTTTTAATTTTTTAATCAAACAATAAGATATATCATGTACAAACAAACATATTGAAGTGCTGTTTTTATAATATTAGAGAGTTCATTGGTGTTTTGCCAAATCACCTAAACTTGTGTGTGGTTTTTGGTAAATTGCATGACGATCGCATGTGTTTTTATTATAAATGTATAAAATATTTTAAGGAAAAAATTATTTTTGGTTCTAATATAATCAAAATTCATTAATTTTGGTCCCAATATAAAAATCTTATCAATTTTGATCATAATATAACCAAAACTCATATTTTTTGTCCCGATATAAATTTTTTTATCAATTTTAGTCACAATATAACCAAAACTCATCATTTTTTGTCATAATATAACCAAACTTTATTTTTTTGTCCCAATATAATCAAACCTTATCTTTTTTGATCCCAACCGTCAACAAACCTGCGGAAAATGCTGATGTGAAAAGAAATCAAACCTTATATTTATTTTTGAAGAAATTGCACAATCTTGCAGCATTTTCTGTAGGTTTGTTGACGGTGGGACAAAAAAAGATAAAGTTTGATTATATTATGATAAAAAATGATGACTTTTGGTTATACTATGACTAAAATTGTTATAAAAAATTTATATTGGGATAAAAAATGATGAGTTTTGGTTATATTGAGACAAAAAAAACGATGAGTTTTGATTACATTTGGACCAAAATTGATAAGATTTTTATATTTGACCAAAATTGATGAATTTTGGTTATATTAGGACAAAAATAATTTTTTCCCAATATTTTATATTTTATTTATTATATGAACTTTTTTGTGTTATATTACAATAAATATAGAATATTCTTTTATTCAAACGCTAATATTGCTCATATATATGTTTTTTATTATACAAGTATGATATAAATAAATTGGATAAAATATCTTAAATATTATTTTTTGAATAAAATAAATAATTAAAAATTAATGAACTCTTCATTTTTATTTGTTGTAGAATGAAGGCGAGTCGTCTAAATTTTTATAAATTGTAAAATAAATAGTTGATCTTTTTTTTTTTCTTTTTTTGTTAAAAAAATTATATTTAAAATATTTTATTTAATTTATTTGCATAACACTTAGATAATCCGGTTATTTACGAAAAACTCAACTATGGATGAAGAAAGTGTTTTGTGTTTATTTTAATAAATAAAAAATAAAATATTTTTTGCATTTGTGAAAAAAACATAAGTGGGTAACATGCAATAAATTTACCTATATTATTATATACTCTCTCCCTCCAATATAACATTGGCGTATTACCGTAGACACGGGAATTTAGATAAAGTATAATTAGTAAGTAATTAAGAAGTGTATTAGTAAAAATAATTATTATTTAGTAAAAATAATTATAGATTAAGATTAAGATAAGTAAATAATTTAATTAAAATTAAGAAATTTATAAAATTTAAAATTTAAAATGCGATTAAAGTGCATAATTATATTTCCAAAAATAGAAAGGACAAGTTATGTATGACAGACGAAAATAGAAAATAGGAACAAATTATGTGGACGGAGGGAGTAATTTTTTTTTATTTTTTATTTTTTATTTTTAACAAATTCATTCAATCAATTCTACTAAAAAAATATATTATTTTGTTGCTAATTGTGCATAACTTTGTAGCTTTTTATTGGTGTGTTATCTTTTTTCCTACTTTCAAGACTTATTTTGAAATTAAATATATTATTTAATAATCAATTATTGTCCCTTTTGCTTAATGGCCTAACTAAATGTTTTAGTTTGTGTTTTTCTTTTGGAGTGTTGTTCCATTCTTTCAACGTAAATATAAAGTAGATAAAATTGCTTAATAACTCATTTATGCTTTTTTTTTAAAAAAATAAATAAATAAATAAATAAATAAAATGTATTATTCACTTTAATAATTTAAAAATTGCACATTATTACTTTTTAAATTAAAAAAATTTATACAATATTTTTAAAATATAAAAAATAAAAATAAAAATTGAGCAGTCTTTAAACTATAAATATATATATATATATATAGTGCAAACTTTCTAGATCTCAACTAATTTGTAAATAATTATATCCTATAATATATATAATTTACTTTATCTTTTTCTCTCTTTTTTAAAACATATTTTAATTATTGTCTTTAGACACCAATTATTACATTCTTATTCGATATAATAATAATAATAATAATAATAATAATAATAATAATAATGGTAAACTGATTTTTAAGTCCATAACTGACCCTCTTATCATTTTAGTTCGGTAAGTGGAGTCTGTCGCAAACTAGTCACATAAGTGAAAAATTTTCGCTGTTTTAGTCCTCCGGCGCTGGAGATGCCCGCGTGACTCGCCGGATGTGACGTGTCCGCCAGGTGACACGTGGATTTTTTTTTTCTTCATTTTTTAAATTTTTTTTTAAAACTTATTTTAAATTTATTTTAAATTTTATTTGTATTTTTTATTTTTTTTATTTGGTCCAATTAAAAAAAATTAAAAAATAAATAAATAAATAAATTCACGTGTCCGTCAGGTGTCGCTGACCTGACGGACACGTCACCTCCGGCGAGCCACGCGGGCGTCTCCGGCGCCGGAGGACTAAAACAACAAAAAATTTTCACTTATGGGACTAGTTTGCGACAGGCTCCACTTACAGGACTAAAATGATAAAGAGGTCCAGTTACTAGACTAAAAAAACAGTTTACCCTAATAATAATAATAATAATACTCTTTTCATCCCATAACAAAGTATGCATTTTTCCATTTTAGTCTGTTTCATAACAATAACAAAATATCAATTTTATTTTTTAGTAACTGTACTATCTACCTAATATTACAAATATCTTTATATCACACATACTAATAAGGTTATTTTAGTCATTTCCACTTTATTCCTACTATATTCCAATATAATACTAATATTTTTAAAACTACGTCCAAAAAACAAATCAATATTTACTTATGGGACGAATGGAGTAATAGTAATGTGCAAAGTTGTGTGTGTATATATATACACAAGAATCGCAAGTATGTATATTCTATTCGTTCCACATACCATTTTCATATTTCTATTTTCATTTTCATCTGTTTCACTTATTTTATCGCTTGTACACTTTAATTTTATTTTAAATCTTTAATTTATAATTTTTTAAATTTTAATTGAACTAAATAGTTATTTTAATTGTAATATAAAATTATTTTTATTATATAATAATTATTTTATTAATATATTTTTAATTATTTATTAATTATACCTTTTATAATTTTACGTGTCTACGGTGAAAAAGACGATAAGGAGGGAGTATTCTTTTTCTAATAATTAGAATTACAAAAGAGTGATTATTAAGTTTCCGCATATTTAACGGTAATAGTTTTTTTTTTTTTAAACGGTAATAGTTTTTTTTTTTTTTTAAATAGATATATTAGAGGCTTCAATTGTAATAGTATGCTACAACTACATTTATTATAAAAATTATATAATATACATACAAAATAATAATTTACACAATACTCCCTCCATTTTAATACAATGGTTTTATTTACCATTTTTATCCGTTCCAAAATAATATTCTCATTTTTATAAATAATCATATCACCGTAAAATTATTTTGTATTATTATTATATAATTATCACTACTTTTTATACTAATATACTCGTGAGGGCAAAAAAATAATTTATCATTATTTTTTACCATTAAATCCTGTGTCCAACCCAATAAAATTATACCTTTTGGAACAAAAAGAGTATAATATAAGAGAATTTTAATTAATAAATAAAATATGAAATATTTTATAATAAAATGCACATGGATATAACGCAACTTACCCAATATAATATATATTCTATTTGTTTATTTAATAAATTTATATTTACCTGCTTAATATTAAAAATATCATTATATTTAAATTCTTTCCAATTCTTTTCTTTCCTTTCCGTCATTTTCTTTTCTCCTCTTTCTTCATTACAGTCACGGCCCGCCCGCAATAGCAGCCGCCGGCCGGTTCAAAGTAAAACTATAAATAACGGCAGAACCGCCGGTTCAAATAAACCGGCTGATCGCGGTTTGAGAAATTAACAAACCGCAATCGAACCGTCGGAACGACGGTTTCAGTTTGAATCTCGAACCGGATCGGCAAGTCTAGGCGGGCGGCAAAGCGATGTATCCTCTTTCCATTCCCACTGATTCCGTCTCCGGTCTCGCACACACTTGTGCAGCAGTGCTTTCTCGAAACAATGGAGGGCACAGTGGAGAGTTCTACGCTGACGCGGATTGCTCAAATGCGGTTAGCCTGCGAAAGTGAAATGCCAATTCAGAAGCACAGACTCGACACGTTGGATGATTCCTATAAAAATAATTTCGATTCCGCCAAATCGCAAATTCAGCGAACCGTTCTGCTTCAAGGCAATGACGATTTTTTAAATCAATTGTGCTTAATTTTTTGAAGTAGTGGTTTGAATTGGGAATTTAGGGTTGAATTTTTTAGGAATTTTTAAATTAGTTAATTTATATATGTTGGCAGGCAAACTTGAACAGGTTAAAGGCGAGTTGAAGGAAGCGGAGGATGCTCTGGTGAAGTCTCTTGCTGGTATTTTTCTCAGCTTTCGGTTCAATCAAATTTACCCTTTAGTGAAAATTATTTGAATTGTTATTATTAATTTTCAAAATTTTAATGTTTTGTGAAGTGAGGTTGAAATTGTATGTGTTCTTGTCAAGCTGTAGATTTTGTAAGAATTTTGTATGGCTGTCCCTTAGTATTGCAAATGAGCAATGGTGCAGGTAGCTCTCTGTGTTTCTCATATGGTTTGATTCAACAATTTAATCTGCATGATTTAGCTGTAAATAAGAATGTAAATTGTGTTATTTTACTGTTGGCCGCTAAAGTTTTGTTGGTTTGGCTGGTGATTCTCTCGAAAAAAAGTGTGTTTGTTTGAGAATTTAGATTTTGGCTTTATATTTTGAATTCAAATAGTTATTTGACGTGATGTCTTGACTAAAAATTAGTTTTTAGTATAATATAAAAAATAAAAATTGGATGTTTGATTTAATTTATTTAGAAAAAAAATAATTGAATAGTGATTTTAAAAAAAAACCAAACAAAAAGAGCACAAATGTTAATAAAAAATACTACTGTACACTTTTACATCTAGATGTACAACGGTGGGTTTTACTAGAGTCTAAACATGTAAAGAAGGCTTTTTTTGTTGGCCTTTTGTCCTAGTGCACAAGAACATGGAACAATATTCTTGTGAAATTCATAGGTTGGAAAATCGTAATGAGAAATAGGTATGAAAGAGAGAAACCGGAGTGGATATATTTAATTAAGCATTTACGGTGATGTAACATCAACTAGGTTGAGGTCCATGTAACACTAGAAGACATTCTTGAATTGGGAATTCCTAGAATAGGAATCATTTCTTGCAGTCTCAAACCTCTGGTTAAGCGACAAATTTTCTCTTTGCAAATGCTGTAGTAGTTATGTGTTCTTACTACTTACTACATAAATATAGATGTTAATCATTGGAAGTTATCATTTTCTGTTTTTAAATTTGTCTGAGAGTATGTAACTTTTTCTTTTTTCCCTTTCGCGTTGCATTTACAGTGAAGAATCGGAAAGAGGCAATGCAGATGGCACTAATGGAGTCTATATCTGCTACGAAAGCTGAAGTTGATAAACTGAAAAAGAATGTGCAGGACCAGAAGGAAAGGAAAGATGGATATGCTGCTATACTATCTCAACATTCTGAAGGTTAATGAGTATCCATAAATCTATCACGTGGCCTTTACTTGTAGAATTATGGAGTGGTTATCGAAAAAAGGAAAAGAAATGGCCTTGTAAACTGAAATGAACATAGAAATTCACATTGTGATGGAAACTCTTACGCCAATGATAAGATGTTCAAGGAACTAAATTATCTTTTTTGGATTCTGAATTATTTAGTCTTCTAAACATAGGAGGGATCGGGCTAGAGTGTTTTTGGGACATTAGTGTTTTCTTGCATATTCATTATGTGAAATTTAAATTCTTGACTGTGATATACACCAGATTTTAGTTGTTTCTTTGTTTTCTTTTATCGAAACAGCTTTGACAACTTCTGAGAAACAATGTAGTCAGAACAAGGAGCATCAAGAACAAGTCGAGGATGCTATTTCATGGTATAACAAGGTTCTTGGCTTCCGTGTTGAATCTGGTCATGGTGCGTAATTCTTTAGATGCCTACACTTTTTGGAATAAATCTGTTTTAGCCACGAGAGCATTTCTTACTTTCTCTCCACCCTGTTGTAGGTGTAAAATTCATATTCACTAACATTAATTGTGAGAAGCTGGACGAGGAGTACTCCTTTACCCTGCGCCATGAAAATGAGATATACACATGTAAGTATTACTTATTGTCGACTTTCCCTACACTCGACATAACTTATCATTTTCTCCTTTGGAATTCTCTTTAGTGATTAAATGCGATCCACATCTGAATGACACAAAGGAGCTGATTAAGGAGTTAAACAAAACCAATGGATTATTCAAATTTGTTAGAACTATGAGAGAGAAATTTCTTGAAGCTGCAGCACATGGTATGAACATCTTATCTTTAGCATTTATATTTGGTGAAATCTATAATAGATTTACTGTATTGCCTTGCGATTATGTAGAAGAATATTCTTGCTTGCTCTTTATTTTATCCGAGTTACGTTCATAACACTAGATGTCATTACTGTCCAGGCACTTCCCTACGCGAACTGTCTATCAACCAAGACTCTTCAACAATTTCCTCGTCTGGCCTGGTTGCTTCATACTCAACTGATCAGACATATGAATCTCCAATCGCAAACGAAGGGCTTCAAATTGGTAAGTCTGGCAGCAATATAAAGAAAGATAGGAAGGGAAACAAAATTCTCTTTTCCCGGTCTCCTTATTCTCTTCGGGAATCTGCACGTTCGAAGGTGAGTTAGCTAACATATGTCTATTCATCAAAATGGAATGGGAGATGTGTTGTCTCTTCATACGTTTAAATTTAACCAAACATCGCCAGACACAAAATCCGTACAATCCAATATACTCCGCTAGTTTCAATTTTACAGTGTTGCAAGTTCGAGTTTTTGGATTGTCCAACTTCTCTATATTCATGCTTCATTATGTTCCAACTTATTTCAAGAAATAGAATTATAATAAAATGGTAATTACAAGTGTGTTGTTATTTCTGTTTCTGAATGGATTCTCAAATCTTTGCAGGTCAAGAAATGATCCTAATCGTTGCCGTATATCAGATGTTTATTATAAGGATCGAGACAGTATGCTCTTCTACTTGCAATTGCTACCCTGACAATTGCAAAGAACGAGTTAGTGTGCCATATAGCCGAACTAGTATGAATTAACTTGCCTAGTCTAGTGTGCTACATAACCGATACAGATGATGTAGTATAAGTTTCTTGTACTATTGACGTAATTCGTAGGCTCTACTGATCAATGTTAATCAGATCGATTTTTTCTTAGTATGAACGGTATTTGTGTTTGGTTGAATATCTACAAATACCTTGTATAATGTTCACCAGGCACGTCCAGATCACATCCAGCAGAATGAAGAAAAAAGGTTCTGCAAATGGACATCTGCAGGTAAAATCGCTTTAAAAAGTTGTTGATTCCATCCACTCTAAGACTTGACTAAACTCTTAATTTTCCAGGATTTTTTCTCGGTTTGAACTTTGAGGATCGTCTGGTTATTCAGTGGTTTCACGTCAACTCATATGTCGAGCCAAAAGGACAGTGCAGGGAATTTGGTAAGTCCGGAAAAAGAAAAGGTCTCGGGACGCCATGAGAAAAGCTTCCATTGAACTATGCTTAGTAGACGAGCAATGAGATATTGAGATGGCTACAAACTGGTACCCTGGAAATGTATGAGTATGAACTGTTTTTGAGTAATATCGACGATTCTCCACTATTATAAATCTAGGTACATATAGGAAAAATGTACAGAAGTTTTCGAGGAGTTATTCTACATGCCGAGATAATTGCTCAAAGGCTTTTTCAGGTTACCGGACTTGCCTGTTCTCCTATGGATTGAGTTTTGGTTCGTACATCTCGAAAGATTATCTCTTCTCCTCTTGTTGATTTGACAGAGTTCTATATTTGGCGTAAGGTCAGATTTTCATTACTTTCCTGAAAGTTTTCAATCCTAACTTGTCTCAATGAATGACAGGTGTTCGAATTCATAACTTCACGGTTATTTTTGGAGTCTGTCGATTGAGTTTTAATTTGTTTATTGCGAAAGATTGTCTCCTCTCCTCTTGTTGGATTGATGAAGTTCAATATTTGGCGTAAAGTTGATTTTTCTTTACTTTCTTGAAACATTTGAATCCTAACTTGTCCTAATGATGATGAGTTCTTGAAAGGGCAGACGAGCCGGAGTTGAAAATAATTGGCTTTCTAATTCATAACTTCACAGTTATCTTTGGAATATGTTGATTGAATTTTGGTTCATTTATAGCGAAAGATTATCTCATTCATCACCTGTTGTTGGATTGATGAAGTTCAATATTTGGCGAAAGCTCGAATTTTCATTACATTATCAAAATATTTCAATTCTAGATTGTTCAAATGAACAATGGACGTACGAGAGTGCAGACGAGCCAGGGTTGAAAATAATAGTCGTTTATGAGTTTTAAATTCATAATCTCACGATAATTTGTAAAATAGGTCGATTGAGCTTTGGTATCTTGAAAGATTAACTTTTCTTTGTTTGTTAGGATTGATGAAGTACAATATTTGGCTTAAGGTAGATTTTTCATTCATTTCTCAGAAGATTCCAATTCTAGTTTGTATATGTCGAATAAATTTGAAGGTACGACTTCACGGACACATATTCAATCATTATAATACTACGTTATCCTTCACGGGATAAATTGTTGGTAATATGTAATAAATCTAAGGCTCTAAGTTTTCATTGTCTTATAGTACTGTTGCAAGGCATTTGTTCAAAAAATTATAGACATATAATGATATTTTTAATGTTAATGATGCAGGTAAACTAGGGAGTAATAGAAAAGTCCCAAAACTTCTAATATTGTATGTTTTTTGTAAAATTTTGGTATTGAATTTTTATTTTGCTTTAGAATAGTAAAATTTTGAATTAGAAATAATAATGTGATGTAATATAAATATATATTAGATGTGATATTTTAAATGTAAAAATAGATTCTGTTATAATATAATAAATAAAAAATAATTCTTTGATTTGATTTAATTTGATGCTTTTAGTTAGCGTGCCACTTTATTTTTATTTGTATACCGCACATAAAAAAATTCTCTATATATATCAAAATATAAAAAATAATTATTTTTTTGTATATTTAAAAAATACCTCAAATTATATCAGACTAAAAATATCAAACTAAAAATTTTAATATATAGTATATTGTATAAATTTTAGTATATCATAATGAATTATTTTTAACAACAATTCAATTCAAAAAATTTAATTTATTGTTTATTTTAAAATTTTTATAATTACAATTCACTTTTGTGTGTTAATTGCATTTAAATGATCAAAATCAATTTATTTATTATTATCTAATTGTATATTAATTGTACATTAATTTTCAATTGATAGAATAATTTTTTAAAAAATAATTTCAGTACATAAAGTATTTTGCATTAAAAAATTAAAATTAAAATTATTTTAAAATTTATCATGTTTTGTGGAACGAAAAAGTATTATTTTTAATTATTATAATATTATAAAATAAACATCTTTTACAATCCCTAACCCTCCTACTGCCGCCGCCCTCTCCTTCGCGGTGTCGTCTTTTTTCCCCTACAAACTCCCACCGCCGGAAAATCGTTCGGAAATAGCCTCCGCCCGGTGCATCAGGCCGTACGTTAGTCTCGCTTCGCGACCGTCGACAATCAACACTTCTCCTGCAACGTCGGTGAGGGGACGATTCCGCGCCACAAAGCCACTTCACACTTCACAGTGGTTTCTCTGGTTTTGATTTAAATAGAAATTTTGATTTACTCGACATTTTCTTAAATAATGATAACTTAATATAATCAATAAATAATAGTAAATATTAATAATGATTATAATCTGAGTGAATACGCTGGTGCTCAAATCAATCCGTCCGTTTCCAGTTAGGGTTTCAAATCGAACTTCAATTCAAAATCTCAATGGCTTCGCATGGAAACTTCGATGATGTAAGTTCTAACAATCTCTCTCATTCCTTCAATTCGTTTGTGTTTGCGGCACTTACCTGCTGAATAAATTGCAGGATGATGATTTCGGAGGTGATTTTTCCGCAAGACGTCCAGGTTTTTTGTTATTTTGGGGTTCAAATGAATTGTTTGAGTAAATTGATGGATACGTTACCAAATGTCTCACGATTCAGCTATGAATTCGTGTTTGTGTGTTAGGAAGTAAAAGAAGCTTTGCTGACCTCGACGATGATGAAGACGATATTTTTGGCTCGAAAAAGGTATTTTGGCCAGTATTCTCTTCTCTTCTAATCTTTGCTATCATAGCGCTTTGATCTGCATTAGTTATTTCTGTGTGTTTGGGGATTTTGAAGTTATGTTCTTATTTTAAGGCAATGGAAATTAAATCTGAAGGAAAGAGGTGGAATTGGATATCTCTATAACCACTGTTTGATCACGCAAATTATGAATTGCATTTTCCGATCAAAAAAAATTATGAGTTGCATTCATCAAAAAAAAAAAAACTTATGATACATTGGTAAAGGTTTGTGAATTTATAGCATGCATTGAATTCTTCGACTATCAAACTTCATGTTATGTAGCACTAAGCAAAATATGCATTGCTTTGTATATGTTATTTGTGTTTGTTTGGGGGTTTGAATTTTGAATAGTAAAATTTTTTGAATTGGAATAGTCGTTTGATATGATATAAATCGGTATTATGTGATGTTTTGAATCTATACGTTAATTTTTAGTATAATATATATAAAAAAAAATAGGTGTTTGAATTCATGCTTTTTAGAATGCCACATTGTTTCCAGTTATTGTTTGACCAATTAAGGAACAATAGTTGCAAGATTTTTCACTTGATCTTATTATTATTTTTTTTATTATTTTCCTCACTCTAAGGCCAGCTTGAAAGTAGAGGAGAGTGCACCTGGTACTACAACTGGAATGATTTTATCGCTTCGTGAGAGGTATTCTTCCTTTATTGATTGGGATGTTATTTTATGTGATAGACTAGTCAAAACGTGTGTTTGGTTGGGGGTTTGGATTTTGGGTTTGAGTTTTGAGTAGTAAAAAAAATTGAATTAGAATAGCCGTATGATGTGGTATAAATAGGTGTTATGTAATGTTTTGAAAATAAAATTGATTTTTATTGAAATAAAATAATAAAAAATAGATGTTTGATTCGATGTTTTTTGAGAAAATAAATTGGAGAATAGTAGAAATCTTTAAAAATTCTCCAACCAAACACAACATTAGATTTTACCTAGATAAGTGACATATTTCATCTGTCTGTTTTTCTCTAGCCTAAAGAACCGTGAAGCTGAACTCGCTAGATGTCAGGTATGTATGTGCCTTATGCTTTGCCTTTCCTTTTGTCATTATATTTCTACTGAGTACTGTCTATATCCTTGTTCCTAAAACCTGTAGATTATCATTATTATTATTTAAAATCTGTTTTATTTCAGAAAGCACTTGAAGATGCGAAATCTGAGATTCAAAATTGGCATTCATCTTTCCAGAATGAATCGTTCATTACACCCAGCGCAACTCCTGGTTTGGGATTCAAAATTGGCATTTTGTCTTTTGGCTTCCAGCTTATAGAAGCTTTTATGATAGTATGGGATATTTTTATTTATTTGTGGAAATCGACTTAATTTTCTGCCAGAACCAAAACTTGTTCTCAACTACCTTAATTCGCTGAGGTCCTCTGAGGAGGCCTTGAAAGAGCAAGTGAGTGTTGATTTTTTGTATGAGCATATGCAGGACTTCAGTGTTTGTTTGTTGATCTATAATTTAACGAAATATTCATTTTTTTAGCTTGAGAAAGCAAAGAAAAAAGAAGCTGCTTTTATTGTGACATTTGCGAAGCGGGAGCAGGAGATAGCTGAGTTAAAGGTGAGAAGTCATTATTCATGTTTGCATCGTTAAGTGTAGGAGGATATGCATGGATTCCTAGCAGCATTTCATTAATTTAGCTGAAATGCATGCTAATCTCCTGTTTTGTTATTTAAATATTCTGAAAATGTGCCTAACTGTGAGAAAGTTATTATTATGTTGGACATATGTTTTGTGCTTGCAATCCATCTAGTTTTGTGTTTGAGAATTCTTGGTACTAAAAGCATCAAGCAAAGCTACTGACATTAATATATATTTATAATAAAAGCAAGATTTGTGTGTGTACGGATGGATATGCCCCTTGATCCACTAACACATGATGCCATTTCTTTTTTCTTATGAACTGCCTTTTTTGGTCAATTGAAAAGTAATCTTAGATTAAAGGAGTGTTAAAATTCTCGTTGTGGGTTCCAGTCAAATCTTCCTTGTGCAGTTCAGCTTTTCTTGATTTTCATTTCTTTATTTGTTTGAAGAATTGATTAAAACCAGATTTCAGCTACCAAACATAGATATATGAGTTGAATAAAATGTTGTTAATGTCCTTGTCCTATATGTGTGATTAGTTATTGTATAAGAATTTCAACAACAAATAGCTTGTAAGGATAAAATCTGTTTATCTTTTGGACTTTGTGGCGAAGAGGACCTCACATTAGCTAAGGAACAATGCTGGCATTTGCTGATGGCTTGGCTTATAAAGTTAATCTTTTCCCATGTATTTCACTATGATTGTATAAAACCATAACTTTCCCAAGCACATGCTTTGAGTGGTTTCTTATGTATTTATGCTTAAGATAATGTTAAACATGGTTTTGATACCTAATGCGCATTTTTTTTCTTCCTAATTCATGTTCTGATTCATTTCTTTGAACACTTAACCAGTCTGCTGTCCGGGATTTGAGAGCTCAAATGAAACCACCATCATTGCAGGTATTATAGGGAAATAGATACACGTTACATCATTGCTTTCATGTTGTCTGATCTTCATCCTTAAAATAAAATCAATGGTTGTGCCATTACCAATCGCGGCCCCAGTGTTCCTTATGATTTAGATGCTAATAAATATTATCGGTTTGGCAAGCTGACTGTAAGTCATCGTGTAGCAACAACACGTGTGGTTATTCTTTTTCAATCATCGAAGAAACTGCATTCTGTTCAAGTTGTGAATGTCCAGAATAGACCTGGTCGAATGTTACTTGTATATTGTCTTTAGGAATGTGTATGTTAAATTACTTTTATCTTTTATAGATGGCAATCTGTTAATTCTTCATTTGTTAATAATAAAAGTTCTGATTAACATGATAGGCGAGGAGATTATTGCTAGATCCAGCTATTCACGAGGAGTTTGTGAGACTGAAGGTACTTAGATTCTTACTTGTATATTGTAATCATAGCCAAAAGCGATATTGTTTTTCACTAATGATAAGTTTTCATGCCCATACATATATTGTTGCACATATCATAGTGTATATATATAGATTTTGTACGTCATATTGTTTTCTTATTGGTTACAATTTATGTAAAAATTAAGAGTATTTTAAACTGATTGCACTCTGTAAAAAATGTCGTGTCCATCAGAATTTGGTGGAAGAGAAGGAGAACAAAGTCAAAGAGTTGCAGGATCATATATCCGCCGTTACTTTCACCACACAGAGTAAAATGGGGAAGCAGTTAATGGCAAAATGCCGGACACTTCAAGAAGAGAACGAAGAAATGGGCAACCAGGCCAAAGAAGGGAAGGTACTACTTTTTACCGTATGATATTTTCGTAGACTTAAATAAGTACATTATGCTAGGTGTTATCGACTTAATGTAGATAAATTAGTAAAAAGTGAATGGACCATATTGTCGATCAATGCTTTTGATCTTTGTGTTATTGGGTGAATTCGTTCTATTTACTTTATTTTCTTGATTTTCTTTTAGATCCACGAGCTATCAATGAAACTTGCGGTGCAAAGAACTCAAAATTACGAACTCAGAAGTCTATTTGAAGGTCAGATTCACCTCCATCTTTTGCTCGGCAGCAGTTTGATATTTACATTTTGTTCTGAGATACATTTTAATAGATATTTTGGTTAATATTATTTAAATTCGGTAGTTACTATTCGAAATTATTCTTTTTGCATCATATCTATAAGTAGATCCTAATTTAATTATTAATAAATAAACTTGGAAATTTGTGTTGAGATATACTCCCTCCGTCCCAAATCAATGGGACAATTTTGTAGTAGATTAAGAAATAATGTTATTTTATTAGTCGTGGAATTGTAAGTTATTTACATTTTTATCTTTTGACTTTATTTATAAAGTAATTGTACGTATAATGATATATTTTTTATTTAAGTAGAAATTAAAAATATTTTGGTATTAGTGTATGAATAATTTTTTAAAATAAGAAAGATATTTTGGTTAATGTTATTTAAATTTGGTAGCTATTATTTGAGTTTATTCGTTTTGTATAGATAGATTCCAATTTCATTATTAATAAACAACTTTTCGAAATTCTCTCGAAACGTAACATTTTGTATCGTCTGCAGAAGTATCCAAGCAAATGGTGAAATTGACCGGCGATGTCGACAGATCGAATGAATTGGTACTTAATACTTTTTCTTCTATCTTCGACTTTTTTCCCAACTCGATCTTAGACTTAGACGTGGCATTGGTAATATTGGTTTAGGTGGTTATCTTGCAAGAGAAATTAGAAGAAAAAGATTCGGAGATTCAAAGACTAAACGACGAACTACAGGAGAAGAGCAAGAGCGTCGTCGCCGTTGCAGAGGATGTGCAGATGCAAATAGAGGAGACGAATACGGAGATGTCGCCGACGCAAAATACTGAGACGCCGACGCAGATTCCGATTCCGATGCCGATACAGACAGTGCAGAATGAAGAAGAAGTTGGTGGTGTTAAAGAAGAAGAAACTTGTTAAGCGAACACAGGTACATTTCGTTTTTGTTTGTTGTAGTTTGTTTATGTTTTAGCAAATCCCTTTTTTTCAGATCATTGGATTTTTAATGGAACCAACTTTATTATTATTATTAGATCTGGCCATTAATGTTGATTACTTTACATTTCATGAATTTTGGGCCTCAGCAAACCAGAAAGTTAAGCTAAGCAGGGTTTTGGAATTTTGAAAACAGTGAAAATAAGAATATTTGATTTGATGTTTTTGTTTTATGTAAAAAGTAAGTGTATGTGTAATTGTATGTTTGTAATTTAAATAAAAGGAAAATAAATACTGAAATGAGACTAACGAAAATGGTAAAAAGAGTACTTTGAGGGGGAGTACGAGTCTCATTTATGTTTGCAATATTAATTATTTTATAGAAACATTAATTATTTTATAGAAACGTAGTACAAGTTAAGGGAAAAAAACAAAAATACTTTTAATAGTGTTTTATAATATTATTATAATGATATTTATGTTTGCAATCTTTAAGGTTATTCTCATTTTTTTACTAGTCCATTTGTAGGTTGTTGTTTACTTTTTGCACTTATAATGTGTAATATAGTGTAAGTGAAAAGGATATTTATTATATTAAGTAGGTAGTACAATTACAATAAGATGATTTAGATATTTTTTTTCTTAAATACAATAATTTTAAGAATTGAAATACTCAAAACCATCTAAAATTATAAATACACGAAAACTATTTTATAGTTAAAAACACGTGTGTGCTTGTATATATTTAAAAAAGACATTTTAGAAAATGTTTGATTAATGAAATATGTATAACATAGATGACGGTGACAAAGCTCTTATTGATTTGTCCACTTAAAAATGTGCTTGTTTTTATCCAAGTCTAATTCCTTAAATTTTTATTTGCTATTTTTATTTTTTCCTTTAATACACCATTATCACTAGTAAATTAACATATTTCATACACAATATCTTTTAATTCAAATTTTACATTATTAATTTTCTAAAAGTTATAATTTTACCTCGAGAATTAAAATATATATACATATAATTATTTTTCTTTATCTTCTATATCTAAAAGTTTCAAGCAATAAAACATATTTTAAGTAGAGAAGTAAAATACACTATATTAAAATATAGATAATACCTAAGGAGATATATATATATATATTCTATTTATAGTACATACATAAGTTTAATATACATATTTAAATAATAGGTTGTGTTTTTTTAAAAAAATTTACCACCGTTTTTATTATTATTTTTTTTTTCCTCCAAAAATATCAAATTAAATAATAATAATAATTATTATTATTTCAAATACTCAACTCCAGTTCAACATTTACTCAACTCCAGTTCAGCATTTACAAATGATACACCACAAGTTCTACTACAATGGTCTTAAAATATCAATTGGTCCAACCTAGCCTAGCCATTCAATGTGTGTTCGTTTGATTCATCAATTTTTTTCACCTCAAAAATATCAAATCAAATATCTATTTTTTATTTTTTTATATTATAGTATTAAAAATTAATTTTACTAATATCACGTCAACACCTATTTATATGAGGTCACACAACTATTACAATTCAAATTTTTTACTATTTAAATTCCAACTCAAAATCCAAAACTTCAAACAAACACACCCGAATCATTAGTTTCAACCGGTGTTGCCATGTCGGAATCAGCAGCATAAGTTGTTTGATTAGGATAGCCTGATAAGTACATGTCTATAAGAGTGTCTTCCAGCCTGCAGACGATCTGTGGCTTAGGCATGCAGACAGGATCAGCAATAAATCATGCATAATGATGGAATACAGTCGAGATTGAGCATACCATTCTGATGGTGGAGGAGGTGGATACTCTGTCTGATAAGTGATCACTGCCTTCAAATGCTGAGGAATCTGTCTAGACACATCCAGAATAGAAAGAATATCGTGATGAGGAACATTTCAGAGAAAAAAAGATGCAAACAATGAGTGGAAGACATTGCATCATTAGCTCAAAACACAAGAAATCATTTTAAGTAAATAGGCTAAATTGCACAAAACCTACATGTCAGTTTCATGAAATTGCGTCAAATCCCCTGTACTTTTAAAATTGCGTCAGACTCTTTCGTGGTTTCATAAACTCTGCGTCTAACCCCTCAACAGTCCTTATTTAAGGGTATTTGACCTAAATGCATCCAAATTGCGAATAAATTTTAGAATTTCAATTTCTAAATCCCTAAACATTAGAAATAAATTCATCCACAGTTTGGGCGCATTTAGGTCAATACCATTAAATAAGGACTGCCGAGGGATTAGACACAGAGTTTATGAAATTATGAGGGAGAATTTGATGCAATTTTTATGAAACGACACGTAAGTTTTGTGCAATTTAGCCTTTTAAATAATGAAACAGCAGCTTCCGAAAGACTGAAACATAGTACAGGAACGAGGACCAAGCAATCCAAGTTAATAGGGAGAATTATATATGAAAAAATATATATATAGAGAGAGATACATATAACTATATTAAACTTTTTAAGAGGATGTGGTCATTATAACATGGCGTCAAAGAACTAGGACCATGCTTGAATCCCTACCATCATCCCATTTATTTCTAGTGCTTCACGTACAAGGCTTTATTAAAAGAACTCTACGAACACATGAAGGAGCATGTAAATAAATGTAATATGATATCTATATATATAACATATCGACCTTTTACACTTGGGGGTATCAGAAAGTATCATTTTGAACATTCACAAACTGTAACTAGCAAGCTGGAAAATCAATGGCTTGACAGAGGGTGCCTAATCAAACCATTTCTTCTCTTGAAACAAAAATGAACACTCATTTATGGTTAAGAGTAAATTGCAATCAAGGTCAAGTATACTCCAATTAAAATCAGCACTGCAGCACAAAATAAGGGAAATATTGAAAAGATGAAGGGTGTATTTTGTTGGCATGCCCCCTTCCAAATAAGATAAATCCAACAACTATTTTTCATTTAAAAAAAAAAAAAAAAAAAAAAAAAATCTCCAGAACATCACAAAAACAAACAAACACACCCCAATAAATATATTAGTTCACCTAGTGATGGCACCTCAGAGACTTATTTTCCTTGCATTTGAGTCTTCAGTGTTTCTCCTTGACAATTAGCATCATTCATTTCAGTTTGATCCCAAGCCTGAAACAGATTAAACTTTAGGGTGTGTTTATTTGAGGGTTTGAATTTTGGGTTGGGATTTGAATAGTAAAAATTTTGAATTTGAATAGTTGTATGATGTGATATAAATAAGAATTGATGTGATGTTTTGAATGTAAAATTGATTTTTAGTATAATATAAAAAATAAAAAATAAATGTTTGATTTGATTTTTTTGGAGGAAAAATTTTGTGAAAATAGTAGAAATCCCACAAAATCCCTCAAACAAACACACCCTAAAAGGATTACACTTACCTCAAGGTCATGTTTAAAACATGAAGATTAACTAGTCATGTTTAGTAAATAATAAACTATGAATGGGTCATATCTTAGATAGAAATCTAGAGTATGTTTACTTGAGTTTAGTTCTTGTTTTGAATAGCGGTTTTTCCGTGATGTATTTTGAGAAGAAATTATGTATTTTTCTTTTATAAGAATCGTGTTGGTAGTATAATAAATAAATTGAAACAAAACATAAAGTAAATAGATCCCTAAAAACAACAATTAACACCTGATATCCTTTAAGCACAGTATATTCCCATCCTCAAATTTGTAATAAAGTCCATCCCTGCTGCTGTAATAGTAATACCAACCTGCTTGTGGATCATGGTAAAAATCCAGTACTGCACAACATTCAAAAAACTAAAGTTCATAGATTCTTAATCAATGCTACCATTGCTACCATTGTTTGGAAAAGACTTGTTGATAAACAATCAAACAATTCTGTAAATCATTGCAAAAATAAATCAAATTTGCAAAACTACAGAGGAGGAAAAGAAAATATACCTGGCATGGTAATAGAGTTGAGAAATCTCATCCCACTGGAAAGTACAACCATTATTTTCGTGTGGATCTTCGTTTTCCGCAATGATTGAGGTCCAGTTCCAATTCACCTAGCATAAGAAAAAACAAATAGGGGCTATAATGTTTTATTCAAAAGATAAAAGATTCAAAAATTAACATAAATATTCAATTAAAGACAAACACATTTTTATTGTAAATAGTAACATTGAAAATAACATTAAAAACATATAGTCTGTTTACTTCGGATTTTTATTACCTGTTCTTTTACCATTCAATCTCTCAATCCCCATAAAAAAATATTATATTTTTCATTTAAAACATCACATTCATCTATCGATTGTTACCCCTTTGGTATAAACCAATCTGGTATACCTCAAGTTGAGTTTGGGGGTCAATATTCGGCAATCTTCATGCATTTCAATTGACATCGACAAGACTATACCCTGTTGCCCTTCTAAGCCCCTTCTCCTTAGCAACAGCTCCAATTGAAGCCACTGCATCCCATCTACCACCTACAGCGTACATATTTGACACCGAACAGTACGCACTGGCACTCCCCGGCTCCACCTCCAACAGCCATTTCCCGACTCTTTCTCCCATCTCCGAGTCCCCATGGATCCTGCAGGCTGCAAGCAATGCTCCAAGGGTCGAACCATTGTTAGCCCGTCTTACAACGTCATATGCTTCCTCAAGATGCCCTGCTCGCCCCAACATATCCACCACGCATCCATAATGTTCGTCTGTAGGGATGATACCATACTCTTCCTTCATCGAGTTGAATATGTCCAATCCTTCTTGAACGTACCCGGCATGGCTGCAAGCCGAGAGCACTGACTTGAATGTAACTTCATCAGGGCGAAGATTCGTGCTTTTCATACGGGTGAACAACTCCATAGCCTCAATGTAGTTGCCTGTCATCCCACATGCAGCAATCATCGTGTTCCATGACGATAGTTGCCTTTCAACCATGCTCTTGAATAAATTCCTTGACATATCAATCTTCCCCCATTTACCATAGGCGGTGATCAATGAGTTTGTCAAAGCGACATCGGGCATATGTGTACGATATAAGCGTGCATGTACTTCCGTTAGGAATTTGAGGTGACTCGCCGCCTGAATTAGACAAGTGAAGGTGACACAATCCGGTCGTATACATGCCCTCTGCATTAACCAGAACAATGAAATGGCTTCGTCGCCATGGCCATGGCTCACATAGCTCTGTATAATCGATGTCCACGTCACCCTATCCTTGTTTCTTGTCGTGTCAAATACAACCCGAGCGGATAGTATCATGTTACATTTCGAGTACATGCTTATCAATTGATTCGCAATGTCCGTATTCGTCTCCATCCCTTGCCTGAACACACATCCATGAACGAATTTAGCCGTATCAATATCTTTCAACTCAGACAATGCGCAAAGCACGTTGATGATTGTGCTTGCGGTTACGTCGAGACCCCTAGCTACCATTGTGCGAAACATTTCCACCGTCTTGTTAAAAAATCCATTGTATAGATAACCGGCTAGCATTATGCTAAACAAAACACCATCTTTAACACATGTTTGGTTGAAGACATTCACTGCACCTGACAAGTGTCTGCACTTTCCATACATATCAATCAAAGTTGTTGTCCCAACAAGATCAAGATTCACCTCTTTCCGAAGTATAAAACCATGAATGGCTTTTCCCAAAAGCAAATGTCCCAAGTTGATTGCAATCACTAGCCCATTTGATAAAGAGATTAAGTCAATCTTATGATTCTCAATAGCCATTTGATTGAACGCAGTCAAAGCCTCAAATGGCCGTCCCAAATGAAGCATCCCAGAAATCAAAGCATTCCAACAAGCAATGATCTTCGTCTTCATCCTATCAAACACTATGCAACCACTGCGAGTATCGCCGAGCTTTAAGTATAGTTTCATTAAACTCATTTCAAAAATTTCATCTCTAAAACCAATGCATCTCCTAATAGCGTAACCATGAATTGATCTACCTTTGTCTAGAGCTCCCGACTGCAAAGCGCTTTGAAGTAAGCTCACCAACATCACCCGATTCGGTTTGAAAAGATGCCTTTGCATTTCAATGGCAAGTGTAAAAGCATTATTCGAGTACGGATTGCCTGAGCGAGCATATGCTGTAATTAGGGACGTATAAGCAACAACATCTTTGTCGGGCATTTCATCAAACACCTTGGATGCATCCAAAATACGATCAAACTTTGAGTAGAATCCAATCAACGAAGAACACACAAATTGATCGCAACTCACTCCAAATTTAAAACAATCTGATTGCAGATTAGTTCCAAACTCATAAATTCCCAATTCCATGCAACTTTTCAACCCATAGACAATTGATATATTACCAATCCTAATATTTCTCCGCCTCAAATTCAAATAAAGCCCTAGAACTTCATTGAAGTACCTTCCCTTGAAATAACCAACCATAGCTGAATTCCAAACGTAAATATCATCGCCATTGATGACTTTATCAAATACATGGCCGGTTTCAGTCAAAATAGCAAATCTTGCGAGAGAATGAATCAACTTTGAGCCTAGGTAACCATTATATTCAAGCCCTCGAGTAACCAAGCAAGCATGCAACTTTCTCAACGAATCGACATTCGTACAATTCTCTAGATGAGAAGCAAATTTTTCTAGGGAAAAATATGGTTCCCCACGTATAAGTTCTCCAGTGAAATTATAAAAATCTTTCTTTCTATGAACAAAGTTAGATTTTTTGAACGTCCTAAGAGTGAATGCCATTCTAATTCTGCAATGAATAGATAAAGCAATCAGCAAACAAAGGTTTTGAAGACTTTTATGTAAAGTAATAAATAATGAAGACTTCAATTAAAAATTAAATTCAAAGTTAATATCAATTATATTGAAGAAAACCTAATGGATCCTATAAAAACAGATTCACAAACAATGTTCCACATTTATTGTCAAAATAAACAAAAAAACAAGGCTTTTCTTCTATTTTACAAGGCAAGACTTATTAAAAATTGATTAATCAAATTGTCTCTAACATAGACAAATAAATAGCATAGACGTGATTGGTGATATAATTACTCCGTTCACCCGGTATTTTTAGATGAAATGATTTAAATATATTTATGTTGAATGTTTCACTTTTTGACTTTTTGTAACTGACTTTTTTACTTTTTATAGTAAGTATTTGAAATTTTTATTATTTTTGTATAAAATATTTTTTGTTTATTATTATTATTTTTGAGAATCACAGTTGAAAAATAATGTTGTAAGAATAGAGCGATGGCAATAGAAACAACAAATAGCAAGGATGAGTTTCTTTTCGGTTTTTATACAATTTTGCTATTTGTATAGAATATTTTTTCCCTCACAAAACATCACAGGAAACATTATTTCAATAAAAAATCCAAACCTCCAAACCCGATTCAAGCTGAAAAAGAAACACAACCCAAGATTTCCACACTTTGCTTCCCCTTTAGCCACCATCAAAATGAAATCACATCACTTTCAACATGCTAAAAATTGTTGTAATGATCCTAATGGCTGCAAATGCCTCCTCAAAACATTCCCAAAATTATTCTTCTTTAAGCAATAAGAGGTTAAAATGAAAGGGAACATCTCAACTTACAAGTTTGATGCATTTGCAGCTTGTATGAGATTACGCCAGCTAGCAAACTGTTTTCATCTAAAAAGCACAAATCAAAATAAAAGCACAAATCAAAATAAAATCACAAGAGGTGTTACCTAATTTTGGAGCAGATAAGTTAGGAAACTTGACAAAGATCAGACTTGGATAAAGCCATAACCAATCGACATGAATACTACACCTTTTTATTTTTACTATTATTATTTTAAAAATTTTCAGGTGGACCCAATGGGTCACTTTCCACTTCTTAGCCCTAGTCCCTGATTTTGATTTTGCTCCACAACTTTTCTTATTCAGCACCCCATTGGCTGGTGAGGAGACCGCAGAGCCAAACAGCCAACCCACAAGATTTTTATCAATATTAAAAAATATACTTCATTCGTCATCCAATTGTGTGTTCATTTGACCGGACACGAATTTTACAAAAATTGGATAATAATATAAACTTTTACTTTCTAGAGTTAAAAAAAAAAAAAAAAAAAAAAGTGGTATTTTTTACTAAAAAATGAAATAAGAATAAATTTAGATGACAACCACAAAAGGGAAGTGCAAATAAATTTAGATGACAACCACAAAAGGAAAGTGAAAATAAATTTATAAATTTCTAATGGTTGATTTCTACTATTTAATAAATTTTTCCGTAAAAAAAAATCAAATTAAACACTTTTTTTTTTATATAGTACTATATTAAAAATAAATTTTACATTAAAAACTCACATCATACAATTAATTAAATTTAATTTTTTTAACTATCTAAAACCAAAACTCAAAATCCAAGCATGCAATCAAACTTATCTTATTTTAGTTTTTTTAAATAACAGCATAATAAAGTTCAAAAAAATAAAACTTTCAAAATAACTAATGTACAATATAATCATCATTCATCACAACTTTTCAAAGTCTCCAACTCCAACATTTAAATGCCCAAACACAATATTTACAAAATCTCCCAACTGAAATGTTTAGATGCCATAAGGATTCTTTTTCTTGTTCAATCTGCAAATAATATGAAAACAAAAGCACCTCGTCGAGTCTTTTTTTTTTTATTTCAATTTCTTTATTATGTAATTCTCACCATTCCCTATAAAAATGCTTTACCACATCTAACCACTATTTAAACCAAAGACCAAAGCTAAAATACAAAACTATAAGATTAGAACTAGTCCAACAAGCACATAATTCAAAATTAGTGTTTTGAACTTACAAAAATAGCATAATCTTGCCAACTCACAGACTATCGAGGAAAGTTAAATCAAGTTTGAGTCAAGTGGCTCTAGAATTTCCAGTCTTATTGCCCGTTTGAATTGACTTAAAAATTATGCAGAAGTCAATTATTAAACTTTTTAAATTATTTTAAAATTTCATAAATTATAATTTTAAATTATCTATCCTAATTGAAATATATTTTTTATTTTAATTCATATATAAATTATATTTTTAATTTTAATTTAATTAAAAATGAAAATATAATTAATTTTAAATAAATTTTACTATACACATTATTTTCTAATTTTATAAATTATGTTTTAAAATATTAAATTATCAACTATATAATTATTGAGTAAAAGACAATATAAACATGAATAAATTTTTTTTCGGAAACAGAAACCAAAAGCCCATCCAAATAGGGCATTAGGTAAGTCCATCAATCAACCACATATAATACATAGTATGCTATTAAAATAGCATCCTACATTAGGTTTAACGAGTCGAATACTCAACAACTATAAAGGAAATAAATGAACAAACTGAAATAATTTGGAAATATTTCATTTCAAGGAAGAAAAATGAAACAGAGATTCCTAACCAAAAAAAAAAACAGGAAATAGAAAAGGAAAATCAGATAGACAGGGTAAAAATATCAAAGATGCAACAGTTGATTAACGCATTATTCTCAATGATCCATAGGAAATTCTACTGTTCCTCAAAAATCACACAAAAATAAAGATTAAAACAGTTAATTATACTAGCATCAAACAATTCAAACCCTAAATACCATGGCAGTCGGCATTGAAACTTTGATAACAGAATAATTCATAAAAATAGTGTAAGAATTGAACTTACGAAAATGAAGAAGGGATGACGACGCCGTCGACGATTGAGAGTTTAGTTTTATTAATGAAGGAAAAAGAAAGAAACGAAAGAATAAGCCGAGCAAGAAATTGGGAATGTGATTTGAAGTTAGGGCAAAAACTTTTATGATATTTGATATACCCGGGCATGTTCCAATCAAATAGTTTAAAAAAAGAAAAAAAGTCAATTTTAGTTTTAATATATGCAAAAATTTTATTAATTTTGATTTCAATATAAAAAATTTATTAATTTTATTTTTAATTTTAGATTAAAAATAATTTATAATGAAACCAAAATTGATAATTTTTTTATATTGAATTAAAATTGGTAAATTTTGATTATATTATAACCAAAATTAATTTTTTCTCTTTAAAAAATAATAGTGTTGAAGTGGAAGTATAAAAGATGTATTTAATTAAAGTTATTATTAAAATAAAGAAAATGATAAGTATTTTGAGTACGACGGACTAAAGTGATACATTAAAGGTGTGTTTGTCTGGGGAATTTTTCTCCAAATTTATTATTTATTAATTTTTTTTCAAAAAGATCAAATCGAATTTTTATTTTTTATTTTTTTTTATATTTTATTAAAAATTAAATTTACATTCAAAATATCGTATCAATCTCAATTCAAAATTTTTATTATTCAAATCTTAATTTCCAAACAAACACACCATAAATTGTGACGGAGAAGTACATGTCATTATTTACTCTCTCCGTCCCTTAACAATCACAATATATTACACGTCGTTATTTTTATATTACATCATACTTTACCGTCACAAGTTCTCTCCACACGTCATCAGGTTATCCTTGAACAATGAAACATTAATTTTCTTCATATACATTTTATTCCATTGTCATTTTCACATTAAATTTGTT
The DNA here is from genome assembly GCF_009805555.1 of Andrographis paniculata. Taxonomy (NCBI): domain Eukaryota; kingdom Viridiplantae; phylum Streptophyta; class Magnoliopsida; order Lamiales; family Acanthaceae; genus Andrographis; species Andrographis paniculata. The sequence goes on from NW_026137588.1 coordinate 878,557, forward strand.
TAATTAATAATACATAAACACATATAATAACATTATATAATAATATTATACCAAAATTTTAACCAATTAAAATAAATTAATATATTAATTGATAATATATTATAAAATTAAAATTACTAATATATAAAAATAATATTATACTATAATTATTATATATTATTAATAATATAATATTTTCATATATACTTATTTTATAAAAATATAATATTCTATATATATTTTTTATTTAATTATTTGAATATTTTTGTTTTATCTATAGATGTATTTTATATAAGTAAATACAAATTATACTTTAATTTTATAGTAGATGATCATCCTTTCAAAGTCAAATGAGATCGCATCAAACAATTTGAGTTTAACGAGAAAATTAAACAAAAATCAGAAGACGTAAACACAAATAACACTTGTTTGCTCCGTCGTTGCCGCCGTCGCTTCCGACCGAGCTCTTATTCTCGCACATAACAATTGCTTGTCCAATATCGCCTTCACCGTTCTCAACTAAGCTTCTGTTCTCGAACGCAAACTCTAACATAAACACAAATAACAATTGCTTTGTCCGTTGTTGTCACCGCCGCTCCCGACTGAGCTCCTATTCTTGTACGTAATAGTTGTTCGTCTGACGTCGCCTTCGCTACTATCAACTAAGCTCTTGTTCTCCAACGCATACATGAACTCTAATACAAACACAAACTCGAACAAAATTGCAAACATACCTTGAAGTCGGAGACCTTTTGATACATTTCAAGTTGAATGTACGCGGAACAATGAAGGTTAGGTTGAATGTACCCAGAGCAATGGAGGTTAGTAGACTAAGATGGTATTTGGGAAATAACTTTTAGTTGTTTGATCAGTTGAAAAGTTAATTTACGTGTTTGGTAAATTAATTTTTTTAGACTAAAAAACTAATTTTTGAAAAACTAATCTATCCAATATTTTAGAAGAGTTTTTTCACTTCAATTTGTTTTTTTTTATTTCATACATATAAATATATTTTTATTGTAGTATTTATTAATTATTTTAAATTTTTTAAAAAATTTAAAATAATTACTATTATTAATTATTACATATAAATTATTTTATCCGTAAAATATACAAATCTATTAAAATTAAATCTAATAGAAAAGATAAATACTATTAATTTATTTATATATATTTTTATTATATAAATTTACATTAAACAAAAGAATTCTTATTTTATAGTTTCTCCTCCCCACAAAAAATGCCTTACTGGGAGTGGACATGAGAATTAAAAAATAATAATATTTAATTGAAAATATGTATAAAGTAAAATATAAAAGACTAAAATACTTTTTTTTGAATGATTTTAAAAAGTAAATTAAAGTAATAATTATAGGTAGTTTGAAAAAGTAATAATAATTTCGTTATAAAATGGAGACACAATTACTAAATAAACAAGACAATTATTTTGAACAAACAAAAATGAAAATACAAAACAACTATATTGGGACGGAAGGGAGTATTTTACATAATTTTAATAAAAAATATTATTATTTTTTAATAAAAATATTTTTTTCAAATTAAAAAATAAAAATAAATATTTTATAATATTTTTATAATTTTTAATAATTAATAACAAAAATTTTCATAAATTTTAAATTAAAATAAATAAAATTAAATATATTAAAAAATAATATATCAACGGTAAGATAAAACAATTGTAAATGTATTAAAATAAAAATTATTTTGAATTAAAAAAAATATAAATTATTAAAAAATTATTTTATAAATTTATAAAATTTATATTAATTTATAAATAATCCAATTAAATATATAAATATTCGTTTAAATCAATATATAAAATCTAAAATATGTTATTGTCGTCTAAATGCATATAAATCCATTAGATTTTAAATCTAAATTCTGTTATTATCTAAACGCATATAAATCCATCAAATTTCTAAAATCTAAATCACATTCTTCCTAACTTTATTACATCTAAACAGTCCTTCTATAAAACATCCGCCGCCGCCCTTACCCCGCCCCCACCCTTGTCTCTCTATTTTGCCCCTCCTATTCTTTCTTCTTTTCTCCGGCTCCGCTCAATCTGTCGCTGCTGTTGCTGTCGCCGGTGAGGTTATTAATTTTTTTTTTTTTTTTTATCTCCTCTTTCTTCTTCTACCCTGCTGCTGCTACCGGTGATTAAGATTTTAGTTCCAGCTTAATCTGAGGTTTGGCTCTGGATTTTTTACTCCTTAATTTAAATGTCATTAATGGCGGTTCTTCGAGTTGTTCTTGACTTCTTCAATTTTGGCAGAGGAACGGTGGAAGAATGGAATCAAAACCCTCGATTTCCTCTTCAAGCTTTGTTGGTCAGGAAGTGGTACGAGTGCATTTGAATGCGTATACATACATGTATATACTCTGATGTGTAGATTTTAGGCGTATTACTGTTGAATTTTCAAACTTTTTATTTATTTATTTAGTATCCTGGAGATGTGGTGTTGGACCTCTCTAAAATGACTGACCAAACTATCAAGCTTGGGGGCGGTCTCCGTCAGGTTTTTATTCTTCGACTAATTTGCTTTGTTTCAGTCTATGGAGCAATTAGTTTATACAATTTTTTGTCTATGATTGATTGAATTAAATTTGCTACAGATTCTTAATGATGAGTTTTGTCCCTATTTTCAGGATGGTGATGCTATATCTGTAATGAAAGCTGGGACATTGAGGTATTCAAAGCCAAATAAGTACTGGGTAGAAAGTTCCCATAAACGGGTAAGTTTTGCTCAATGTAGAAGAAATTCCGATTTTATGTGGTGTTTTGGCTCACTTTGGATTAAGAGGTGTAGTTTTATTCAATCGGATTGTGAATAACGTCAATGGGTTGGGCTAAAACTGTAGTAAATTTGAACTTAGTATATTTTGATTATGATATGATGAATATTTAGGATAAAAACTATTTTTGATTCTTTGGTTTGTGAATTTCTTGTTTGAAGCCACTGATAAGCGGGTGAGTTTCGCTCAATCTAAAAGCAATTCCGATTTCGTGTGGAGTTTTGGCTCGCTTTGGATTAAGTGTCTTTACTAGTGTGATTGTTGGTGTAGCTTTTATACATAACTGTCGTAAATTTGAATTTAGTACATTTTGATTATGATGTGATGAATATTTAGGGCGTGTGTTTGAATGAAGTGGATATCATGATTTTTGATTCGTTGGTTTGTGAATTTCTTGTTTGAGGTTAGTGCTAGAAAGCTGAAAAAATGAAAGAACATGTCGAGCTATGTAACCATGCTAATTCCTAGAAGGCAGTTATAAACTGGTTGTTCATACTATTCTAATTACAGTTGGAAAGCAATTGCCCTTTTTCTGTTCCTAGCAAATTTGTTAAACACACAATTGCCGACAAAACCTGTGTATCAGCAATAAACACAAATCCGACATGGCTGTTAGTGTAAAACACCTTTATCCATCTCATAATTTTCTTACTAACCAGGAAGAGAAGCGATTACAATCTTTGTACTTTATAGGTTTCGGTGGCAGATTTTATTTACTTATTTAGTTTTTGAGCTCTCTATGGTACAGTGCTCTTGATATGTTACTTTCAAATAAAAGAAATACATGGTTTAACTATAACATTAAGTTTCTAGCTTTTGGGCATGTGATGCTTGCAAATGTTTTGCCTTCCATTTTGATTGTGTCCAATATTTTACCTTTGTGTATGTTAAGAGCTAACATGTTGTTTTTAAGCTTGTTTTTTTGTTTTGTTTTTGTGCTGGCAGTATGTACCAAGTGTTGGGGATAATGTACTCGGAATAGTCGCCGATACAAAAGCCGATGTAAGTACACATTTTCCAATTATGTCCTGTCAAGATGGCATTATCCTGTTTGTTTTGCCTTGTTTTGTATATATATGCATATATTTAATTTACTCTGGCTTGTGAACATTTGTAATTTGTAACACTACATAAGATATTTATGTAGTTTATGATCCTGAAATTGTCTTACCCCTAAGAACCTTGTTTGATAGGTTTATGAATTTCTGAAACTCTCAATTTTGAACGCTTATACCCATAAAATGTTTGGAGTGTCAGTGGAAATTGTTTGGAGTATGTGAAACAAAAAGACAATAATAATAAGGCTTAAATCGTTTGTGTGATTAACTTTTTGTTTAACCTCTGTGTTTATGCGTTACTAAGTAATCTTGAAGATAACGGTTTCCTTTGTTTCTGTAGTTTGTTTTCTATGTTAATCTTTTGAGTTATTATCAATATCAAGAATCTTGCTGTGTTTCCATCTTTTGCTTCACTCTGTTTGATTTATCAATCCTTTTACTAGTAATATATCAACTATCCATTTCACTGATCCATTTTTGAACTTTTTTTGTTCTTTATTTCTGATTATGTTCATCTTTTTGTGTAGTTTTATGTTTTTTATGAAAGGCATCTTAGTTTGTCTCATTTGTTTGTCGATTTTGTTGTTTCTGGGTGACAACTCATGTTTTTGTTAGCTATGAACGTTTGTGATATATATGAACAGAATTTTCTCGTGGATATAAAAGGCCCCACCTTGGCATTTCTCCCCGTCCTCGCTTTTGAAGGTGGAACCAGGAGAAATATTCCCAAATTTCAGGTGAAAATCTATATTCCCCGGTGTGCAAAGTGTGTGCCTACTTAACATTAACTTTGTAAGTCATGAAACAAGCTTATCTTAATAGTTATGCATGATAGAATGAATACCATTTTGTGTTTGCAAGAAAGAATTATAATAATCGCATGCTTATTTACATAAGATTATTTAATGGGAGCGGGATCTTTCATCCACCCCATTTTAATGGTAAATGGATTTATGTTTTTGGCTAAACAATATCTTGTGTTGATGTGTCGATGTCTTTTTTCTTGGTAAAATTGTTTTTGTTGTTGCAGCATGTTTGAAACATGTTGCTCTAATATTCCGTTCTTTTTTCTAAATCTATTTATTTAAGCTTCGTTTTACTTTCTTACATGTTGTAAATTGAATGTTCTTCAGATAGGAACTTTGTTGTATGTTCGGGTTGTGAAGGCAAACACCGGCATGAATCCCGAGCTGTCATGTATGGATGGTATGTCTATTTTCCTTCTTCAATGAGTATACGAAATCCCATGTTAAAAAAATGGTAAAATTGTCCATATTTTCCCTATAGTTTTGAAATTCAGCATAAATATTTGTACTTTAAAAATTATATGACGCCCTTATACTTTAAAAAATATTTCATAAAATCCTTTTTTATATTTTCTGTGTGATGAGATGATTTTTCATCTATATTTTCTGTATGGCGGGGATTTCATGCAATATTTTTTTAAAATATAAGGAAGCGCCATACAATTTTCAATGTATATGGGAGTTTTGAAACCACCGTGTAATTATAGGCAATTTTGCAAAAAAAAAAAAAAAAAAATCTAAATGCTTTTCGCATTATATTCCTTTTTCTTGATCTTCAATAAAATTGTGTTGTTGTGTATAGCGTCTGGGAAAGCAGCAGAGTACGGTCCTCTTAAAGATGGGTTCATGTTCGAATCATCAACCGGATTATCTCGATCGTAAGATACCTCATCCACCTATGAACATCATAACTACATCCACAAATGTCGAACACTTTTCTAAGCTTATTCTTTTCACTTTTCAGTTTGCTGAGCACTCCACCATGTACAGTTCTCGAGACTCTCGGGAAAAAACTTGCTTTCGAGATTGCTGTTGGTTTGAACGGTCGAATTTGGGTATGTTTCCGATTCCAGATTAGCAAAATGTATACCTCGTACAGGTTTTAGCATAAAATCTTGAGATCATTTGTTATTTTTAGGTGAATGCTGCTACCCCGTCCGTCACCGTTCTTGTTGCAAATACGATAAAGAGAACAGAATCGATGAGTCCCGGCCAGCAGAAAGTTCGGGTGGAAAGTCTGCTGCAGAAACTGCAATGAAGAATTGGTGAATGTATCGACAAATTGGTATTCGGTATCCATTTTTTGGTCACTATGAACATTGAGGATGATTTAGAGTAGTTCGGTTGTCTTTTAAATTTAAGTTGATATTTTAAGTTAACATTGATGAGAATCGTGTCAAAAAAACATTATATATAAAATATATTATTTTAAGTTGAGCATTTTATAAGTTTACTTTTGTTAAAAGTTCACTGTGTTTTTATTACTCCATTGGCTCCAAAATAATAATTTTATTTTGTTATTTTTGTGTGTCAAAATAATAGTTTTATTTTTTTTAATCAATTCTTCGTTTTTTTACAAAATTATCTTTCTATTTTACAATAATTATATAAAATATGAATATTTTAGTCTTTTAAAAATATTTTTACACCCAACCTAATAAAATATTCCCTCTGTCTAGGATGTGCTCGTTGCTTTTAACTATCTATTATAATTTAAATACTAAAATACTACTATTAAAATATTATTACATTATAATTAAAATACTATTATTTTTTAAATAATATATTTTATATGTGGACATAGAGAGTACTATTCGTTAATTATCTTGTTAATTTCAAATGTATTATTTTGAGAAATCACAATTTAAAAATAGTGTTAAAAAAATAAAGTGATATCTAATTAAAGTCAATAGTTTAATGTAAAACATGTTATTTATATTGTTTAAACGTTTTTTTATAACAAAAAGAAACTCAAGCTAAAAATATGAAATAACAATATTCTAAATATTTTATAAATTTTCAAATGTATAAGTAGCACCAGTGGTCTAGTGGTAGAATAGTACCCTGCCACGGTACAGACCCGGGTTCGATTCCCGGCTGGTGCATTTGGTTTTTTTTTTTTTTTTTTTTTTTGTTTTTTTTTTTTTTTTTACTTCAAATTATATCTAGTAATTTTATATAACTAATTCAAACGTGAATCTGAAAATATAAAAGTGATCTTTATTTTTTTGATTGTTTAATGGCTGGAAATGCACATGGGGTTAATGGTTTTATTTATTTCTTAACACATATTTTTTATTGTTAATTTTTTTTACCTATGTCAAATTATTAAAATGAGCATGATTTCATATGTAAAAATACATACAAATAAAATAAAATAAACACAATAGAGATGATAAAAAATAATTGAAAATATATATTTTACTGATCATAAAAAAACTAGATTTTAGAAACATCGATATTGTATTGTCATACCATATGTTTTTATCGTGTGTCGGTAAAAAAGTTATCATAATATTTTCACATTAATGGCTACTATTTATTATTAGTTTTATCAAACAACTAATATCATTTATAATATAAATAACAAATCTGATAAATAAAATATCACATAAGTAAGTCAACCTCTAAGGATCACATTTATCTTTTGTAAATATTCTTATATATATAATTTTATTTTTTTTTTATAAATGTTATTCTATCAATATTATAAGACACTAATTGAAGTATTTTTGTAATTTTTTTCTTAATTTGTATTATATTTTGATATAATAATTAATATTTAAAGATCAATACGCAAAAAGTAAACGAGACCGTTGGAGCTAAATGAAGTATGTAAATGCCATACATACATACACTTAGCCCTCATAGTTATTTTTTTTTTTATTATTATTATTTTTTATATATTTTTTTTTCTAATTATTATCTTCTTTTTCTCTATAAAATTACAAATATTACCTTAATTATATACTAAATATTCAATCTAACGGTTACAATAAAATCAATATTGTACTGACCGACTAAAATAGTTTCAACACCATAACCGCTGCCGATATATTGTCAATTCATATAATATATTTGTATTATATTAATATATACTCATACTGCGGAAGTCATATATTGCTCGCTTATATTTCATATCAGCACGAAGCCGATAATTTACAACCAAAATAAAAATATAAAATGGGAAAGATTTGAATTTGAGAGTTGCAAACGGAGAAAAATTTCATAGTTTTAACTTAAAATCATCCGTTATTAACTCAATTAGTAAATTGGCCTTATAAGTTAAAAAAATTCTAATATAAATACATAATACTCCCCTTAATTCTAATAATTCCAAATCAGAAGGATCATTTGATAATTTATAATAGATTAAAAAATAATTATACTCCCTCCATCCCAGTGGAATATTGCCATTTATTTTTGGCACGTTGTTTTTTTTGTATATTAGTATTATATTGGTGGATAGTACAAAACAATAAGAAATGACAAAAATACCCTTAAGTCATTGATAAAGTGTTAGAAAGTACACTAATATTAATTAATGCAAACAATAATTTAATTTTAAAATATACATTACTAAATACATAATTAATTCAAACAGACATAATTTTAAAATATATAGATGTTTAATACATGTTTAATACAAACATGCATAATGCACTTAAGTGCTGCAAATACACCATTTTTTTTCACAAACATGCACCTCTTGCTGGTCACGGACAGTGACACAACAACAATGACATCATCTCCCTGTATTTTTCACCTGAAAAAAAAAAAAACATGCAATTACTTTTGAGTTTTCCTCGTAACAAAAGTTTAATATCCCTCCAAATTACAATTTCATTTCCCTCTCTAACTACATCTATAAATATATCATTAAAAACAATGAATTTGAAGGTAGATATAAAACTCATTACCTCAAATGACGAGAACGAAGAATCTAACGATCGGGGAACTCAATGGGTAGAGCATTATATTTTTCCAGGACATCTTGTTTAAAATGTTGTCTTGTTCATGATCAATGGGTAATTTAGGGACATGAGACTTTCGCTCTCAGATTATAAAATCATCATCGAGTACACGGGACAACGTTAAAGCATTCTTTCAAAATATAGATCATTGAATGCTTGAACTTAATACATTGTTAAGAAATGTATTGAATCACATAAGGGACCATGCTCAAGTTGAACGAACGATGACTTTATATTAGGTATAAGTCTCCAAAAAATTCGTTTTTATGCAACAGTGAGACACCTACTGATTCGAGTCACCAATGGCTTAACAATTTCATCATTTCAGGATATTCACACCAAAAACCAACAATGATTTGCCATACAGATTTTGCACACACATAATCAAGGACAATCAATAAAGCCACGATTTTTCATAACAAGCATATCGATTTATACCTCAGTTGTAGAGATCAAACCACCCAACATCTAGGATAGTAAATCATTTACCAAAATGATTTTTAGTTTGGCCTACAAACAACAACAAACGAAGATTAGTAAGTTTATTAACAAAAATCAACAAGCTACGCTCAAAAGAAAGTTTTAGAGCAACATTTTTATAGTTTAAAAGAAAATAAAATCTACTAACCTCTTAAACGATACTCCAGTGACTCGACGGCGAGAGGGCAGAATTTACAAAGCATATCGACGACAACTTCACGGGTAGAAGAGCAATTCAATGGAGCCGCTTCGATCCTACCCTGGGTCAATGAAGAAGGTTTCCGAAACAGCGATCACTTGGCTTGAACAAGGGCCACGCTGGAATCAACCTCCGGCTCCGAATCATGGACGAATCAATGGAGCACCATGTGATTAGTGTTCGAAGTAGTAGATCCAGAGAAATCAGGGCAGAAAAGGCATCGACGACAACCGATTTGGATAAATCGTCAAAATCGCTAAACAACTCAAAAAACTCATCCACATATCATAAACGATTCCTCTCGAGGGGGGAACGGCCCTCTGTTGCTGCAAGGGAGTGTGGGGCGAACGACATCACCGGAGAAATGAGCCGGAAAAGAAGGGGCAACAACGACGGCGAAGAGGTGCGCGAGGGTTAGAAACCCTAATCGAAACGAAAAGTGAAGGTGGGGTGGATAGATATTAGATAGGTAGGTAGGTATTATATGAATGAGGTGGGTATTAAATGTGAATTAATTTTGTTATTTGTGTAAAAATGTGAAAGAGCATTTTTTAATAAAATGTAAATACGAGAGTATTTGTTATTTTAGGTATATGTAAAAGTTACTAAAATAGAAAATGACAACGTTGCAATGAGATGGATAAAAATTAGAAAGTAGCAACCTTGCTGCGGGACGGAGGGAGTATTTTATTAGTTAGTTGAAGTGTCTAAAATTTGATATTTTTGTTATTTGACTTTATATATAAAATAATTATATGTGTAGTCTTATATTTGTAATTTAATTCAAAATAAAGGATATTTTTATATTATTGTATGATTGGTTTTTCTAAAACAAAAAATAAATGTTTTAAAATGGAACAGACAAAAATAATAAAAAATAATTTAAATTAAAACGAAAAAGAGTAATTTGAATTAAAACGGATATAGAATAATTTTTTTTTTTTTTAATATGGGACACTTTCAACAATCAATTTTCATAAAAATATATTACAAATTCACAATATATATATTAATTTTAGGGTAAAATACATAGCATACACCTGTATTATAATTTATTTGCATAAAATACCCTATGCTATGTTTTTTTACATAATTTATATTTGTGTTATTGAAAACTCTGCAAAAAATCTCCATTCCATCTAACTTAACAGTGCGTGAGTTACACGCTTTTTTTAATGAGAGTGGTTGAATTTTCGGATAGAATTTGAAATAAAATGTCCTAAATACCCTTTTCTAAAGATGCCCCGCAATAACCCATATTATTATTAACTTTCTCTTTTAATATAACAAATATATTTAAATTAAATTCGAGTTATTATAAATAATACTTATGAAAATTTAATTGAAGTAATTGAAAAATTAATTAAAATAAATTTATAATATATATTAAAAATGTTGCATATTTGAAAGTATACAATTTTCAACTTATAAGACTAATAAAAATAATAATAGTAATCATATAAACTACTATGAATCACAATTTGAAATCAATTGTAAGAGGAAGTCTTCGGGAAATATATATCTTTTCTAATTTGTATTTTATTAAATGTAATATTAATAGTATATTTATTTAAGGGTAAAACGGTCTCAGTACAAATATATTTAATTTTAATTGTTAGAATGGGAGTAGGAGATGTTCGACGTTGATACTACTCTCTCCAATTTGGTAGTCGGATATGGAGACAACATTTATTCATATTTAATTTAAATAATAAAAATTTAAATTAAAAAAATTATTTCATTAAAATAAATAATTATTAATATATTCGTTCTGTATCTTAATAATCTATTCATTTTTTCTATTTTCATATGCCCTATAATAAAATATTTATTTTTTTTGTAATAACGTTACTATCTATATAACATTATAAATATTTTTTTAATTTATAATATATTATACAAATATTATTACATTTATATCATACAATATAATTTAATTTTTTTTACTTTTTATTTTTATTATATTTTAATATAATATTAATATTTTTAAAATTTTTTATAAAAAATAAATAGATAGATAAATATGAGACAAAAGAAATAATATTTAAATATAAAAATAAATATTTTATTTTAATAAATATTACTAATAAATTCATCGAAATCTACCGAATAAACACACGTATTTTGTCTATACATGCATGCTCAAGGCATCAAACACGTGTCTCAAAAGACTTCCACGTGTCACATTTTCCTTCTCTATAAGTTCAGTTCCGCCGCTCATAATTACATATTGCAGTATCTGTATCTTCTTCTCCGACCGCCATGGCCGCCGCCGAGCCACGCTACCAGCACCGCCCCTACAACTACAAGACAAGCCAGCCGTCGCCGTCCTCCACCTTCCAAATCCTCGCCGTCGTGACGCTCTTCCCCGTCGACGCCGTCCTCCTCTTTCTGGCCGGCCTGACCCTCGCCGGAACCCTAATCGGGCTGGCCCTGACCACCCCGCTCTTCATCGTGTTCAGCCCTATTCTGGTCCCCGCCGCCCTGGCCCTGGCGGCGGCGGTGGCCGGATTCCTGACGGCCGGCGCGTTCGGGCTGACGGCGCTGTCGTCGGTGACGTGGCTGATGAACTACTTGAGGGAGATGCGGCGAAGCTTGCCGGAGCAGCTGGAGCACGCCAGGTGGCGCGTGCATGACGCGGCGGGGCACGTGGGGCAGAAGGCGCGTGAGGTTGGACACAAAACGCAGGATGTTATTAGACCTTCAGCTTAGCTTAAGTTTAGCTTAAGCCGTATATTATCTGCTTTATGATGATTATTATTATTATTCTTATTATTTGGTCGGTATATTTATTTATTATTATTGACTCTGTTTCTTCTATATTTACTTGAAGTATGATAGTGTTCATTTTTAATTGAAAGAGAATATCAGGAGAGAAAAAAAAATGTAAATTAGAGATGATTGACATATTTTGGTTGAAAAACTATTTGAAATATATATGCGTGTAAGTAACCCTACCAATCTACAAAATCTACATACTGGCACCGGCCGGAAAACTGTTGACACGCCAACCCATATACCCGATCCGATAATACCAGGGTGAACCGACCCGACCCGACTGGATTGTCGATTCTTCAACCAACAAGGTCAACAATCATGGGATCCCATGAAGAATTTCGAACATTATCTTTAGCCTCCTCTCGCAAAAAAATAAGCACGGTCGGTCCAAAAGCCTGGCACGAAAAATTCGGGCTATGCCTGACCTGAAGGTCGACCCGTACTTAGCTCAGTCTAATTTTTAAAATTAATATTCAATTTTTGAGCTAAGACAAAATTATAATAAAAGTCTTACCATATTTGTTTGTGGGTTTAGTTTTCTAATTTTGTGACTAAAATATATTTTGTTATAAATTAATTTAAAACTAAAAAAAAAATTAACAAAATAATTTTAAATTTAAAAAAAACAACAAAATAATTTAAATTTTCTTTTAAAAAAATAAGTTAGCACCGCACGATTTTAAACTGGGCAGACCTTTTTAGGCCCAATTGCAATTTGGGCTGTTGGGCTGTACTACCCCACCCCAGCATGAGTAAAAAAGTCGGTCCTAACCGAATTATCACCCCTAATTATTAAGAACGATACATAAAATAATCTATATAGTCCACTGATTTTTAACATATACATGCAATACAGCTGCAGAAGATTCTATGTTGATCCGGCCGAATGTATCTCAACGGATCTTGTGTCACAAGATAATATATGTGAGTTGTAATATAATATATATTGTATTATAATAAATATGCTGAAATATATATAAATATACAGTGGTTCTCTATATCAAATCAATATTATACCAACTAGATCAGCCGTTGATCCATGCCTAGAGTTACTAAACAAATCGAACTGTTCGTGAATGCGGTTCAGTTCGATTAAAGCTCGCGAACGTTAACAAGCTGAACAACATAAATAGACTTGTTTGATTAACGAATGAATTCAAACATTGTTCGCAAATATTCGATAAAATAATATATTTATTATAAATATTATATACATATAATATTATAATTTATAAATAAATAAAATAATTTTAAAATTTCAAAAGTGAGATAAATAAGTTCGAACGAGTTTAATCGAACATAAACGAGCCAAACACAAACACAAATTCAAACAATAAGAATTCTTAACGAGCCGAGCTTGAACACTATGAATGAACTCAAAAGCTTAACAAACAAACACGAAACTTGTTTCATGAACGTTAATGAACAAATACTAACACTTAAAATTCGACTCGACTCGTTAATAGCTCTACCCATGCCCATGCAGTATAATACATGAGCTAACAATATATGACATAGTCTAAACTGCCAATCCCATATATATATATATATACATGAATGTATATGCAATAAATAAACATGTGAATGACATACTTGGGTAGCAATTCACATTGTGAACAAATAATATTCACAATCTATTTTTCAACAAAACAAAGTAAAATTCGAAAATATTATCGAACTAGAATGAAAAAATTATTTGTAGCACAAAGCAGTGAATGCATGAAAGTAAAAAGTGATCCCCAAAAGGAAATTTGCAATTAATTTTTCTTTTTTTTGAAGATTTTTTACCAGAAAGGACCTGAATTTTTAAATATTCCCTAAGGAAACGTTTTAAAACGTCACCTGGTCGGTTACAGGAACTGCCGTCAACCGCCCCCACATATTACTCTTACGCGTGTCTTAACCGTCTCGCCAACCGCTCCCGCTAGTTACAGAACCCAACTGGCTCGGCCGACCGCCTCTGAACACCTTATCTCTTCAAATGGGCGGCTGGCCCAACCGACCACTTAGCCCTCGAACTCCTACCCAAAATAACCCTTGGCTCCTTGGACGGACGGCAGGCCAACCGACTACCTCGAAAAACCCATAACCACCTGATGGGCCCAAAGATTGCCCACCTCTCATCTTATTTTGGGTCATTTACCTTAATAATAAATTTCATACTCAACAACTTGCCCTGCTGCCATCGAACTTTCAAACGTCACTTCTCAATCGCCGCGTGACAGGACGTTTAGAAGTCTGCAACCTATGTAACAGTGCTGGCCTGACTCTGTTCCCATCACATAAATACGGTTTTAAATACCCCATTTTGCAATCATGATTCCTTATCTCTTTTAAAAACCTGTCCATCAACTTTCCTCATTTCACGCACCCATTATCGTGAAATACTTTCCGAAAACCTCTCATCTTCCCTTTGACGGAACCGTCCCAGAAGTGTCTTTTGTTGCCACGAAGGTATTGACTCCTACCATCCGCCCATACTGTACGACTCCTGAAGACTCCAGTCGGATGAGGGAGGTGCTCGAAGCGGGAAACCCCTTCGCCGTCCATGACAGCATCAAAATTCATTTGACGGACCCTAAGGATCCCTATCGCACTTGGTACAACATGGTGTCTTTTTCCTGCCAACGCCAACAGATCGACCAGGCGATACTCCTTTCCACTTTTCCATTACACTTGCACGAGAAGGTGCTCCTAGGGATGGCAGCCTTCTGGCACCTAGAGATGGGTGTCTTTTTCCTGCCAACGGGCCCCATAGGCCCGACTCTCATGGATTATAGCCATGATCGTCCATCTTCCCATCGTGGGTGAGGACCCTGTGATGGGAGTCCTGGATGGGCAAGAGCCGGAGGCGGACCATTCGGGCTAGTCCTTAGCTGGGATAAAAGAATGGGGTTGGACCAAATTCGCAATCGACCAGCAAGGGGCAGCAGGGAACCCCGTGACCGACCGCGAACATGTCGCCTTCCTTCTCTTCTGGCTCTGTAGGTATGTCATAGTCTCTCCCTCCAAATGCGTTCTTCCTTCCCATCTTGACCTAGCTATTCATATAGCTTCAGGTCATTTCTTTTCGCTTGGCACCCTTTTCTTAGCCAATCTTTTTGAAGGTCTTTCTAGGGTTAGTACCTGTCTTGTAGATAGTGATAGTAAGAAATTAGATACCGCCGCGTCGGGCCTTTTTTGGTTCCTGGAACTTTGGTTCCGGCTTTATTTTCCTGATGCGTTCCAACTTGGCTACCCTCCTATTACCCCAATACCCGACAAATCTTTGGGATTAGCCCTTAACCGACTTTGCCTAGGCCACGGCAACCTCCAATCATCCGACCCCATCATAACCGCCATTCTGGCCGACGACCGCAGCAACTCCCGATTTTACGTATATAGGAAGTATGCTTGCTATGGTCTGATCTTTTTTAGCCTTTTCCTTCTTGTGTCTTCACCCATGGCCAAACCTGACCCTCTTCCTCATCCGACCTATTCTTTCCCCTGAGAAGTAAAAAATTTCATAAAAAAGGCCAAAAATCATTTTATAGTTTTAGTTATCAGCCTCAATTTTTGGCACGACAATTCGGCTGCCGCCAAGGCTTACCTGGTCCCATCGCCCGTCCTCACTTAATACCTCAGAGTCCGGACGGGCGGGTCATACCCGAATTTATTTCTTCTTACCTTTCCCAACTCACCACTTACATAACTTCCAATTCTTACATTCTCTTCCATTCTTCGCCCGAAACTGTTGAGACTTTCCGCGAATGGTGGTCGGTCACATGGGCCCTACTTGCCCCGGACAAAGATCGGTTGCTGGGTGTTCTCTTGCCCCAGCCTGCCTTAGTATTAGGGGCGGCCCGACCTATCAGTGCCTGAAGAAAGATAGCCGCCCCGGGTGCCGAGTCTAGCGCCCCAAAGAGGAAATGGGAAAGGTCGGTTGACGGCCTGAGCAAAGATGGCCTGAATATCCGCCGACATCGGAATGTCCGACAGAGGGGCTAGATCAAGATGTCCCTAAGAGAGAATTCAAGTGTTTAGGTTTCATAGAAAAATATGTTAAGGACTATTTATGGGATTCTTTTTTACTTACTTCCGGGCAGACCGTGGTTATGGAGGGCGCGAGGAACGTCGTCGGTTAGGGAGGACGGGCAGCTGGCACCGCAATGGCCGACTATTCGGCTGCTCCGAAAGGTCGCTGCGGTGCTGACCTGGGCCCCTAAAAGTTGAAGTATAAAGTGTTTAGTATTTGATGAAATTGATATTCAGTAATGAAATGGGAGTCTGAAGATTCTACTAGGTTGACAGAGGTCTCCGAATCGGAAGAAAAAATCTCTTCTATGTCTTGCGGGGGACCTCTTGGCAGGACGGCCACAGGTGGTTCTGCTACCCGTCCTATTACTTGTGCAATTAGGACGGCTGCCATCGGGACGGCCGCGCCCGGGGCGGCCGCAGCCGGTGCATCAGGTGCGACTTGGACGGCCGCAGCTGGGACGTTTCTAGCAGTTGGGCCGGCCGCACCCAAGACACTTCCAGCAACCGGAGCAGCCGCAATTGGGGCGGCTGTAATAGAAGCGTCCGTGATAGGGGCGGCTGCAGAAGGGGCGATTGGCTCTTCGTTAAGAAAGGAAGAGTCCGCAGCCTCAGCTGGCAGTCCGCCCATTTGTGAGGCAGTTGCCTCGCTATCAGACGAGACTACTGCTACCGCAGGTTCGGGTGGTGAAGGCGTATGCAATGAATATGTTAGATATTTATTCCAAATATGAAATTTGATATTGTGAAAATCGGGTGATTAGGAAAGTTAACGGATCTCTTGACGGTGCTGGCAAGGATTGCCTCCTGGTCGGAGCACCTTCCCGACCACTCATCGGCAAAGAGGGAAGGGATTGCCTCCTAGTCGGGTCCCCCTTCCGACTGATCATCGGCAGAGCAAGTAATGGTATATGCGTTCGGATGGGTAGAGCCTGCGATTGAATGACATAGGTCAGTACATGAATTGTTAAGATGTGAGGAAAGTAGTAACATGAGTCGGTTACTTGGGGCTGATCGGCTGGCAAGTTTGGCGGATCGGCCGGGGTTGGAGTTGGTTGGACGGTCGATGCTGCCAAAGTCGGGTCTGATAGTAAGAATAATATAAGTTAGAAAGTTAAGGAAATATCAGAATAATTTAAGACTTTTGAGCATACCTAGACGGGGCCGGGTCCACACTGGTATCCAAACTGACAAAAAGTCCTCGCCGGTTTGCTGGTCTGTTCCGGAGGTCGGGACTGTTTGGATTTGAGAAGTTTTTCTTTTCCTCTTTGGGGCGCTAGACCCGGCACCCGGGGTGGCTATTTTTCTTCGGGCATTGATAGGTCGGGCCGCCCCTAATACTAAGGCAGGCTGGGGCAGGAGAACACCCAGCAACAGATCTTTGTCCGGGGCAAGTAGGGCCCATGTGACCGACCACCATTCGCGGAAAGTCTCAACAGTTTCGGGCGAAGAATGGAAGGGAACGTAAGAATTGGAAGTTATGTAAGTGGTAAGTTGGGAAAGGTAAGAAGAAATCAATTTGGGTATGACCAGCTCGTCCTGACTCTGAGACCAGGTAAGCCTTGGCGGCAGCCGAATTGTCGTGCCAAAAATTGAGGCTGATAACTAAAACTATAAAATGATTTTTGGCCATTTTTATCAAATTTTTTACTAACAAATAAGGACCTGGGTTTAAGGGCAGAATCACATGGGAAAGAATAGGTCGGATGAGGAAGAGGGTCAGGTTTGGCCATGGGTGAAGACACAGGAAAAGGCCAAAAAAGATCAGACCATAGCAAGCATACTTCCTATATACGTAAAATCGGGAGTTGCTGCGGTCGTCGGCCAGAATGGCGGTTATGATGGGGTCGGATGATTGGAGGTTTCTGTGGCCTAGGCAAAGTCGGTTAAGGGCTACTCCCAAATATTTGTCGGGTGTTGGGGTAATAGGAGGGCGGCCAAGTTGGAACGCATCAGGAAAATAAAGCCAGAACCAAAGTTCCAAGAACCAAAAAGGGCCCGACGCGGCGGTATCTAATTTTTTACTATCACTATCTACAAGACGGGTACTAACCCTATAAAGACCTTAAAAAAGATTGGCTAAAAAAAGGGTGCCAAGCGAAAAGAAACGACCTGAAGCTATATGAATAGCTAAGTCAAGATGGGAAGGAAGAACACATTTGGAGCGAGAGACTATGACATACCTACAGAGTCAGAAGAGAACGAAGGCGACATGTTCGTGGTCGGTCACGGGGGTCCCTGCTGCCCCTTGCTGGTCGGTCGCGAATTTGGTCCAACGCCATTCTTTTATCCCAGCTAAGGACCAGCCCAAATGGTCCGCCTCCGGCTCTTGCCCATCCAAGACTCCCATCACAGGGTCCTCATCCACAATGGGAAAATGGGCGATCATGGCCACATCCATGAGAGTCGGGCCTATGGGGCCCGTTGGCAGGAAAAAGACACCCATCTCTGAGTGCCAGAAGGCCGCCATCGCCATGAGCACCTTCTCGTGCAAGTGGAATGGAAGAGTGAAAAGGAGTATCGCCTGGTCGATCTGTTGGCGTTTCCACTGCTCTTGGAAGTGTTCCGCCACCCTGGTGTACCAAGTGCTATAGGGATCATTGGGGTCCGTCAAATGAGTTTTGATGCTGTCATGGATTCTAATAGCGTTGTAGTTGGGATTCTTGACGGCGAGGGGGTTTCCCACTTCGAGCACCTCCCTCATCCAACTGGAGTTTTCGGGAGTCGTACAGTATGGGCAGATGGTGGGAGTCAGTACCTTCGTGGCAACAAAAGACACTTCTGGGACGGTTCCATCAAAGATGAGTGCAAGCACGTATTGATTCGGCATGGTATACGAGTTGCAGAGAGGAGGGGGAAACACCAGCGAAGAAGATGAGAGGTTTTTGGAAAGTATTTCGCGATCGTGAAATGAGAAAAGTTAATGGACAGGTTTTTAAAAGAGATAAAGAATCATAATTGCAAAATGGGGTATTTAAAACCCTATTGATGTGATGGGAGCAGAGTCAGGCCAACACTGTTACATAGGTTGTAGACTTCCAAACGTCCTGTCACGCGGCGATCGAGGAGTGACGTTTGAAAGTTCGATGGCGGCGGGGCAAGTTGTTGAGTATGAAATTTATAATTAGGGTAAATGGCCCAAAATAAGATGAGAGGTGGGCCCGTCTTTGGGCCCATCAGGTGGTTATGGGTTTCTCAAGGTAGTCGGTTGGCCTATCGTCCGTCCAAGGAGCCAATGGTTATTTTGGGCAGGAGAATCAAGGGCTAAGTGGTCGGTTGGGCCAACCGCCCATTTGAAGAGATAAGGTGTTCAGAGGCGATCGGCTGAACCAGTTAGGTTCTGTAACTAGCGGGAACGGTTGGGAAGACGATTAAGACACGTGTCAATGGAGGAGTAATATATGGGGACGGTTGACGACAGTTGCTGTAACCGACCAGACGATGTTTTAAAACGTTTCCTTAAGAAATACTTAAAAATTCAGGTCCTTTTTCGGAAAGAATCTTCAAAAAAAGCAAAATTAATTGTAAATTTCCTTTTGGGATCACCTTTTACTTTCATGCATTCCCTGCTTTGTGCTACAAATAAATTTTTCATTCAAGTTCGATAATATTTTCGAATTTTACTTTGTTTTATTAAAAAAATCAAACAACAAAAATGTGAAGAACAAACATGCATCATGCCAAAGAAGATGTTTTACCAAACCTTTAACATTAGCAAAAATCACAAGTCAAGTGCATGTCTAGTGTGAGTGAAAATGGGCAGTTTTTAAAGAGAGAGAGTGAGTGAGTGACTCAACAACATTCGAACATACATGACATGACATAAAGGATTTCATTCCTACTAAACACCACTTCCGGGTAAACGGGAAATGGAGAAAAGCAGTGTAGCGACCTGCGCTGTGAGGGCATATATATATATGTCGTGTGTGGATCATAATATAGAACACGATTTTTGGGGCTTCTTGTTCTTTTTCTTTTGCTTGGGTGGTTGGAGGACAACTTTAATGGCAGCGTCAAAAACTGCTTTGACATTCTGAGGTTGAATGAAGCATGCATCATATCATATCAAGAAAACTAAAACAATCGTGCTAGGAAAAGAAAAGTCGACACTAACCTCTTGTGATTTTGCACTGCATTCAATGTAATAAGAAGATCCTATCATCTTTTTCAGTTCCTCCCCCTGGGAGTCAACAACACAAAGGATACAAACAATATTAACAAACCCGAGAAAAAAAATAAAAAGTAGTAGTATCGAATTCCTAAACTGACTGAACATGGTAGTTCAGGACCAGCTTAATACTTTTTGGAACTTTGTTTTCAATTGATTGCTTCTGGGAATCAACTGAACACATGTACTAAATGTAAACATAAAAATACAGGAGAAAGAAATCAAGCAGTGGATCACACGTCGTACCTGTGCAGTAGTGATGGGAACGGCACCTGGATGATCTTCCAGGAACTGCTTGTCGTCTCGAAGATCTGCATCCATCAAGATGTGTAATCCCATTTTAACAGTTGCAAGAAGGAAAAAGACTATATAGCAAAGACATTAGTAACAATTAAGGTTTTGTGTCATCTTCTAATTGATTCAATGGTGGAACCTAAATAAGGGGGCTAGGTTTTAAAAAATTTATAATAATATAGTTTGTATATATACAAGACATATATCTATTTGTTTCTGGGCAATTATATTCTTCTGACTTGCTATAATTTAAAAACCAGGCTGGCTATGGCGTAGTAACATGTTGATTAGCCTCAGTTAGCGCATTATAATGATATACAAAAATCTATATATAGTTGAAACATTATTCATTACTGGCTCCCTATATAAACATTATACACCTTATGGTGTGTTTGTTTGGGAGGTTTTGATTTTAGTTCACTCTTTAAAAAAAAATAAATCAAATACTTATTTTTATTTATTATATTATACTAAAATTTAATATTATATTCAAACCATCATATCAAATATATTTTTATTTACTTATATTATATTACAATTTAATTTTACATTTAAAATATAGCATAAATACATATTTATTATCACATTAAACAACTATTTCAATTTTAAATTTTACTATTCAAAATCTAAATCTAAATCTAAAACCAAAACCCCACAAACAAAGTAACAAACACACATTTAATGTTTTTAAAATATGGAAACCTCAATTTAAAGAATGAGTAGCTACATTTTCTATGCATTTTCATAATATAATACAATGTAAGAAAATAGAGATACACAAATATCATAATATTTTTGTGTAACAGCCAAAAAAGGGACATAAAGACGATCTAGGCATAGACATAGATAGTTTAAGGCACTTAATGTTGATTGAATATCTTACCGAGCTTTGTACCAACAAGAACAATCGGGACACCAGGTGCATAATGCTTCAATTCAGGAATCCACTGAAAATAAATAAACGTCAAAAATAAATTCATGAATCATAAGTTTTTCAGAAATCTGTAAAAGAAGAGAGTCAGAAACACCTAGGGTGTGTTTGTTTGAGGATTCTTACCAAACTTTACTATTCATCAAATTTTTTCCCTCCTAAAACATTGAATCAAAAACCTATTTTGTATTTTTTTATATTAAATTAAAATTTCATTTTACATTCAAAATGAAATTTTATATTACATCATACAACTATTCTAATTCAAATTTTTTTACTATTAAAATCCAAACTCAAAATCCAAAACCCCAAAACAAACACACCCCTAAAAGGAATCGAAGAACAGCTTTTAAGAGTTAATCAAACTCCTCACCTTCTTCGAAACATTTTCATAGCTAGCCTTGCTAATGAGAGAAAATGCCAAGATAAAAACATCAGCTCCACGATAACTCAAAGGTCTTAGTCGGTTGTAGTCCTCCTGTCCTGTTTCACAAAAAGGGAGAAAGCGCACGCTCGGTAAAGGAATTTCAGAAGACAATAATCGAAAGTGCGTATATAAATGTATTTACAGTAAATTAATTACCAGCAGTGTCCCACAGGCCTAGGTTAACAGTGGCTCCATTAACAACCACATTTGCGCTGAAATTATCAAATACAGTAGGAACGTAATCCTGTTCCATTAAATTAGAAAGAATGTTAGACATAAACATCACGTCTCAAGGTTTATATAACGCCATATAATGATATTCAGAATAGGCCCCATAAAGAACATGTGAATGTTAGTAAATCTCATCGACCAGAACTAAGGGTGTCTTTCCTTAACAAACATTTTCCAAACTTTATTCTTTGGATTCAATGTTTTTGGAAAAAAAAATACACTTTTTTTCTCTCATAAAAAATTCCATCAAACATTATTTATATACAAAACTTAAACAAAATCTTCCCAAACTAAACCAAAAAAAAAAAAAAAAACAGACCCTAAGTGTTTTCTATTCCACTTTTTATATAGCGATTTATAGCCGGCTAATTTCCAAATTCTTATATGAAACAATCATGGCCGTCAAACAAACTGAGCTAATTTGGTATCATCACAAGTACAAAATGCAAATAAAACAAAAGTTTAAATTGCTAGATTAATATAATTCACAAAAATACATAAAATTTGTCTCATCAGTTGCAGAAAGATTCATCAAACCAATTGATCATCTGATCAGATGATCAATTGCTGTTAAGTTAGATCAGATGATCAAAATGCTTAAGTATAAACTACTTCTTCCCCGCCGCTGTCTACTGTAACAACAAAAAACTTAACAGCAATTGATCATCTGATCTAACTTAAAGTATCCTACAAATTCCCTATATGAAAATTCATTCGGTAATTATGAATCATGCTTTGGTATTCCAAATAAGCATTATACACAATCAACTGGTTTGCTTCTTCCTCACCACTGTAACAAAAAGAACAAATAAAAAAATAAAATTAACAACTACAAGTCAACCATGGACTTGGAGGTGAGCAGAAGTAGTTAATAATGTTCTTATTCCTTTCCAAGTAAGTTTTCCAAAGCTAGTAATCAAGCAATCATTCGACAAATCCAGGGTCCACAAGAAAGATAATTGCAACCACATCATCAAGAAAATTGAATTTAAAGAAAGAAGACTCAAAAGGTTTGAAAATGGCGACGGATCAGAAACTAACTCAAGGAGAAGAAATCAATCACTGAACAAATTCGAAAATGATGAAGAAATCAAAATCAATTAAAAATGTTGACCGTGGGGAAAGTATTGCTGGTGTAGGAAATCAAGAGACAGGTCTTGCCCACTGCACCATCGCCCACCGTCACGCACTTTATGAATCTCGAAGCACTCATTCTTCGCACTCAGAAACTTCCCCCTCCTCCGTCTCCGCCGCTCAGATCTTCAGCCGAAGACCTGATTCGCAATGCGCAACTATCAGCAACACAAATCAATCACGCGATACCTGCGCCTCTCCGCCACTTCTGACTATGGCAGACTACCGAGTCATCAAAATTCAAACCCTAATCGTAAAATTCAGGGGGAAAAGCATACGTAATGTACGAATTAATGCCTGTACGCCGAGGGACAGAGAAAACAGGGGATTGAGATCTGAATAGAGAGCAAAGAAAGAAAAGGAGAAGAAAGCGAATGGACTAATGGAAAGGGTGAAGAAGAAAGTTGAAATGAGTCGTCAATAGTACCTTTATTCAGCCGGGAATTGGGAAATGCTGCCGTTGTTGTACCGCTCTCTACTTCTCACGCTCTTCTCGCTCTTCCGCCATTAATGGCCGCCTCATAATTGTCCATACCATTTCGCCCTTCTTCTTTTTTTTTTTTTTTTTTTTTTTTTTCTTTTTGTTTTTAATGTCGTGGGTCCCGCAGGCGCTGCTGAAAATATGCAAGAGGTAAACCCCAGTAGACCATAATACCTAGATAAACTGCCGAGCCGACTGACGTAACGCCCTCCAAAGTAGGTCCGATTAGGTGAATTATGTGTGACGGGTAACTTGAGACTTCCGGTTTCAACTTAATATCGTAATGATTTATTATTTTTATTTAGCTTTTACGTGTTAACTTTTAATATTGATTTATATACTCCCTCTGTCCGTCATAATTTGTCTCTATTTTTTATTTTCGTCCGTTCTACTTTTTTTTCTATTTTTGAAAATATAATGATGTATTTAATGACATTTTAAATTTTATAATTTTTTTTAATTTTAATTAAATTATTTAATTATCTTAATTTTAATTTATAATTATTTTTACTAATATAATTTTTTAATTATTTACTAATATATTTTTTAATTATTTATTAATTATATTTTACCATATCTATATGGACGGAGAAAATAATAGTTAATATTTAAAGATAAGTATGATAAATGAAACTTTAAAGTCTGACAGAGATGTAACTTATTATATTTCTTTTAATATTTGAATATGCTTAATAGGCTGGCATTGTTTGTGTGAGCCTATACAGTATTGATGGGCCAATAGGTTGTATAGGCCCATTTAACATGAATCCTTCTTTTGAATTTTAAATTTTCAAAATTCAAAATTTGAAATAAAGATTTTTCCTTTCAATTTATTTGCCCTCTCTTATTTAATATAATGATTTATCATATAAAATGCTCCCATTTTATTGGACAATGTGTTTGAAATTAATACAGTAAGTTAATAATAATACTTCATTTTTCGTATTTTATTTTTTTATTTTATATTTTATTTTATCTCATAACAAAGTATTTTTTTTTTTTTTTAAGTAACTGTATTATCTCCTAACATTACAAATACCCTTAATATATTATACAAATGTCATTACCCTTTATATCACATGTACTAATAAGGTTATTTTAGTCATTTATATTTTATTCTTACTATATCTCAATATAATACTAATATTTTTAAAATTACATGAAAAAACAAATGAATACTTATTTCTGGGACGGACTCACTTGTCATGTCTACCTTTTCATTTCCGTCCGTCTCACTTATTTTGTCACTTTCCTTTTTTGAAAAATAATTATACACTTTAATCTTATTTTTAAAAATTTAATTTTTAATTTTTTTTATTTTAATTATACTAATCAATTATCTTTATCTTAATCTATAATTATTTTTATTATACAATAATTATTTTCACTAATATATTTTTAATTATTTACTAATTGTACCCTCTTAAATTCCCGTGTCTACCGTAACGTGGTCAAATTATTCAGATGGATGGAGTATAATATTATTTTATTATATGAATATTGTCAATATTTTAAAGTAAAAATTGATATGTATATAATTAAACTTTTTAGAAATATATATCTAAATATTTTAAATATTATATAAAATAATACAATATTAATATCAATTTATAGAAAATAAAATTTATTAATATAAATAAATAAAATATATATATTTATAATTAATATAAATTAATGTTAGAAAAAATATTAAATTTTAATTAAAATATTTATTTATTAAAAAATAAAAATAAAAAAGTGTCCTACAATATATTGTATTTAGTTAATGAATTTCTTTATTTTATTAAGTATATTTTAAAAATTGTAATTAATAAAATAAATAAAAACTGTGTATAAAATAAAAGTGACTAAAAAAATACCTCAATTAATTTGAAACAAAAAAGTTATTAACTAAGTATAAATATATATATATATTATATTATATTAAATAAACATTTATATATTATACGCTTGTTTATTATTTTTATCATAGTCTTATTTCTATAAATAACTATATCACTATAAAACTATCCTGCAAAAATGTCTTTTACCTATATTTTTTTTATCGTCAATATAATATCAATATTCTTTACATCTCATACCCAACAAAGTCTCTAATTCTGGGACGGAGAAAGTATTATATTAAATAAACATTTTATTTTAAATTTTTTCAAAATAATGAAATACAGTCGTATTATAAACACCCTATTTTTATTAATATTATTTTTATATTATATACATAATATTCTATATATCACGTAAAAACATATAAACTCAAACAATTTCACAAAATAAATACAGTCAAAATAGTAAATTTCTAAAAAGAAAATATTTCTAGCCATTTCTTACATTATTTAATTGTAAAAATAAAATAAAATAAAATAATAATAATAATAATAATAATAATAATAATAATAATAAAACCCTAAGCAGGATCAGACGAATTCGAATTCTAGAGTCATTTCGCGTTTTAATGAAATTTGCTCCTTCGCCGGACCCTAGCGGTAAGAAATTTATGAAATTTGCGACTTTAATTCCAGAAGACGCTAATTTCTGTAATTCTCAAGTTTATGATGATGGTTTCCGCAGCTGCATCTCTGTAAATTACATTACAGTTAGCCTAGTATTATTATTATTATTAATTTTGCTAATCATAATAGCGACTTCTCATTTTCCGATTGAATTGAATTGATTCAGCTCTTTTCGCTTTGATAGAGTTTGATCTTTGGTTTCAGAATCAAATTTTGGTTTGGATTTATCACTAGTTCAGATCGAATCATGTTTTGCTGTTGTTCTTCTGTGATGAAGCTTCATTTTCCGTATCTAGCAGTTAGATTATTTTGTAGCTAGGGATAGATTGTTTATGTATATCTAGTTATGCTTTGACTTTCTTCGATTATATATTTTCAGCAAAAGTTATTGGACAAATTTATGCAATTTTGCAGTGATTTGTTTGCCATTTGATTGCAAAATGGATTGGATTAGTTTCATGGCATAGGACTGAGTTTGACATCAGGATTCAAAACAAATTTGGAGTTAACTATACTAAGTAGGGGTGAAAGAGCAGTGATTTTGTATTGATATTGGAAGCCAAAAGTGACGAGGAACATTTTGGGTGTGCTTGGTTTTGATTTGAGTTTGAGATTTGATTTATACATATTTTGATGTGATGTTATGTTGATAAGAAATAATGTATTTTTATCGGGAACTATGCATTGGTTTCTATTTGAAACACAAACCAAACACACTTGTTTTGATTTGAGTTTGAGATTTCGATTTGAAATGTTTGTTTAATATATTATTTTGATGTGATGTTTTGTGAGAGAAAATAATGTATTTTTATAGTGTATTTTATTAAGAACCATGGTGAACTTAATCTTGTTGTTTTTCTGTGATGATATTTTGTAAGAAGCGTTTGGTTTGCTTATTATTGTTGGTTCATTCTTATATATTGATGGTTGATCATTTTGTTGAATTTCATAGATGGATAGTCGAACTACTCGTTCAAGAAAGGCTCATATGGCACAGCAGCAGGCGGAAAATCAATCGCGCGCCAAATGGACAGCGTCACTGACCAAAACTTTGGCTGACTTGATGGTAGAACAGATTCAGAAGGGCAATAAATCGAACAGGTCTTTTAGCAAGAAAGGCTGGAAACTCATTTGTGATAACTTCCGTAGTCAAACAGGTTATTGGTGGGATAACGACCAGCTGAAAAGCCGATATGTTGCCTTAAGGAAGCAGTACATAAATGTATCAACGCTGCTAAGTTATCCCGATTTTCAGTGGGACGAGGCTAACAGTGCAATAATTGCTACAGATGCGGCATGGGACAAATACATCAGGGTGGGTATATAGTTTTCGCTTCTTGGATTCATTCATTATCTCCTTTCCTAGGGATTGTGGCTATTTCGTTGATACTTCAATATTTATTTGAGTATTATCGACTAGGGTAAATTGTCTGCATACAATGGATATATATATGTGTGTGTTTTAACATAAATAGTTTGTAGAATTTATTGCACACTCACCCTTAAATTAGCCAAAATGATGTGTAGAAAATTCCTATAATTGTTTGTGTAGAAACTCCTCCTCATAAGCTATGTGTGTTTGTTTAGGGATTTGAGTTTTGAATAGTGAAAATTTAGAATTTGAATATTTGTACAACTTGATAGGTGTTTGATGTGATATTTTGAATGTAAAATTGATTTTTGGTATAATTTAAAGAAGGAAAAATAGACGTTTCATTTGGGGTGTGTTTGTTTGGGGTTTGGATTGAGTTGGGATTTGAATAGGAAAAATTTTGAATTGGAATAGTTGTAGGATTGTGTTGATGTGATTTTTTGAATGTAAAATTGATATTTAATATAATATAAAAATGAAAAATAAGTATTTAATTTGATTTTTTTTGGGAAATTTTTTTTGATGAATAGTAGAATATGGGTAAAAGCATAAAAGAACACACCCTTTTGTAGGTTTTACCAGATATTTTTACTATTCAGATTTATGTGGCACACAGGAACATCATGATGCGGAAAACTTGAGGATTGCAGGGTGTCCAATATACAATCAGCTGCGAACAATATTTGCAGAAACGGGAACAGGCAGCAAAAAGCAGAACGGATCATCGAGAGAGCCCGACAATATATCTTCACTGAATCTCTCTCCTATTCCTACAAGGCAGGCGGCTGCAGAAGTGGAAGAACAGTCGCCATCAGAATCGGAAAAATATGCAGATCAGTACAGTCGAAAGAGATGCAGGAGAGGAGGGATTGAAGATTCCCTAGCAAAAGGTATACTGAAGATGGCAGGTGCAACGAAGCTCCACACAGAGGCAATCAATAGCTTGAATAGCAAATTTCCGGTATCGGATTGTGTCAGGGCATTAGATGAACTACAAGGAATTGACGACCGGATCTATCTCGCTGCTTTAGATCTCTTCAACAGCCGTAATGCTAGGGAAACGTTCCTAACGCTTAGAGCTGAGAAACAACTAGGATGGTTAGAAAGGAAGTGTTCGACCTCTACTCAGTAGACTTAAAAGTATCTATTCGGATTAACCTCAGTTTAAGGTACGTACTATCATCTTTACGGTTACTTTGGAAATTGGATTTCGTATAGACAAAATTGTCCATATCTCTCGTGTGGTTTGTTTTTTAAAAATTTCATTGTGCCTCTTTGTATTTTCAAAAACTTTCCATGAAACCTTGTTTTACATTTTTAAAAACTTTTTGCATGGCGGGTTTCATGCAAATTTTAAAGCATAAGGAGAATTTACGCTGAATTTCAAAATCACAAGGGAGTTATGAACAATTTTGCCTTTTGTATATAATGGCAGTATGATATGACGACACCCCTTGGCGATAATTGGTTGCAGGGTGATTCTTGACTTATTTCGTTGTTTTTGGGAGAAGCTATGCTATGGAATAAAATGGTCTAGAAGGGAAGAAGTGTTTTGAAGGATTTGTTCTTGTACAGAATACAAGAAGGTATTTGAGATTGAGCTATATATATATATATAAGTCTGGGGTTTGTTTGTGTTGGCTATGTAACTCTTTTATTGTTCTTATTGCTATATGTAACTTGATAAATCTCTAGCTTGTCTTGTCTTGTCTTTGTCAAGGATATTATTGTAATATGGTACTATGTTTTATAACATGTTACTACTTTCTATGACTATCATAAAAGTGTATCATAGTTGTCAATCTTAAACTTCGTGCACACAGGGTCAACCTCTAAAATGCTATAGCTGGACAACAGGATGACCGGTATTTAAGAGTTTAAGAATATACATATAAAAATTACTGTCTCAGTTCCATATATGGTGAAATATTTGATTTGTGAAACAAAAATTTAAGTGGATAGTATAAAGTAAAATAAATTGAGATATAAGAAAAAGAGATGTGTATTTATTTATTTTTATCTGAGTATAGAGAAGATAATTATTTCATATTTGAAAATATTATAGATATGTGGACAGACTAAAATGAAAAATAATTAATTTTGTAATTATAAATCACATAAAATTGAAAAAATATAATCATAAATAGATAAATAAAAAATATTCAAATTCGAAATTTAATAAATAACTTTTTTTGTATGGCAGGTGAACCTGAAGGTGTCGGGATTTGAACCCATGACCTCAGATCACAAGTTCACCCCTATATCACCTAATCATCTTTTACGGACTATGTAAACTTTCGTTGTAGAAAAATTGTGCGCAAAATTAGCACACCACCGATAAGACATGCCATAAAAAACTTGATAGGATAAACTTTATAAAAAGGGCAATCCAAGATTCACACTACAACTAAATTAAACCATCAAAACTATAAAATCCAATCCAAAGCTCTACCAATTTAGTTCAAAGTTATTTAAACAACTGACCTTCATTCAATTGGCTTGCCCGAACAAAATGTGATCTGTGCAGTGCATTCCACAAACCACCAGCCAGCCGATGACTGCAGAGACAGCTGAAAAAAAAAACAACCAAAGGGAAGGAAGTGCAGACAATCATCTACATATATATATATATATATATATATATGAAGTTATAAACAAAACTGTGAGTGCCATCTCGCTGTCGATTTCGAATCACCTGAAAAATGATATTATGAATTGTGCAGATCCTCGGCGCTTTTCGCCTGGTTATGCACAGATTCGAACGCCTGCATGCTCGAGTTTGCAAAACCAGACATTGCCTGGATTACATGTAATAATCCCATGGGCAGGTTGCTCATTGTCGAGGCTCTTGTCTCGCTAATCAGCTTTTCGTACTTAGCCCTTTCTTCCTCTGCCTTTGCTCTTAAGGCGACCATCTTTGCTCCTTTAACCCGCGCTGGATCTTCGGTGTTGGTTGTTTCGTGGATGGTTTCTGGTATCGTTGTGATTAGGCCATGCTTGGTTTCCAAAGATCGAAGGTCGTCAGCCTTTTTATCGAGCTCCTTGAATGCTGATTCTGATTTCCTCTTTTGTTTTTGTTCGTCTGCTTGTCGGACTGCTATGTCGTGGATCACTAACAAGAAGGTTTTAATCCCATCTGATGCTGTCTTTTCAGGAGCATTGTTCATGGCGAGCTGCCACTCTTCGCAGAGGTCGTAAATGGCGTCGTCTAGCTTGGTTTTGGTGCTGTGTGGAGTAGTGCCTAACTGGAAGAGGCTTAGACGGAGCCAGCCGCTCAATGATTGAATGTAGTTGCGTTGAGACTTGATTAGGTTGCAGAAGGAGATTAACCACTGTTGTGCTTCGTGCTCGAGCTGAAGGGTCGATTGGCGATGAATTTCAGAAGTTGGTTCCGATGACGGAATGCAGTTGAGACACTTTAGCTGCTGGATTATGCTCATCTGAAACTGGTGGGCTTCGTGCATACTTTTCCACATGTTCATTAACCTGAAAAGCAAGAAAAATAAAAAGATGATCGTTTTAGGAGTTTGAATCATTTCTCAAAAAAAGGAAAAGTCGAAGAAATAGAAAGGATCAAATTTTCAGGGCAGAGGTTAAAATTCAGCATTAACACATTATATAACAACAGACAATACATTATTTATGTTAATATAATATAAATACAACAGTTATATTTTTTCACACAGTGCATACTATAATTGAATTCAGCATATAAAATATATCAATACATCCTAGCTTATAAATAGAATTGTCTGTCACATAATTTCAACTAACATATATTGTATTAGACAATTTCAGGCTACTGTATTGATTTCCATAAATAGGCAGACATTACACAATTTCAATTAATACAAATTATTGATCTCAAATTTCAGATGAAATTGCTTTGCTTGTCCAGCTTGTGCCAATACTAACTATAAATACTTAGCTGTATTAGCAAATTCCATTTTCAAATTTTCTACTTCACCATCGACATTTCACTAATTTCCGGAAATTGCAACACAAATTGCTCAAGTGAATAAAAACAACTATAATAAGAAAATTGACAAGAGCATCAACTATAATAATGATGATTTGATTTTGAAGGACTTATATAAGACTTGGACAGTAATCCTAACACATGTAAATGACCTTATCTTGTACACAACCTACATGCTTGATTTCAAAAGCCCAGAGAGTGTGAAGATCGTATGAAGTTAACCCGAAAAGTCTAAAGAGAAGAAAACTAACCCCGCCACAAGTTGAAGAAGTTGAGGGTAAAGCTCAGATTCCCGCAATTTGATAATTTCAGTAGAGATGGTCTCAATTGCCTGCAAAGAAACTATACTCTGTGATTCCAACTTTTCAGCTTCTTTTTTGACCTTGTCAGTTTTGAGGTAATCAGCACCCTTCATTTCTAGCTTCCTGAGACTTGCTATCTTCTTATCATGCTCGGATTTCAGAAACTCGGCATTCTGCAGCATCCACAGAGAAAGAAAACACATAAAATAGGTCATGACTAACTGCTCTCCAAGTGAATTCACATCCATAAAAGCATATAGTTCCTTAATTTGTAACAATAGTATTCTTTATCCATCCCAACAACATAAGCCCGGGTAACTATATTAAAAAACATTTAAGGGCATTTTGTTCAAGGAAGACATGATATAGTATTGACGATGGTACGCATAATTTGTTGCACTCCACAAAAATGAAGGACAAAGAAAGATCTGAATACAATGAAGGTGCAAGAAGCCTATGCAATTGGCATCACAAATGGGGTAACCTTACCTTAACCTCCTGGTAAAGTTTTTTCTCCCATGTATATAACCTCTCGACTGTCGAACTATGAGTAGCATCATTTCCATTAGTAGCCAGGCAATCCACTTTGTTTTCTGTTGCAGTATAATCTTCGCAAAACTTCCCAAAAGCATTCCATTTTACATTTCCTGAACCCCATGTCCACAGTAGCGGACCCAAACCCTTTGCATATACACTGTTCTTGCCTGCAAGCCATGCAAATTCATGACTAATCAGAATGAGACAATTTGATAACACAAGGCAGCCTAGTCCAGATCCTTTTCTGTATTTGAATTAAACACAATACTTGGAAAACTCATGCTTTAAAAGAACATCTAGAATGCATTCTGATCATAGTTTGATAACGGGAAATTCTAACTTGCATTGTGATAAACTTAATTCATTCTACAGTTTTTTCGATATTAAGAAAGTCTACCCGACTGTAAGATTGAGTGGCGATGGTTACCTGAGAGTGATTGGCAATTGCCAGAAATGGGGACATCCAAGAGCAGTGAGAGTGAAGTACCGGCATTGGCAGCCTTCAAAAAATAGTCGTCCACTTCCTTGATGATCTCTGCCAGATCTTTACTCTTGCTAGATATCACCACCGCCTTCTCGGTGGTGGTGTCCGCAGACGGTGATCCGGCAGGACTGGCGGTGACCACCAGCACCTCAGGATCACCAGCGCTCTCATTCCATACTCCCTCATCCATAGATCGTCCCGTAGTTAGCGTAAAAGGATCCCAAAAGTCCCAAGGCGATGCCACCGGCGGCGGCGGCGGAGGAGTTGTGGAGGTCTTCGTTGTGGAATTGGTGGCACAAGGAGCGGAGCTCAGTTCGGGAATTTGTGATGAAACCGGCGGCCGGAGGTGGTGGAGAGTTGTCTCGGCGGTGGCAAACCGGAGTAGGGCGGATCCGGTGGCCCTAAGCGACCTTAAATATAAGGAATGGGCGGCGGAGAAGGCTTGCCTCGCCTTAACAAACTGCTTCATGTATCTTTTTCTAGCCTTGCATCTCGAGATCATCTGTTCTCTGTGCAATTTTGAATACCAACACCCCATTTTCTGCCAATCACACGCAAAATTAATTCAAATCCACTCCTGCTTACTTACTCATGATCCGTGTTTATGTGCGTATCACATTCATCCAAATACATATAAATACATACATATATATAGAGAGCGAAGCGTAGACAATGATTTGATCGAATTAACAGATTAACAACACCTCAAATTCAGAAACCAATTGGATCAAATCAATCTGTGCTTTCAGAAACGAGTTAAAAATACCTCAAATTCGCGAATTCAGCAACCTAATCGACGATTTACACAGAATCTCAAACGGGAAGACGAAGCGAACCGAAGCTTAGACAATGATTGATCTCAAACAATCTGTGCTTTCAGAAACGAATAAACAATACCTCAAATTGTCGAATTAACCGAGGTAATCGTCTATTTACAGATTATCTCCAACGGGAAGCCGAAGCGAACCGAAGCTTAAACAATGATTTGATATCAAACTATCTGTGCTTTCAGAAACGAATAAACAATACCTCAAATTGTCGAATTAACCGAGCTAATCGACGATTTACTGAGAATCTCCAACGGAAAATCGGCGATGAGGAAGACGACGACGCTGCGCTTCGGAAAAGACTAACTGAGGAAGTAAACGTTGGGCAGTGAACCATTCCAATATTTGAAATTCCTTTATATACTCATAAATTTACTATTATGCTCCTTCACCCATTTTCGTCACCCCACCAACATTCCCTTTCTATTTATTATTCTTATTAATTTAAATATTCATTATAAAATAACAATTAATTATTATTATTATAATAATTGTCGCGAATCTGCCTGTACAACTTACACACCGAAATACATAAATAATTTCCTCACGTGTTGGGCTTATTCTTTTGCTGCTAGTATTTTTTATTTTCATATTTTTTTTATATAAAATAAAATTTTAGTACTTCTTCTATCTCCTAATAAAATACATTTTCATTAGTCACTTAACAAAATATATTTTTAATAAATTAATAGCAGTATATATTATAAATATTTTTAAAATTAATACATATTTACATCAAATAATAATAATAATAATAATAATAATAATAAAACTTTACACAAAAAATAACTACCAACTATTATTATTTATTTCTCTGTATAAATAAAAATCCATACATTGTAAATTGAAGAAATAAATATATTACCTGGTCTCACTCTAAGGTTTTATATACTTTTTGCTAGTTGATATTTGAATAATATTTTTAATATTAAGTATAATGACGCGAAAGATAAATGTGATCTTAAAAAACGGACGGAGAAATTAATATTTTATATAAATAAGTATTAAATATTAAAAAATAAATCATAAAAATTATTCATACTTTTTCAAACTATCCCTAATTATTACTCTAAATCAACTTTTTAAAATCCTTAAAAAAAATAAAGGCATTTTAGTCTTTCACATTCTACTTTATACCTACTTTTAATTAAATATTATTATTCGTTAATTGTGGTGCCAGCAATAAGATATTTCTTTTGGAGGAAGAAAATAGATATATGCATAACAAAGTAAAAAGTTATGAATATTTTTATATAAAAAAAAAAATTATACTATTATTTATCAATAATTTTAAAAAATACTATATTAAATATATTTTTTTTTTACAAAATATTATATCAAATATTTAACTTCTACTATTTTTAAAATTTTTTTGTAAATAATGCAGCCTTAGTATCATTTAATATGTCATAAAAATAATAACAGTAAACTTTTAAGTGATACAGTGGTCAATTTACGAAAATGTGGAGGGTAGTTTTGGAAGAGTGAAATTCCAACGGACCAGATTTTTTACATGGTAATTTAGTACATATGCTTATGCAGTCACTGATTTTCATGGCAAGTATATTCATATTATATTATGTTATTTAAAAATAAAATTTTTAGATACTAATGATAAATTTGTGTATTAATTGCTCACTTTCAACGGGCAAATGCTTTTT
The DNA here is from genome assembly GCF_009805555.1 of Andrographis paniculata. NCBI lineage: Eukaryota > Viridiplantae > Streptophyta > Magnoliopsida > Lamiales > Acanthaceae > Andrographis > Andrographis paniculata. The sequence goes on from NW_026137588.1 coordinate 914,000, forward strand.
TTAAATTAAATTTTGTCACTATATATCTTTTCTAAGGGTAGATTTAATTCGCAATTATTCTCTTCGTCCCATTGAAATATTAGTATTATATTGGATTGTAATAAAAAAGATAAAAATATCCTTATATTGTAATATAAAAGTAATGATATTTGTGTAATATATTGTAAGTTAAAAGAATATTTATTATGTTAGGAATGTAATAAAATTACTAAATAAAAAATGATAACCTTATTTTGAAACGGACGAAAATAAAAAATAGTACCATTTAAATGGGACGGGAAAATTATTATTTTTATAGTAATTTTGTCAGATAATCAAATAAAGAAATAAAGGGTGGCTACAATTTTTTTTATTTTTATTTCACTGAATGTTTTGTTAATAATGTTAAAAAGTGTGTATTTATGGATTTGTTCACTAAGTGTTCAAACTAAAAAATAAAAAAAAAAATAGTAAAATAATTTTATATAGATATTATTAAAAAAAAAAATAGTGTACTCTATAATATATATACTTTATCACTAAAAAAAACTAATATTAATTCAATACTACCTCCGTCGGGCTCCAGGGTCTCATTTATTTTGTGTCTGTTGATATTTGAATATTAATTATTATATCAAAATTTAGTATAAATTATAAAAAAAAATTGCAAAAATACCTCCATTAATGTCTTATAATAGTAATAGAATGACATTTGTACAAAAAAAAAATATATACAAATATAAAGATATTTTTAATGTTTACGCAAAAAGTAAATGTAATCCGTAGAGAGGCGGACAGGGAATAGTATTTAATTATAGTTGATAGATAAAAATAGTGTAATGATATTTTTGTCTTACTTTTTGCTATAATAATGTGATATAAAATAAAAGTATTTTTTTTCTTTTAGAAAGAGATATTTAATGAAATGATTATTGTATTCTACCTCATATGAATGTATTTATCTGAATCAGATGCCACCTAAGTTTATGTTACATTCACTTGAACATATTTTGTTTGAATCTCAATGCGGGATAAAAATAAAAAATAAAAAAAAATAATAATAATAAGGGTGTTTTTTTTACCTGTACAATTTTTTTTTTTTATTTTTAATTTGATTTTACAATTTCAATTTTCTTTTTCACTTTAAAATTATTAAAATCAAATATCTATTTTTTATTTATTATATTAAACTAAAATTTAATTTTAAATCAAAATATCATATCAATACATATTTATATTAAATCAAACAACTGTTTCAATTTAAAATTTTACTATTCAAAACTAAAAATCAATTTTTTAATAATATAGTTTTGATTTATTTTTTCTAATAGACTTAAAAAAAAAAAAAAAAAAAAAAAAAAAAGGGGATTTGAATGAGAATATATTTTAGTTTTGCACCAATTATTTAATTTACACACCCAAACTCAGAGCCTGCACTGATCAATGGACGTATTACATGAAACACATAATATGGTTTGAAATTGAAATTACCACTACGAGAAAATTCATGGAGACAGACACGGATCCATCACTCTGCGCTGCTTGATCACGTGAATCCATTCTTGTTTCGGTAATGTAGTAGTAGTTTGCTGCACATATCTGTAATATATATGTAGATGATGATTGACCTGTATCTGCATGCTTATGCTATGCAGGCAGATCGTTGAATTGTTATTCACAGGGAAGGATTGATCGATCGATCGAGCAATGGCGGGCGCCGCATCAGGCCTGTTTATTCTGGACATAAAGGGACGCACCATAATCAGCCGTGATTATCGCGGCCTGGTCTCCCCCGCGCAGGCCGAGAAGTTCTTCTCCAAGCTCATTGAGAAGGAGGTACATATCTATCTATCTATTTATCCATCTTCTTCTGATTGGGGCTTCTATTTGCCTTTCTTTTTTCTTTTTTTCTATTATCGGCTGATTATTGGAAACTTGAAATGGAAAGATGCTGATTTCTCATTTTGGAATTTGTACACAAGCATGCCCAGATATTGTTCGGCGAAATGTCTCTTAGAACATTTGGATAGGGTTTTGAATTGGAAGGTGAATTCGAAGTACCTTCAGAGTACATCTTCATTTTACTGAATAAAAGCTTGAGAATACAAATATAAGTCTGTTAAGGATTTATGAATCGAATAGTTCGTTCTAAGTGATTATTCTTATAATGTTAAACATAGGTTTGTCTACTGAACATTGAATCGAAGATTGTTCAGAATGAACTAAAGAACCTTTTACAATTAAATGAAGATTACAAACATGAATGTTGTGTCCTGTTTCAAATCCTATGGAATAAACATATCTTGAATTCTCTTCGCGGCGAATTCTCCTTTGCCTTCCTTATATTTTCCAACTGTTGCAGGACGATATAGAATCTCATGGTCCCGTCTGCTTTGAAAATGGGGTGAGCTACATGTTCATCCAACACAAAAATGTGTACTTGATGACTGCGTCGAGGCAGAACTGCAATGCTGCAAGTAGTCTTTCCTTTTTGCATCGAATGGTAGATGTAAGTAGCAACCATGGTGATAATCTTTGCAGCTATCAATTGATTTCCTTTCCCTATATGGTTTTTATCCGCCAACGTTATTCTTAGGTTTTTAAGCATTACTTTGAAGAGCTGGAAGAGGAATCTTTAAGAGACAACTTTGTTGTTGTGGTGAGTGCCAAATTCCTTCTAAAATGATGTGTAACAATACAGTAATATCGCAACTTATGGGTTCCCTATGATGAGTTGTATTGTAGTTTTTTGAACCCTTAGATAGTTTGATGATCAAGGGTTCGATACATGTTAGTGTGTGCCTTGTGCCGTAATTTAAAAAGAACAAATGCTGTCACTTTATTAGATAATGGCTTGGAGCATATGTGCAGTATGAATTACTTGATGAAATTATGGACTTTGGCTATCCTCAATTCACGGAAGCTAAGATACTCAGTGAATTTATCAAGACGGACGCTTATAGATTAGAAGTTGCACAGAGGCCTCCAATGGCGGTAACAAATGCAGTTTCCTGGCGCAGTGAAGGCATATTTTACAAAACTAATGAGGTAAGACCATCAATTTTGCCTCATTAAATTTGCCCATTTTTTAGTTTCCTTCATTTTACAGCATCTCCTTTGTTATCTTTCCATCAGGTTTTTCTTGATGTGGTTGAAAGTGTTAATATTCTAGTCAACAGTAATGGACAAATAGTCCGTTCGGATGTCAATGGAGCACTAAAAATGCGCACTCGTTTAAGGTTCTTATTGGCTTGAAAATTTAGTACATTCATAGTTCATTGTGTGTATGTTTGGTGTCATTGATATCCAGATCGTCTCAGTTCTGGTTTCATTACAGTGGCATGCCGGAATGCAAGCTTGGTCTCAATGATAGAGTCTTATTGGAGGCGCAAGATCGAGCCACAAAGGGGAAAGCCATTGATTTGGAAGATGTCAAATTTCATCAGTAAGCATAAACAAGACATGATCGACATTCTCAAATCAAAATTAGAAAATATACCTAATGTCATTTGCTCCTGTTTTTAGATGTGTACGCCTAGCTCGGTTTGAGAATGACCGTACAATATCCTTCATACCCCCAGATGGAACATTTGATCTCATGACGTACAGGCTCAGTACACAGGTGTTCCATTTTTGTTCATTTTACTTAAATTTTTCCTCTCTCAATATCATGTAAGGTCTTGCTCTAAACTCATAGGTGAAACCTCTGATCTGGGTGGAAGCTCAAGTCGAGCGATATTCAAGAAGTCGAGTGGAGATGGTTGTAAAAGCTCGAAGCCAATTCAAGGAACGAAGGTAAGCCTCCCTCTACTCTTGGTAAGTCACTTTGTGAATTATCATATCATATCATATCATATCATATAGGTCACTTGGAGTACTTCGATACTTAAACTACAAATAGCACAATCATCGGCAGTCGTATTGATCCTCATGATACTATTTGTGGGACGATTGTGTGGTGTCTTTTAGTCTAGAAACCAAAGTGCCAGAGTGATTCTTATACAAGAAATCCAGAAGGCTCTAGAAATATTTTGAGTTTTGAAATTTTGTGGGAACAATACGAAATTATGTGATGTGATATTTTGTACGAGAAAATAGGTATTTGATGTGATATTTTTCGAAAAAGTTATTGTTTATGAACAGTTTCATAACTTAAAAAATATGTGTATTTACATGTCTACTATTCTTGCAATGTTCCTTTTTGCCTAGAAAGACAATAATATGGTATATGTAATCTGCTTCATATGTGAATGGATCTACACAGCACTGCGACGAATGTGATCATTGAGTTGCCTGTCCCAGCCGATGCCATGGATCCTCATACCCGAACAACGATGGGATCTGCTAAATATGCACCCGAAAACGATTCCCTCTTGTGGAAAATCAAGACCTTTCCAGGAAACAGAGTATGTTTATTAGACTATGGCAGCACTCTCATCCAAAAGTGCTGATTAATTTCTTCAATGATCAATTTCATCTTATATTATTCATACATATACATATATATATATATATATCACAGGAATACATGTTGAGGACAGAATATAAACTTCCTTCTATAGCATCCGAGGATGCAGCTCCCGACAAAAAAACTCCAATTAACGTCAAGTTTGAGATACCGTACTTCACAGTCTCCGGTATTCAGGTACGCACACTATTGTAAAATGACTGTTCAATAGTTTTTACAACATAGGATATTAGTTTGCAAGAACTTTTATATTCTAGCTCAAGTTTAAGATAAAATTTGAAGTAAAATGTATATAAAGGAAGTATTTCCATTCTACTTCCAGCTATTATGTTGAAAAGATCTTTTCTACATCGATGACGGGCATAAATGAACATATATATATGCTTAACTGAATATTAATTTGATTCGAAAGTTTAGGAATATAGCTCTTCATGTTTAGATATCGATGCCTTATTACAATATGCTGCATACAGGTTCGCTACCTTAAGATCATCGAGAAAAGCGGGTACCAAGCGCTGCCATGGGTGAGGTACATAACCATGGCTGGACACTACGAACTACGGCTTCTGTAAGCCCCGGAAACTGCTTTTGGCACCACAGGTTTGCAAAAATCCTTTTTCTCAATCCCATGTCTGAATTTTATTTTATTTTTTCGAATTTTTGATGATATAGATTCTTACATTCTTGTACTGATCTTTGCTAGTTTCCATCCAGCATATGTTTATATGTTTAACCCGAAAATGAGAACACCATTTTCAGTCTACCTAGTACTCTTGATCTTCTCCAAAATCTCTTCCTCGACATTTTTCATGATACTATGAAGATGTTATATTTGACAATCTCTCTGTTAACTTGTCGAACACTTTGTCCCGGGACACAACACTGATCCTAACATACTTCTCACTGTCACCAAAGTGCTTCCCGCCTCTGCCGATTATTTTGTGATTGCGTAGAAAGCCTTTGCAATCCTCGGCTTTGCTTTCACACTTTAGCCAAGCGAAAGCTGTTTATATTGCCGTAAAAAAAACTATAAGACTTCGTAGGTAAAATGTCGAGTATAAAAGCTTGATAGGGGTTTATACGATTGAACGATTTTGCTTATTACCTGGTTGTGTAGTGAAAGTTCGACCGCTGAAGCTGCACTTGCCCGAGGGAAGCTCCGGCAAACTAAAGAGATTACTTTTTTCGACGACTTCTCTAAGTTGGCACCATCTTCTCGCCATGAGCTCATAGCTGTGGTCGAAGAACGCTGAGCTGTCTCTATGCTCATGTGCGTCGACTACGACTCGAAAGATCTTCGCAGCGCGAAGCTGCGACTCTTTCGACACGCCGATGGTGCTGAGCATGATGAACTCGGTCATCTTCATCGCAATTTTTCGATCCTTGACAAGAGCCCATCTGCGATATGGGAAGTGATTTTTCGTTGAATGAGATCAAGAATGTTGAAAATGATTTTTCGATTAAGATGGTGTCGCTTACCCGAGTCGACTACCGGCATGGCCGATGCTTTTCGACACCGTAAAGAGCATGATGTCGTGATCAGCTCGATACGTGATCGGAGTGTACTGCGGCCAATAGTAGGCGAGATCATGGATTACTACTCCCCGTCGTCGGTTGACCACAGCGCTTCTCGACTGCCCGTCGGGGTTGTTCGGGGATGTCACCACTTCGACGTACGGCTTATCCTTGTCGAACTTGTAAGCATCCCCGCCCCATGTGTAGAGTCCCGACTTCAGAAACTCGACGATCGTCTGATACGGCTGCGTATATATAGAGCTGTTAAACGAATCGAGTAGCTCGCAACCCAAGCTCGACTCGGCTCATTTGTAGAGATAAACGAGCCGAGCTCGAAAATAATTTTTTTTTACAAAAGAACCGAGCTCGAGCTCGCGAGTAGCTCAATTGAGCTCATTAGTAATAATATATTTATATTTATATAATATATATAATTTTTTATATCAAAATTTATATTTATTATTAAAATTTAAATATTTTATTATAAAAAAATTATAAATAAAATTAAATATATTTAATTTATATATTAAAAATTCGAGCTTGAATTTGAACTTAACAAGCTGAGCTCGATGCACTATTTTGGCTCGAATTCTTAACGAGCCGAGCCGAGCCGAGTCTGTTCTGTTAACAAGTTTGAGTCGAGCTCGAACAACCAATACTGGAGCTCACTCGACTCGTTTAACAACTCTACGTATATGTATATATGTTATATATATATATATAACTCGAGAGATTAGTTCTTATTTAGGCAAGTCGATATCTTAAAGTATAAGTTTTCGTCGATTCGGGGGACTTACAGTGTAGAACGGTGCAGCTGAGACTACTTGTATCGGGTCTGTGGCATTCGGCAAAGAAACTGCGTACAGCGCCGCCTGTAGGAGCTGCGTCGAGCCTGTCCCGACGACAATGTTGCGATCTTCGGTGACGGCATTCCCGACCAAATTGTGTAGCCGGGTTACTGCATTTGCGAACTCCGGTTCTAAGAACCAACAGAGATTTTCGGCGCTGGAGAAATAGCTTGTGAATTTCCATCCCGGGATCACGACCATGGCCTTTTCGCCGTGTTGCTTCCAATAGCTCTCGTACATCGTTGGATCTCCGCTGTTACGTGTAATAAAACGTCGCAAAACGGTCAATAAGGGCGTAGGGACAACTTATTACAAAATTAGACCAAGCGGATGGCTTCGATCCGAGGTTTAACTTTGTTCGAGTTTAAACTAACTAGGCATTTCACCTTGTTGTGAAATTGTGACAAGCAAAATAAACAAACGTACACTAGAATACGATAATTTGGTAATCCAGTTGATCGAATCTTACGTTTGAGGACGGTCAAATTATGTATTTTTCACTAGTATTTCGGGGGCTAGAGTTTGATACTTCACAAAGCAACTATTTGAACATTTATTACATATACATTTCGATCAAACTCAACTCGATCATTCCCTTACCAAATTGTTCGAATCCTTATGGTTAGAACATCCGATGACCTTCAAACCATCATCTACCATATGTGCTAAACTTTGCCGGTAAATTTTGTCAGTAATTTTGATTACTTGTCTTAATCTCAATTGGGCATGAGAGGAAAAAACTATGTTTGGAGAGGAACATCGTATGTCATAGAAAAAAAAAAAAAAAAAAAAAAAAAAAAAAAAAAAGTGATCAAAGCCATGAATATTCATATTATTGAACTTAGGTACTGTCACACCTATTTGAAGGCTCTGTTTACATAGACAACTTTGAAATTTTTGACATTTTATTTACATTAATTTTTTCAAAATCATTGTAACCAATACTCCTTCGGTCCTAATATAAAGTATTATTTTTACTATTTTCTTTATCCAATTTTAAATATTTATTTTTTATTTTTAAAAAAATTAATCATACACTAATATCAAAATACTTTTAATTTTTACTTAAATTACAAATGTACAATTACTTTATATATAAAGTCAAAGAACAAAAATATCAAAAAATTTTACTCCAGTAATAAATAAAAATTTATATAATACAAATATTTTATAAAAAAAAAAATTATAAAGGTAAATAAAAATACTTGTTAATCGAAGAGAGATAGAAACAAAGTGGGCGTTAGTGTTAGATATTAGAAATTTAATTAAATTAATCTATATTTATTAAATGTGTTTAAAATTAATAAATAAAATAGAAATTGATCATCTTTTGTGAGACAAAGAAAAATAAAAATAGATAATTTGTTGCGGGAAAGAGAGTGTATCAAATATTTAATTTTATTCAACTTTCTACCATTTTCAAATGAATCAAAATACTCTCCAAATATATTTAAACATTTGTAGTTTTTATTTGTTTAATAAAATTTTATGTTATTGTCCCAAATTGGAATATTGTTGAGAATTTCCTATTACTTATAAGGGTGCGGATCCATGCTAATCTATGTTATTGTACTATCAAATCTTTTTGTGTTTATATATATATTTATGAAATTGTAAGTCTAAGATATCTTATTAATAAGATAGATCGAATTAATGTGCAGCCCTACTCCTAAACTCTATATGGGAGGAGATGCTGGTCCATTTAAAAAAACAAACAGTAAATAAATAATAAAAATAATTATAAATTAAAATTAAGATAAGTAAATAGTTTAATTAAAATTAAAAAAATTATAAAATTTAAAATTTAAAATTTAAAATGCGATTAAAGTGTATAATTATATTTCCAAAAATTAAAAAAAAGACAAAAAATAAAAAAGACAAATTATGTGAAACAAACAAAAATAAAAAATATGAACAAATTATGTGGGACGAATGGACTAATAATAAATAAATAAGTAAGAATAAAATAAAATCAAGCAACCACATACAACCAAGTTACAGTAAAGAGTCAGAAAAAACTTACAAGACAAATTGATTTCAGTACAAGGACAAATCAAACCCCACTTCAACACTCTTTCACCGTTTCTTACCCTTCTTTATTACTTCCTCCCTCCGACCGTATTTTGTCTCTATTTTTTATTTTTGTCCGTCTCACATAATTTGTCTATTCTTTTTTTAAAATATAATTATACACTTTAATTTTATTTTAAATTTTAAATTTTATAATTTTTTTAATCTTAATTAAACTATTTAGTTATTTTAATCTTAATCCACAATTATTTTTATTATACGATAATTATTTTTACTAATACACTTCTTAATTACTTACTAATTACACTTTACCTAAATTTCCTCAGTAATAGGCTCGTAATACATGGGATGGAGGAAGTATTATTATTATTTAATAAAAAAAAATTATAGAACAAAACAACAATAACAATATTAATAATAAAACTAAAATGTAAAATATATTTTTAAACTCAACCATGTTAAAATAATAATAAGAAGAAGAAGAAGAAATATATAGTGGGAGGTGCTCTATCTCCTAACAATTTTGTTTGGTTATAAATTTCCTTTTTCCACTATTAATCTTTTTAAAAATATATATATATATATATATAAGTAAATATTTATTTTTATTAATTTTAAAATTATATTTAAAACATAATATCAATATTTATTTATATAAGATTAAACGACTTATAATTTAAAATCTTAATAACCTGATATTAACTTTTAAACCAATAACCAAACAAACATATGATGTTTATCTGATGTTTAGATGGAATCATGAAGTTTAAATTTATTATTTAAATAATATTTAATTTGATATTTTATAAAAAAATATATATATATTTATGTGAATTAAAAAGAATCTTAAAAAGAAAAAAAACTCCCTACTCCGAAAATTAAACAAATAAATATCATAATAATAAACAGAAAAACGACTGAATATGTAAGAAGAAAAAAAAAAAAACAACATAAATAAAAATTTAAATAAATAAGAACTTACTGAAAAACATCAATAACTTCATCATCATCTTCGTCTTCCCTGTGAAGATCATCTGTTGTCTTCAACTTCATCGATATTCTTTCATCGTCTTCCTCTACCTTATTATTATTATTATTATTATTATTATTGATGTTTTTGTACAAAAAGGCCATGTTCAAGGCCAAAGAAATCACCAAAATATGCCCCAAAACCATTCTTTTCATCTCCATTGGAATTATAATTTAACAATATGAGTATCAAATCAAATTTATTTGGTATATACATATATAGAGAGAGAGGGGGAAAGATTCTCTCTCTATAATGCACTTACTTAATTTTTCAAAATTCCTAATTAATTAATATACATTGTACATTGAAGAACAACAAAAATAATAAAAAAAACAAAATCAACCCAATTAAGAAGGAATTAAAGGAAACAAACCCTAAATAATACTCTATAATGACTATTACTTCAAATCAATTTGAAGATAATTTAATAAACAATCTTGCACGACAATCAATAGAGTTTGAATTTAGTATTAAAATAATATTTGATAAAATATTTTGTGAAAAATAAATTTATGAGCTTAAATGAAAATGAATATGTTTGCTGGGTTTGGATTGTGAGTTGAGATTTGAATAACAAAATTTTTGAATTAGAATAGTTGTATAATGTGATATAAATAGGTGTTGATGTCATACTTTGAATATAAAATTAATTTTTAGTATAATATAAAAAATAAAAAAATAGATGTTTGATTTAATATTTTTGGAAAAAATTTTTTTGATAAATAATAAGTTTTGGAGAAAATCTCCCAAACAAACACACTAGTGCATAGAATAAAATTATATAAAAGTAATTACAGATAATAGGATTATATAAAAAAAAAACAATGAATTTAGTAGAAAATATGAATTGATTTTTCTATATCTTAAAATAAAAAAATTAAGTTGAAAAATATTTTTTAAAATATATTTGATTGAGAAATTATTAAATTCGAATTTACTATCTGAAAAGAATGAGTAAATTATATAACAACCCAATGTGTTCTAGTAAAAATTGTATAAATCACTATGTATTTTATTATTACGTAAAATCCCCCGTGTGTTAATATTAAGATTGCACAAAATACTTTTCTTGTACAAAATTGATGTTGGGACCGAAATTACAGAAGTTTTATACTAATAAAAATCGTAAAATATCTTAAATAATTTTTTTTGAATAAACTAAATATATAAATAATTGATTAATCCTTTATTTTATAATTTTTTTGAGACAGATTATTATTTGATTTTTGAATAAACTATAAAAATAAATGATTGATTAATTATTTATTTAAGATATTTTACGTTTTTTATTTGTATAAAACTTGCGTAATTTAGGTCTTTATTTAGATCCAAATATAGTTTTGGACAATGAGAGTATTTCATGCAAACTTTACATTAATACAAAGGGTTTCACGCAATAAATAAAATATATAGTATATTGTACATTTTTACTAAAATACAAGGGATGTTATATAATTTACTCGAAAATAAATAAATTAATTCGAATTTAATCACCGCAGATTTTTGCAGGAAGCAATTTATTTATTTATTTATATATTTGGGGATAAATATATTTTTAATCTTATATTCTACACTTATTATTATTAAATGGTGTGTTTTGTTTGGAGGTTTGGATTTTGAGTTGGGATTTGAATAGTAAAAATTTTGAATTTAAATAGTTGTATGATGTGATATAAATAGGTGTTGATGTGATCTTTTGAATGGAAAATTAATTTTTAGTATAATATAAAAAATAAAAAATATGTATTTAATTTGATTTGTTTGGGAGAAAAAAAAATTGAGATGAACAGTTGAAATTAAATCCAATCCCCCAAACAAACGCATATATCCAATGAGTAGTTGAAATTTTTTTCAAGAACATTGTTACATATCTTGAGTCTTAACATAACACAACTACAAAATCAGTAAATTCAAGCATCAAATTTTGATGTAAAATTAATTTATATATATATATATATTTGTATTTTTATTTAAAAATTAAATTAACATTAGAATTTAATGTTAGAATTATTTCTTTACTAGTTCATGTCAGGAGAGCTCCAACCTACCCTTAAATCCCCCCTAATTATGGAGTAACACTATACCTCTTTTTATAGTATTTTGTGGTGTTTGGTGTATTTTTGTTATTTTTTTGGATGTATTGTGTAATTTTTATTTTTTTAGAATAATAATATATAATTTTATATTTTAAAAAGTTATATGTAATTTTATTTTTTTTTGAAAAATAATACAGTATATAATTTTATTTTTTAAAAGTGATATAATTATATTTTTTTTAAAAAATAATACTCACTCCGTTCCGGAACTAAATATTCATTTGCTTTTTGCACGTAGTTTTAGAAATATTAGTATTATATTGGGATATAGTAGGAATAAAGTAGAAATAACTACAATAACATTAGTGTGATATAAAGGTAATGACATTTGTGTAATATATTATAAGTTGTAAGGGTATTTGTAATGTTAGGTAGATAGTACAGTTACTAAAAAATGAAATGGATACTTTGTTATGAGACGGACTAAAATGGAAAAATAGATACTTTGTTATGGGACTGAAGGAGTATATAATTTTATTTTTTTTAAAAGTGATGTATAATTTTATTTTTTTTAAATTATTTTATTTGTAATAGTTATTAATTATAAATTTTAATTTTCATAAATTTTAAAAAAATATAAATTATATAGGTATGGATTATAATATATAAAATAAATTAAAGTTGAGGTGTAATTTATAAATATAAAAAATATATATATAAAAAATATATAGAAAATATACTTTTTAGAGTGAAAATTGAAATTTATGATTGGAATAAAATAATATAGATTAACTGCATTTTTATTCTAACTACTGCAAAAATGAAGTCAAGGGTTGGAGGTGGCCTTAAAAAATCCGTATTAGCCAATATTTCATTATCAAATATTCTATGGGAGAGGATAAGACACTCTTATTTATAATAAAAAAATTAATAATCCTTTCGTCTCAGATATCATGTTTTTGCCGTTTCTGTTCGTCCCACATACCATGTTATTTTCTTTTTTGGAAAATGATTACACACTTTAATCTCATTTTAAATTTTTAAATTTTATTTTTTTAATTTTAATTAAACTAATTAGTTATCTTAATCTTAATTTATAATTATTTATATTATAGAATAATTATTTTCACTAATACATTCTTAATTATCTACTAATTACACCCCTCCTAAAATACCGTATCTACAGTGTAGCAGACACGGCATCTGGTACGGAGAAAGTAATATATAATTATATTAATTATTTTAATTAATTATATAAAATTAAACTAATTGAAATTTACGTTCTGAACCCTATCCCATCCGATACTCTATTCATATGCCAAAGAAAAATATATTTATTTTTTTTTCTCGGTAATAAGAAAAATAAATATATTTTATTTTTTAGAAAGAAAAAATCATACAACTTTTTATAATTTACAATTATTTTTTTCTATTTTTTTTTTATATATAAAAAACGAAAGAAAGTATATTTCACATTAAAATTCATGTTTAAACTAAATGAACTTATTTTTATATAACAAATAGAGTAATATTTTCAACTACTATGAATGAGATACATAACTATTTTATTTATTTTTTTAAAAAAAGAGAATATTAGATAAATAATTAAAATAATACTAATTGCCCCATTTATATATATATATATATATGTATCCTTTTTTTATAGTTTTATTTATTTATTGTGTTTTGGTAGGTTAGTGTTTAATGCAAATCTGTTGCCCCAAGACTTAAGACCTGCCTATATATATATATATAGAGAGAGAGAGAGAGGCTTTGTTTGGTTTACCTTTTAATTAAAATAGTAATTCTTCAGTTCATATTTTTTATTGTAAAATGATATTATCTCCGTCCGATTATAAGGTCTTATTTACTTTTTGCGTGTTGATATTTGAATATTAATTATTATATGAAAATATTGTTCAAATCAAAGAGAAATGATAAAAGTACTTCTATTAGTGTCTTATAATAATATTATAATGATATTTGTGCAAAAAATTATATAAATATAAAAATATTTTTAATGTTAAGTACAATGACGTAAAAGGTAAATAAGACTTTTAGAACCAAACGGAAGAAGTATATGCTTTTTTCTTTTTTTGTGCACACAATATCAAATTGAAATAATATTTAAATTAAAATATACATACTAAAAAATTCAAACTCAAACGAAACCGAACAAATCCATGATTTTTAAAATTTTAGAAAAATTTAAAAAGTTATACTTATAAAACTGAGTATTTAGGGCTTGTTTTTTTAGCTTAGTGTTTGCACAGTAAAAACGCGTAAACCTGAGCTGTTTGTGTTTTGGGAACAAAGTCTGAAAGGTTTTGTACCCCTTTTTTTTATAATAAAATAATAAATTCTTTTAAAATTATAATATAAAAATATTATAATAATTATAATTGAATAAAATATATAAAATATATATGTCAATAAATTTTTTTATAATATAAATAAATAAAAATTTATAAATATATATGTTTATATATTTTATACAAATTAATACACATCTATATTATTATAAGTCTGTTGTCTATGGTTTGACTGACTGTAGCAGATTTGACTTTATTTAGTTTTTTTTTTTTAAAAAAATTAAATATATGTGCTTCTTTTGGTTGAGTTTGAGAAATTTTAGTTTGGATTTGATATTTTTTTTCGGAAAACGCATAGTCCAAATAGTCAAATTTGGAAAAATTTGGGTAAAGAAACATATAATTATTATAATTATAAGGGAAAAAAATATATACAATATATATATCTTTGTAGATAATAAAATTTTCTATAATACAAATAAATAAAAAATTTTAAATATATATATGTTGAGAATAATATAAATTCATAATCAAATCATACAATATAAATTTTATCAATTAAATTTAATACACATTTATATTATTTTATTCATTATCCATCAAATCAATACACATCAAAACTCTCAAAACCCCCAACCAAACCCAAATACAAAAGAAACAACAAAATTCAAACTCATCCCAAAATTCAAATAAAAACCAAGCTCAAATCCAAATTTCCCCAAACCCCGCTAAAGAAACACTAATTTGATATTATGGAGAAATATTTAATATAATATTTTTTTTAAAAGAATTATATTTGGGCAAACAATGCTAAAAAAAATTAAATTTTAAGCATAGGTAGACTCAACAATATATGCGTGCACCTACTAGCCTTTTATTTTTGAGTAGATTAGCAGGTTTGGCATATTATTTAAGAAATAAAATAATATTTTCTGTATTTTCAATTTTTAACTATTTAATTTATTTTGTTTGAGAGATTTTATTTGATTTATACTATTTATCAAAAAAAAATTATTAACAATTATTAAATCATAATATTATACTAAAAATTATTTTTATATTTAAAATATATCATATTAATATCTATTTATATCATATCGAATAACTAGTCAAATTCAAAATATTACTATTCAAATTTAAATTCAAAATTGAACCCAAACACACATACATTTTTTTTAAAAAAAATAAATTAAATAATATCATAGTTAATAATTAATTTTATTTAAATAAATAAAATGAAAAAAAAAAGCTTGTAAAACATATCCTTTATTAGTAATCAATTTTTTTTTGACAAAATATATAAGATGGTTTGATACGGACGATCTGTTTCCTTTGTGTTTTTGGATGAATGCATTCTTTACGTTATTGCTAATGTAAAAAATACTCTCTCCCTTTCAAACAAGATGCAACATTTATTTTTAGCACGAGTTTTTAGGTGGATAGTATTAAGTAAGATAATTTAAAAATTAGGTGATGTGATGGAGAGAAAAATATATATTTTATTTTTTTATTTGAACGATGTGAGAGGATAAAATATGGGGTAAAGATTAAGTATAATTAATTATTTCCTATTTTGAAAATATTGCGGGGTGTTTGGGACATACCAAAAAAGAAATGTTGCAGGGTGTTTGAGACGGAGGGAGTAATATTTTATATAGTGAGTAGATAAATATATATTGTGTTAATGTGTTTATATATATATATTTTTAATAATATTTATGAAAAACTATTTCACCTAAAAATACTAGTGAACAAATTCGTTATATTTTTATTTTGCCTTTATTTTAACAAGCTTAAAAAATTTTACAAATGAAATAATTTACATATAAAAATAATTTCAATTATTTTAAAATAATAAAAACAAGTTTATAAATTATTAGAAAAAAATATATCAAAATAATTAATAAATATTGTAATAAAAATATATTAATATGTGTGAAATAAAATTTTAATTTTTAAGGACAAAAAATAAAAAATAAAAAAAAAAGTAAAAGAAAGCTAATTTATCAACCAAACTTAATGACCTGCAAATTAAGTAGCAAAATAAATTACACTAGACGAATTATTCGTAGCAAACAAGATACTTAGACAACTTCTTGTGATGGTGCACCAATTGATAGGGGTTGCTACCATCTTTCAAGTTTTTTATTTATTTTATTTTATTTTTTGATTTTTTGATTTAAAAAATTATAATTTAAAAGTCTCTTGCCTTATATTTATATACTAGTCTGTCAAAATTATCTTATTATTATTTTTACTATATGTTAAATTTATACATAATATATTTATAATAAATAAGTCTTTTCATTTATAATTTTTTAAATTATTTTAGCAAATAATAATTAATTTATCATTATTTTTACTTATTCTCAATTATTTATTTATTTTTTTATAATACTTCCGCTTTATCCTTTATATATTTATTTTAATATTAAATATTATAATTTTAATGTTGCCAACCAAACCTAACCTATATAATTTATTGGATGAAAAGATTATTGAGATATATATATATATTTAAAATAATTTATACAAATATGATTGCTATTATTAAATAATTACAAAAAACTATAAGGATAAATATAGTCAAATATTCTCCCACCGTCCTAACATTATAGTGTGAGGTATATTTGACACGAAATTTAATGTATATTGATATTATATTGGTAGTGGGTAAAAAATACGGATAAAATATTTTTTTGCTCTTGTGAGTGTATTAGTGTAAAAAATAGTGGCAATTGTGTAATAATAAAAAAAAAATAAGAGTAATTTGATAGTGATATAATTATTTATAGAAATTAGAGTGTTGTTTTAGGACGGACAAAAATATAAACAGAACTATTATATTGGAACAAGGGAATACTATTTTTTAAATTATCTCTTTGTTATTCATCTATAAAAAAATCAAATTAAATCAATCTCATCTTATGACCTAGCAGTGTAGGGGTATATTTATGATCATGAGGTCGTGAGTTCAAATTACTGAAACCTTCGGCTAATTTGTCACACATGGCCGGAATTTAGTGTACACTTTCAAGTAGCGGCTGCGAGTTTTCACGTAAATTTCAATAGTTACACTTTCAAACATTTTCACAACCAAATTATAAAATTTACTCCCTCCGTTCACATTGACGTTTCTATCCGTCCCAACTCTCATGTCATTTTTTTTTTAAAATGATTACACACCTTAATCTTATTTTAAAATTTTTATTTTATAATTTGTTTCTTTTTAATAGATTAATCTTAATATGAATTATTTCACTGATACATTCTTAATTATTTACTAATTAATATTTATCCTAAATTTTTGTGTCATACGACGTGCGACGGAAAGAATAATTATAAAATAAATTCCTGTGTCTACGTTCACCTGGACATACAATGTGAGACATAAAGAGTAATTATAAAGTATTTCAATATCGAAATAATTTAAATTCATTCATTTAAAATTCATCCTCAAATTCAAATTCATCGACACAAATGACCGTTAGGATGATACACATACATATATATATCGACGACGATGAGGCGATGCCGATCCGTAAATGATTATTCTACCCAGCGACAAAGCGATTACCCGTCGTCGCCGGAATCCAACTTATTCCGGGGACTTTCCCTTCGGCTCCGGCCCCCCTCAATGCCTTTGCCTCGTCCCACCTCCCTTCCCCGGCTAGTATATTAGACACCATCACACGGTATCTGCAATCAATTCTCATTCTCGACTGATTTCCCAATAAATGCTCGGCTATAACCTCCGCCATCGCATAATCCTTCCGAAACTCGCAGCACGACAAAAGCGTGCCCCAAACGCCCGAATCGACAGGTTCGGGAAACGATTTAATTAGCTCGAACGCCTCTTCTAGTTTCCCGAACATTCCGACGAGCTTCACCATGTAAACGTAATGCTCGGTTTTACCTTCAATGTTGTACTCGCTTCTCATCTTTCGGAAATACTCTCGACCCTCGTTCGCTAGCCCGGAATGACAACACGCGCACAACAATCCCACGAACGTTGACTCGTCCGGCTTTAGTCCCGCTTCTAGAACCTTCTCGAACATCCGGAAGGCCTCGGAAGCGCGCCCGTATAACCCGAGATTCATTATCGCCGTATTGTATGTCACGATGTTCCTCACTGTCGTCTCGTTAAATACTCTAATCCCCGCTTCGATGAACCCGCATTTCGAATACATGTCAACGAGCGACGACGAAACGGAAACCTCCGTGCTATATCCGCATCTTATAACGTAGCCGTGTATCTCGCTCCCGGGTCGTACGCTCGCCAAATGCCCGCACACCGCAAGAACGCTCGCAAGAAGAACACAATCCACACGCCCCCGATTCGCGACCAAATCCCGGAAAAAAACCAACGCGTCGACATGATCGCCCGTTCGACAAAATCCGGTAATTAGCGCCGACCATGTCACTAAATCGGGACGCACGATACTATCGAACACTCTAAACGCTGATTCCATGTTCTTCATTGTCGAATACATTTTAACGAGCGCGCTCCCGACATGATCGTTCGAAGCCAATCCGTGCTTTTCGCAAAGTCCGTGAATCATTTCTCCGAGCCACGCCGTCAAACTTGCATGAGCTAATCCCGAGATCAAACCGACCGCCGTATAACCGTCCGGCTCGATTCCCACCCGTCGCATGGAGTTAAACAATTCCATCGCCTTTCCCGACTCTCCAACGCTTCCATGTCCGGAAATCATGGCGTTCGACAACGCCAAATCGGGGGAATTGATCCGATCAAAAATGCGCCTCGCCTCGTCGACACGGCCGACCTTCGAGTACGAGGTGACGAGAGCACTTCCGCATACGAAATCCGATTCTAATCCAAATGCGGTCACTTCTCCATGAACAATTTGCAGACTTTCGACGTCGAGCCTCTCGCCGCAAGCTCGAGCGACGCAGGCGAAGGTGCGACTGTCGGGCTGCGATTCGGAGGTCAGGAGAGCGTTGAACATGAGGAATGCGTGGTGGAAGTTTCGGGCCCTTGCGTAAGCCCGGATGAGAGCGTTCCAGAGATAGATGGTTCGGTGGGGACTTTCGTCGAACAGGTTGCGTGCGGAGACGAGGTCGCCATTGATGGCGTAGAAGCGGAGGATTTTGGTGGGGTAGAAAGGGTCGATGAAGAGGCCGTGATTGAGTACGAGAGCGTGGAGGATTCGGGTTGCGGCGAGGGTTTGGTTGGGCTTTGTGAGGTGTGTGAGAAGCTGCTTTTTCATGAGGTCGACTCCATGGATACGTGGATGGTGCCCTTGTGAGAAAAACTCGATACAGTTCTTCACTTTTGTAACACCAACCATAATTTATGGACCGTATTAGGCATTTATGGATGATAATAGATTCGGGTAGATTGATAGATCTATTTATTTAGGATCATATTTAATTATTCGAATATCGGATCCATGTAATTTGTCTATAGGTAACATTGAGAATTCACCGCTGCTACATTGTTAATACATTGCAAATTGAATTACATAAGATAAGTCACACTAGACGAACTATGCGCAGCAAGTGAACTGAACATAAAGATATGGGTTCCCACAATTGCAAGTTCACCGTGCTATCCATATATAATTTATTTGTCGGACTTAATTTGCAGAATATTAAATTTATCTATTGACGTAAATTCGAATAGCTACTGCGAATTCTAATGTCATAAAAAAAATATATAATAAAAATTAAAATTTAAAATTAATTTTTCCATTCTAAAACTATCACCAAGCCATATTAGGTTAATCATTCTAAGCAAGTCACGTGTGATATACAAAACACAAATATGTCAAAAACAAATACGAAGGGATGAATTTGAAATCATGATATTACACCGACCATTCACCGAAGCACGTATGTCAAAGAGCAGTGTTAAGGGCAAAAGTGACATTTTACATTTAACTTTCATCTATCTCCCCTTTTCGTCTCTCTGAACGATCAGATCAATTCAATTCCATTCCATTGCTGCAATGGTATGAAGATAGATCCAAACAAAATGACTCCAACTTGAATCGAATCACAATTCTTGATTTCCGATTCCCAAATTCCTTCAAATCAATGGCCGGAGTGTCGGTGGCCGCCGAGTGGCAGCTGCTCTACAACCGCTACTACCGGAAGCCGGAGCTCTACCAGTTGCAGTGGAAGAACGTTGACCTCTCCCGCAACAAAGTTGCCTGTGCTCCCTTCGGGGGTCCAATCGCCGTTATTCGTGATGACGCCAAGATCGTCCAGCTCTTCGCCGAGTCTGCTCTTCGCAAGCTGCAGATCTTCACCTCCTCCGGCCGTTTGATTTCCGAGACCGTATGGAAGAATCCCGGCGGCCGCCTAATAGGCATGTCCTGGACCGATGATCTAACCCTAGTCTGCATCACTCAGGACGGCACTGTCTATCGTTACGATATCCACGCGGAATTGGTCGGTACCTTCTCTTTAGGCAAAGAGTGCTTCGACAACAGCGTCGTCGAGTGTGTGTTTTGGGGGAACGGAGTCGTTTGTATCAACGAGGCTCTCGAGGTTTTCTCCGTACCGGATTTTAAGTCCCCGAAGACGGTTAAATTGGCGGATTGTAATTTGGAGGAGCTGCCCCTCTGTCTGGCGGTGATCGAGCCTCAGTATACGAAATCAGGAGATGTGGAGGTGCTGCTAGGGGTTGGAGATCATGTGCTGTTGGTGGAAGAGGATGGAGTGCAAACCCTAGCTCAAGGGATGGGACCATTTCAGAAGATGGTTGTGTCAAGGAAAGGGGAGTTTGTTGCTTCCTTCACTCATGATGGAAGGCTTCTGGTCTTGTCTACTGATTTTGCTGATGTTATCATCGAATACGAATGTGAGGTATAATAGCGTATAGTGTTCTTTCTCTTTAACATATTAGTTTGAATGTAGATTACATGAATTCTGTTCATTTTGTTGTTTGATGAGCAGCCTACAGTATGTCATTGTATTAGTAATTATGCTAAATCCGGTATCATCTCGTGCCGTCAACGTATTTTCAACTGTGCACTATTGTTCTTAAACTCCATCTGTGAAGGAAGGTTTGATCAGGCATTGTGGTGTATCTAATTTTTTTTTTTTTGATAATTATGTATACAATCAGCTCTTCCTAGTGAGTGTAGATTGTGTGAGTTATGTCCATTTTGTTTGTTGATGAAGGAAAATTGATAGTACTTGTTAAAGAGGAACAGTGTATTACCAATTATGCTAAGCTGGGTCATCTCTGTGCCATCATATAATTGCAAGTTTGCACTATTGTTCTTCAACTCTATCTGCCTGCAAAGGTTTGATCAGGCATTGTGGTGTATCTAATTTTTTTGTCGATAATTATGTATGCAATGAGGTCTTCCTAGTGAGCGTAGATTGTGTGAGTTATGTTCACTTTGTTTGTTGATGAAGGAAACTTGATACTTGTTAAAGAGGAACATTGCATTACCAATTATGCTAAGCTGATATCATCTCTGTGCCATCGTATAATTGCAACTTCACTGTGGTGATCTTAATCTATATCTGGGATGACAGCTTGATCCAGAATTGTGGTGTATCTAATTGTTTCTGTTAATTATGTGTACAGTCAGCTCTTCCTCCTGATCAACTGGCTTGGTGTGGACTGGACAGTGTGTTACTCTATTGGGATGACATGCTACTGATGGTTGGCCCTTATGGGGACCCGGTTCGATACATATATGATGAGCCTATTATTCTTATCCCAGAGTGCGATGGGGTGAGGATACTTTCTAATACAAGCATGGAGTTTCTACATCGAGTTCCAGACTCTACCGAGTCAATCTTTAAGATTGGAAGTACCTTGCCTGCTTCATTATTGTACGATGCCCTAGAGCATTTTGACAGGAAAAGTGCTAAGGTAGTCTGCTTCCATCTAAGTAAACTGAAATTTACTTATCCATCCTATCATTTTATTCGCATGGTGATGTTGTTCAAGCATAATGAAATTCTGCTCTTCTTACTTTTTCGAATTGTTCTCTTGTTGAACTTGTATTTTCTTTCAGGCTGATGAGAATTTGAGATTGATCCGATCTTCACTTCCCGAAGCTGTTGAGGCTTGTGTTGATGCTGCTGGTTATGAATTTGATATTTCGCTGCAACGGACATTACTGAGATCTGCAAGCTATGGACAAACCTTTGCTAGGTTGGTTGGTGTTAAATTCATTATGGCCATCTACAAGTTCTTCATATTAATAGTATATTCCATTTCAATTCACTGAGTAATGGTCCTAAATTGATGTTATTAATATGTCTAAATTGGCGTTCTTTTAGTAGAACATCCCTTTGAATTGTTATTTCGATGTGTGCGTTCACTTTTCACTGAAATTTTGGGAGAATGAATCAGTTGAGAGAAAAGAAAAAACAGAAAGAAAATAATTGGTCGGTTCATATGTGCAGGTGTCATTCTTTTGTGCATGTCTCATTTATTTGGCTCTTATCTTTGATGCATTAAATAATAATTATCCTAATATAATATATGATTACCTCTTGGCTCTAATGCAGAACATATTTATTTTTTCTGTATTGAATACGAATTGACAACACAAGAGTTATGACTTTTGTTACCATAGCTGGATTCCCTTCTCAGGTTTCCGAGATCATTTCTTCTTCATCATATAAAAGTAACAGGATAGTTCTGTTACTTATTGTCTGACATTTGTTTTACACTTTCAGATCTGAATTAAAAGGTGTGATCTACTATCTAAGAGAGCAATAATTATTAAATGCGTAATACATTCTAAATTTTGAAGTAGTAATAATTTGTAGACAATGAGTTGAGAATAAGAAAGATGGAAACATATGTGAGGTTAATGTTTTGGCACTTGGAACCTGGTTTGATGTGAGATTTCTTGCTAGCATGTATTAACTGAATTCTTAAATAAAATATTTGCTGGTGCATACTTGCTCTCATTATGAATTGTAGCTGCTCTTCATGCTCCTAAAAGAACATTTGTTCTGATTATTTTTCTTGGTAATGATATCCAGTTCGCTTTGGCAGTCATTTTAATCGTGACCGTATAAAAGAGATGTGTCAAACCCTTCGTGTCTTAAATTCTGTACGTGATGCGGAAATTGGTATTCCTCTAAGCATCCAGCAGTACAAGGTGTTTATTCTCAATGCTTTATGCTAGGCAGTTCGAGTACTACATTATTTATCCTTGGATTATTTTACCATATTCCTTCCATTTTTATGCAGCTACTTACTCCTCCTGTTCTGATTAACCGTTTGATTAATGCTCATAAACATCTTCTAGCTTTGCGGATATCTGAATACCTTTCTATGAATCAAGTAAGTGGATTTTGGTTATTATTTACCTTTTTGCTCTACTATTTGGTCTATCTATTCTCCTTTCTTAATGGGCAATTCTATCTTAATCTACTACAATATAAAGCAATCTTTTTCAGTTTTATAGTTCACAATTGATATACTAATACTTTTGGTTCAGAGAAATTGCAAACTTTCAATATAAAATGAAAATAAGAACCTGATTCCACATAAAGAGGATATTAAGTCTGTGGCCTTTAATGTATCCAATATGGCACAATATTAAGAAGATTGCAATATCAATTATTGGTGGGAATATGATACATGATAAATGGAGCCCTATTGGAAAATCACTATTGCGAGCCCAAGGGGCCCTTATATTGCATGTGGTACAACTATGTAGTAATGGTGAACTTATCTAAGTAAATCCAGTTAACATTTTAGGACATATTCTTTCTTACAGAAAAAAACAACACACACATTTTAGGACATAAAATTATGGAAGATAATTGGGTTGCTCTCTGTAACCTGTATTCGTGAGCCCTGTAGAAGCCTAACTTTGGATTTTTGAATTGAATTAAGGAATTAATATATTTCATATATTGCACTATTTAGTCCATTGATGGGTTGTAAATGCCTGCAGCTCCTAGATGATAATCTGATCTTTGAATGTCATACTTTTGTTGTTTGATATATATATATATATATAGAGAGAGAGAGAGAGAGAGAGAGAAAGAGAGAGAGAGAACAGGATATATAATTATATTGTGTACTAAATCAAGTTAGCTTACGTGTTTGGGAACTTTTTGTTAGAGATGTGATAATTATTTGCTTTGAAAATGTGAAGAACACTTCATTGTGTTAAACCAATTTTGTTCTGGTGCTTCAAGTAGGAGATTGTGATAATGCACTGGGCGTGTACAAAGATATCAACATCTGCAGCAACTTCAGATACTAGTCTTCTTGAAATCTTACTTGACAAGGTTAGTGTTTTATCAACTGTCTTGTATATATACTTGATCTTGCCTGCATGCACATAAACCAACTCAAAGCTTCCAACTATTAGAAATCATGTGTCTCACTGGAGGCCTTTGGCAAATACATATATCCTAGGTCACTACAGTAAAGATGTGACTGATTTTATTGTTGCCTGGGTGTTTTCTTCATTACATTTTTCCTTTATACATGCATTTTTACTTGGAATTTCCACCCCTTATCCCAGGTTGAATTACAGTTCTCACTTCTCAATATTTATTATATTTCATATTGAAAATTTGCTTTTGTTTAATGACAGCAATAGAAACCTGTCATTCCTTTTTTCTTTTTCTCTTTTTGAGCTGATTGTTATAGATTATGATTTATGAGGGATCCACGGACAGAATGAATTAATTGCACGCTGAAAACAATTCTTGTTTTCTTAAAAATATTATCATTAGTGTCATAGATCTTTTCCATGAAATAGAATTGGAGTGGCCGTTTTCACTTAGTAAGTACTTTCAATTGATGGTGCTTTAGTTGTTCACCAATGAATTTCAAGACAATGTCATGTTGGGATGTACACTCAAATTTGTTCAATCACCCATCACTAAAATTGACATAACTGAATAGGATCAGGGTCAACTAGAATTTTTTAGCTTAACGATATACATAAGCCAGGTGCAGTTTAATAATAGCCTTGTTTTTTTTTTTTCATAAGAAACAAAGAATAATGTTTTACTATCATTCAAACTTGTGATTTTGTTAAGTTACTGCCATTATAATGATCGAAGTTTTCTGCTTGCGTCCCTGGTTATTTGATCTGCTCTGATTTATTCACAAACATATTTATGAGTATCACTAACTATGGAACCCCAGCTCAAGATTTGCAAAGGACTATCGTATGCTGGTGTAGCTGCTCATGCTGATAAGAGTGGCCGTAGAAAGTTGGCTGCTATGCTGGTTGAACATGAGCCTCATTCTGCCAAACAGGTAAAAATTGGTATTTCCATGACTAAATGCACCCACCTCTTTTTGGATTACAGAACTGATCATGTGAGCTGCATTTATGAAGTCATTTGTTTTCTGTCACATTAAGTTTTAGAAGTAACCCAAGTGGATTTCAACAACTAAATATATTGTTATTCATCAGATACCTCTTTTGCTAAGCATTGGAGAAGAAGATACTGCACTTGTGAAGGCTACGGAAAGTGGTGATACTGATCTTGTGTATCTTGTCCTGTTTCACATATGGCATAAGGTATGTGAGCTATGATGCAATTGACTTATAATAATCATAGCTCTGGTTCTTGATTTTAGCTCATTAAGTAAATTCTTGTTGCAGAGAGCACCATTGGAGTTTTTTGGAACTATACAAGCCAGACCCCTGGCCCGTGATCTTTTCATCACCTATGCACAGTACAGACACAACCTATCCTCACAAAATACCATATAGATAGGGGATCCCTTCCTTTCACGACATATAATTTTCTAAAATTTGAATATTTTTGCAGGTGTTATAAACATGAATTCTTGAAGGACTTCTACCTATCCACCGGGCAACTACAGGTTAAATCATGTTCACCTTTTATTTGTTTGTAGGGACCTTCTCCTGCTTTTATATATCATCAGTTCTATTTCCAATAAAAAAGGGATGGGCCTTTTTCTTTTCAACAGTATTCTTTTTCATTTTTTCAATCATTACTATGAAATGAGGTAAATATATTTATACTACATTTAATTCTTTCTATTTTATATTAAGCATAGGAACTTATAAACATCTTGTTCCTTTGTCACCTGTTTTACATTTTAAATTGATTCAATTCAAATATTCCATTCTTGCAGACAGATCATGTAATGAGGGAGGAATATTTGCTTGAGTTATAATATACTTCTGATAAACTTAATGTGATCTTCTGCTAATTTACTTTCTGCCCTAGTCAGCAAGCTTTCTGATTCTGATTCTTTTCACCACTTCCGTGTGTGTGTGTTTGTGTTTGCAGATACTTTTTGATAAAAAGCATTGGAAATCAGAACTTGGAAACCATATTCATTATATATTATAATAAAGATATGAGGTGCATTTGGATGTGTTTTGGGGGTGTTTGGGATGTTTTGGATTTGATCTTTGAGGGAAAAATATGTTTTGGATGTGATGTTTTCTTTGGAATTTAGGTTTTGAAAATGATGTTTTTGGCCAGGAATAAAATTTCTTCATGGTAGATTGGCATGGTGTAAAAAAAATGGAGATGAAAATACACACCCCCATGAGTTCTGATGTAGTTTTCTACTTGTTTAGTAGGATGGTAATCCTAATTATTTATTACACTTTATGATTTTTCTTATCTGATCATGCACTCATCAATACATAATAGTAGTGTATTGTTTAATTCAATAGAAAATTACATTAAAATTTTCAATATGATACCAGAACTTATGTTGTCCTAGTTTTTCCTCATGATCAGGGGAGGCGTGGACTTTACTGATCTCATTGAACAATTTCTGAAAAACAGTGCTGATGTTATTTCTTATTGCTCATAGAGAATATCAGCAGTTTTAATAGCTGTCTGATGCCTCAAAGTCATCAGTTGTATTCTTCAAATTAAACATTTCTTTCAAGCAGTAGAAGTGTTATTCCTTTTAGTTAGAGTTTTCGAGGATATTTTTAGGCAGCAATCATGAAGTTTGCCTTTTGCTGTGATTTTGTGGGTTATTCTGTTCAATTTAGACAAGGTTTCCAGGAGTTGTACTGTTGTTCCTCGTACTTTTGAGCCTTTGAGAATATAGTTCGTAGTCATGATGTTATGTTGTGTTGGTCAGTTCAATATGTTTGTATAGGTCCCCATGTTTGACTTCAGAACTATTTAGAGAAGATTGTACTTTCCATATGGAAGTATGACATTTTCTTGTTTCTAGCTGTATAATGTTTATACTAATTTGTTAAGTTCTATGAAATTATGTAAGGATTATGATGTTTCTGTCTATGTTTGTCATTCTATTTTGGCTATAGATATAGCACTCCTTGATTCAATTCAATGGAAAAATACATTTTAGTTTCCAACAGAAACTTTTTATGATTTGCAGGATGTGGCCTTTCTATTGTGGAAGGAGTCGTGGGAATTGGCAAAAAATCCAATGGCTAGCAGAGGATCCCCTCTTCACGGTCCACGTATTAAACTAATTGAAAAGGCTCATAATCTTTTCATGGAAACAAAAGAACATGTCTTTGAGTCCAAGGCTGCTGAGGAACATGCAAAATTGTTGAGGTGATAATTGTTTATGGCACTTACTGGCATGTGAAAAATTCCAGTTGTTATTGAGATATAGCTTTGAAACTAATTAATATTAAGTGTTTCCACTTTCCACCATATAATAGTCTTATTTCTTAACTTTGGGCATCCAATTTCTAACCTTTTATAGTTTGATCTTGCACTGGAGCTGTCTAAACTGCGAGAATATTATCACAGGAAATTTTTTAATTCTGATTGAATATGGATTCGTTTGTGCTGTTGATAGCTTAGGACATGTCATTCTAGACTACATGAGTCCCTTCACACTTCATTGTGGGCCTTCGTCTATAGCAGCATTATTTTTTATTCTATATGATGTGCAAATGTTGGCATTAGCTGCTCACAGAAGATTCTTTGAAATCAATGCAGAATTCAACATGAACTGGAGGTTTCTACAAAGCAGGCCATTTTTGTTGATTCAAGTATCAGTGACACAATTCGCACGTGTATTGTCCTGGGAAATCATAGAGCTGCCAACAAGGTTAAAACTGAATTTAAG
Organism: Andrographis paniculata; assembly: GCF_009805555.1. Taxonomy (NCBI): domain Eukaryota; kingdom Viridiplantae; phylum Streptophyta; class Magnoliopsida; order Lamiales; family Acanthaceae; genus Andrographis; species Andrographis paniculata. The sequence continues at coordinate 942,248 of NW_026137588.1, forward strand.
GTAAGTTGGTTCTGAAATTTCCTCAACTAAAAAAGGCAGGCAATCTCTTAGAAGAAGACAAAATCAAGCAATAGCTTAATTTTTTTCATGCATGGATGTATGATGGATCTATCTACCTTCAAATTTAAGCAAACTTAACTTTCTAACATAGTTTTGACATGATGTAGGTCTCAGAGAAGAGGTGGTATTGGCTCAAAGTATTTGCTCTGGCAACAATTCGAGATTGGGATGCACTGGAAAAGTTTTCAAAAGAAAAGAGGCCTCCAATTGGTCAGTAGTCTTTATTATTCCCATGAAGTGAATTAATGTCCGATAATCTTCTTGTTTTATCTGGCATTCACTTTTTTCTTATATATCTTCTGCATTGAGCTTGTTTTGGTATTCTTTTCCATGTAAGATTAATTTACTCAATTTCCAGTTACTTTGCATTTGGATAAAGTATCTGTGACTATATAAAAGTTCTATCAAGTAAAGTTTGTTTTTTCCATCTAAAGTGGAAATCTCTGCTACGAGAGTGTGAGCAAATTTAAAAGGGAAGTGCAAATTGTATTTATGTTGAGAATGTCGAATTATTGTTTCAGGGCTGATTAGTCTGAATAGCTGTTTCTTTGTATTCATTTGTGAGGTCTCTTTCCCAAAACCTACAAGATATTCCACCCACTGAATTGGTTGTGTACTTTTGCAGCTTATGCAGCGGTTTCATTTAGGACTTCCGTTTAAAGCGCTCTTTTTGGTTAAATCATTTAAGGGCTGAATTTGATAAAATCAAATTAGTGTCAACTGAAATCGATCTATTAGTTTACATTATGCATTGGGTATCCTAATGAAACTTATTGGCACATGCCGGGTTCTTTTAAAAGCATTGGGTGTGTTCGGATTGTGTTTGTGTTCTATATTTAAATAGTGATATGATGTCTTGTTTTGTGAAAAAAAATAGTATATTTTTATAAAAAATCTAGGGATTGTATTGTAAATAAACTCTGAAAAAAAATAAAATAAAATTGACAGCTGTTATTTTTAACCTGTTACTCGAGTGTAGGTTACCGTCCATTTGTGGAGGCTTGTGTTGATGCGGGCGAGAAAGAGCAAGCGCTGAAGTATATTCCCAAGCTCGCCGACCCCAGAGAAAGAGCTGAGGTAATAGAAGCTATATGATTCAATTGCATTCGGTTTTTGTGTCAATATCCCTCAATAGTAGCACCATGAGTTCTCTTTAATTCATCGACAGTCCTATGCTAAAATTGGAATGGCGAAGGAAGCTGCAGACGCTGCATCTCAAGCTAAGGACGGGGAACTGCTTGGGCGATTGAAACTTACTTTTGCACAAAATGCTGCAGCTGCATCTATTTTCGATACTCTGAGGGACCGGCTGTCCTTCCAAGGTGTTTCTTAGTCCTTCTTTGCTCTGACCTCTGTGATGATTCTACACGGGGATTGGTTTTGGTCTTTTGGCGTCGCCGTGCAGACACAGAGGTAACCCGAAAACCTTACCTTGAGTCTTTGTGTAATTTTTTTTTTTGTTTGTTTTTGTTTTTTTTTCTATGTGGTTGCATCTCTACATGCATTAATTTCTCTGAATTTGATTACTTCTTGTGTATTGTATTATTCACGTTTGTTTCTTTATTTGGGTTTGTCGTGTTGAAATAGTTTTCTTTGTTGATATGTATGGTGGGTTGCAAAAGAATACTTTGATGTTAAAGTTGCGTTTGTAAAGATTGAATTTTTAACCCCTTCTAATGTAGAGATCTATATTTAATGTTTTCTTATCAATCTGGATCACAATTTTGAAATTACATCATTTAATCATCATCGTCATTATTGTTGCTATTATTATACCCATGTTGACGGCGGTTATCATGCCGACGGGGTCGAAAGAATACTTTGATGTTAAGTTCCATTTTAACAAGTCTTTATTAAAAACAACACGTGAACATGTGTTGTTTGTTTATAATTGCAATGTGTGCCGTATAAATATTTGCCGTGCGTTGAAATGAACTATTGTATATGCTGTTTGAGACTATATCATGTTAGTTCATGAGCTGTGTTTGTATTATATTAATATAAATGATATGTTGTCACTAATATTATCCAGATTAATTGTTAATTTTTAATTGGTTAAATTAAGTTTGAGTTTATTGGAATTTTGCTTTTTCTAATAACTTGTATTTTTGTTAGGAGATTTATTCGATAAAGTCCACTTATTCTAGACAAATTAAATTAAGGCTAAAACATTATTTTTGGAATGATAAGTATTAGCTAATACCAGTGTAATACACGGGTTGAGTCTAATTTTTATTTATTTAACTAGACTGATGGGTAGTGTTACAATGGTCGATTTCTATATATATATATATATATATATATTTTCTGTTTAAAAATAAAAATCATATCAAACATTTATTTTACCTAAAAAGTCTATTATTGAAATGAACTAAAATACAGCAATCACATACCAAGGTTTGTTTATATGTATATATATTACTATTTATTTACATTATTCAATCTACAATTAAAAAATTACATTTTATATCAAATTTTATTATATTATATATAATATCATTTTTTCTTTTTAAATTCGAAACATTTATATATCTACTGTCAATATGAACAGATACTACATAAGTTTAATTTACTGATTTAACAAATTATCAACATGTCAAATTAACATCTATAATGGCTAACTTCAATATAACAAATGTATATATAAATAAACTTCTCTAAAAAAAGATGCCTACCAAAGTCTTTAAGTCTTGTTTCTCAAGTGAACAATTTTAGAATAGTGAATGGAGTGAATATTTTCGACTTCATTTCAGGCTTTAGGCGAACCTCTTCGATAAGCACAACACTCGGAGGTAATCCACTCTGCAATTGAATAATATAATTACATCATCAATCAAATATACTCTCAAATTATATCAACTTTTTTAGTAATGAAATCATTCATTCAAAATTAAAGCTGGTAGTTCGTGAACCCGGCTCGGTTAAAGCTCGTTCGCAAACGTTAACGAGCCGAACCGAACAACATAAACAGACTCGTTTGGTTAACGAACGAGCCCGAGTTTTGTAATATATTTATTGTAAATATTATATATAAATAAAATAATTTTAAATTTTCTTTATAATTTATATATAAATTTTAAAAAACAAGACAAACGAGCTCGAACGAGCTTAATCGAGCCTAAACGAGCCAAACACGAACACGAGCTCAAAAAACAAAAATTCTTAACGAGCCGAGCTCGAACACTACGAACAAGCTCGAAAGCTTAACGAACGAACACGAACCTTGTTCGCGAACGTTAACGAACACTTAAAATTTGACTCGACTCGGCTCGGTTCGAATCGTTAACAGCTTTACTCAAAATCTACCGAGTGAGATTTAGTCGCTTAACTTTGTGTTGTTCACGATAAACAACACAAAAATATGTCTTTCTTAAGATTATATACAAAGTACATATAAGATTCTCTTTATACGAATGAGATTTAGTCGCTTAACTTTGTGTCGAATGTTCACTTATGATTTTGATTTCAATCATTAGATACACATAAATCATTCTTTTAAGTAGATTTCACCAAATTTATCTGTAATCTACCTATCGATCATTCAAGCAACATTGATCAAAATTTTTTATGCCAACAATATTTAAGGACTATTAAGCATTAAAATAAATAAATAATAATAATAAAACCCAACAAGAAAAGCTTGTTATTTTAGAATTGTTTATATATATATATATATATATATAAACTTATTGAATTATGATATAGATCTATAATGGAGTTCATTTGTATTGAACTATATACAATCCAACCTTACAAGAAATGTATTAAAGTATATTGTTTATGGGCTTGGATTTTAAATTTAAATTTTGAATAAAAAAATTTTAAATCAAAACAATTGTTTGATTTATATAAATAGATATTTGAATATAAAAGTAATTTTTACAAAATTACCATCACAAACATATCAAGTTAACATCTATAATGGCTAACTCCAAAACAACAAATGTATATGCAAATTCATATAAATGCATTTTTCTTAGGGTGTGTTTGTTTGAGGGTTAGGATTTTGAGTTGGGATTTGAATAGTAAAAATTTTGATGTGATATTTTGAATGTAAAATTGATTTTTAGTATAATATAAAAAATAAAAAATAAGTGTTTGATTTGATGTTTTTGGAGAGAAAAAAATGGGATGAATAGTATATTTAAAATCCAATCCCCGAACAAACACTCCCTCAGGTCATCCACTCTGCAATTGGATGATGTAATTAGATCCGTCATTCTGGCATACTTTCCAATTAGATAAATTTTCGCGATGATGAAATCATTCACTCAAAATCTACCGAGTGAGATTTAGTCATTCAACTCTATATGGTTCACGATACACATTCCAAAAATCTATCTGTCTTAAGATTACATACAAAGTACGTATAAAATTCTCTTTATATGTGAGTTCAATCTATTTCCCCTAAGTGTTAATCTGTCATAGAATTTGTTGAGGGATGAGAACCATCAATAGTAAATAATTTTATATATTATAATTTCGGTCTTCATTTTAACTTTGAATTTGAATATGCTGTGTAAGTGTTTACTTGCATGTCGATTTTGATTTCAATAATTAGATACACCTAAATTATTCTTTTAAATAGATTTTCTTAAATCTATTTTTTCACCAACAATATCTAAGGACTATTAAATATTAAAATAAATAATATATAATATATAATAATAATAAATCTCATATATTATAATTTTGGTCTCCACTACAAAATTTTAATTTTGTCATTTAGCCTTGAATTTGAATTTGTTGCTTGTATGAAGTTCAATAATTAGATACATCTAAATTATTATTATTTTTTTTTAAAAAAAAAAGAGATTTCCCTAAGCCTATTTGTAATCTTTCGGTCGGTCATTCATGCAACATTGATCAAATTTTTTCATGCCAACAATACTTAAAGGACTATTAAACATTAAAATAAATAAATAAATAAATAAATAATAATAAATAATTTCATATGTTATAATTTTGGTCCTTGCTATAAAATTTTAATTTTGTCCTTTAACCTAAATTTGAATATACTATGACAAGTGTTCACTTGCATGACATTTTAATTTCAATAATTAGATACACCTAAACCATTCTTTTAAATAGATTTCCTAAGTCTATTTATAATATTTCTATCGGTCATTCGAGAAACATAAATCATTTTTTTTTTATGCTAACAATATCAAAGGACTATTAACATTAAAATAAATTATTAATAATAATAATAATAACCCAACAAGAAAAGCTTGTTTATTTTCTAATTGTATATATATATATATCTAAAAAAAGTTGAATTATGTAGAATATATTAAAATTAAAATTATTAAACAAAACTGATATAAATTATTGGATTCTGATAGAGATCTATAATCCATGTATTGAACTATATAAAATTGAACCTTAAAAGAATGTATTGAAATATACTGTTTGTGGACTTAGATGTTAAATTTATGTTTTGAATAGAAAATTCTGAATTGAAAAAATCATTTGATTAATATAAATAGGTCTTTTGAATATAAAAGTAAATTTTTAGTATAATAATAAAAAAAAAAAAAACCAAAAACACACTAATAATTTTTTAAAAGAGAACAATATTCAGCATTTCCCATAAAAGTCCATTATTTTAGCATAAACTATTACATCAAAATACAATTTAAAATCGAAAGGAAACAAACCAGAAGAGTCGACAATAGCTAACTTCACTTCTGCTCGCTAATCGGACGATGTCGAATAATCTCGACGCCCAAGTAGTCGATCTGACCGATCACAGCCACTTGTGGCTTTCCTACCTGTACTCAAACAGCCGACAGTTGAGAAAACTTGCTCAATACTGATGTTGCAATAAGTTCAGCCACAGATTCCACAAGGTTGTGAGGAGCTCCTTCGACAATACCCTTAATGATACTGCATTTTCCATGAAAGTTGTATCAAAATCGACAAGCCAAGTAAATAGGGCAAAGGATAGGGAAAGTTAAAGAAACTTGCGATGATTAGATAGGAAATAGACGTATTGAAGAAGAACATTTGAGGAATTTCACATCGACAAGGATTCAAAAGCTGGATAGATTTTAACCGATAATGTAAACTAACATTGCACTCTAAATGAGATTATTATTGGAAAAGCATAAACAAAATGATTAGTGAAAAAAAAAAAATAAAGGTGTATTTACTCGAATCTTCAATCCCCATTTTGACACGATGTACTATGTAATCTACGATGAGTTCATTCTTACCATGCCAATGCAATATGTCGCAATCTTTATAATTTTTTATAAAAATAAACTATTTCCTCTCATAAAAATCCCGTGCAATATTTTGCTTATCGAAATAAGGCTAGATCAACAAACATCAGCACAATATTTTGCCTACCAACTAATGAGCACTTCCATAATTCACTAACAAATAACAATCAACAAAGATATATCATTAAGAACCCTAAAGGAAATTAGTCGACCCTCCAAAGCCATATTCCATTGCAAGCAACTGTCCAGTTCTATCATCTTCGCTAATGAACTTATATAACCTACTAATCTGAAGAAGCACCTAATATGCAGATAATGAATTTACTACTCACTCGTATATGTCAGTATAGCTAACGCTATCTGATAGGCTGTCAGAATTTCCGGCAGCTCGAAGATCCATCCAAGCATCCATATCAACCAAAAATTTTTGGCCCAGTGTTCTCTCTTCTGGCTTCACCCCATGGTACCCATGAAACATCAACCCCCTTAACACAAGCTTGTCTCCCTGAAACATTTCTGCATAATTTTCAATACATTAGATAGAAAATCAAATGTACAAAGGCACGCCGTTAAAAACTATTATTTCGTACTTATGCTCATTTGATCATTGAATAGGAAAAATTGCTTATAATTCATTTGTGGTTTGAAAAATCTTGCATCATATTCTCTTATAATTTAGAAACGGTACAGGATCCCCTAAAATTATGTGAGAATGGTTTCTCAGTCATAGAGAGAATTGTGCGGACTTTCCAAATCACAAATAAGTTCTAAACAATTTTTTCCTTATACATAATTAGGAACAATTATTTTGCCATATTTTCTACGGCCGTATTTTGGTCTTGAAAGGTATTTAGATTATTTTATTTTTCCGTACATCATGAACTCTAAACCTCAGCCGAGGTAGCGTGATCTATGAATTTTATACTAACAAAGAAGTAAAATGTAGATTAGAACACTTATTTATTTACTTTGATATTCTTTTCTCAACTCTCTTACTTTTAAATCCTCACAATTCCATTTAAAATAAACTATTTCTTCTAACCGATAAGCGCACATCCAACTCAATATTTAGAAGAAAAACCAAAACCCAAAAAATTACTAAGTGAACATACCCTAAAGGTCGTATTTTTTAACCTTTATGCTACCAAATTTTGATTTTTCCGTCTTGAATTCTAAACCTCAACATACTATCTCCGAATTTTGGATTAAGTGAAAGTGAAATGTAGCTTTAGAACACTAAAATATATCCAACATAGCCACGCAAAATTAACAAACCATAACATGAAAATAATAATCAGACATTGCACCTATAACTGCATTATTCCCTACGGCAGATATCACAAAGCCCCCTCAATTTCTGAAAAGCATAAAAAAAACAATGACTATAAAGCATCTGAAGATATTAACAACAAAAGATAAATTGTTCTGCAAAACTCCTGCCTTTCTGTTGTGGTTGAGAAGTGGCGCAAACACTCGACATGCACAGGAGATTGAAGGAGAAACAGAGCGCTATCAGATTTGCAAAACTATACAGAGACATGCGAGCCCTAGCTGACATTTTGAAAACTTACAATTGGGAAACAAACGTTTTATAATACCGTTCATGGCGAGGAACATCGATCGGAGCAGCAGAATTGAATTCGAGAGCAGAGTAGGGTAGTAGTTGCAGCAACCAGAAATTGAATTCGAGATCAGTGTAGGGTAGTAGATGGAGCAACCACAAATTGAATCCGTCAGAGAGTTGCGTACATCTGGAGGACCGTTTTCTCTAGTCGGAGGGTATTTTTTTTTTTTGGATGACTTCGAAAATATTGCGTTGCGCGGTCTCATTTTAATTATTATATTAAATAAAAAATTATAAAAATATTTTCATACTAATAAAATGATATTTTAAAAAAAAATATTATTATATAAAAATATTTTTAATGTTAAATACGATGAGTACATAGGAGTATTGATTTGAATTTGAATTAAATTTAAATTTTATTAAAGTAAATGTATTGAATTAATAACGATGTAATTTGAGTATTAATTTATATTGATTATAAGGATAATTTTTTTTAGTGTCGTAACTGGATTCCTTATTATTTTACTCCAGTAAATGAATTAGTCCTCTGCGTCGGAGACGTCCGCGTGGCTCGTCGGAAGCCACGTGTCCGCCAGGTTAGTGACACCTGACAAACCCGTGGATTTTATTATTATTATTTTTTTTAATTTTTTTGAATTTTTTTAATTGGATCAAATAAAATAATTAAAAAAAACAAATAAAATCAAAATAAAATTTAAAAAAATTTAAAAAAAATAAAAATAAAAAATAAAATCCACGTGTCCGTCACCTGGCAAACACGTGGTCTCCGACGATCCACGCGAGCGTCTCTGGCGCCGGAGGATTAAAACAGCGAAATTTTTTCACTTATGAAACTAGTTAGTTTGCGACATGCTCTACTTACGAGACTAAAATGACAAGGGGTCTAGTTACGGAACTAAAAAAATAGTTCACCCTAATTATAAATAAATACTTATATTTTTTATTTATTCGTAGAATATAAAATTTTATTTTTATTATTGTATATATTTTATCAAATTAATTTGTTACAATTTAGCAAGGACGTGCAGATTTTTCAGTAAATGAATCTGAACACGACTTAAATTTAGACAAACACATCCAAGTTATTTTTCAATATGGATGTTGTAGATGATGCACTCTATTTGCCTTGTTCTCACACACACACATATATATATATATGTATATATATATATTCATAAAAGTACTGATGCAATTTCAAAAATAAATCACATATTGGATTATTTTTCCTCAACAACCTAAGAATTTTAATGAAATAAAATGTTGTTTGTCTAATTCTTTAGTATCATTTTATAATAAGTTGGTTCTACTTATAAGTATTAAAAAGAATATTTTAGATCGTTAAGGGCGTTTTAGTCGATAGCTGTTAGCCGATTCAATTAGTTGATTTGACTAGTTAATTCGATTAGCTGTTTGTATTAAAATGTTTGGTAAAATAACTGTTTGATATTAATTGTTTATACGTAAAATGACAATTGATGATATTTCTATTTTATTTTTTTTCTAATATATTCAATTGTGTTCTTTTGAGTTTAGAATGTTTGAAATTTTTTGTTATTAGTTATTGAAAATTGTAAAAGTATTATAAAAAAATATTTATTTTTATTATAATTGATTTAAAAAATAATATATTTTTATTGAAAAATATAAATAGTTTTTTCTATTGAAAATAATGTAAAATATAAAATAATAAATTTTTTGTGTATATATTTATTATGTTAATTATCGATTAGTCCATTATATTTATAATTTTTAATTAATTTAATTTATTTTTAGTATAAAATTTATATAATATAATTTTAATATAAAAATAAATTATTAATATTTATATTTTCTATTTTGTGTTGATTTTAATAAATTTATATATTTTACAATTAAAATAATTTATATATAAAAATTAATTATTTTAAATTTATAAAAGTAAAACTATAATATGATAAAATATTCTAATATAATTAATAAATAATCAAAATATATTTATTTGTGTAAAATGCATAAAAAAATTTTTAAGGACAAATAAAGAATAAAACAAATTAAACTGAAAAAGCTATTTTAAAACGTTGAGTATGTTAATTTTTCAGAAATTAGCTTTTTGGTCGAGAAAGTTATTCCAAAAAATTAATTTACCAAACACTTAAATTATTGTTTGACTGGTCAAACAGCTAAAAGCTGTTCAAGCTAAAAACTCTTTGCCAAACATCCTCTTAATATTTTTCATCTCCCCAGAGACATCATTTTGTTTTGCACCTTTCATTTTTTTTTCTATTATGTTTTAATTTTTTTTCTATTTCTTTGCACCTTCTTGTATTTTTTACTTTTTTGTACATCTTTTAATTTCTTCTAGATTTTTCACTAATCTTCTACTAATTCAAGTTTAATTTTCAATATTCTCCCTCACATTGGAATTAGTCACTCCAATGGTATATCTAATGTGAGCGAAGCCTTCATACTTTAGTGATTTGGTAAAAATATATGCCACTTAATTCTTCGTATATATGTGTTTGATATTGACTTCTTTATAGGTAATTTTTTTTCAAATTGATGCGATCGCATGTTGCAATATGCTTGCTTCAATTGTAAAAAAATTGGATTCTTTGACAAGGTGATTGTTGATTTGTCGATGAAAATTACTTTAGCATCCGTTCCTTGTGGGGAGTGGATTTCTTTGAAGAGATTCAACAACCATATTTCATGGCAAACACATTCAGTCACTTCAACAAACTCCGCCTCACAAGTGGACAAAATCACAATCAGTTGCCTTTCGGAACTTCAAGGGAATTGTATTGCCATAGAAGAAAATAAGTGAGTACTTGAGGGAGTCCATACTGAAGAATGCCTTTGATGCATCGAAGAATTCCTTTTATTAACGTCAAATGTATAAAGGTAGGGTTTTCCATTTAAGAGCTCAATACTCCCAATTCATAGAAAATGTTAGGTTTTGTGCAAGTTAAATATCGAAAACTAACAACAAGACTTTTGAAGTAAGTTGGATCAACTTGCTCATCACTATCAAATCTTATTGTTTTCTCATTAATGTCATTAAGGGTATCGATTGCTTTACAACTTGACATTCTAAATTTGGTGAGAATTTTTTTATCATACCTTCTTGAGTGATGAATATGCCACCATCTCGTTGTATTACATCAATGCCAAGATAATGATTATTGAGTCAAGATCGGTCATCTCAAACTTGTGTCATCATATACCTAAATTCTTCTAAGATGTTAATGTCATTCCCTACAAATATGAAATCATCAACGTATATGCAAACAAGTAAAATATCGTTACTTTTTTTTTTCCCTAAAATATAGGACATGCCCATGTTCGCATCTTTCGAATCTCTTGGTTTGAAAGTAACATATAAAGTGTTATTTTTAGTCGCAAACCTCATCTTCTTGCTCGTTAACCTCATATACCCTTGAGGTTTTTTTACACATACTTCTTCTTAGAGATATTTATGTTTGGGCTTATTTTTTAACAAAAATAATTTTGAACTTTAATTCATGTTAGGGTTCATTTGTTGAGGTAAATGGGGTTTGATGTATTTGTGAATCAAAGTTTTTTTCAATTAGGTAAATTTCAATTTAGCCTAATTGACCCAAATTGCAATCAATTCATTATTAATTAGTATTATATACTTTAAAGAGATAGGAGAAGATCCTTAGATATTAAATCATACAAAAGCAAGCATGAATAATGGAAATTTGAGGATAAGATCATGGCCTTCAAGACTCAATCTTAACAAGAATTTCTAAATTTGGCGGAGGAGATTTTTCTTAAATTTAAGGATTCTAATTGAAAAAGATCCAAAAGAAGAATAAAAGAACTCTCTTGAACGTTGTAGGTTTTTATACATTAATTTCTTTTGTAAATATTGAAATAGTGTAGAATTTTGTAGAAATATAAAGTATTCTAGAGCATCGATCTCAACCATGTATTGGACCAATTCAGATCGGATATTAAAATATCAGTTTAGCTAAACTTGACCGAAGAAAAAAAAATGGAAAGAAGTTGGGGAGATGAAGAAGATGGAGAAGACACCTGTAAACTTTTGTAAAACAATTATGTACTAATATACTTTTACAATTTATAAAGAAGAATAATAATACAACCCTTATAGAGAAAAAGAAGACAGCCCATGAGAAGAGAAAAAGAAGACAGCTCATGAGACCGATCATGAAATAGATCAATCAAACGATTTATCGAAAAATATAATAAAAATAAAATTGAAAAATAAAGAAAATTATTATACAACAAACTTATAAAATAAAAGACGAATTATAATATATATATTAATTAATTTTATATTTATGTAAAATAGTCTACGGTCATTTTATATAAAATTTGTTATTATATTTAAAATGTTTTAATAGGTTTTTCTATTTTAAAAAAGAAAAAATAACCAAGAAAATATTCATACACAAAAGATAATATCTAAAAATATTATAATAAATAATAAAAGTGTTAATTAATTTATTAAATAAATATTAAATAAATTTTATCATTTACGAAATTGGTAAAAAGAAACATAAGAAAAAAAAAATACAATTAAAAAAAAAAAGCCAAATCGAAATAAATGTCTTTCCACACAATATATATAAAATGTGAAAATTAAACATAGCGCCTAGATGACTTGTTGAGTTCCATTCTCATTTTTGCCAAATAAATTAATTAGTTGATTAAGCAGATTTATTCTATATTTGTTTAATTAAATACGTTTTAAAAAAATTATATTTAAAATTATAAAAAATAATATATTAAAACTATATTTGATATAAATATTATCTTTATACATTGTTTTATTTTTATTTCTCATTATTCAAATTTAATTTTGAAAATATATATAATCTTTAATAATTAAATATTTATTAATCATTTAATCTTATAAATTTTTTCAAAATCAGAATAAGACAATCAAATGTCATGAAATGAAAATAAAGAAGTCAATGAAAACAAGAAACGAACAAAGAAGATTGGACCAAGAAGTCGATAAAAACAACTATGTTTATTTGTAAGATTTTAACCATTATTTTACTATTCTAATTTTCTTTTTCCTCCAAAAATATCAAATCAAACACTTATTTTTTATTTATTTTATTACACTAAAATATAATTTTAGATACAAAACATCATATCAATACATATTTATTTTACATCAAATAAATATTTCAATTCAAGATTTTACTATTTAAAATCAAAACTCAAAATCAAAACCTCACAAGTAAACACACTACATATATATTTTTTTTAAAAAAAAAAAAAAACAAAGATAAAAAATAAGGATTAATTTGATTCAAAATTTAATAACTTTCTAAATATTAGTATATATATATATATATTTATAACGCGAGAATTCAGATATATACATACAATTTTATTTTATTTTTGCAACACGGATCAACATATATTTATTTTATTTAAATTTATTGAATTTTTTTTTATGCAATATGCTTCCAAAAATATCACAATCAATTATATTATATACAAAATATCACTTTCATTTACTATTTTAATATTAAAATAAAATAAAATAAATAAATAAATAAAGCAAACATAAACACACATACAAAAATAAAAATAAATAAACATACCCATATATTTTAAATCTGAATTAAAATGGGCTTCATTCAGACAGGCCTAGATTGGCTCATGAACTTGTTTCTGAATAAGCCTACTTTAAATATCTAACCACTATTTGTACCAAAAAAACAAAAAAATTGCATTATATATATATATATATATGACGTGGGAATCTGCGGTCGTTATCCGAAAGTGCAAAGAGTAAATCCCCGAAATAGTTGGGGTTCAAATTTTTTTGACAGCCGAAAGTTTATTGAGAGTGTACTTAAATAGTATAGTAGCGACTATGAGTCCTTACAGCATTAAAAAAGAAAAAAAAAAAAAAATTATATTTTATATTATTGACTTAATTTGTAATCTATTGAGTTTAGTTGAAATTTTATGTAATGCGCGCTAAAAAAATAACAGCCACATATTCATGGATAATAATAACAATAATAATATATAGTGTTTGGTGTACCAAAAATTATACTCTCTCTCCAACTAAAAAGTATAAATATTTTTATTTTTGGAACGTTCAATTACAAAGTAAATATTTTATTAAATACCTTATCTTTTTTATAAATACTCTTACTTTACATCACATCATTATTTCTATACGAAAAATCGAGGGCAAAAATATTATTATACTACTTTTAACTATTCATTATAATTAAAATACTATTATTTCTTAAACATCGCGCCAAAAGTAAATGTATATTTTGTATGTGGACGGAGGGAGTACCACATACCGTATATTGTATTGAAATCATCAGCGAAAATTCAGTATAATAGACATGCATATCATACTGTACTGATAATTTGATATACCGAAATTTTCGATATATATATATCGATATATCGAATGCTAGAATATCAAAATGATATGTGGATATCGAATTTTTTTTGATATTTTGGTATATATATTGAAAATTTTAATTTGTATATCGTTAGTGTACAAAAAAAAATTCGATACGATATACTCCCTCCGTTCAGCTAGAAAGTATACATATTTCTATTTTGGGACGTCCAATTATAAAATAATCATTTCATTAAATACCCTATTTTTTCCACAAATATCCCTACTTTACATCAAATCATTACTTTTATACAAAAAAAAAAGTAAAGATAAAAATGTCATTTTACTACTTTTACCTACATACTATAATTAAAATACTATTATTCCTTAATTTCCGCGCCAAAAGTAAATGTATACTTTTAGCTTGGACGGAGGGAGTATATCGTATCAAAAATTTGGTATACCAAAAATTTCGATATTTTTTCGATACGGTATATACGATATTTTGATATTTTTTTGGTCCCTAAATCTACCAAAAAAAATATATATATATATATACACATTATTAAGAATAATCTAATATTTTTAAAAGTTAACCTTAAGTCATTCCCTTAAGTTGACCATTCTATTAATTAAAAACAATAAGAAATGAAAAATAAAATAAAACATGGACTCAAAATTCTTTGAAGACAAATAAATTAACAACAACAATATACATCCTCCGTGGTTCAAATTTATGTTCACTTTTGTTTTTGGGTTGTTATTGAAAAATATTCTCATTTCATTTTTAAGTAAAAAATTATTATATTTTTATATTTTTTTTTACTATAAAAGGAAAAAGTAACCATTATTACTCACTATTATTAAAATTCGTGTTCGGTCAAATGAGCACACATTTGCATGACGAATGGAGTAATAAAGTTTTATATAATTAAATTGAAAACATCAATAATGTACCTTCTCCTTTGTAGCTATATATATATATATATATTTAGCATTGTTTGATTTGATTTGATTAATTTAATTAATTTGGAGCAGATAAGTCAATCACAATAATTATGCTCTTCATTGCAATTTTAATTAATTAATTATTTCAAGAGTTGGTATATACATTCTTGTGTTTGAATGTAAAGACAGGATTAGGTATGGAAAAGAATTGATGAATATAATTAATTATTCACTGTTTGATTACGATTTTAAAATTAAAATTTATATTATTGAATATGTATAATTTTCAATAAAATATATTATTGCAAAAAAAAAAAAAAAAACATAGCGTAAAGGTTGTGTTTTTTTTTTTAAAAATTTTACCACAGTTTTTTACTATGCATATTTATTTTTTTCTTAAAAATATCAAATTAAACTATTATTTTTTTTATGTTATACTATAAATTTATTTTATATTCAGCACATCTCGTGAACCTCTATTTATATTACATCAAATAACTATTCAAATTCAACTTTTTACTATTAAAAAATTCAAACCCAAAAACTAAAACCCACAAACAAACACGCCCGGAAATACTCTTTTTTTTAAAAAAAAAAAAAAAAAACTCTCAAATCAACTTATAATTTTAAATCAATTTCAAATTATAATAATAATATTATATTTTTTTTATATATTACTAACACAATTTCTCACACCTAAAATAAAAATCACATTTATTCAAAAATACAAAATAAAAAAATATGTCTCAGTTTTCTTGAATTCTTCTTAATTTACCCTCTATAATTATTTTCTTGATGAATACTTATATATCATAATATTTTGCAATATTATTATTTTTATTTTGAAAATAAGATTTAAATTTAATATTTTTAAAAAAAAAAAAAAACAAGTGGGTTTATTTGTAGGGATATATACTAATCCAAATTCTGTTATTCATACTTCCTATTTTCTTAAAAACATGAAAATCCATAGTTTATTTTTTATTTTACATTGAAAACATCGTAATAATAATAATTTTTATATAACATTAAAAAAACCATTTAATAGGATATATATATATATATGCATGCATGAGAACAAAATCTGCAGCATGATCTGTTTTATTGAATTATAGTAAATAGGGTATGTTTGGATGTAAGTTCTATTACAAGTTGACAATATACTCTCAATTATATCTCTAATATTTTTTGTTGTGGTTGAAATTGATTTAAAATGAAATAATGATTTGATTTTTTTTAAAATAATAATATTTTGATATAATATTTTATTAAATATATATATTTTTTTTATTGAAGACTATAATGTAAATTTATGTTTGAAATCCTAAACAAACAAACCCTAAGATGTGATTCAGTTATAATCTTCTATAGCATAAATTCAACTTACAACAAAACAATATTTTATTACTCAATGATAAAAAATAAAAAAAAATAAAAAAATAAAAAAAAAGATGAAGAAGAAAGAAAGAAGAAAAAGGATTGATTTCTTTATAAGATTATGTTTTTTTAGCGAAAAAAATTCTATTGATATAACATAAATATATATATTCATAAACCACAAAGCAAATGGATAATACAAGAAAATATCACTTTTGTAATGAGATTTTTTTGGTCCTAAATCCATATTTTCTGTTACTAATAACATTAGAGACAGAATTAAGGATGAAATTACGTTAGCTACGTGAACTTTAGGGACGGAATTTCGTTATAAATATACTCCCTCCGTCCCAAAACTATAGTCTGGGTTGTGTTTGGCACGAGATTTAAGGAACATTGATATTATATTGACAGTGGATAAAAAGTACATATAAAAGACTTTTTTGCGTGAGTATATTAGTCTTAAAAAGTAATGACAATTGTGTAATTATAATGAAAAAGTAAATGTAGTTTTATAGTGATATGATTATTTATGAAAATAAGACTATTGTTTTGGGACGAACAAAAATAGTAAACAAGACTATTGTATTGGGACGGATGGAGTATTATTTTTTTGTTGCGGCAAAATATACAAACACAAGCCAAGCAAAAACAAACCAAACACACTCTAATTAAAGTATTATTCCTTCATTTGCTATAAACCATAAACCATTTGGTAATTGACAGATAATCCTTTCTTTCCCAACTAATTAATTAATTAATTAATTAATTAAATAATCTCACCTAACCTAATTAATATTATTACAAACTCAAGAAACTCCCAAAACCCTAATGGACAAAAACCCTAAACCAACCCCATGTGGACTAATCTCTTCTTCCATTTTTTTTTTTTTTAAAAAAATCATCAATCAAAGGGAAGTAAATCAAAAGGTTGTATTATTATAGATTGTGTTTGCTTGGAGATTATTGGAGGATTTATACTATTTTATAATTTTTTAAAAAAAAAAATTGAAAAAAAAATCTCAAGAAATTAAATCAAATATTTATTTATTTTTATTTGCTTATCTATTAAGAATCAATTTTATATTCAACATATCTTATAAATACTTATTTATATCATATCATACAATTATTTAAATTAAAAACTTTTACTCCTTCCGTCCACAAACTAACGTTCTATTTTTCTATTTGGAATGTCCAATAATTATTGTCCTTTTTCTATTTTTATACACAAAATTTACTCTTTTACTCTTGCCTTATTTACTCTTTTATTTTCTATACACAAGATTAAGGGCAAATTTGTCATTTTATAATAAAAACCCTAATTACCTAAAAATATATATAAATATCAAATAGAACATTAGAAAATGGACGGAAGAGTGCTGTTTAAAACTTAAATTGGAAACTCAAACCCTAAACTGACACATCCTTAAGCATTTTAAGATTAATGATATTTTTATTGAAGAATGCAATAGTGTTTTGGTAAAGTAATTTTGTATTATTTTTAAAATATTTTATCAAAAAAATAATAACTTTTTTTTTTTAAATATACATATTTTTTAATAAAAAAATTAAGTAGTGTATTATATATACAAATAAACAAATCGAAACCCTTTTGTCAAATGAGTTATATTACCCATGCACCTCCAAAAGGAATTATTATATTCCCTTCGTCCCATAACAAAGTATCCATTTTTTCATTTTAGTTCATCTCATAATAAAGTATTTATTTTTTTAGTAATTGTACTATCTACCTAACATTACAAATATCTTTACAATTTACAATATATTACACAAATATCATTACCTTTATATCACACATACTACTGAGGTTATTTTAGTCATTTCTACTTTATTTACACTATGTCCCAATATAATACTAATATTTTTAAAACTACGTGTAAAAAGTAAATGAATATTTAGCTGTGAGACGGAGGGAATAGTTTATTATATAATCTACATCTCAATTTTTAATTGCAAATTTCCTTTATTAATTAGACACAAATTTTACCCTTTTACTTTACTAGGTATTCCCTTCATCATAAATCTATGCTCACTTTTCTTTTTGGATTGTAATCGAAAAATATTCTTATTTCTTTTTTAAGTAAAAAATTATTTTACTTTTGTACCCTTTTTTACTATAAAAAGAAAAAATAACAATTATTACTTACTTTTATTAAAATCTGTATCCGGTCAAATGAACACATATTTGTATGACGGAAGGAGTATAATTTTTATTAATTTATAAAAGATTTCAATTGAAAATATATGATTACGCACAAAATAATCCCCCCAAAAAGAAACAATCTAAAGTACACTACTTCTATTTCAATGCCCTGTTTACTTATAGGTCGTTTTCAGTTTTTATTAGTACATAACTTCGTATGTTTTTTAAAAAAATTATGTGTTCTTTTGTGATTTTTTTGACAAAATTTTCAATGTTTATTTTATTTTATTTTTTAAAAATATCAGATCTAATAATTATTTTTTTTTATATTATACTAA
Source organism: Andrographis paniculata (assembly GCF_009805555.1). Classification (NCBI taxonomy): domain Eukaryota; kingdom Viridiplantae; phylum Streptophyta; class Magnoliopsida; order Lamiales; family Acanthaceae; genus Andrographis; species Andrographis paniculata. The sequence goes on from NW_026137588.1 coordinate 961,308, forward strand.
AAATTAATTTTACGTACATTCAAAATATCATATAAATACTATTTATATTATATCGAACAATTATTTAAATTCAAAATTTTATTATTTAAAAATTCAAATTCAAAATTCAAATCTAAAAACAAACACATACACAGGTGCCTCAAAATTTACGTAATCATTTCCATTCTATGATTTTGAATATAGTTTATATAAAAATACATAAAAAAAAATTGTCAAAAAATATTAAAGTTATACTATTGTCCGGTTCTAAGGGTCTTATTTAATTTTTGCGTATTGATATTTGAATATTAATTATTACTCCTTCAAATTTTTATCTATCTATCCGTTTGCTTTTTGCACAGAGTTTTATGAATATTAGTATTATATTATGGTGTTGTATTAATATAGTAGAAAAGTCTAAAATAATATTATTAGTATTGTGTGATATAAAGACAATGACATTTGTGTAATGTATTAAAAGTTGTAAGGGTATTTCTAATATTAGTATAAAGTACAAGTACTAAAAAAGAAAATGAATACTTTGTTATGAGACGGAACATAATAGAAAAATTGATAGATTAGGATTGATGGAGTATATGAAAACATAGTACAAATTAAGAAAAAATGACAAAAATATTCTATTAGTGTCTTGTAATACTATTATAATGATATTTATGCAAGAAAATTATACAAATATAATAATATTTTTAATATTAAATATAACGACACAAAGAGCAAATGAGACGTTTAAAGTCGTATTATAACAAAAACTAGCAAGCAATTTGAGATGGAAAAAGTATTACTCATAAGTCATAAGCAACATGTAGTGACAGAGCGCATGTAATATTTAGGCACGGTGGGTCAATTGATCCATCTAAAAAAATTAAAAGTAATATTAATTATCACTAAATTACAAATGTATCTCTAAGTATTAGTTCTATTTTTATTTAATGAATCAGCGACGGTTTATGTATTCAACAAGACCCACCAAAAGAATTATTGATGATTTATTTTTTTTCCCTCCAATCGTCTTTCCTCTTTTTATTAAAAGATATTGCAACTGCTTGCATAATTATATTCTACAGAATTTTCAGAAACAAAATTGATGATTTTCGAATTATTATTAGGTAATTTCATTACCGATGTTCAATGTGATGAAATATCTTGGGATTTGAAGAATTTAAATGAACTTTCAATTAAACTTGTTGAGACAAAGAAAAATAGCAACTACAAACGTGGAAAGATCATTTTCAATTATAACTATCATCAAGAAAAAATGACGGAATAACATGGAAGAGTAATTATTAAAAGATTGTTTCGTTACTTTCCTAGAAAGAGATGTGTTTACGAAAGTTAATATAGATGCTATTGTCAGCCGTTACCAAAATATAATATCTCGTCGTGAACACTTGTAACTATTTTGATGTATAAATGATTGTTAATTTGAAGTTTCGTATTTTTCTAATGTAAATGTTTGTTTATTTATTTATTTATTTTAATTTTAATTTAATTATATTAATTTATCAATCCCAAATTCAAAATCCTAGATCCGCCGCTGTGTAGTGCATAATCCTTTTTAAAAGGTTTTATGTATATATATATATATATATATTTTTTTTTTTTTTAGAATACAAGACGATCTTATACCGCCTTTAAATCAAGGGGGAAAAATGTGTATATTTTTCGAACCATAAATGAGTTATAAATAACTTTGCCTTAAAAAATTATACTCCATTCGTTCCACCACAATTGACACTATTTCCATTTTTGTGTGTCTCATAACAATTAACACCTTTTTATTTTTGGTAAAAATTATTAAATCAAAACATATTTAACAAATATAAATCAACTTAATTAACTACATAACATACAATATCCGTAAGATTTACTTAAAACCCCTTTATTTCTGCCTCTCTCTTCAAAAAAATAATTTTTTTATCTATATTTAAAACTACACATCTTTTAAAATTGATTTATGTTAATTATAAATAAACAAAAATATTTTTTTATTTATTTGTATTATAGAAAATTTTATTCTCTACAAAATGATATCTATATTATATATATTTTTTAATTGCTATATAATTTTTAAATATTTAAACATATATTTTAAATTTTTTAATCATGTATATCAAATTTACTTTAAAAATATAAATATTATTAATTATACAAAAAATAATATAATAATATTATAACTAATTATTATTAACTAATTAAATATTCTCACTTTAAATACTGTGTCTCTAATTAAAGGGTTCAATTTCGATGGACTGGTGAATATTAGAATATTGAAACAAGCAAAAATAATGGGCAAGAAATAATATTAAGAGAAACAAGAGTAGACATATCACAACACAACATGGAGAGTGAAGACAAACAAATATCCAAATTAGCTTTCACAACACAACATGGAGAGTGAAGACAAACAAATATCCAAATTAGCTTTCACTATTGTTGTGGTGTATCTTTTAAGTATAATTTCATTTGATGGGAGTTGATTTGTAGTCCATACTCTATACAAAGCTACAACTACTCCCTCTCCCTCTCCCTCTCTCTCTCTCTCTCTATATATATATATATATATATATTTAATTTTTCAAAAAATATTTTGGTTAAATTCTTTTATTTCAATTTTAGTTTGATAGAATGTGATATTTTATGAGAAATTATAAGTAAAATTATTTATAATTCATTTGTGGTTTGAAAATTTTGTATTATATTTTTGTATAGTTTAAAAATTGTATGAGATTCCCTCGTATTTTAAAACATATTGCACAAATCTCTTAAAAATTGCATAAAACTCGTTCGTATTTTCAAAAAATATTGCACTTAATTTCTTAAAAAATGGATCTTATAAAAATATTTTGAAAATATAAAATAGTTACATTTAAATTTATAAATAATGGGAGAAAATTATACATACTTTTCAAATCATATGTGAGTTATAAGTATTTTTGTCGATATTATACTTTGTATTTATATTGAATCATGGGTAACGGTAGAATAATATTTAAAAAAATAAATAACCAATAGGACAATTTCTCATATTCAAATTACTGTTTAAATTAAGGGTGTGTTTGTTTGGGGGATTAGATTGGATTTATACTATTCATTCAATTTTTTTCCCCAAAAACATCAAATCAAACACCTATTTTTTATTTTTTATATTATACTAAAAATCAATTTTACATTCAAAACATCACATCAACACCTATTTATATCACATGATACAACTATTCAAATTCAAAATTTTTACGATTCAAATCCCAACTTAAAATCCAAACCCCCAAACAAACACAATATGAAACCACGCACACTTTTAGCTTTGCATATATTTTTAACATTGTTTTTTTACCGTGACTTTTCTTCTTTCTAGAATATAAAAATATTATATCAAATATTTATTTTCATGTAAATAACATGAGATGAAACAATTAATATCTTCGTTCAGTTATAAAGATCTTATTTATTTTTTACGTATTGATCTTTAAATATTAATTATTATATCAAAATATAGTATAAATTAAGAAAAAAAACTGTAAAAATACTTTTGTTGTGTCTTATAATACTAATAAAAAGACATTTGTATAAAAAATTCTACAAATATAAAAATATTTTTAATTTAAATATAATAACACAGAAGGTAAATATGATCCTTAGATACCACTAAGCAAATATTATAAATCAAATTTTTACTATTTCCAACAAAAAAAAAAAAAAAATCCATTTTGTCTTTCCTATTATTATTATTATTATTATTATTATTATTATTATTATGTTATCACCTCATGCATTTGGACCACAGTGTGTCCTCTTCTCTACTTGATTTCTTTCCACTCATCATCAGACCAACTAATTGCATTCTGCCCCCTGTAAGTCTCTACTATTTTCACAATGGCCCGGGGGAGTATATGTAATTTAGTGTTTTTGTTTTTAATATAAATAGTAATTGAATGTGATATTTTATGAAAAAAATATATTTTCTTTGTCTGGAGACAAAGTATACATCTATTTTTGGCGCATAGTTAAATAATAATTTAAACATGATATTTTATAAAAGAAAAAAATTTATATACTTTCTCCGTCCGGCGAGAAAGTAGATATTTACTTGTGGCGCATAATTTAAAAAATAATACTCCCTCCGTTCATTAATAATTTATCTATTTTTCTATTTTGGTCCGTCTCATAACAAAATATCTATTTTTTTTTAGTAATTGTACTACCTACCTAACATTACAAATATCCTTCCATTTACAATATATTACACAAATGTCTAATTTAGTCTTTTTACTTTTATTTCTACTTTATCCCAATATAATACTAATATTTCTAAAACTCCGTATAAAAAGCAAATTGATATATATAAGTATGGGACGGATAGAATAATATTTTAATTATAATATATAGTTAAAAATAATGTAAAGACAATTTTGTCCCTACTTTTTGTGTAAAAGTAATAGCATTATGGTAAAGTAGAGTATTTGTGAAAGAAAGTACGGTGTTTAATGAAATTGTTATATAGAAATATATATACTTTTTATTTTGGATTGTTCAGTTACAAAGTAACTATTTAAAAAATATTTTATTTTATTTTTAACAATAATCTCTACTTTACCATCACATAATTATATTTATATCTAAAAGAAATGACAAAATTATCTTTACACTACTTGTTATTATTTATGATAATTAAAATACTATTATTTTTTAAATATCGCGTCAAAAGTAAATATATATTTTAGTAATTGATGGAGTATAATTTATACATTAAACAAATGAAAAAAAAAATGTAAAAACAAAAAGACAACGTATCGTTAAGTCATAGTCTCTTCATTCAGTCATAGATGATCCATTTTTTTTTATTCGTCCCATAACTGATGACAAATTTATTTATTTTAAGCATATTTAATAAATCAACTATTATTTACAAAATACTATAGTACATGTAGTTAATATATTCAGTTAGTCAAACAAATTAATTAAAGTAATTAATAATTAATATCTAATAAAATCAGCTAACAATTAAAATAATAACATTGTCAAATACCCTCATAATATTTTAAATAAAAACTATAATTTTATATACTAATATACTTTCTTCGTGTCAACTAAAAGTATATTTTCTTTTGCTATTTATATCTATCTCATTAAAAAGTATATAGTATTTTTTATTATAATAATAATCAAACAATAATACAAAAATACTTTTAATTTTTACATAAATACAAATATATAATTACGCATATATATACATAAAATACAAATAATAAAAATTATTAAAAACACACTTTTACTAATTAATAAAATACTATTATTTTTTAATTTATTACAAATATTCAAATGTATACTTTCGTATGGGACGGAGAAAATATTAAATAAAATAAATAAATACTTTCTTCATCCAATTTTAATTGATACAATTTATATTTTTGCATGTCCTATAAAATAAATATTTTATCTATATTTAAATTTCACTCCTTTTATAAAATTATTCTATATTAATTATGAACAAATAAACATATTTTTTTATTTACTTGTATTATAAAAAATATTATTCTCTAACAAAATGATATTTATATTGCATATAATTTTTATAGTGATATTACTTTTAAATATTTAAATATATTTTATAATTTTTTAATAATATATAATATTTATTTTATTTTAAAATTATTAATATTATTAATTATATAAAAAATAATAAAATAATATCGCAATCTATTATTATTAACTAATTAAATATAATTATCTTAAATACTATATTATTAATGAAAAATATCAATGATATATAATTATTTTAAATACTACTCTTTCCGTCCCACATACCATGTCCACGTTGTCATTTCTCCATCCCACGTACCATGTCATTTTTTTTTTTTTGAAAATGATTACACACTTTAATCTCATTTTTAACTTTTTAATTTTATTTTTTTAATTTTAATTAAACTAATTAGTTATCTTAATCTTAATTTATAATTATTTATATTATAGGATAATTATTTTCACTAATACATTCTTAATTATCTACTAATTACATCCCTCCTAAAATACTGTGTCTACAGTGCAGCAGACACGGTACGTGGAACGAATGGAGTATATTATTAATGAAAAATATCAATTATATTGGAACAGAAAGAATATTTAGTATAAATCAGTGTCAACAATTATAAAATTAAGACATGAACTAATAATTATTGGCACTAGTAACATCCATGCCTAATTGACATTTTATATTCATAGATATATTTTGAACTTTATTAAATCAAGAAATGTCAACTCTAATAAAGTGTTGCATATATTACACTCCAAATATTAATACTTCATCCGTCTCTTAACAATTTATTTATTTTTTTATTTTGGTCCGTCTCATAACAAAGTATCAATTACTTTTTCAGTAATCGTACTATATACATAATATTACAAATACTCTTCCAATTTACAATATATTATACAAATATCATTACATTTATATCATACAATACTAATAGAGTTAATTTAGTCTTTTTATTTTTATTTTTATTTTTATTTTATCTCAATATAATATTAATATTTCTAAAACTCCGGGCAAACAACCAATGAATATATAGATACGAGACGAAATGAATATTAATATTAATATAGTGCATGAATACCTTTTCATGAGCTAAGGATATATTTTGGAAAAATATCATTGTAGACTTCACACTTTGAAAAATTTCAACGGGAATCTTGTTGAGACAATGACCCCCCTACCCCTACCCTACCCCACCCCACCCATGTTGGATTTATACCAGTTTAGTAGGCAAATGGATGATGCCCCATACCCATCTCAAATTTCCAATTGCTAATTTGTGTATATTTTTTAAAGTTTTGAGTTTTTTTTGTATTTTTCAAAACAAAATTTTTACTATTTATATACGGTTTTCAATAAAATATATTATGTTTATTCTATTTAATTTGTTCATTTTTTTATTTATTTATGTATGTTCTATATAAATTTTATTTTTTTAAAAAATATAATTATACACTATAATCATATTTTAAAATATATAATATACAATTTTTTTATTTTAATTAAATTATTTAGTCATTTTAATTTTAATATATAATTATTTTTACTAATATATTTCTTAATTACTTACTAATTATTCAATACCTAAAACTCTATGTATAACCTAGAGTGGACAATTTAAGTGGGACGGAAGAAGTATTACATTTGTCCTGCCAAAAAGTATATAGTATTTTTTTTGTGTTAATATTTAAATACTCCCTATGTCCCAATGCAAGATTGTCGCTTATTTTTTGCACGTAAATTTTTTAATATTAGTATTATAATGGGTTGTAGTGAAAAAGACAAAAATGCTCCTATTAGTATTGTGTAATATAAAAATAATGACATCTGTGTAATATAGTGTAAATTAGAAGGGTATTTATTATGTTAATTAGGTAGTACAATTACTAAGTTAGGAAATGATAACCTTTGGAACGAAAGGAAATGAAAAATGACAACCTTTCAATAGGACGGATGCAATATTAATTATTATATTGAAATATAGTACAAAGTAAAAAAATGACAAAATTACCTCTATTAGTTTATTATCATATAAATACAATGATACTTTTTAAGTAAATTATATAAATATAGGAATATTTTTAATATTGAGTATAATAATGAAAAACAACTGTATATTTTCTAGTTAAACGGAGGGAGTACTATTTTATTTTACAAAATATCAAATCAAAATATTACTTAAATGTAAATTCAAATCACCAACTCTATTTCAAATAAAAACCAAACAAACCCTTTTATTTGATTGCAATGTCAAATATAAATCAATATTATTCACTTCATACAATTTTTAATAAAAATATACGTTCGTCTCTAACTGTTACATTTATTTTTTGCATCATTGTATTTAACATTACAAATATCCTTATATTTGTATAATTTTTTTGTAAAAATATCCTTCTATTAGTATTATAAGACACTAATGAAAATAATTTTACAATTTTTTTTAATTTGTACTACGTTTTGATATAATAATTCATATTCAAATATCAACGTGAAAAAAAGTAAATGAGACCCTTAGAGTGAAACGAAGATAGTTTATGTTTTCTTATAAAACATTGTATCAAAATATTAAAAAAAAAAAACTCAAATTAAATATTTTATTTTAAATTAATATAAAACCACAACTAATACTACTTGATTTAAAAACATCAAATGATGTCAGCATTTATTTTTTTGCGTCGTAATGTATGAATATTAATTATTATATCAAAATATAGTATAAATTAACAAAAAATTGTAAAAATACTTTCATTAGTGTCTTATAATACACATTTGTACAAAAAATTATACAAATATACAAATATTTTTAATGTTAAACACAATTACACAAAAAATAAATGTGACCCAACGATTGACGGAGGGAGTATAATATTTTATAAAAAAGATAATTCATTTTCCATCATATCAATTTATTCTAAAATAGATGAATATAATTTTTTAAAATAAAAGTAAATAATAATTATTATTTTTTATTTTTTATAATATAAAATACAAAAAAAGAGTTATACATATTTTTTACAAAAAATATAAAAATATTTTTATAACAATAAAAAGTTATCATAAATATAAATGGCGAAAAAAATTATTTCCCACGTTTCAATTTAAAATACTATTTTTTACTATTTTCATCTGTCTCGTTAAAAGTATCTTTCTTTCTATTTTTAACAAAGTAAATATTCACTAATACCAAAATATACTTTTAACTTTTATTTAAATTACAAATATATTACTTCATAATTAAAGGACAAAAATATCAAATTTCTTACGCACTTTCACTTACTAATAAAATATTATTTTTTTAATCTGCATCAAAATATATTATTACACATAAAATTTCTTACATATTTTCGCGGAGTATATATTTATAAAAAATTATGATAAATTTAATAATTAAAAAATAAAAAAAGAAATTCAAATTCCAAAAGAGCCGTTTTCAAACAAACACTCAAATCTCATTCATAGGATCCCCACCTATACACACATGTTTCTTTCTTTCTTTATTCCAATGTAATAATCAATCTTACAAACAACCTCTAGTGGCCTCTTCTTTCTTGCCCACTTCTCTTCACAAAATCTTATCTTCTTTACCGTAATACTCCCGCCGCCGTGCAAATATGTGGTAAGTTGATCCAACACGAGTTTTAATAAAATAAGTAATAATTATTATTTTTTCTTTTTATAGTAAAAAAAATACAAAAAATTGTAATTTTTTATTTAAAAAAAACAATAATATTTTTCGATGATAACTCAAAAAGAAAAGTGAGTATAAATTTGAACAACAGACAGAATATAAATTTTAAACATTTTCTAATTTCAATCTCAAAACTACCCAACCAAAACAATCATCACTTTTTCACACACACACACAAACTAACTATAAAACACAGAGAATATCCAAACTTTTTGCACAAACTTTTTCTTTCATATGACAAACAACCATAAGAGATCATTTCTTCCTATGTTCTTCCTCTTACATCAATCTTTGTCTTAGAATCTTCAATGGCAATCATCTTCATCCATTCTTGCCATTTGATCATTCTTTTCATCTCAATTCTTCCATCCATGGCTGCCCCAGGCAGCCCCCCCGAGTCCCGCCTTCTTTCGACGGCGAAATCGGGACTCGTCGACCCGACCGGAGCCCTCGAAACATGGCGCCAAGAAGACACCATGTGTACATCTTGGTATGGAGTTTCTTGCACACTTGACAAGAATCATGTTTTAGGACTAAACTTGTCTGGATTAGGACTCTCCGGGAAGATCCCTCGAGAAATCTTCCGTTTGCCGTTTCTTGAAACGTTCGATTTGTCCTCCAACTCATTAACAGGCCCCGTCCCGCCGCAAATCGGCTGGCTCCGAAACCTTAAAGAATTGCTTCTTTTCTCGAACTCTTTATCCGGAACCATCCCCGATGAAATCGGGCTTCTGAAGAGTCTCCGAGTGCTCCGGATCGGCGATAATTTTCTCACGGGAAACATCCCTGCGAGCGTCGGGAACCTCGCCGAATTGACGGTGTTGGGACTCGGATATTGCGAACTCAACGGAAGCATACCGGAGGAAATCGGGAAGCTAAAGAAACTTGTGTTTTTAGACTTGCAAGAGAATAGCTTCTGCGGCGAGATCCCCGACGCGATCGGCGGCTGCGTCGAGCTTCAGAACGTTGCTGCGTCGAACAATAAGCTCGATGGGAACATTCCAGGCTCGATCGGAAATCTCGAATCGCTTCGGATTCTGAATTTAGCCAACAACACGCTTTCTGGACCGATCCCTGTCGAGACGACCCGATTGGCGAATCTTCAGTACCTTAACTTGCAAGGGAACCAGCTCGGTGGCGAAATCCCGACGCAGATTAACGACATGGTCGAGCTTCGGGTTCTCGACCTGTCGAGAAACAACTTTTCGGGGAAAATCGCGCTTCGCAATTTGAAGAACCTCGAATCATTGGACCTTTCGGATAATCGACTCACGGCGATTGTTCCCGGCAGCTTATGCGTCGAACACGCAACGTTAACGCAACTTTTCTTAGCTCGAAACGACATATCAGGCGACTTTCCGGTCGAGATATTGAACTGCACATCGCTGCAGCAGTTAGACCTGTCCGGAAATAACTTCGGCGGCACCCTGCCGAGGACCCTCGACCGGCTGACGAACCTCACCGATCTCCTGCTTAACAACAACAGCTTCATCGGGACGATCCCGCCGGAAATCGGGAACGTGACGAACCTTCGGAGCTTGTTCCTCTTCGATAACATGATTACGGGTTCGATCCCGCGCGAAATCGGGAAGCTCCGGAGCTTAGTTTATCTATACCTTTATGACAATCGGATGTCGGGAAGTATCCCGCGAGAGTTAACTAACTGCACGGCGCTGGAAGAGATCGATTTCTTCGGTAACCATTTCTCGGGATCGATTCCTCGATCCATCGGAAAGCTCTCGAACTTGAAGATCCTCCAGCTAAGGCAAAACGAGCTTTCGGGCGAAATTCCGTCGTCGTTAGGACAATGCCGGAGGCTCGAACGTCTCGTCTTAGCCGATAATGTCCTGTCCGGGTCACTGCCGCCGACGCTCGGTTTTCTTACCGAGCTTTTCCTCGTAACTCTTTACAACAACTCGCTTTCTGGCTCGCTCCCCGACTCGTTCTTCCACCTCAAAAACCTAAGCATTGTGAACTTCTCGCATAACCGGTTGCACGGTAGCGTCGCGCCGCTCACGGGATCGAAATCACTAACCATATTGGACTTGACGAACAATAGCTTCTCCGATGCCATCCCGTCACGGCTTTCTATGTCGGAAAACCTTAGACGCCTCCGCCTCGCGCATAATCGTATCTCCGGGAGCGTCCCGCCCGAGTTTAGCCAGATGAAGAACCTCGAATTCCTCGACTTGTCGTATAACGACATGACAGGGGAGCTCGTGAACGAAGAATTTTCGGGATTTACGAAGCTCGGACACCTTCTTTTAAGTAATAACCGACTCTCCGGCTCAATCCCCGCGTGGTTGGGAAGAATCAAAGAATTAGGCGAGCTCGACCTCTCGTCGAACAATTTCACCGGAAAAATCCCATCAGAACTCGGAAACTGCTCGAGATTACTCAAGCTTTCACTTCATAACAACCGCCTCTCGGGCTCGATCCCGTCGGAGATCGGCAATCTCGACATGCTAAACGTCTTGAACCTACAACGCAACGATCTCTCCGGCCACATCCCCGCCGCGATACAAAAATGCAAGAAGCTATACGATCTCCGTCTCTCCGAAAACAACCTAACCGGCGCAATCCCGACGGGAATCGGCGTAATGACTGAACTCCAAGTGATTCTCGACCTAAGCTTCAACGACCTCTCTGGCGAAATCCCAACGTCGATCGGAGAACTCGTGAAGCTCGAAAGACTCAACCTTTCGTTCAACGATTTGAGCGGGAAAATCCCGGGATCGATACAAAAGTTGTCAAGCCTCCATCGACTCAACCTATCGGGGAATCGTTTCGAGGGCGAAATCCCGTCGACATTGGCGAACTTTCCGCGGAATTCTTTCCTTAACAACGAGCTTTGCGGCGCGCCGCTCGTTTCTTGCTCGGGGTCGTTAGGACGTCCTGGGAAATGGATGTCGGAGTCGCAAGTGGCCGGGATCGTCGTGGCTATCGTATTCACATCGACTTTGCTATGCATGTTCATGATGTACGTGATGCTTAGGATGTGGTGGAATTGGCGAAACGTCGCGGTTTCTTGCGAGAATAAGATCGACAAAATTGTCGACGACGAGGAATGGGTTTGCGGAGACGAGGCGTTCAAGAGCAGCGATCATCGGTTCTGGAACGAGAACTCGACGGCGCTCGTGCCGTCCGAGACGAGACTCGTCGTCTCGGATTCGACGCGGATTTTTCATTACAAGTTCAAGTTGAGCTCGAGCAGAAGTAAGAACAACGATGTATAGTAGGATAGTTTGAGGATTTTTTGTTCGATTTTTTTGTGTCTTCCATTGATCGATGAACGTTTTGTGTTTTTTATGTATAGAACATTAGGATAAAGTAGAATGATTCAACATATTAGAAAAAATTCTCAAACTTATTGGTATTTGTATTTTTTTTATTTTTTATTATAAAAAATATATATTTGTCTATTTTAATTTATTTAAATACTAAGTATAAATATTTTAAAGAAACATAAATCCTATTAAATATTATAAATATTTTTAAATATGTATTTATGTACATTATATATATATATATTACTAAAAATTACTTACTTTTCATGAACTTTGTCAAAGATACATAAAAGATTAAAATGTCCTTAAAATTTTAAAAGGTAAGTCAGAATAATAATTAACGATAGTTTGAAAAAATATAAATAATTTTGTTATAAAGTGCAACTATTATAAAAAACAAAGACAATTCTTCTTTTGAGACGGATGGAGTATAATTTTTTATAATAAAAATATATTTGCTCTGTCATTTAAATTTATTTTTATTTATTTCAATTTAATTTTTTTTAAAAAAAGATTATTAATTTTTTTCTTTACTATTCAAAGGAAAAAATATTCTATTTTTATTTTTATTTTTTACTTTTTATTTTTTATTTTATTTTTTTAAAATTTGTGCTCAATGAGAACAAATTCGACAAGGAGTAATACTCACTTTCCATAAAATCGAAGTATGGTTTTTTTTTTTTTAATTTATTATGTTTATTTTGAATAAAAAATATTTCATAAATATTAATATAATATATATTTTATCTATATTAACAATTTTATATAAAATAAATATTTTTTTATATTAGTAATATAAGGGCACCTGCAACGGCGCATCTCCTCTGGAGGAGATCGGAGATCGGCCACATCATCATTTTTTTAAAAAAAAAAAAAATAGAATGGTGCTTCCCAGCATTTCCGCAGAGATGCTGGAAGATGTGATTCTATTGCCATGTGTCCATGACACTTATATATATATATGTATATATATAATATATATTATATATGTTTTGTATTTGTAATTTATATTAAATTTATTGTTATATTTAAATTTTGTAGTATTTTTATAATTTATATATTTTGTATTCTACAAAATGATACCAATATTGAATATATTTTATCAATTTGAAATTTAAAATATATAAATACAAATATTGTATAATTCTATTGAACAAATCAATATTAGTAAATTTAATTTAATTTATTAAATAAAATATAATTATAAATTTTAAAGCAATTAAATAAATAATTAATACTACAAATTAAAATTATAGTTAAAAAATAATATATATAATATGAAAATAAAAATTTATTAAAAAATTAGGATGAGTATCTTTGTTGTGAATATAAAATAGAAGAGAGTATCTCCGCTTGGCAGAGAAAATGTGACGTAGATAAGAAAAAGTAGTAGAGATACCCAAAAGCGAATATCTCCGTTGCGGATGGTCTAATTCTTCATGTCTAACTATATATTCAAAAACACAAAAAAAAAAAAAAAAAAAAAAAAAACAATAATATTTTTTTACAAATATATCAATTTTACTTAGATATTCAATTTATCAAAAAATTAAAATAAAATAAAATCACAGTTAATTAATTAATTTGTGTTCACGTTAATATAAATATGGGAGAGAGACTACACAGTCAAAGCCACATTTCTTTCCTTTTTTTTTTTATTTCCATCATTCTGAACCGCGAAAAAATCGGTTTGGTTTCGGTTTGATGACAGCCGGCTCGAACCGGATGGGTGGGTTCCAAACCGGACTTCAATCACCTGTGCAAATTCCAGTCGTCTTCAAGAATCGCATCATGGTAGCTGAAGATGTTCATTTGAAGGTGTATTTGAGTTAAGTGAAGGTTGTTGAATTAGGGCCGATCTTGGGAGTACGGATGGATCGGCGGCAGGTATTCTCGGTGGACCTGCTCGAGAGGTACGCTGCGAAGGGGCGTGGAGTGATTACATGTATGGCTGCTGGGAATGACGTCATTGTGCTGGGGACGAGCAAGGGCTGGGTGATTCGCCATGATTTTGGGGTTGGAGATTCCTTTGGTCTGTTTTCGATTAACTCTACTTCTTCTGCGTGTTGTTCATCTATCTAGATTTTTTGAAAAAGTCCTTTGATTCTCCTATTTCTTGAAAAAGATGAGTTGATCGTGATTTCATTGATTGAATGGAATAATTAACTTGAAACTAGTTTTGAAGCTTGATTACTTGATTGATTTCTTTCTACATTTTGTAATAGAATTGAAATTGCTTTTACTGTTTGCTGTGATTGAATTTCTTTGTCGTTTGTTTGCTGTAGTTGAATTCCTTTTTGTTTAACGTTTGAAGAGCTTTATGATTGTTTTCTTCAATTTTTGAATCTATTGATTAGATATTGATCTCTCTGCGGGTAGAACTGGAGAACAGTCAATCCATAGGGTTTTTGTTGATCCTGGAGGCAGCCATTGTATTGCCACGGTAGTTGGTGGGGGAACTTCGGATACTTTTTACACACATGCAAAGTGGGCTAAGCCTCGCATTTTGCCCAAATTGAAAGGTCTTGTTGTGAATGCTGTTGCATGGAATAGGCAGCATATTACAGAGGGTAAATAAGTGGTGCTCGTAGATCATTTTTACTTCTTTTTTATGTCAACATGGTTGGAGATATCTCTAAGATCTTGGGTATTTGGTGAATTCTACAGCTTCAACAAGGGAAATTATTCTTGGCACCGACAATGGCCAACTTTATGAAGTTGCTGTGGATGAAAAGGATAAGAGGGAAAAGTACATCAAATTTTTATTTGAACTCAGTGAACTTCCTGAGGCTTTCACAGGATTACAGGTTGGATGGAGTTCAGTTCTTGCATTTTTCTTTTGTCGTTTTTGTTAAATTATGTCCTATATGGAAGTTTGATAGGTGTTCTTAAGTGAAATATTAGTGTATCTGGATTCTGGAAACATTAAGTGCAAATCTATATTCCTTGTGAAATACTGAAGTTCTTTGAACCTTGTAAAGCCAGTTAGTTTATTAAAGTGGTGAAGTTTGCTGCCACCTATAAATTAATTCTTTTGAAAATGATGTCAAGAGTTTTAGGTGAATTTTTCAAGTTTGAATGTCTGGGTGGCAAGATTAAGGATAGATACGTGCTAGACAAGAATAGTAGGAAACAATGGGCGCAGTTTTGTTCTATTTTTTGGCATTAAAATTTAAAGGAACATAGTTCAATGTCTTCTTGATGTTTTCTCATTTCTTCTATTGGTACTTGGCTCTTCTTCATGTTCCAATGCAGATTGTAGGCCTTTTCCTGAAATTAAACAATAATGGTTTTATCTCACATTCAACTTCCATCTAGACAATCTCTTTGCTCTCTGTTTCTCCATAATCTATCGGCACACACCGAATACTTTGTTCTCATTATACATGTCATGTCCTTAGCATATTATACTATCCTTGTCTTGTAGATGGAAACAGCAAGCACAAACAATGGAACTAGATATTATGTCATGGCTGTTACTCCTACGCGACTTTATTCTTTTACAGGAGTAGGCTCTCTGGAGGTAAGTTGCAACTTACTTTATTAAAGTTTTAATCTTGTGGATATTCTTCTTTTGGAAGTGTACATCTTGTTGCTATCATGATGCTCCTATGTTATTTGGCCTTTCCATTCTACAACTAGAACTCTAAAAATTCTGCAGGCGAGATTTTTGGTAGAACATGACTTCCATAATGATGCAACATGCACTATCTCATTAGCTTGATCCTTGTCAAGATTAATAATGAATGATTGGATGTGATATCTTGCTTTTTATATACTGTGTTATCATCTCTGTGTGTCGGTGTTTTTTTTTTTCCCTGGGTGTGGTTCTTTTGATCCTTTTGATGTGATGTTTTGAATGTAGAATTAATTTTTAGTATAATATATAAAATAAAAAAAGAGGTATTTGATTTGATGTTTTTGGGGCGAAAAAAATTGATGAATGGTAAAATCTTGGTTAAAAACCCACAAAAGAACACACCACTAGTTTTGTCACGCAATTATTAATGGAGCCTCTGGTTCTTCTAGATGCCATTAAATTGCTGTCATTCTTTTGAAGCTTTTTTACATAAACCCCATCGATACATGATACATTATTGCCTCCTCTTGGAACTGTATGCATATTTTAATGTTTAGAAAAAGATAGTGGAGAACTTGGGACGTGATCTAGTAGCCAGAGTGCCATGATATAGAAATTCTTAGTTTTCTCAGTAATCTTCCTAAATTTACCACAGCATTTGTAAGCTGTCAAATATTAGCTGCTTTTTTAGTCCCTTGTCCCAAACCTGATTTGATCTCTTATCTTCTCTGAAGTTATGTGTTTATAAATGATTCCAAAAATTTTGAAGATCATCACTTTTGACATTTTGCTAAATTCCTTTCCGCAGACTGTTTTTGCTAGCTATGCAGAGCGCGCAGTTCACTTCATGGAACTTCCTGGGGATATCCCAAACAGGCAAGCTCATGTAATCACTTTGAAGTTTTATTAACATTCTGATTGAATAATTCATTTCATTATGTATGTGGAATTTGGTTGCCAAAATTTCTACATTAGTAAAAAGGTTTGGATATGATGTTTTGAATATAGAATAGGTATTGGATTTAATGTTTTGAATGAAAAATAAGTGTCGGGTGTGATGTATTTTAGGGGCACGTTACATTACTGTAGACCGCATAATGCAAAAACAAGATTGAACACAAATACAAATACAAGTTTCTCCAGATGTTCATTACCTTATTTGCCCCTAAACATTAATATTGTTTTCCATATGAAGTAGAACTATTCCTTGTATATCAGATTCAGATTAATATTTGCATCTGAAAAACCATCATTGCAGCCTGCTTCATTTCCAATGACATATTTAAATTAAGGTACGTGCTATATAGAGAAAGGATGATAAGCATGGAATTATAAGATATTAAGATTTTTGTGGGATTCTACGCTAGTTTTGAAGTGAAATCCTTTTGTGATTCTGTAGTGGTATTTTAACCTTAAGCTTTTTGTCATTATATAGTTTTTGCTGTCTTGGATTATTCATAGATGTTACTTAATTGGAATTTAGAATTGCTGAGGAAGCCTCCTCTCATGGGGCATTTGAAATATCTTCCTTTTGGTTGTTTTGCTTCCCTGAACAATAAATATCTTAGTACTTACTTTATGGAAAGACCTACAGAAGGTATAATTTTTACTGTGGTTAACTTCCATGAAGGCAGGAATAGATCTAATATGAGTGTTGTTACCAAATTATTCACATACTACTCAAATAGATAGATCAGAGTGGGGGACTCAGGGATTCAAAATTTTTTGTAAAATCAAAGTAACTCTGGCTAACTCAATGCTTATGTTATGAATTTGATATATTTAATATCAATTTCATCAATCCAATATGAGCATGTGCACTCTGGTATTAAATTGAATAAAAAAGTTTAAATTACTTTCTTGCAGTGAACTCCATTTTTTCATCAAACAAAGAAGAGCTATACATTTTGCATGGCTTTCTGGAGCAGGAATATATCATGGTGGCCTTATTTTCGGAGGACAGCGAAGGTAGAATATCCAATCCTTGATTTCTGTTTCTTTGAGGTGATTTACTTGCCAATCTTGTTATTCCTATGTGTTATAACAAACATTTTGGAACGCTGTTGTTAGTTCACCAAATGGGGATGAAAACTTTGTGGAAAACAAGGCTCTGTTGGATTACTCAAAACTCGGTGAAGGCGTGCTCATCAAACCTAGTTCCTTGGCCGTGTCTGAATTCCATTTTCTTCTACTGATTGGAAACAGAGTTAAGGTGTGTTCATTAAAAGTGATATTGCTATTAAGACTGTTACTTTCTATTCATTTGATGAGTTAAAAAGCAAAATATGTGTTGAAATTCTAGTGTCGTGTGCGACTAGGTTCTGTCCATGACAAACATTTGTGAAGTTTGCCAATCAGGATTTCGGGTGTTGGTCTAAGGAAAGTTAGTGTGGGATATTAAGCTCCATTAGAGCTCTTTGACTGGGAAATTGAATTGCGGAACGATTTGTTGAGCTCTTATCCTTATCCACCTTACACCATTCAAGCTTTGACAGGCTAATTCGGAAGCCCGTGATGAGTGGCTTATTTTGTTTCTGGGTTTTCCCTTGGTTTAGGGGTCCTGGGAATTCTCTCTGGTGCATTAGGACTGATTATCTAGGAGAAAAACTTCCCTCAGAAAGTCAAGGCCTGCATATGGAAATGGTCAGGCATAGGGGTAGGAAAAAAAAAATGAATAAATAAAAAAACGGACACCATTCCTGTCGTACTGTAAAGTATTTTTGGTATATAGTAGATTTTGGTAGAATATGATGCCCTACCGTAAATTTTCAGTATGATAACAGTATGAAATTTTACATACCGTGGTACACATTTACAGCTATACCACAATATCATTGTGTTCAACATTTAATATATATAGGTATCAGAATATATACCAACATACCTAATAAAATTTTCGGTTTGTTCACTCAATCAAAAATTTTTATGACACAATTCCCATTATATATACTATTTATATTTTATTCTCTAACAAAAGTCAACAATTTAAAACAAAATATTATCTTTAATACTCCCTCTGTCCGCCTCTAGGGGTCACATTTATCTTTTGCATACTTAACATTAAAGATATCATTATATTTGTATAATTTTTTGTACAAATGTTCTTCTATTAGTATTATAAGACACTAATTGAAGTATTTTTGTAATTTTTTCTTAATTTGTATTATATTTTGATATAATAATTAATATTCAAATATCACAAAAAGTAAATGAGATTTTTGGAGCCGGACGGAGGTAGTATTATAATACGATTCCAAAATATTTGAAACTAAAATACTAAAACAAACCAAATCAAAATTAAATAAAAAGTATTGATATTTTTATATTGTTATTTTTAACTATGATAATTTTCAATATTTTTAGTTATTTTTTGTTTTTGATATATCTGTAATTTAATGTTATATCGTTAATTTCGGCATGATATACAGTATATCAATAAACCAAAAACTTAATAAGATATGACAAAAAATGGGTATGGTATCGGTATAAAAAATTTTATATCGTAATTCTCAGTATATTGTAAGTTAGTATGGCGAATGGTTCGGTACAATATAAGTGTGACATTTTCCCATACCGGTATTTACAGTATGGTATACATTATGATGTAAAATTTTGGTATACTGAACTGTGCCACCCCTAGTCAGGTAAGATCTCCGTGCTATTGCTTCTTCGAGTCCTTCTTTACATATTGAGTTTGGAGTGGTAAAATTATTTAGTTGTTTTTTTTTCTTTTGGCTGTCCCCACAACATGTAGCGTTTATAATTGGAATTTTATAGTTTTGAATGTACATATTGTCATGCTTCTCTTCATTTTTCTGTCTATTGGATCAATAGTTCTGTTCTTTCTGAATTATTTTATAGGTTGTAAATAGAATCAGTGAACAGATTGTAGAGGAGCTGAGTTTTGATCAAGCTTATGACACAGTCTCAAGGGGTGTTCTAGGTCTATGCAGTGATGCATCTGCTGGACTTTTCTATGCATATGATCAGAACTCCATCTTTCAGGTGCAGTATTGGTGATGCTTTTTTTCACCTTGCTTTCAAGTAAAACATCAATTATAGCGTCATACAACATGCTTTTGGGTTTACTTTTACTTAGTAATTTCCTATCTGAATTCATCCGCAGATATCTGTGAATGATGAAGGTAGAGACATGTGGAAAGTGTATTTAGACTTGAAGGAATATACTGCCGCTTTGGCAAATTGTCGTGATGCTCTGCAAAGAGACCAAGTTTATGTGGTGCAGGTCTGATGGTTATTGCAAATATTTTGATATTTTGAATTTCATCTATCACTCCATTCTATAAATCATTGCAACTTTACATCTACTGTTTGCTAATATTTGTAGCTTTATGAATAATTATTGCAATTTAGGCTGAAGCTGCTTTTTCTTCCAAAGATTTTCTTAGAGCAGCCTCCTTTTATGCGAAGGTAATCTATTCATGACTTTGCTTTAAAGATGGGAACTATTGATTGTTTGTTTGTTGAAGCCTAAAATTTCAGAAGAACAATATACTGGAAACCTTTATTTAGATTAGACTGTATAATTTTATTATATGTAAACTAAACTTCTTCACATGCATATATGAGCATGCCTGTTTCTTTCCTTCTTTTTATTATTATTATTATTATTATTATTATGTGTGTGTGCATGCTCTTTAGATTTATATGATAATATGAAATGTGATCAGGATTAATATATTATGAATTTTGAAATATGCAATGGACTAGCCACCACCTTGGTATAAGTGGTCAACAGCCATACTTTCTAGAGAAAAATTCAAGAGTTTTTATATTCCATTAAAGAGTGGTTGTAATTATTTTTTCCTATTATCTACGAGTTATGAACTTTGTTTCTTGTTGGCCAATTGTTAATTTGATTCCTAATCTGCCCACTTGCACCAACATGTGTCACAAAAAACCTCCACCATTACAACGTCGTCATAACATGTCTTTAATAAAGTATCATCAGTTACATTGTGTTTTTGTATATCTATTTTTAGTAACTTGAACTCAACATCTTGTATCTAGCATAATCGTCTGCCGAATCTCCTTATGTGCTTAAAGTAGCCATGTAATCAAATCATCCTGCGATTTTTGGTTGGAAGTTAGTTGCTAGAACAAGTAATCTATGATAGTAAATGTGGTAACCTAGCTTGTAATACAATCCACATCGAAATCAATCCAAACAAGGTGTAGACAGAAGTTTATTTTAAATTATAATCATTGGCAAGTTAAATAAGATGGATGTTAATGGAAAACTTAATAATGATATGCTGTGGTTGTGGAATTATTTATTGATTATCTAAGCATTGTACATCCACTTATTTTAATGCTCAAATACCTTGTAAAAAAACTAAAGGGATGTAATAAGCTGACCTTTCTTCTGTGTACAGCTTGATAAAGAACTTATTTTTATATTTGTGCTTTCTGTTTAACATTCTCTTGGCATTTGTTACTCTGGGTCAATGGTACGATCTTCTGAAATAGTGAATGGGAATGTATCCATTGAAATTTATTTACTTAGCAAACCGCATATTGCTGCAGATCAACTTTGCATTGTCATTTGAAGAGATCACTTTGAAATTTATTAGCATAGGCGAGCAGGTATATTACAGTTTTCTTCACATTCTTACAGAATCTTATCAGATGCTTGCTTGTTGTTATAGTAATGTGTTCCATCATTAGCAGGATGCATTAAGAACATTTTTGTTGCGGAAGCTTGATAATATCACAAAGGATGACAAATGCCAAATAACCATGATTTCTACATGGGCAACTGAGTTGTATTTGGATAAGGTTTGTTGCAATTTCTTATTTTTTACTTTCAGGAAAAGTTTTGTGGTGGTTCTAAATTGCTGGCTAGTTGTCAGGATAGAGCTTTAGATGACTAATACAATTGACCACATATAATCTTGAACTGTTAGATATTTTCTCTATGCCTTTAATGATGTCTATGTCCATATGCTCCCATGTCCTAGTTCTTGAAAACCATAACATTTGGTATTCCCTGAGTAACCCTTTTACACTTCCTCAATTTGAATTGCAAAAGGCACCGCTAAGGTACTAAATACTATATTCTTCATGCTGACTGGTTGCACCTCTAATTGGGAAATTTTAAGTTGCTATTATGCTAAATTACTTCCATGCTTAGTGTAGTATAGAAATAAACTCCTAGGAATTAGGCTTGATATAGTTGTAAGTGGATTGCCACGGACTCATGATAATTGCGCAAGACACTATTCTTCTGCTGCATATTTATACTTTTTGGGTTAATTAGGATTATTTAGGTTTTATTCTGTCTTTAGCATGTTTTCATGTGTTTCTATCAGATTAACCGAATACTATTGGAAGATGATGCTATGTCAGAGAATGTTAGTTCAGAGTATCAATCAATAATTACAGAATTCCGTGCCTTTTTGAGTGATTGCAAGGATGTTTTGGATGAGGCTACCACAATGAAACTTCTTGAAAGGTGCTTTGCCATGTATTTAACATTTCTTTTCTTTTCTTTAGCTTGTTAAATGTTATCATACAATCTGCCAAGTAAAGAGATGTTTATATCCTTATTCTTTTACTTAATTCATTTTTAAGATATTCTAAATGTTTTGTTCAAATATTGTTCATCTTTACTAGAAGAGAACAGATATTTTATTAATCTTATAATTAAGTAGTACATAGAGAAAACCAAGCTAAGGTGGAATTCTGGGGGGTTTAGCCTAGATCTGCTCACAACCAAACTGAAAGATCAGCATTGTTTTGTTTGCACCTCCTTAGGTAGGAGATGTAGCTGTTTATGTTTAATATGCTCACTTCACATCACTGCTTGCTATTATGATCTTCCAGCTATGGTAGAGTTGATGAATTGGTGTTCTTTGCAAGTCTTAAAGAGAAACATGAGATTGTGATTCATCATTATATTCAGGTACCTTTTCTTTTGTTACACCATTTAAGGTAACTATGATTGTAGATTTAGGGCCATTACGATCTGTTAGTCCCTCAGAGTCTCAGATCTTGTTTCTCCACAATATGTGTTAAGTACAAGTAGAAGCAAGGTTGAGGGACTCCAATGTTGGCTAGCTCAAGTTCTTACTCTCTCATCATCCTTTACTTTCCTGTAGAATTAGAATTGAGTCTAAACTCATATCAACACTGAGAACTCCTTTTTGTTGAATATATTTATTTACAGTTATGTTCTATGTAAATTCTTTTACAATTATTGCCAATGTTGATAATATCAATCTCTTTGATCATTGAGGTGATTCTTGAGACCTTCTAATCAATACTCGTCTCTTTTGGATTTTAATGAGATGGTGGAATTCAAGAACTTTCCTTCTTTTATTTGTCTAGTTTTTCTCTTGTGTCAATATCATCCCCTTGATTCACTTTTTTCCTACAAAGATGCCTTACTGTTGTGGTGCATTTATATTTATTTATTTATTGTTTTTGGAAAATGAGCAATGTGTAACTAGTAAGGAAATCATCCCAAATAGTCTACTACAATTTTGTTAGTTGCATTTATGGTTTGCAGATGGTGTATGCTTTATTTTCTACATCCATAAAATAATATTCTTGTTGATGTGTAATGAAATTGGAGTTTAACTTTTCATGAAAATACTCCTACATAAAAGTCAATGGAGATCTTCCTGTATAGAACTTTGGTACATTGGTTGTTTTTCGGCTGTTAACTGAAAAATAAATAAAAATTTCAAGGTCTAAAGTTTAAGTAGTAAATATAACAACATATGGTTTGTCTGTGGATTTTAGAAAAGGTACTTAGTTATTCTTGTATGAGAAGAACTTGATGAGTTCTATCTGATTGACCTTTATGATGTACTCTTTATTTTACACAGGTAGGAGAAGCTAAGAAAGCACTGAGAGTTCTTCAGAAACCGAATGTTCCTATAGAACTTCAGGTATAATTTTATCATGTGATCCATGTACCTGAAGAATACTGTCATTGTTCATATTTTGGTCAAACTAAATGAAATTTCTCTCACAAAGATTTGTTCTTAGTTTATTTTACCAATGGACATTATCTTATTGTGCAGTACAAATTTGCACCAGATCTTATCATGCTCGATGCTTATGAAACTGTTGAATCATGGATGACTACCAAAGACCTGAACCCAAGGAAGTTCATTCCTGCGATGATGCGATATTCGAGCGAACCACATGCAAAGTAATTTATCTCTTTTTTAAGTTGCATGATGCTTTTTTTTTATTTATTTGTGAGCGAGAGTTTCATATGCTTCTTGTCCAACCAAGATGATTCTTTGTAGTGGAAACATAGCAATAATAAATAATAATCATAAAAGCGACCATCTAAAAATAATTATTCAGGTCCACAATATTACGATTCTTAATAATTTCCTGATACAGTGAAGATTAGGTTTGATGAAGGCCTGGTTTTATGCAGCATATGTTAATTTTAGTGTGATTGGAGGGATTTTGTGACGAGTTATAATATGACTTAGGAGGAACAGAGTGCACATTTATGTAAGCTATACCGAACCAAACCCACCTTTGGCATGGGCTAGGAGGGAGCTGCAGGGCTCACGGCAATGCGGAGTAGAGACCCTAAGAGTGTTTCTTTAGTATTTATAGTTTTGGGTATTTTTGTTGTTAAGGTATGGAGAATTGTGAAGGTATTATAGAGAATTATGTTTTGTGTGGGTTTGTCGACTTTTATTGTTATGTTTATATTGTATTTTTTGGGTAATACTTTTGGGGAATCGTGTATGTTATAGACACTAAACAAACACACTCTAAATTTTTGTTGGCACCTCCGGCAGATGTTTGTAATCAATCTTAAGTATTTTGTGCATGCAGGAATGAAACTCACGAGGTGATTAAATACTTGGAGTACTGTGTTCACCGATTGCAAAATGAAGACCCTGGTATTCATAATTTGCTGCTCTCATTATATGCCAAACAGGTTGGTTTGCTCAATTTAATTGTTTAAATAATTCCTATATAACACCACCAAAGTGACTCACCTATTATTGTCAATTCCTACTTGATAAGAAAATGTATTCGAGTATAATTGCATCATTTTATTTTCTACTGCAGTCTCCAATTTTCTAGATACATATTTTATAGCACAGATAAAGACTTCAACTAAGGGGCTTGCATCAATTATTTCTCATTTATAGGATGTTCTTCTGCTTATATTCATTCAGTTAAACTGTACGTGTCTAAAAATTTGTGCTCAATTAGTAGCTTCGGGAAATAAAATTAATCTAAATTAATTAATGTCCTGCATTGTTTATGGCATAGAAGATTTTTGTGCTGACTGATGAGTCAGCATACCTATCTAATGGTTAGCTGTCTTGATATTGGCTTTAGGAGGATGAGAGTGCTCTTCTTCGATTCCTGCAATGCAACTTTGGAAGGGGGCGACCAAGTAGCCCTGATTTCTTTTATGATCCAAAATATGCCTTACGTCTTTGTCTCAAACAAAAACGGATGCGTGCCTGTGTTCATATATACAGTATGATGTCTATGCATGAAGAAGCAGTTGCTCTTGCTCTACAGGTGAAAATGTTCATTATGTTACAATTAGGGTCATACTTTATGTTATCTATTATGTTTGATCTTCGAATTCCCTTGACCGTAAAATAGAGCCATTGATATCTTTTTAACACTGTTCTTATATCTGAAAGCTCCTTATTTCTACTGATAGGTGGATCCGGAGCTGGCTATGGCGGAAGCTGATAAGGTTGAAGATGATGTAGACTTGAGGAAGAAACTTTGGCTTATGGTTGCCAAACATGTCGTTGAACAGGAGAAGGGAACAAAGAGGGAGAACATTCGAAAGGCTATTGCATTTCTCAAGGAGACTGATGGACTTTTGAAAATCGAAGACATCTTGCCCTTTTTCCCAGATTTTGCACTGATTGACGATTTCAAAGTACGTTATATTGCTTCCTTTGCTCATTCAAACATTGTATTATTTCATACTTCAATCCATAATTGATAGCCTTTTTTTTTTTTCAATGCAACTGCAGGAGGCAATCTGTTCATCTCTGGAGGATTACAATGAGCAAATCGAAAAGCTCAAACAAGAGATGAACGATGCTACACACGGTGCAGATAACATAAGGAATGACATCAGTGCTCTTACGCAGCGATATGCTGTCATTAAACGCGACGAGGAATGTGGGGTAATGATCTCTCCTTTTTTTGTCGAGTATTTTTCGGCACTTCTTTAAATCTTCCATACCTAAGCCACAGACATTTTGACTCCCCATTTTCCCAGCTCGGAAATTAAGACTTTAATCTCCATGACTCAACAGGCCTGTCGTAAGAAAATATTAAACACAGCTGATGATTACCGTATGGCGAGAGTGTATTCTACCGTTGGATCCATGGCACCTTTCTATGTCTTCCCGTGCGGACACTCTTTCCACGCTCACTGCCTGATTGCACATGTGACTCGATGCACTACCGAAGCTCAAGTAAGTTCTTTAGATATGCAATTTATCGTTCATCCCTCTATCTAAATTAAACAACTTTGCCTTGAAACTTTTTATCCCGGAGTCTGAAAGTTCAATCACATGTCTCGTATAATTGACAACGCCTTAAACCAACATGTCCACTCCAGGTGTTAAGCTATTCCCTGTTCAGAGCCATCTCGTGCTATTTTGAGGTCCTGTGCAGAAATAAAAAATAGGTCCTATAAAATTAAAAGATATATTTTAAAAATTTTATTTTAAATCATAAATATAATGTTGTGTTAGAAGTCATAACATGTTTTATAAAAAATAAATTTATAAAGAGTAAGTGTAAGAATAAAAAAATTGCTGACTTACCTATTGTTAACATATACTCCCTCCGTCCAAGACTAAACTTACAAAAATACTTTTATTAGTGTTTTATAATACTAATATAATAACATTTGTACAAAAAATAACGACCAAATGTAAATGAAAAGTTTAGTGTTGGACAGAAGTAGTATATTAATGTGCTCCCACAAATTAGGGGCCATGTGCAGTCGCTTATGAAGCACATGCTAATAGCCGGCTCTGCCTCTGCCTCTGTTGGATAGTATGAACTGAGATATATCGTTAGAAAATTGCTAGTTCTACGGGTGTTTGATCCGCCTATTTTATGAATGCATGTGCGATAATTCAAATTTATTTTAACCGGGATTTCATTCGCCCTCAATTCTCTGTCCTAATGATTTTCAACAGGCTGAGTACATATTGGACTTGCAAAAGCAACTGACTTTACTGGGGAATGAATCCCGGAGGGAAATCAACGGAAGCTTATTGGAAGAGGAACCAATCGCAGGCCCGTCTCCTTTAGACAAGGTCTGATATTCTTTCCAAAATTCCGCGACAAGGCTATACACGAGCAAATTTAGCTTTGATTCTTTAACACAACTGAATTTCTGATGTGTTCTCGGAAACTTAAACAAACACCAAACTTTCTTGCAGATTCGATCACAATTGGACGACGCCATAGCTAGTGAGTGCCCGTTTTGTGGTGACCTGATGATCCGGGAGATATCCCTGCCATTCATCCGCCCGGAGGAAACAGAAGAGATGGAGTCGTGGGAGATAAGGCCGCAGGCACTCGGATCTCAGAAAAGCATCTCATTAATCGTGTGAGCGATCCATCGTTGTCGGCGTTGGCCCTCGGAGGATCTTAACATTGTCAAGGCAAGATTTTGCTTCTGTTGAGGTATGAAAGAATGCATTATATATACATATGCATATTTGGTGTATGTTGTCTTTTTCTTTCCTTCATTTTTTTCTTTGTTCCTTAAGAAATGTTTGTCTTCTTTACTAACCATTTATATGTACGGGTGTGTTTGTTTGGGGGTTTGGATTTTGGGTTGGAATTTGAATAGTAAAATTTTGAATTTGAATAGTTATATGATGTGATATAAATAGGTGATGATGTGATGTTTTGAATGTAAAATTGATTTTTAGTATAATATAAAAAATGAAAAATAAGTATTTTATTTGATGTTTTTGGGGGAAAAAAATTGGATGAATAGTAGAATTTTGTTAGAATTCTACAAACGAACACACCCGTAGTGTGTTACTTGCTGAGTGGGTAATGGTTTTTCTTAACCCTAACATTTGAAAATATTGCTCAGCAATAAGGGCCGGCAAATATCCGTTTTTTTTTTCACGTAGATTTTTTAATATTAGTATTATATTGGTCTATAGTTGTATTGCTGAAAAGATAAAAATGCCCATGTTAGATTGTATAATAGAAAAATAATGATATTTTTGTAATATATTGAAAGTTGTGAGGGTATTAATTATGTTAGATAGGTAGTACAATTATGAAATAATATTTTTTTTTTATAACGAACGAAAATAAAAAATAAAAAATGATATTCTTTTTATGAAAAATAGTATCTGTTTATGAGACCGATGAAGTAGTGTGCTTACGTAATAAAAATATATATAAAAAAAAATAGGAGTATTAAACGAATCAAATCAAGTTTATTTATATTACTATACTTTATTGGTACTTTAATAAGGTATTTGTAATTTTCTTTTAATGTGTCCTAAATCAAAGTATTTGTTTTTTGTTTTAGTTATTGTATTGTCTATTTAATATTAATTTTATTCGTACTTTAATAAGGTATTTGTATCTTTCTTTTGATGTGTCCTAAATCAAAAGTATTTGTTTTTTTTGTTTTAGTTATTGTATTGTCTATTTAATATTAATAATATTCTTATAATTTATAATATATTGCATAAATATTAATATTTATAATATTACACCCAAAAGGAAAATAAATACCCTTTTAGAGCATTCACAGTGGGCAAAGAGGATAAAAATTTCTTTTCACATAGAAATTATAAAGTGTCAAAGCAAAATTTTCAAGAATAAAAAAGGGGGAAAAAAAAAATTAAGATGGTAAACTGTTTTTTAGTTTTGTCTCTCATAAGTAATTTTTTTTTTTTGCTAAAATGGTTCTTTGGTGTCGGACTCGCCACGTTGGCCCGCATTACTGACGTGGCGCTAATGCGGCTAACATGTTATCATCACGTAAATGCCACGTCAGCGACTCGTGGATTTTTATTTTTTTTTTACAAAATGTCTTGATAAACTATTTTTTAAGTCTCGTATATCATTCTTAGGATTAAGTGGACTTTGTTTCAAAATAGTTATGCAAGTAAAATTTTTTTCGCTAAAATGGTCTTTCGACGTGGCATTTAGGTGGCGATGACATATCATTCGCGTCAGCGCCACGTCAGCAAGAGCGGCCAACGTGACGAGTTCGGCACCCGAAGGATCATTTTAGCGAAAAAATTTTACTTACAGAATTATTTTTATTTTTAGAGAGGGTTCAATTAAAATTCTAAAATAAGAAATGGTTGTACATGAGACTAAAAAATAAATTTACCAAAAAAAAAATAAAAATTACACAGTGACCAAAAGAGAATTTTTTAGAGAAAGATGCGACTGCCTAGTGATGGAAGATATCTAAAAATAGATTGTTCTTAAAGATGATGAGCTTATAGGGAATACTTAAAAATTTTATATTTATAGTTATGGTATATAAATTGAATATTATTCAAATAAATATTAGTAATTTATTTGCACAATTTAATGTATACATAAGTGTAGTTTAATTTGATTCAATTTGAAATATTTGTAAATATTTTTTATTAATTTATTTGAATTTTGATTATTTGTTTGACGTATTTATTTAGATTCGATTCGGTTTAAAGTATTTATTATTTAAAAATAACGCAAATGGTTTTTATTTAATAAAAAAAAAAGAAATTGGTTCAAATATAATTTATAATTTAAAATATTTGTTTTTGTTTGATTTCAATACTATTAAATGATTGTATTTACAAAATATCAATATCCTACTATGTTAATCTCCACTTAAATCACTAATTTGATCACAAATTGAGATGTGTTTTATTTATTTATTTATTTATATATATATATTTTTTTTTTCATGCTAGAAGAAATGAGATAAACGAAAATAGTGAAATGAATACTTTGAGATGAAGGGAAGTATTAAATTTAAAAAATTATACTACCTCCTTACACCGCCAATTTATCCATTTGTATTTGGCGTCATTGTTTTTAATATTAAAAATATCTTTATATTTGTATAATTTTTTTTTTTACAAATATCATTACATTAGTATTACAAGACACCAATATCAATATTTTTGTCGTTTTTCTTTAATTTGTATTACGTTTTGATATACTCCCTCCGTCCCAGAACTATAGTTTCGGTTGTGTTTGGCACGAGATTTAAGAAATATTAATATTATATTGATATTGGGTAAAAAGTACGGATAAAAGACTTTTTTTGCCTTTGTGAGTGTATTAGTGTAAAAAGTAGTAGCAATTGTGTAATAATAATGAAAAAGTAAGGGTAGTTTTATAGTGATATAGTTATAATGAAAATGAGACTATTGTTTTGAGACGGAGGGAGTAATAATTAATATTCAAAAATTAATTTACAAACAGTAAATTAATTTGCAAAAAAGTAGTATTAATACTTTATAATGAAAGAAATTTTTCGAAAACAGCCCACAATTTTTCGTATTATTTTATTTTTGAGACATTTTGCAATTTAATTTAATTTGTTATATCCTTCCTCCGTCTCAGAAACCGTGTATGTTACACGGTAGACACGGTATTTTAAAAATGATGTAATTAGTAAATAATTAAGAATGTATTAGTGAAAATAATTATCCTATAATAAAAATAATTATAAATTAAGATTAAGATAAGTAATTAGTTTAATTAAAATTAAAAAAAATTAAAAAATTTAAAATGAGATTAAAGTGTGTAATCATTTTTCAAAAAAGGAAAGGATATGGTAGAGACGGACAGAAACGGCAACGTGGATATGGTATTTGGGACGAAAGCGAATCAAATAGTAAGATAGCCCTTAGTTAGATTAATGAAGATAATTGAATATTGTAAAGCTTTACAAATCATGAATGTAATAAAAGTGAAGGGGTGGACAAAAAGATCAAATCAAACCGTCGAACCGCTGATTCGAACTGATTTTTGGTTAATCGAATAAATTTGAGTCGAATATAAATATTATATAATATTTGATATTTATTCGGTTCGATTTTTTAGATTTTTTTGGGTTCGATTAATCGAAGTGAATATATTTATATTATTATATCTTAAAATATATATTAATAATTATATTTGGTTTGACTGTTCGGAATATTTACAAATATTTTTATTTAATTGAGTTTTAATTATTTTTTAATATTATTTTTTAATTTCAGTTTGATTTAAATTATTTACAAATATTTTTGATTAACTAAAAATTCTGATTCCAATAAAGTTAGCCTCGGGTATTTGTGTGTATTCGGTCAGCCGAATTTTCAATTTTGATCTGTCTTAGTTTATAAAAATTGAAACTGAAATCGAACCGAAAATTTTCAAAATCAAATAAACAAAACCAAACTAGTTTGGTTCGATTGGATTTAAAACCGAAGAAATTGAATTTTTATTTATTAATATATATTTTCAATATACAGTCAAATACAAATACTTAAAATTATAATACATTCTTATTAATATATAATTATATATAATTTTAAAAATTTTGGTTTTTTATGGATAGTTGAAATTAAAAATAGAAAATCATAATCAAATCGAAATCATAAATTTATAAATTCAGTTTTGGACTGAATCAAACTAATTAGTCGAACAGTCCAAACAAAACAATTTGAATTTTAACAGTCCAAACATAATAAAATTTTTTTTCCTTTTTTTCGGTTTGAACCGACCAAATGCTCTAATTAAGAGTGCATTTTTACCTAATCTAAAATAATGCAAAACAAACAAACACGCGTTGTTAGTTTCATTCTTAATCCAAAAATTTTCAATCTTTTTGGCGTGCGGATGACATATGAACGAGAACTAGGCAAGTAGCAGCAGCCATCATCTTCAGCGGAGGAGCTGTGGAGGAGGGGAATTGTGATTGGGCGCCGTTGTGTCGTGGGGGCCCAAACAATTTCCGTCCACACCAGAAACCATTCCTTCTCTTCTCCTCCCAATCTCAGCTCCACATTTTTACGGCAATTGTTGGACCCAGCCACGCAGGCAGTGTGCCCTTGAAGACATCGACGGACTCAATTGGGATTCTCTGGGCTCAAAATGGCGTGCAGAGTCCCACACTCGAGCTTCCTTTTCTTGGTATGGAAATGGAACTCTCTCTCTGCTCTGCATATTGGCTGTTTCATCGCGCAATTCTAATGAATTCCCTTGTTCGAATTTTCTAGGGTTCCCCGAAGAGGCCGGTAGAGGCGAACGTAGTTTTCCCCCAGAGTTCTCTTTCACTAGGTTTTGATTTTGATTTTGATTTTTCTCTTTTTTTTTCGAAAGTGTTTTTTTAACTGTCTGTGGATTTTGAGGGTTCAGAGTATTACTACTACTTAATTGATTTTTGTTCTGATGTTGTTTTTATTCTGCTTGAATTGTTCCATGTAGTTTTAAGATGATCTTTAGAAATGGTTCATGGTGTTTCTCTGCCATTTTTGCATCTACATTTAGCCTCTTAGGCGCTGTTTGGATGGATAGATTTGGATTCGAGAGTGGATTTTTAAATGTTTGAATTATTCGAATTTGAAATAGTTCATAATTAAATTCTTCGAGGGATGGATTTGAAATCGACAACGAGCTTTGGAGATTTGAAAATTCTACAGCATTATTAAATAAAACTAATGAATTTGATGGAGTCATTTGAAGTATTTTTATCCCAAATACTTCAATCAAACGGGGCCTAATTTTTCGTTTTTGTGAAGTTCAAGACTTGTGTATGTGCATTTTAGTGCTACTTATGGAAGAGCCCGCGTCGTTCTAGTATTGTTTAAAATAGGAATTACAATCTGGCCAGAGCTTAATTAGAGATGTCGATGGATTTGGGAATTACGCCTCTATTGAAATTAGTCTCTTACACTTATTTGAGATTTCGAACATTGGATCATATGTAAAAGAGATCAAAAAATTTAATAAAGAATTAGATTTGTCTTTCGATATTAGTATTAAAATGGATTTGACTTCGAAATATATCATGTGGTTGTGCTTTGGGGATCTTATGATTGTCTTCACTTATAAAATATTACCCTGAACAGCAACACATATTCTGAAGTGGGAAAGTCTGTCGGCGAAAGAAAGCAAGCAATCGCAATGTCGTATATCCTTCAGAAAATCGAAGATCGTGAGGGCTGTAGCTGTCTCAGTGGCGCCATCTGCAGAAGCCGATGCGGAGGAGAGACAGAAATTATGTAAGGAGTATGGTTTTCGACAGATTGGCGAAGCACTCCCGGATAATGTGACGTTGAGAGATATAGTTGATTCACTCCCTAAAAAGGTACTTTCCATGTTTGTTTTTTTCCTTTTTTGCTTTGACCTAATTTTTTGTGATTAACCATCCTCCTAACGTAGTTTATCTATGTTTATGTGAAAAGGTATTTGAGATCAACAATGTAAAAGCTTGGAAATCGGTGTTGATATCCGTCACTTCTTATGCTTTAGGGATCTTCATGATTTCCAAATCCCCGTGGTATTTACTTCCGCTAGCTTGGGCTTGGACGGGAACGGCCATCACCGGGGTTGGTTTACTTACTTAAATATCGATGATTTGCTTCTTATAGATATGCTGAAATGAGGAAAAAAATGTGTGTTTAGATATGTTTTGAAAGTATTACGGTGTTTTAAGCTGTCTTGAAAACATAGTTTGAATTAAAAATAAATATATGACTGTGATGTAAATAAATGTTGGATTTGATATTTTGAATAAAAAATACTCACTCGTCTAGTAATATACACCCATTGGATCTAGTGCGTATATTAAGAAAAATATACTATCTTTTATTGATAAAATGAGAAAAGTATAAACGGTAGTTGATGGTGTTTATGAAAATTCAATTAGTGATTAAAGAGAGCGGTGTGTAATAATGATAGGGACAATTGTAGTAAATAAATGTTGCATAAGGGTAAAATAGTTAAACATTAACTTACAGACGAAAAAGAAAAGTGGGAATAAGTTTAGCATATAGAGAGAATAAGTTCTTTTTTCTTTTCATGTAACATATTAAATGAAGAAATTGACGTCGGTATGATATTTTCTAAAGAATGAAAAATTGTGATGAATTGCGCGAAACGAAGGTTGAAAACATAAGTAGACAGATATAATTTGTAAACAAATAATTAATTTTCTTAACAAAAAATGCTTCAAATGGGAAATTGTCAAATGTTGACAACTTTATTGCTTGTGTAGTTATTACTTTTGACTATTTTGCGCGATTTTGTTCCATTTTACGTTTTACTTTGTGTATGCCTAACAACTTTTCTTTAATTTTCTCCCCTCTATTGTGAAGTTCTTTGTCATAGGACATGACTGCGCTCATAAGTCATTCTCACGAAACAAATTGGTGGAAGACATTGTCGGAACTCTGGCTTTTATGCCACTAATATACCCTTACGAACCATGGCGTTTTAAGCATGAAAAGCATCATGCGAAAACAAATATGTTAGTACATCTTTCTTGTTGTCTTTCTTCAATTGAAATACAATCTTGAAGATTCACCAGCCGACATTTATTGCAGGTTGGAAGAGGATACAGCTTGGCACCCTGTCAAGATAGAGGAATTCGAGTCCTCCCCGCTTCTTCGAAAAGCAATTATTTACGGATATGGGCCGATTAGACCATTGATGTCCATAGCACACTGGTAAAAAAATAAAATGCTATAAAGCGACGCTCATTGTGGATATGACTGAAGGATTGGGTTTTGGTGGATTTCTATAGCTTATGTTTTGATATGTTGACATTTTTCGTAGGTTAATTTGGCATTTTGATTTGAAAAAGTTCAGACCGAGTGAAGTTAACAGAGTGAAGATAAGCTTGGCTTGTGTGTTTGGTTTCATTGCAATCGGATGGCCGTTGATAATCTACAAAACTGGGATAATGGGGTGGATCAAGTTCTGGTTGATGCCTTGGTTGGGGTATCACTTTTGGGTATTTTACGTTCTCTCGAGCTTTATATATTGCATATGATCTTTTTTAATTTTTTACGGGATTAAGATCTTAAAATTGTCGAGTAATGAATAGTTTGTTGGGTTTCATATGCTTGCCTAGCTCATTTTATCACTCCTTCGACACTTTTGTTCGTAGGTCGGCTCTTATTTATTTATTTATTTATTTATATGATATGATCATTTAATATGGTATCGAAATAGGGATGTTCATTTTCTCGAATCTCCTAAGTCGCCTATGATAGGAGAAGGGTGTTGTGAAGTAGAAAGAATGATGGGATTGTGTTGAATGAACAGAAAAAATATTTTACGATACGTTGCCATATCTACTTGAGTTTAGCTTTCTGTGTGATGGTCAATTAACAATTATGATCGCGCCTCATCCAATATATTCATAATTTTTGGGTTATTCGATGCATTTCCAGAGAACTAGTTACTTAGCAATTGACATGCTTCTCCCGAAAAACTTGCAGATGAGTACTTTTACGATGGTCCACCACACGGCGCCTCATATACCCTTTAAATCTTCGGATGAGTGG
This sequence comes from Andrographis paniculata, assembly GCF_009805555.1. Taxonomy (NCBI): domain Eukaryota; kingdom Viridiplantae; phylum Streptophyta; class Magnoliopsida; order Lamiales; family Acanthaceae; genus Andrographis; species Andrographis paniculata. Next base: position 996,940 of record NW_026137588.1, read on the forward strand.
AATGCAGCGCAAGCCCAGCTCAATGGCACCGTTCATTGTGACTATCCGAATTGGTAAAATCCATTTCTTTGCTCTTTGATTTCGGGACAAATTCATTAAAGCTTTACATTCGTAATTTTTTTCATCGTGGACAGGAAAATTGGTGTCATTTATCTCTTTTATTACATTAGGAAACATCGTGAAGATCTAAACATTGTGTTTCTTTTAGGCTTAGATTTTTTCTGTTTAATATAATTAAATAAAAAATAAGTGTTTGATTTGATCGTTGAATACCGCCAAACTAAAACTAGATCTCAAAGAAACTGATTCATTGTTTTCAACGTGAAAATAAATCTACTTTGCCTCGACAGGGTCGAGGTTCTTTGCCATGATATCAACGTACACATTCCTCATCACATATCGCCGAGAATACCAAGCTACAATTTACGAGCAGCTCACAAATCTCTCCAAGAAAACTGGGGAAAGGTAACACCCAATATCATCTATCTTTTTCGATTTTTTCTTTCCGTGTTTCTGACTTCAAGTTGATTTTTTCTTCGTGCAAATATTGATAATATTCGATAGTATCTGAATGAGGCCAACTGGAACTGGCGACTGATGAAGACGATATTGACAATGTGTCATATCTACAACAAGGAGCAAAACTACATTGCTTTCGACAAGCTCGCCCCCGAGGATTCCCAACCAATCAGATTCCTTAAAAGAGTAATGCCCGACTACGCTTGATTTCTCCGGTTGCGTAGCCATTTTTTGTACGAGGAATTGGGCAAGTTTATTGTCTCAACTTTGATCTTGAATCTAATTTCGAAAGCTTTTTTTTTTTATTAAAGTTAATATAAGTAGAAGGTGTATATTTTCTGTATTTATAACTATTATATAGGTGAGTTGTTGCGCAAAATTAATTGAGTCGAAGGATCGAGATCAGTTTGGATCGATCTGGCTGGCTACGGGTTATTAGGCCTTATCTAACCTGAAGGCTCGGCCGGCGTCAATAATGTGACAAAACTCCGAGCTATAACAAGATTGGAAGAGCACGTTGGTATTGTGCCTCTTAAATCGCTCCCAACGGGTCGATTTCAGGCTTAACCGCAAAGGATTCGACCATTGGATCCGTCGGTATTTGTAATGATATTTATTTTTACCGTATATGAATATAATATTAATATACCTTAAATTTTGTATAAAAAGTAAACAAATATATCCTTAAGGGATCACGGATAGAGTATATTTTTTTCTCTCACAGAAACATCTCAAATATTATTTTAATACTAAATTCAAATCAATTTTTTTTCAAACCAAAAAAATTAAAACACACCCTAAGGGGGCGTTTGGTACAGAGAATAAAATTGCAGATAAATGGGAAAAATAATGAAATTGTCTTATTGATCATCGTAAGAAAGAGCTTGTATACAGGCAATACAAAAATAGACAATATATGAATAATATCAAATGTTGAGATAAATGCAATTGAACAGAGAAATATAAAAAAGAAATGCAGTTATACGAATGATCAAATAAGAATAAATGATTAACCGGATAAAAAAAAGATATTTAACGAATGAGAATTGATGAAAAATATTTTTGGTGACTTTTAAAAAAAGTTATAAATTATATACGATATTTTTTAAAATTATATTTTAGTACAATTTCTTAATAGATCGTAAAAATTAAATACTTTAACAATAACTTAAATTTGTTTTTTGTAAAATTGAAATAATATGATTTTAAAAAATTATAGAAATTAGATAGTACAAAAGAAATTCTAAAAAAAAATTTAAAAATATACTGAAACATCGTTTCTCTCAATTTCTCTGCATACGAGAGATAAATGAAAACAGATAAATAAAAATAATTTATTTCTCAAATTTTATTTTTCTAACTCAAACAAACAAAATAAATGATATATTTCTATTTCTCTGTACCGAACGCATCCTAAGATTGAGAATCGAGAAATGTAATAGAAAATTAATTCGTTAACGGCAAGATAGGTTAGGTGTGGGGCTTGGACTTTATTAATGCTATTTGCATTTATTTCTTTATTTCCCGTTACTCATTTAATGCGTACTCACTTTTCACAAATAATAAAATCAATAAATTGTCCAAACTATTTGAGTCCATAATAAATTGTCTTAGAAAAAATATTTTTTTTTAGCTTTTAATAAGGAAAAATATATATAATTTTATAAGTAATAGTGAAGAAATATATATATAAGTAAACATTATACATTTCTACGAAATACAATATATGCTATGTTAGATCATATATTTTGTAATAATTATATTATATGTACTGATTAAATCAAATCAACACTACGATAATGTGATAAGATTAACTAAACATTTCAAGTTCTTAAAATGAACAAATTATGGCCAAATTTCCAAATTTAGCAAAATTCATGGCATTACAATTTTGGGCCTTTTGAACAGTGTACTTGGTCGTACGTAGGGATGACATACCGTACTGTATCGAAAATACCGCTCGATACCGATATCGTATCGAATTTTTTTGTATGACTAAAATACATACTGGTACCATACCGAAAGTTTCAATATATCGAATTTTCGGTACGGTACTTATATATACCGTTTATACCGAAAATTTTAATTTCGGTACGATACCGGTGTATACCGCTTATATCGAAAATTTTGATTTCGGTAGATACTGTTATATACCGATTATACCGAAAATATAATTTTAAATTTCAAAATAATTAAAAAAATTAATAAATATCACTATTCTCCACCAAAAAATATTATGAAAAAATAAATAAGTTTTCAATAGTTTACGTATTTTTTTGTTATGATTTTTTAAAAATATTAATAATTAAATTATTTAATAAAAATAATATCGGTACGGTATCATACTGAAATACCGAATTTTCCAAAAATTCATACCGATACCGTACCGAAAACTTCGGTACGATATCCATACTGTACCGAAATTTTTTATATTTTCGACACGATATGATACGATAAGTCGGTATTTCGGTATGTTCGGTAAATTTCTCCGTCCCTAGTTGTATGTGACGGTTTTGAACCGCACTTATATATATATATATCTTATGTATTTTTTTCTGTAACTTACATTTGAAATTACTAATAAAAATATTTAACTTGAGCGCTTTAGATATAGATTGTTCTGATCGAACTGATCAAAAAATTTCGTGTTGTTCTAGGCTTTTCTTAATTTTCGCAACATAAAATAAAATTAGGACAATTAATTTAGTAATTGATTAAAAGCTATGTATAAGAGGAAAACAAGAATGGTTAACCTTAATTAAATTTAATTTTCTAGTGATATCATTTATCATCATATTTTGGGGTGTGTTTGGTTTTGATTTGATATTTAATTTAAATAATATTTTATAAAAAAATAATATATTTTTATGTAAGATTATGCCAATAGAACAATGTAAAATTGAGTTTGAGACCCAAACACTATACATACATTGGCTTTGTTCCTTTTGGATTTTTTATTTATTTTTTAAATAATAATTTATCCTAACATTTTGTATGAAAAATAATACTACTACATATTTTTACAAAAAAATTACAAAAATTAGATAGGATAAATATTGAAAATATATATATATATATAAAAAGAACACATCTGTTAGCTTAATTTGAACAAATTTTTTATATAATTTCAGCAATTTTGTTTTACAAAATAATACTCTCTCTGTCTGCTAAATTTATTCTCACTTTTTCTTTTTATACGTCTATTAAATTTATCTCATTACTAATTTTGACAAAGTCAATATTTAATTATTATCTTCAAGTCAACACTTATTTACAACAAATATCGTTAACTTTATTACATTTTCTCTCTTCATTTACTTTACTTTTTAACTAAATTTTCAAAAATATTTTTAACTATTTATCACTTTTTTAATAAAGTATTTATTTATTTTTTTTAAATTCCCGTGCCAAGCCCAAATAGGCATTATGGACGGAGAGAGTATCAATTAATACATATTATTCTGCCAATTTATTTTCAAATCGATAGTATAAGGTTATTGGCAAGAACAAACAATTAGGTGATAGTAATGTCGCACAATTTAAATAGAATCGAAAATCAAAAATTTAATCACCAAAAAATCATCACAGAATTTAACAAAAAATCAGAGTTAACTTTACTTTACCAAATCCAAGGCAAGATAACCAAATTCTTGTTTCGATGAATATGACTTGAAATAATAATAATAATAATATCTTCGTCTCACTTATTATGTTTATTTTTGTATTTTTGTCTCTTTATTTACTTGTCATTTTTTTTTTGAAAAAAATTATACACTTTAATTTTATTTTATTTTTAATTTTAATTAGATTAATTAGTTGTCTTAATTTTAATCTAAATTATTTTTTATTATACGATAATTATTTTTATTAATATATTTTTAATTATTTACTAATTATATCACTTCTAAATTTTCGTATGTCCAGTAAATGATACACGGTAGTCAAGACGAAGGAAGTAAATACTTGTATTTTAACACATTTGCATGCAATGCCTAATCATTATTATTTATTTATTTTTTTTCATGATTTTGTGATAAATAAGAGAATATTATGCACATTTTAGCTAGTAAATGAATGAATTACACTGCAAAAATTTACACGATATTTTATATATATATATATATATGGCGGCTCACAGCAAAATAGTAAGTTGAGCAACTGCTGAGACCCCTAATTAATAGAGGGCCTATATTTTAAATATTATCTATTATTATTATTAAAATTTAAAATTAAATTTTAACTTTTAATTTATATTTTTTTCTTTATAATTATCTTATTTAATTTTAAAATTAAATTTTAATTTTTAATCACATATATATATATTTATTTATTCTAATCAGTCTACCATTCTTTACCTTACACTCTATCACACTGCCCCCAGCAACTCAATCAAACTTGCCTTATTTTTTTCTCTTATATCTTTCACCCTCCTTCAATCCTTGTTGTTTTTCGAACTTTCAGACAGACCATCTTTCATCTTCTTTTCTCAAATTGATATTGTCCAGACGGTCACGTTCAACGTCTTGTCCAATCAACTCTATCAGTAATATTACTAAAAACACATTTTAATAATGTATTTATAGGACTTATAATTTATTTTTTCTCAGAGCCTAAAAAAAGTCCGAAACGCCCCTGTGTATATATATATATATATATTAAAATAGAAATGATAAAAATCCAATTTATCAATAATAACAAAATTCTTTCCCAAAATGAATTAAATAAAAGATCTTATAGGACAAGAAATATTTGTGGTGTAAGAATTTATAAATTTGGAAATATGTGGATGTACCTATATTATATTTGAAGATTCTTGCCCCAAATTTCTTACAAAAATCGAAAACATTAAAATAAAAACTTGGCCCCAAATGTCTTATCTATCTTTTAATACTACAATTCTATCCATCTCTTCATCCATATGTATCATTTTCATTGTTGATTACTTTGGTTTTGTTTTGTTTGAGATTTTGTTGTTCTTGATTTATTTTTTTATTTTTTAAAAAAAAGCTAAATGTATTTTGTAGTAAATATTAATAGGGGGATGTTTCAAATCTAAAATTAAAATTCTATATTGTATATATATATCACATTTCACATTTCTATTTTATTTTATTTTTTTAAAATACTTTTGACCAAAATCAAATTTTACATAATCTTCCATCTTAATTACTCTATTCGTTCCATAACTAGATATTCATTTGCTTTTTGCACAGAGTTTTATAAGTATTAGTATTATATTGAAATGCAAGTAGGAATAAAGTAGAAATGACTAAAATAACCTTATTAGTATTGTGTGATATAAATGTAATGACGTTTGTGTAATATATTGTAAGTTGTAAGGGTATTTGTAATGTTAGGTAGATAGTACAGTTACTAACAAAAGAAATTGATACTTTGTTATGAGACGGATTAAAATGAAAAAATGAATATTTTGTTATGGGACGGAGAAAGTATTTTTGTTTTCATATAACTACTTCAAGTGAATTTAGTTATCTAAACATTATGTTTAATTGTGATTTCAATTTAGAATTATCATTATTTATATTGTACTATTTTCAATAAAATATATTATTATTACTTTTTATAAAAAATATCATACTTCAATATCATTTAAACAAAAATTCAAATTAATTTTCAACCGCAACGAAACAAACTATTTGAATATGCGGAAATTGCATTTTTATCATGTTTAATCGATCAATGTTTAAATAAATAAAAGCAAATTACATTAATTTCATGAATAAACCACTAGGGTCTGTTTTTATTTTATTTTATTTCAAACATATTTTAATATAATTATTCAATTATAATAATTCTAATAAAAATATATCATTAAAATACTATTTAAATCAATTTAAATAAAAATTTTAATTTCAAGTAAAAAAACAAGCATACCTTAAACATTTTAAAAATTCATATATTTGCACTATGTATATAAAATCAACAATGTGCCTATATTAGTATATTATAGTTGGACTATCGTATTGGATTCAAGTTTAACCCGTCTACATAATTTATGTCGAATTGTCGTATCATGTTAATTTTTGTCAACTCTGAAACCATGGAAAAAGTAAATTAAATAATTTTCAAATATTTTTAAATGCAAAAATGACCCGCAATTGAGATGAGGTGTGACAATCTATGCTATTTTTCAACAAAGACTATGTATTTGTTTTTATTTTAAATACAAATTAATACTACTCCCTCCGTCCAAATACAATAGTCTTATTTAGCATTTTTGTTCGTTCTAAAATAATAGTTTCATTTCCATAAATAATCATATTACTATAAAACTATCAATACTTTTTTATTATTATTATTACACAATTGTCACTACTTTTTATACTAATATATTCACAAGGGCAAAAAAGTCATTTATTCTTATTTTTTACCAACTACCAATATAATATCAATATTCCGTAAATCTCGTGCTCAACACAATAAGATAATACTTTTGGGACGGATGGAGTATTAAGTTTATACAATTTTGGATAAAAATATACTCTCTCCCTCCTAATACAATAGTCTTGTTTACCATTTTTGTCCATTTCAAAATAATAGTCTCATTTCTATAAATAATCATATCATTATAAAACTACCCTTACTTTTTCATTATTATTACACAATTGTCACTATTTTTTTCACTAATACACTCATAAGGGCAAAAAAGTTTTTTACCGGTACTTTTTACCCACTACTAATATAATATCAATATTCCTTAAATCTCGTATCCAACATAACCCAAGCTATAGTTCTGGACGGAGGGAGTATATTTTTTATTTTACAAAATATTACTGCATTAAAATACCTTTCAAACAAAAAGTTCAATTTCAAATAAAAACCAACAAACTACAATTTAAGCAGTGAAGGAGTAAATAAAGTTGAAGAGAGTGAAAATTCATAAAATATAATAATTTGAAGAATCATTTAGGCTGTGTTTGTTTTGTAAAATAATTTTAAAGAAATATTTTTCATATAAGATATAGAAAATTATTTAGATAGTATAAAAATTAAATATATGTATTTTTTTGAAAAAATGTGTTAAAAAAAAGAAAAAATTAAAGAGAACACACCCTTAGTAATTCAAGTAATATTTTAGTGTTTATATTAAAAGAAAAAGTACTAATAAATTGAGGGTGTGTTTGTCTGGGGGATTTGATTGAATTTACACTATTCATTCAATTTTTTCCCCCAAAAAAATCAAATAAATACCTATTTTTTATTTTTTATATTATACTAAAAATTAATTTTACATTCAAAATATCACATCAACACCTATTTATATCACATCATAAAATTATTCAAATTCAAAATTTTTACTATTCAAATCCCAACTCAAAATCCAAACCCCCAAACAAACACGCCCTAAAGATAAATTTAAAATGAAGAGTTTGACAGGATCTTGAAAATTTAGCGGTTTATTTATTTATTTATCTAATTATTTAATACTTGAAATTTTATAATATTGATTTTGTGGGTATAGATTCTTACAGGACAGCAAATCATATCAAATTGGATGGATTTTTATAATATTGATTTTGTGGGTATAGAAACACACCCATATCTTTTGATTGAGTTTGGAGAAATTTAATTTTAAGTTTAATATTAAAATAATATTTAATAAGATATTTTATGTTAAAAAAAATTATAATTTTTTTTGAAAAAATACAGAGTCCAAATAATAAAATTCTGGAAAATTTAACCAAAGAAACAGATTTAAATGAAGATTGCATGCATGAGCTGGATTTGTGGACCATAATTTGCAGAAATGTTCCAACTAACCACATCTTATATATATATATATATATGTATAATATAGATACACACATTTGGTAGAGATCCAATCTCAATATCTCTCACTCTCTCTCTCTCTCTCTCTATATATATATATATTATGTACTCTTTCCGTCCCAATACAATAGTCTTATTTACCATTTTTGTCCATCTTAAAACAATGTCTTATTTTCATAAATAATTATATCACCATAAAATTATTCCTACTTTTTTATTATTATTACACAATTGTCACTACTTTTTACACTAATATATTCACAAGGACAGAAAAGTTATGTATCTATACTTTTTACCGACCACTAATATAATATTAATATTTTTTTAATCTCGTATCCAATACAATAAAATTATACTTTTTGGACGGAGGGAGTATGTATATATATATATATATATATATGATGTCCTACAAATTAAAGAAGTTTGTTGTGTGAGCACATGAAGTTGTATTAGTAAATTAATGGAGCCACAAACACAAATATTTTTGCAGTTTCCAATTAGGAGAAAACAAAGAAGGGGCTTTGCATTAATAACATGTTTCTCTTTGAGCTGATTTTCCTAAACAGTATAGATAAAATATATATATATATATACCATGTATATATTTTACACAATATATGTTAGTATGAAATAAAGATATATATATATATTATAGTTCATCCGTCCCTTAACAATCTATTCATTTTCTCATTTTGGTCCGTCCCATAACAAAATATCCATTTTTTTTTTTAGTAATTGTACTATTTATCTAAATATCTTTCTAATTTACAATATATTACACAAATGTCATTACCTTTATATCATACAATACCAATAGGGTTAATTTAGTCATTTTACCTTTATTTCTACTTTATTTTAATATAATACTAATATTTCTAAAACTCCGTGCAAAAAGCAAATGGATATATAGATATGAGACGGAGGGAGTATATTTTTATATTTATAACTTGTACTGGATAGAAGTATATTATGCGCTAAAACTGCATATGTTGTATAAAATTATATCATATATTATTAATTAATTTAATATATTTATATTATATATTTATACTAATACACATGTAATGCCAACGTAATGCTGAATTTTAAAATTTAGCACGGTTCATTTACAAGATATATGCATATTTGGCAATGATCATAAGCTGAAAATACTTTTAAGAACCATGTTAATCCAATCAAAGGCACTGAGTTTGTTGGTTTGAATTTGTATAACAACACTAATTTTTTACTGAAAATAATTTATGTGCAAAATATAAAATATGATATCTAACTTCTAATATATATTCCATTCGTCTCAATTCAAAGTATATTTTTTTACTATTTTCGTCTATTTCATTTCAAAATATCTATGTAATCTTTTGCTAATACCAAAATATCCTTAATTTATACTTAAATTACAAATATACTATTACACATATAATTACTTTGTACAAAAAATCAAAGGACAAAAATATCAAAATCACTTGCACACTTCCACTAAACAATCAAATATTATTATTTTTTTAATTTATTACAAAACTCCAAAGAGCCCATTTCAAAAGAGACGATGGAGTACTCCTTCTATCCGAGCTATTTACGCCGGTAGTGTACGAACACGAAAACTAAAAAATAATAATATAAAATCATAATATTTTAATGTAATGAATTAGGTAAAAAGAAAAAGATGAGTATTATAGAATTTATTAAATAGTTGAAAATAAAATAGTAAAATAAGCAGTGAAATTATTTATTATAAATTTAGCGGATAATAATAATAAAAAATATTATAATTATTCCGGCAAGAGGAAATATTATATTAGAAGACTAACAAGAATGGGGCGTGTTTGTTTTCTTTTTGGTTTTTTTTTTTTATTTTATTTAAATAAAAAAATTTCACTATTTAATATGTACGATTTTCAATAAAAATATTTTTTTTTTGTCTCGGTGTAAGATATAAAATTGTTTTTGGTGCGAATTTTTTTTTAAAAAAATATTATAATTGTAATGGACAGTTAAAAATAATGTAAAAATTATTCTACTTTTATTTTTTAATGTAAAAATAATGATTTGACGGTAAAATAAAAGTATTAGTAAAAAAAAAAAAAGATCTAATAGCTACTAAAAAATTGAAATATATATATTAAAACAAGACGAACAAAAATATAAAGATTGATACGTTAATGCGGGACGAAAAAATTATTATTCATTATTATAAAATATTACATAAAAAATATTATTTTAAATAAAAATTTAAATCAATAAAATATTTCAAATCAATTTGAAACTAAATAAAACCAATATTTTACATATAACATTGGTATGTCCCTTTCTCATTTATTGATAGCTTATAATACCATGAACGAACCTCATTTAAGACTTTGGATGTCATATGATATACTCCCTGCGTCTCAGATACCGTGTCTGCTACACTGTAGACACGGTATTTTAGGAGGGGTATAATTAATAGAGAATTAAGAATGTATTAGTGAAAATAATTATTCTATAATATAAATAATTATAAATTAAGATTAAGATAACTAATTATTTTCCAAAAAAAAAAGTGACATGGTATGTGGGACGGACAAAAACGGCAACGTAGACATAGTATATGAGAGGGAGGGAGTTGATTTATAATTTATAATTTATAATTTTTATTTTATTTATTTATTTATATTTATATGATTTATGAATTGTGCTCACTACTTATAAGGGTCTATTATTTTGGAGTTGGAATTTATATCAAATTTCATTTTTGCTTTGAGAAATGATTTTGTATGTAATTTTTTTTATTAAAAATAATATATATATTTTTATAAAAAAAAGTATAATATTATTTTATAATAAAAAATTATTAAAATTAAATTAAAGAAAAATAATAATAGAGCCTTAATTTACAGAATAATCAGTTTGGCCCATACTTAAATCTACTTGTGGGTGGATGAATTGATAAATGTCCTTATTAATGAATTTGGTGCACACATGGTACAAAAATAAAAATAATATTGGATAATACTCCATTCGACCCAAAATTATAGTTTGGGTTGTGTTTGACACCAGATTTAAGAATATTAATATTATATTGATAGTGGGTAAAAAGTACGGATAAAAGATTTTTTTGCCCTTTTGAATGTATTAGTGTAAAAAGTAATGACAATTGTGTAATAATAATGAAAAAGTAAGGGTAATTATATAGTGATATGATTATTTATAAAAATGAGACTATTGTTTTGAGACGGACAAAAATAGTAAACAAAACTATTGTATTAGAACGGATGGAGTACTACTTTTTCTTTTTTCTTTTTTCTTTTTAAAAAAATAATTCTATTTTGAAAATTCGATACGATATACATATATACTAATACCATGACTATAATTCAGTATACCAAATCGTTCGTACAATATCCACATATATTATTTCATACCGAAATTAAATATAATTTTATAATTTAAAAAATAAAAACTTAAAAATAATTTTTATATCAAATATATCAAATTATGTATACATATAAAATACCAAAATATTAAAACAATATGCAATATATATTTGTGTGAACCCGCAGCCGCTATCATTCAGGCCGAACCTAATAAAACAAGTCACATTATGCTAACAATGTGTGACAACAAAATCTGAAGACGTCGAAATTTGAACTCATGATCGCACGATCACCTCTCTATTTTTTACGGGACAATATCTTTTATATATATAGCAAATAATCCCTCCATCCCATTTGTATCTTTTTGGGATTATGTAGTAAATTTAAAAATAACAATAATTTATAAATTAGTAAAAGTGTATAAGAAACCTTTGACTTTTACTTCGGTATAAATTAATTGTTCGTGTGATAATATATTTGTAATTTAAATAAAAGTAAAAAATATTTATTTACTTTTTACTTTAAATAAAAAGAGAATTGAATGAAACATGCCAAAATGATACTCCCTCAGTCCGCGCAAGTCACGTTTATCTTTTGCGTAATTGTACATAACATTAAAAATATTTTTATATTTGTATAATTTTTTTATAAATATCCTTTTATTAGTATTATAAGACAATAATAAAAAATATTTTTGTAATTTTTTCTTAATTTGTACTAAGTTTTTATATAATAATTAATATTTAAAGATAAACACGTAAAAAAAATAAATAAGACTCTCAAAGCGGAACGGAACAGAGATAGTACAAAATTCTTCCCCTACCATTAAAATTAGCCTATTTGAGCCGGCACATGAATTAAAAAAATAAATATTTTATTGAAAAAATAAGATACTTTTGAAAATTAATTAAAAAGTAAAGTCAATAAAGAGAAAATATATAATAAAATTAGTGGTATTTGCTGTAAATAAGTGTTGAATTGAGGGTAATAATTAAATATTAATTTGATAATTTTGCTAAAATTAATACTCCCTCTGTCCCGGAACTAAATATCTATTTGTTTTTTTGCAAGTAATTTTAGAAATATTAGTATTATATTGGGATGTAGTAAGAATAAAGTAGAAATGACTAAAATAACTTTATTTGCATTGTGTTATATAAAGATAATGACATTTGTGTAATATATTGTAAATTGTAAGGATATTTGTAATGTTACGTAAATAATACAGTTACTAAAAAGGAAAATAGATATGGGACGGACTAAAATAAAAAAAATTGAATACTTTGTTTTTATTATGAGTGGGAGAGTAACGAAATAAATTTAGTGGAATGGCTAAAGAAAATAATAAAAATAAATTTGGTAGCAGCGACACATAAGAATATAAAACTATATCGTTACTGTATCTTCGGTTCAAGAATCTCTCACCTAACCGATTCACTGATACGTTGATCTGACCGGCCCTTAAATATATATACATACATGTATACATATATATACATGCTCTCTCTCTCTCTCCTCAGTCTCTCTCTCTCTCTTATCTCTACTGGCTTACATACAGCAGTCACACAGTCCCTCCTTGCCTGCAGCATTGCCATGTCAGAGTAGTTTTATCATCCCCTCCATCTTCCATCCACCACTGAGTTCTACTGCTTTCTCTCTCTATCTCTATCTCTTTCTCTCTCTTCATTACTAGGTGGACTACTACTACTACTGCTGCACAGTCCTACCATGGCGTACTAGTACAACTTCTACACTGATTACCTCTTCAAATCCAGAATATGTACATAGTAGCAATACATCAATGGCCTTGAGAATTTCTCCGTGCTTCTTCCTCCTCCTTCATTCATGGCTTCTTCTCATCAGTTTCCCCACGGTTTCCTCTTCCCCTCCCTCCCAAATTGCTCTCAAACTCCTCACTGCCCCTCCCCCTTTCTCCAATAAAAATTCCGCCATTTTTGCCTTCCAAGCTTTCCTCAATCGCACGCTCTGCAATCATTGCTCCGCCATTTGCAAGGTAATCTCTCTCTCTCTCTCTCTTAATTTTCTCCATTTTAGCAAAATTTTTGTATGTATTTCATTTGCTTGGATGTATTTTGTCATCTCCATAGAATTTCTCAGTTTGTAATTTTGATTTGTGCTTTTTAGGTTAACTGGTAAATTACATACATACATATATGTATATATATTTAGGCATATTTGTTGCTATCTTGTTCATATTTGGGATTATGCTTAGAGTTAATGTTGGATTATATGGTTTTATTGGTAGGATTTCAACAATGTAGTGTCAATCCCTATGTTTGTGATGAAATAAGATCGATGAACACTCTTTATAGATATATATATATATATGTGTGTGTGTGTATCCTCTGTAAGAACTTTGAGCTCAATCCTGTTTGACACACTGCCTGAAAACTTCATCCAAATGCAGCTAGATGGCGCAGAATTCTCGGCTTGCGAAGGCGGGAACGTCTCCTACACGGGACTTGCCGACGGGAATCATTCATTCGAGGCGTGCGCCAATGGAACTATACGCATCGGCTGCGCAAATTATAGTTGGATTGTTGGTTTGATCATTCACCTTTTGCTTATGTGTTCGTTTTCGAATGAATTTTCTGTTAGGAGTAGTCGAATTCGAGTAATTTGTGCTTAATATGTATTGAAAAAGGACTTTAGGATTAGGATATCCGTTTTTTTTATGTACATTGTTGTTCGAATAATGCGCATAGGAAGAACATCGAAAGTAGATGAATTGTGTTATCTTTTGATTATGTGCTTCGTTGTCGAATGAATTATTGCATAGGCCTAGTTGAGCTCGACAAATTCGTGCTTAATTTGCATCGCAAAAGGACTTTAGGATTAAGACATCCCTTTTTTTTTTATGGTAAATTGTCGTTCGACTAAGGCGCATATGAGGATCATTGAAAGTAGATGAATTGTGTTATCTTGTCTGAAAATTGCTGTTTTCGACTTTTCTTGATCTTTTCTTATCCGTCTTTTGTAGATACGGTTAGTCCCACAGCATATATTACGGCGGATGCGCTCTTCACGAGCGCTCCCATTGTTTCGATCAATATTTCTTTCAGCGAACCCTGTGGCTCTCGAGGCGGATTTCGATGTTCTTCCGTAGATTCTTGCAACGTGAGTACGTCAGTGTGTTTCTTTTGTCTGGATTGAGCTCGAAGATTTTAGCTTTTGATTTAAATAGTGTTTGATGTAATGATTTGTGAGAAGACTACGACTCATTTCGAATTGTCGATCGATGAATATGTTCTTATTACCAGCTACTCGTTTATGGCTCCGGCGAGGTCCTGCCGGAGACACTCAATGTCTTAGAGCCGAACATGAAGTACTCGATCGCTGTCCGTGTGTCTGAAAAAGTTCGATACGGTCGACTGATCCTTGTAATGGATCGAAACTTCTGCGCCGACTATGCAGGAAATGAATTCGTCCGGACAGAGAATTCGAGCCTGTTTGTACATTTTGGTGAGTTCACTCCCCGATATTCTTACAATCGATTAACATTAAACGTGACATTTCGATCATTTCGCGATGCAGATAGACGAAGCGTATTCGCGAATTTGAGGACTCACATACCCGAGAGGCTGCTTCAGATAAACAACGAAACACGAACAGTATTAGCGACGAACAAAAACAAGAACTTGAAGGTGTACCTATATTTCTCCGGTCCTGTAATGAACTCGTCGGCGGATATTCTGAGCTCTCTCGACACAAATCAAGGATCATTCGTCTCGATCGGAGGGAGTACATTCGGACAGCGTAGATTCGGCTATCAGGTCCTTTTCTTGCAAAACGAGTTGATCGAGTTACATTGTCTGAATTCTTCCTTACCTCTGTTTTTTTTCGATGATCTAACAGCTCACCAATGTATCAGACTTAGCAGTCGTCACTTTAAGCGTGCAGTCGAACTTGGTAATAACTCGACAAGGAAGTCCCGTTTCTCCAGTAGCTCCCGTGACATTTCTGTACGGTATGCAGACGACTATTCGACCTTCTAATTTACAGATCAGTCGTTTTCCTTACGGGGATTCGATTTTCTTGTAGATTCTCAGCGACCTACGGTGAAGCTGAGCACAACGTGTAATAATAGGACGAAGGAAAAGAACATTGTTGTACTGATCAAGTTCATAAAGCCCGTGCTCGGTTTTAACTCATCTCATTTGTCGATTTCCGGGGGGCATTTGCAGAGGTAGTCCAAATTTTGTTCGATTCAGACAAGTTTTCTCGTATGTCGACTGATGTTTATGCTTTACGATTTGCTGTAGCTTCGAGAAGGTAAGCTGGAGCAACTACGTCGCGCACGTACAAGCAGTTTCGGGCACAATATCTGTTAGTGTTCCCGAAAACATTACAACTGATGTCTCCGGGAATGGAAACCGAGCGTCGAATACTCTCCAAGTGATGCACTGTAAGGATTCTTTCTATCTGTCTTGTCCAATTCTCGCCTTGTCTGGATATTTGATTTAGTTCTCGTTACTCTATCGCAGATTCGGTACCTTTAGAATCCTTTGTTATTTCATCCCTTGCAACGGCTGCTTTTGCGGTGACAGCTTTGATCTCGGGATTTCTTACAATCTCGACTGCTAGCCTTCTTTCAGTCGGAGCATTCTCCCGACCAAATGCTGTCCTGATCACCTACCCTGCTAGAAATCTTTTCGTAATTCTCATTTCTTCTATCGAATTGAAAGCTACATTTTCTTTGCTCGATTCGATCGTATGGTAATGCTCTTTCCTTACATTCAGAGAATCGCTTCGCACATTCAAGTCTTCGCATTGTCGAAATGGTTGGCGGTCACGTTACCTGTCGAGTTCTACGAGCTTGCAAGAGGCTTACAATGGAGCATTCCCTATTTCAATCTTCCATGGGAGAAAGAAGACATTCCTTCGCTCATGGTGGGCTCGATGTCTCCGAAGGATCGACTCAACCGTGCCATGGAGGTTCATGATTCGATAATATTCGAGGACCTTCAACCTTCCGGAAGCTCGGGGTCGCCCGGGAAGGTTTACGGGTTGCCTCTCACTCCAATGGAGTATACATCGTATTTTGAGGTTAGGCGATTTAATCTCTATTTCTTGAGATCTTTTATTAAATTTAATGTTTGATGTGATATCTTGCGAGAGAAAACGTAGAGTTCAAATAGTAAAGAATTGAATAGAACCTCAAAAGAAGCGACTAAACTCACTAGAGCTTCGTTATTAACTTTTATATTCTGATCGTTGTCATTTCCGGAGCAGAGCTTGACAATGTTGCCAGAAGCCGAGCACATCTTAGATCCTCAATCGTCGCACGGGTACAATTTGTCTTTGTTACGATTTTTTTTTTTTTTTTTGATGAGTCGAGGCGACTTAACTTTGTTTCTTCTAGGTGGCGAGACTTTAGTCGAAGCATGTTTTGGCTAGCCGTGATCGCCGGGAGTTTGGTACTATTCCACGCTTTACTCCTCGCCGTTTTGAAACTTAAAAACAAGAGCAAAGAAAAACAAAGTTACGGTGCGCTAATTTTTCCACGGTTCGAGATTCTTCTTCTCTTGCTTTCGCTACCTTGCCTATGCGAAGCATCGGCATCGGTAATTCAAGGTACCTAGAATAATCGTTTTCAACTTTTTCGAAGTTAAAAGCCCTATGTATTGATGAAAAAAACGTATTTTTGTCGCAAGGAGGGACAACGTCCGGATTGATAGTCGGAGTTCTCATCGTTAGCTTAGTAGCTTTCATGGTGCTATGTCTTCTATCGTTTCTATCCTACGGTATCACTCTCGGGAAGTTGCTTCAATACAAGGAAGTTCACCGTATGGGCGAGGAGTTCTATTGGTACGACGAGCTAATTCGAGTGACTCTAGGCCCGGGAAAACGCGGCCAATGGACGTGGAAGAGCGATCAGCGCTCGATTTATCTTACGGCGTTAGGACCATTGTTCGAGGATCTACGAGGGCCACCTAAGTACATGGTTTCTCAAATTTCCGGAGGGAGCGCGAGCAAGCCTCGGGATCGTATAATTGCCTCAGACGACGAGACCGAGGATGCAGAAGCGCCGTGCATACAAAAGCTATTCGGCATTTTGAGGATATACTACACGTTGATCGAATGGATCAAGCGCATCGCCTTAGGGATTGTGGCGGGAGCGTACTCGAAAACGTGGTCTTTGAAAACGCCTACGCTCGTCTTGCTCGTCATCTCGTTGTTTCAACTCTTCTTCATGCTTTTGAAGAAGCCGTTCATCAAGAAAAAGGTACTTCGACTTGATCTTTTACCGTATTAGTGAGATTCGATTCAAAAATTTATATCAAATTGAACTGAATCAGTTAAATGACCATTTCACCTAAAAAATATCGGATCAAGAGGCCAGTGTTAGAGTAAATCCATAAAACTTTTAGGTGAAAGGATCGTTTATCGGAATTACGATACTTAACCTTTATATCGGTAATAGGTACAATTCGTCGAACTACTCTCGGTGTCCTCTGAGCTCGCGATTTTCGCCTTTTGTTACGTTCTCTTAGAGCGCGAGTTCGAACCCAAAGACGAGAGAAAACTCGGGATCACGATGCTTTCAATATTCATACTCGCCTTCGTCGTCCAAATCGTCAACGAGTGGTACGCATTGTATCGCTATATAAAGCAGCTCGACCCCGCGGCAAACTCGTTGATGCGCGGCCTCGAAATAGCCTCGATTGGGTTCGCCTTGCTCGTATGCCCTCGTTGCATGGCCGAGAAGTTCGAGAACCGGTATCCCATAAACAACACGGGTGAAACGGACACGACGTCGGCAATTCGGAGCTCGGGAAGCCGGAGCTCCGGCGACAAGCCGTGGCTGAAGCAGATACGGGAAATGGCGAGGTCGAGCTTCAGTCGGGATGGGAGAGGATCGGCGCAAAGCGACGCGTCGACGAATAGGCTGAGATGGAGCGAGTTTTGGCGGGGGAAGAGGAGCGGCAGCAGCTCGTCGGCGGCGACGTCGTCGACGGCGGCGGCGGCGAAGCCGAGGGGATTGTACAAGGAGCTGGAGGACATTTTTGCGTCCAAGTGAAAAGATAAGTTTGTATGAAAATAGTTTGTTGTGTTAAAGTTTCTTGACATATTTTGGAACACTTCCTCATGGTTATATATATAGTTGTGTGTTTGTATTTTGAGCAAAAAATCATTTTTGTCCCATTCAATATCATAATTATCAATTTTAGTTTTATTAAAAAAAATTATCAATTTTGGTCTCACTCAAATAAAAATTTATCAATTTTAGTCCCAAAATGGTTGACTGGGACTAAACACGGCCGTGTTGGATAACTCAGAAGGTGACTGGGCATCCCAGACAGCCAACACGGCCGTGTTGATTACCCGTGTTCTTGTCCGTATTCTGAACACAACCATGTTTATGCTCATGTTCTCAACACAGCCATGTTCCTCTGCCAATGTTTTCAAGACAGCCATGTTCACGACCATGGTTTTTAATATAATCATATTGTAGGTCATATTTATTATTATTTTCACTTTTTGGTTAAAATTATTTGATATATATATTTATAATTCAACAAAAATATTTTTTACAATTATTTTATAATATAAAAAATAATCAATTTTTAATATTTTAAAAATATATAAAAATAATAATATATTAATATATATTTTTAATAATACTCCCCCGTCCCACTTACATGTCCATATTGCCTTCTGTCTGTCCTACATTTCAAGTCACTTTTTTTTTGAAAAATAATTACACACTATTTTTTAATTTTAATTAAAGTAATGAGTTGTCTTAATTTTAATTTATAATTATTTATATTATATAATAATTATTTTCACTAATACATTTTTAATTATCTACTAATTATACTTATCCTAAATTCTCGCGTCTACAGTGACCCAGACATCCAGCGTGGGACGGAGGAGTATTATTTTAAAATATTATTTTGAATAATAAATTTAATTTATAATTTATTGAAATAATTAATTTAAAATAATATTTAAAAAATTTTACTATAAATTTTTTAAAATATATATAATGATGATTATTAAAAATATATATTAATATATTATTATTTTTATATATTTTTAAAATATTAAAAATTAATTATTTTTTATATTATGAAATAATTGTAAAAAATATTTTTGTTGAATTATAAATATATATATCAAATAATTTTTATCAAAAAGTGAAAATAATAATAAATATGACCTACAATATGATTATATTGAAAACATGGTCGTGAACATAGCCTAAAACACGGGCAGGAACACGGCCGTGTTCAGAAGTGCAGGGTAATCAACACGGCCATATTGAGACTAACACGGCCGTGCTGGCTGCCTGGGATGCCCAGTCACCTTCTGAGTCATCAAATACGACCGTGTTCAGTCATAGTCAACCATCTTGAGACTAAAATTGATAAATTTTTATTTGCATGTGACCAAAATTGATAATTTCTTTTGAATGAGAACAAAAATAATTTTTACTCTTGTATTTTGTATATCTTTTGTTGTTTTGATATGCTTTGCTTGTGTTTTGTTGGGGTAAATAGAGTTGAATTTAGTTTAGATTAGACTCTTTGTATGTTTATTTAATCAAATTTATTCGAATTTCACTATTTGAATTATGCGTTTTTTGAAAAAAAATATATATATATTTTTACAAAATATTTTATTAAACATTATTTTAATATCAAACTCAAACCAATTTTTCTCAAACTCAATAAAAAGAAACACATCCTATGTTCTATGTCCGACGTAGAAAAGATAACAGTTAAAATACTAACAACAGTTAGAGTGCTGATCGAATTAAATTAGCACTATAGTAATTTGACTCAGTTATATACATATATATATGATAGATAATGCATAGTTTTATATAGTATAAAATAACATAGAAGTATGTGCTGTGCAATTTATTTATTGATGTATAAATAACTTATTATACTAAAAATTAATAATATATTATGTTACATAAAATTATATAATTGATTATCAAATATGTATATAAAATATTTATTTTATATTATATAGCCAACAACATCGCTTGATTCTAGAGGGAAAAACATCAAAAGGGACTAAGGGCCTTAAAAAATTGAAATTTGGTTCCAACCGTTATTTACATTGAACTGGGATGCCATGGGACTAACAAAATTCAGCAATCCTGAGATTAATCTCAGTCATTAATAAATTAATATCTGGAGATATAATTGAAAGGTAAATATAATATTTTATAATAAATTATATATTCTCTTTGTTTTTTAACAATTTTTTTTTTTTTTGTCTGTCTACTAGGGCAGGCTAAAATTAACTCGATTCGAACCTGACCTGAAATAGTTGGGTTTGGGTTGAGATTTTCGATCCAATTAATAATTTGGTCAAATCCGTTTAACCAATTTAATTAAATAAGTCAGGTTAAGGTCTATATTTTCGACTTGAAAATAAGTTGTCTAATCTGTTTAATTAATATTATTTTAAATTCAAATATATTTTTTAAATTTTATCAATACAATTCAATATTTATGGCCAATTTTATAAAAATAAACAATAAAAAATAAAGGATAATAATATGTACTATTATGTAGTGTTTGTTAATTCAATTCTTAATATCGGTTTTATGATATGAATAAATAAATTTTTTGCTTTAATATGTATATATATATTATGCATTAAAATTTTTTGTTAGTATAAATTGTAATTTTAAATTAAAATTTAAAAATTTTAGATTTAAATGGGTTATATGAGTCATATTCAGGTTGACCCGATTAATAAAAGGTCAAGTTGAGGTTGCAAATATCAACCTATTTAATTAAATGGGTTAGGTTCAAGTCAAGGGTTTTGTAACCCGTTTAAGCTGACCCGAACCCGAACCCGACCCGACCTGATTCGTTTGCCAGCCATACTGTCTAGTAACAACAAAGTATTCAATTCTTCTTTTTAGTAACTGTATTTTCTATTAATATTAAAAATACCTTTACAACTTACAATATATTACGCAAATATCATTATCCGATTGCATCCTACGGAAAAGCTGCACTTATTTCACTTTTTATATAGTTTTTATTTATGCCATCATTTTTTACATTACAAATTATATTTCAATTTCATGTTATAATCTCTACACGTATTTCAATGGAGTTTTGCTTTCTTGACTTATTTTTCATATCTTTGTATTCCTTGTAGTATTTAAATCTTCACTTAATTCTACTGCATAATTTAAGTTTCATGGATCAATAGTCTCATGTCTAAACTAATCCGATTTAACTACACAATTTGTTAGAATATAAAATTAAAATTCTTTATTTCAATTATAAGAACACATACATATTTATAATGATATACAAATCGTCTAAATAAGATAAGAATCTTATGAATCTTTTAAATAAGATAACTACCATAAATATAATATATTGCTTCTAAATATATTTTAGCACTCATCTTCAAACTCAAGATATGATCGAACAAATTTGAGTTTGCCATAAGTGACTGAAAAAGATATAGCCGAGATCTTCCACGAACAAACTTGAAGTTGCCATTGACGAAAAGTGGTGTAGTCGTCCACTGGATAAGACTCAAAATCAGAACTGAACACCGTTAGAGTTGAAAATATGACTCACTCGTTCACAACGGAACTAGAGTCGGAAACATGACTCGTTCGCTCACAACAAAGTTAGAGTCGGAAACAGGACTCTCTCACTCTAAATAGAGTTAGAGTCGAAAACAAGAACTCGCTCGCTCGCTCACAACAGAGTTAGAGTCGGAAATAGGACTCTCTCGCTCTCAATAGAGTTATAGTCGAAAACAGGATTCTCAACAGCGTTAGAGTCGAAAGTAGACTCTCTCAATGGAGTAGTAGAAATGGAGACGACATGAAAATAACATCATGATCGTGGATAAAAGCAAATATATTAATAAAATATTAAAATATAACGAGATATAACAAATTATGGAGGTACCTGGAGATAATTTAACTCTGATACCATATTAGAATATGAAACTGAAATTCTCTATTTCAATGACAAGAACACGTACATATTTATAATGATATACAAATTGTTTAAATAAGATAAAAATCTTACGAATCTCTTAAATGATATAACTATAATAAATATAATATATTATTTCTAAATATATTTTAACACAATTCATGACTATGTTTGATTTATCTAAATTCTAACTATCATCTTCACTCTTAATATCACTTGAATTTATGCAATTTACCAAGACTATGTTTGATCTAAAACGTTCAATTAATAAAATAAGTGAAACTTAAATGTTAACTTCTAGTTGATACAAAATATCAAAAGTTTACGTATTTGTGCAATATAATTTTTTTTTTTATTACAATATTGGTGACTTGTGTTGAGCCATTTCATTCGAAAAAATGTTCGAAATTTAAATTAATGATTTTACTGTCATAAGTTCACTCTATACCACCCCTATTTTTATACCACCCCTATTTTTACTTTCTAGATTCATGTTCAATTTATCATACTCCCTCCGTCTGAGTTCCGAATACAATAGTTCTGTTTATCATTTTTGTTTGTTTCAAAATAATAGTTTTATTTTTCATAAATAATCATATCACTGTAAAATTATTCTTATTTTATTATTATTATTACACAATTGTCACTGTTTTTTACACTAATATATTCTTTTACTCGTAATTTTTACCCGTTATGTACCAACACAACCAGATTATATTTTCGGTACGGAGGAGAACATGATTGAGCAAATTGTTTGTAAAAATCAAGAAAAAGAAATAATTGTAATAACTTGAAGACCAATTCAGGATAGTCGAATCAAATATATCTACCAATATAGTTTTTTATTTAAAAAAAAAAAAAAAAAAAAAACCGAGTACGCCGAAAGATATATAATTATACTCTGAATCAGCTGTGTTCTTATTGCTTCGTGTACTGCAAATTGTCCATTTCCGTGCCATCTGTTCGTCGAGGAGGACACTAAGGGGGATCGGAAGTCCAACACCTGTCGAATTCGCAGATCTATATAAACCGAAGAGCACCGAATTTGAGAAGATGGGATCGATTATGAGCTCGATGAAGAGGGAGGATATTGATAGGGCTTTGGCCGAGGCCAAGGAGATTGTTTCTTCCAATCCTGTTGTGGTTTTCAGGTAAAATCCTACTCTCGACATCATCCGTTTTGTACGCCATTCTCTTTTCTACCGCGTAGTTATTTGCTTCCATTAACTGATTAGAATTGCATTTTCTGAATGTATTTTATGAGTTGGGGGTTCGTAATGGTTGATTGATAATGTTGGTGTAGTTCAACGTAAAATTAGTGGAAAAATTGTACTCTTATCTTATCTATTTGACAATTGGGGATTGGAGCATAGTATTCGGAATATAATTTCTACATGTTCAATCTAAATTAGGGTTCTTGGTACAAGTTCAACATAAATTAAAATAGAACAGAGTACTTTTTGTCAGAACTGAAATTATAATTCTGCCTCGATCATTGTGGCTAAGAATTTGTGTAGAAAAACCTTTCAAATTTGTATGTTGAATACCATGAAAGTTGGGGGCCATATGCTAGCAATTGTATTAGAAATTCTGTGATATGATCATAGATTTTTACACAATCAAACGTGATTGCTA
This sequence comes from Andrographis paniculata, assembly GCF_009805555.1. NCBI lineage: Eukaryota > Viridiplantae > Streptophyta > Magnoliopsida > Lamiales > Acanthaceae > Andrographis > Andrographis paniculata. The sequence goes on from NW_026137588.1 coordinate 1,021,196, forward strand.
ATGTTTCAGCTGTAGAGAGGAAATTCTGTAATAGCATGTGTTTGAACTTCAATCATTTAATTTGACTGTATACTTCTAGAGTTTAGGATTATGTTTTTCATTTTTGGAGTTTAATCTTAGCTTTTCTTACTATGCAGAAAAAAGATTGAATAATCAATCAATTATGAATTAGAATAAGCAATTTTTATAATTCCTGGATTTAAACTAGTATTCTCTTCTAAATTATATGTTTCGTTTTAGTTTGAAATTGATTTAATATGAGGTGGTAGAGTTTTTAAGCAGTATTTTGATGGTAGAGATAAAAATAGTGTATTTTATTGAAAATTGTCCAAATAAATAATGTTCATATTATTCATTTCAGTTCTTAGTCACAAAGGAATAAGATGTGTTCAAACCAAAAAGGCGAAATTGGATTTGAAAAGATTAAATAATCAATCTATGATGAAAATAAAATAACCACTTCTGTAATTCATAGATTTAAACTATTCGTAACAGTATTTTTCTCTCGTGTTTACACAAAAAAGCCAAAATAACAAAACAAAATCAAATTTCAAAATAACATACCACTCCTATTTTTCGCACATTCTTTATAAATTTTGGTTTTAAATTTTTCATATTGTATAAGCCTACTTGATCTACTGATGTGTATCATATCCCAATCCCAAATATGCCGGGTTTTTGTTTGATTCGACGATTTTGTGATGCCTTGTTTGGAGTTCTGTCTCTTCTTTTCAATCTGGATACATTAGCAATATGTGCAGTGTAATTTCTTGTCTTCTTTATCTTTCATTTGGAGGTGTTCTGCTTCGATGAAAAGTTCTTACTTTTATTTGTAATATTTAAATGGTCTTGTTTTACTGCATTTTCATTTCCTGATGTCGACATTTTCCCTTGTGCAGTAAAACATACTGTGGATTTTGCAACAGGGTGAAGCAGCTGTTGTCCCAACTCGAAGCCAAATACAAACTCATAGAACTCGATGAAGAAAGTAAGCAGTTCTAACCCGAGCACCATTGTTTGATCGATTCAGACTAGCTGCTGGTTTTCGCTAATTAATTTTTATTTGATCTTTTCGAAGGCGATGGCAATGTAATTCAGACGGCTCTGGCAGAGTGGACAGGACAGAGGACTGTCCCAAATGTGTTCATTAATGGGAAACACATCGGCGGCTGCGATGGTAAAAGCTTTCCCGGAAAATATTCAGCTAGTTTATCTAGTAAATACTCTCGGATTTGGTTAGTAATTTTCATTTTTTACTCTTGTGACTGCAGCTGTGATGGCGAAACATCAACAGGGGCAGCTTGTTACATTACTAATGGAAGCTGGTGCGACTCCGCAGAAACAATCCACCTGAGTAAGTCGAACTTTTCTTTCGTTTAAAGGGTATGATAAATTAAGGGAAATAGTAGTTGTGCATATATATATATATATGTATGTGTCATGAAACAAGCTGCAAGAATAAATGTAGGATAATAGGTTTTATTGCATCATTGAGATTCTTACTTCATGTGTTGCAGTAAAATTTTAGAGGCAATATAAATGATCTTTGAGATCTTTTTTTAGTTTTTTATCACATTATTTTTTTTAGGGGTGGTCCGGTGCTCCGTGAGGTCATAGGTTTAACTTCTGATATCTCCATGTTTTGTATGCCACATATGGTTCGATTAGTGTGATTTGCATATGGTTGGCCTACTGTGATCTGTTTTGCTGACCTAGTTTACAGGCTATTAGGTTCGGTTGGGAGTTTATTCAAGACATATCCGAAGAAAACCGGCATGTTATAAAAAATAAAAAAAAATGTTCCAGCAGGGTGTTTCATCTTTTACCTTAGAAGACAACGGTGTGTTTGTTTTATTTTTTATTTTAAGTTTGTTTGATTGTTTTTTATTTGAATAATAATTTGGACATAATATTTTATAAAAATAAATACTTTTTTTTTTTTTTTATAGGAAATTACATTAGTATGTATAATTAAAATAATAATAATTAAAAAAAAATGATTGGATTGCCAAATGCCGTGTATCAATAGTATGTAGAATTAGGGGGAAAAAATTGTGTTATGTCGTGGTTGTGTTCTGTTCTAGGTTTTTGTTTGGGATTATTCAAGTGGACCGAAGAGAATATAAAAATAAAAATAAATATTTAATTTGATATTTTTAAGAGTGATTCTTATAAATAATGATAAGTTTGATAAATTACTTAACTATTGGATGATTTAATACCAGCTTATCCATACAAAGGAACTAAATTTAGTACCGGTTTAATTTATTTCTCTGCTCAACTTTGTGGTATTATATCCTCTCGTCACCTAAGAATGTAATGACTTAAGAATGCATTTTTGGATTAATTTAGAGTTTTTTCAAATATATTTTTGACAAAAGAATGTAATGACCACGTTGGCCTGTGCGATTTCGATTTTCAAGTATATTTTTGACAATGAATGTATTGAAGTGAGTAATTTATCTATTTAACAATCGAATGGTTTAGTATCGACTTATTTATACAACGGCCCAACTCATGCTCTACTCAACTCCGGTATTATATATATATTGAGAAATAGTAGCAAGAATAGATACATAAATAAAAGAAAATTGTTTTGTAAGAAATTTAAAATATAATGAGTGATCTTTACATGTATATATATGATGATCTAAAAAAAAATATATAGATTAATATTTTAAATATTTATAACAGTTCTTAAAGTAGTCATCGAGCATTTGCTGATTCTCTTCAAATATATGTGCTTAAAGAACGGAATATTTAGCCGGAACATGAATTTTATGTCAGCATATTTCAATTTTAGTTACAATATTTTGGTACTGTCGTATACTTTTAAGGAATCAGATCTTAAATCAGATGCAAAGATGGGTGGAATGAAATATTTCATATTTTTTTCCACCAAACTTGTTTTATGTGTGCAAGCACACAAAAATTTTAAATATATATTTCTAAAATTTTTCAACACTATATATTGTTAGTCTCAAAATAGATCAAATACCCTGCTCCAAAATTCAGAAAAGTCTCTCAACATAGAGTCGTTGGTTGGACAATCAGACTACAAACATACACACTGATGACAAGATCAGTAAATAATATGAACAAGTTGTCAACCAGTTCAGCACCACTAGTCCACATCTCGAGGATTCCAACCCAAACGTGATTTTACTATCGAAAATATTTAAATACAAAAATACACTAATACAATTTGAGCTACTAATGTTAATAAATGAACACCCTCAAATTTTTAATGTAAAGTTGATAATAAACACTCTATTTGTATATTTGATTCTAAATAAAGACTAAATTACATACGCAAAATATTTTAAATATTTTTTAAATAAAATAAAAAAATAAATAATCGATTAATTCTTCATTTTATAGTTTTTAAGACAAATTAATATCTGATTTTTATAAACAATAAAAATAATGATTGATCAATTATTTATTTATTTATTTATTTAATTTAAGATATTTTATATTTTTTACAGTGTATTTGAAAAGTTAAAACACATATTTTTCCAAAAAACTTAATATATACATTCATTATATTTATATTATTTACATAATTTTTTATACCCTGAAAAAAACCTTTCAAACTATTTTTTGTATCCTAGTTTTCTATTTTATTTATAAAAATAGGATTTAAGATATTAATTTTACATAATTAATTTTGCATTTACAATAAAACAGTTTTTTTTTTTGTTTATTTTAATTTAACACAAATGTTTTCTACGTAAATAAAATACAAAATATTTTATATATTTTGGAGATATTTATCTATTTATGCAAAAAAAAAAATATATATAATTTACTCCTCATTTTTATCTTTCTTTCTAAAATAGGAAAAATTTGAAAATTCGATTTGGATCCAGCACGAAAAATCATAAGATCAAATTTTTTTGAACGTTGTTAGTCCTACACTACTGATAAATACTAATAAGTCGTAACGAACTCGGGCCTATTAAGGTCGGACCGTCCGACACGACTAATGAATTGTATCGGGTCTGGGCCTATGAAGGTCTGGCGTGTTGGCCCATTAGTAAAATTAAATATATTTTAAAATAAATAATTTTATAAATATGTTATTAAATTAAAAATAAAAGCATAATTTAATAACTAGTTTTTATCTTATCCACCCGATATAAACAGGCCTGGACCTGTCCGGTTATGTAATAGAAACAGAACGGGCCGGCCCGGCCAGGCTCAAAATTGCCCCTCTGCTACCCATATTCCATAGTCTAAAGATCGATTTTGATTTAACAACAATTTCGGTTCAAACCAGAACCACGGTTCGAACCGCCGGTTCGAAACCGGTTGGGCATGTGTATCGATACAGATTTTGTTTATATTTCTCGCTAATCCTTTTAACTAGACTCGTTTTTGCCATAGCCATCGTTTCTCTTCTTCTTTTTTGGTTTCAATCATTTTTCTTGACAATGGAAGTGCCTGAAAGGCGAGACGATACGGCGAGTATTGTAAGTTCCTGTAGTCTGAAATATGTGATTTTCACTTTTTATGAGTTGTGTTGTCTGAAACCGATGGGTATGAAGGGTTTTCATCTAGCTAGATCATTTGTTCGATTTCTTTTTTTTGGTGATAAATTGTTTGCTTTTCGGGTTTGTATATGCTATAAATAGGTTAATTTTTCTGTTGGAAGTTAGAAATTTACTATTATCACAGGCATTTTGCTATAGGTTTAGCATCCTGATGCGTCCATTCTTGCAATGTCTATGATGCATTTCAATTTTAAAGCAAAAATGGGATAAATTCGATGTAATCAGTTATAAAGTTATGGAAATTCTTGTTAGAGATACTATGACATCGATTGATATGGTAGTTTGTGATTTAGGGGACTGAAAGGATGGCTGGAACTGTTAGTTGGGGCACGGCAACGGTCATTGGAGTATTTGCTGGAATGTTATATGGAGGTAGCAAGGAGGCCTCTGCTTCTGTTGTAAGTAAACATGCCTAAAATGTGCTAAATTTTACTGTCCCTTGTGGAGTGGAACAGTTTTGTTTCAACCACCCTTCGATTCTATGAAGCTCTTAAATAATCCTATTTTACATACAGCGTGGTGTTCCGGGGATGCTTGTTTTCTTTTTATTTAATAAGGGATTTACGATTTATGGCTTTATTAGAAAAAAAAAAGGGTAAACGAACAGCTCGATAGATTGAGAGGAAAGTGAAGAGTATCCTCATTTTATGTGGCTTTACTGCTGGAAGACTATGCAACATCGAAAATGGTGGGAACGAGGATATAGATGTTACTTGTATATGGTGTTAAGATACTTTTGATGTTACTGTGTGTAGTTCGTTGGGTATATAGTGTACTATTAGCAAATGATTTTTCGTTGTTGTTATCAAGTTTTGATGGCTAGTGATGAAATATATTTAATTAATACTCAATGATGTTTTCATTTTGATTAAGTTGATTGATTGATACAATCTTTGGCCTTTGATGTTTGGTCATGGAAAAACTCAATTTCTTCTAGGACTGCAATTAATGTTGCGTGCAGTATTCTATTTGTAACTTTGAGTTAGAAGATGTAGTTGTATGGTTTGTATATAATTATATATATATATTTATTTATAATATGCACACGAAAAACTTTCTGAACTTATCTTGAGATCTCTGTGATGGAGTCATCTATTTTATTAATGAGTAAGACGATTTTGCTGAGCAATATCCTTATACCTCTATATTACAGAGCAAAGATGCCGAGGTAATGCTGAAGCTTGGAAGCACTCCTGATAAGCGTGAACAATATCGACTTATGAGAGATGCAATGGAGAAAAGGTTTATTCGAGTTACTCGTGGTTCAATTGTTGGCGGAGTTCGTCTTGGGATGTTTACTGCTGCCTTTTGTGGTTTGCAAGACATACTTGCTGAGAAGCGAGGTGTATATGATTTGTATAATGTGGTTGGAGCAGGTTCTGCCACGGCTGCTACATTTGGTTTAATATGTGAGAGGCCTAATTTTTTGAGGAACAATTCTAGAATTCATTTCTTCTGTTTGTGAAGCAATGGTACATATATATATATATGTACATATTTATGCATATGTTATTTCTTCCATTTACAGTGCCTGGTTCACTTCGTTGGCGCCTGAGAAATGCGATGTTGGGCTCGGTATTAGGTGCTGCAATCTGCTTACCTCTAGGTAAATATCATCACTATTTAAAATTTAGGATATATGGTGGCCTCTTGTTCTTGAGTTTGTGATTGATTTAAGCAATTAATGATTTAGTGTTGCTGTAATACTTTTAAGATTAACTATTCCTAATTTTTTTTGGGTAGTTTCGAAACTATCAAGTGCTTCTGTTTATGAAACTATGAACTATGCCTTGTTGTTCCCTAATAGATTAATACTCTGTTGAACGACCATTACTAATGCCTGATTTTCGAAATCTTTAGGTCTTCCTCTACCGAATTGTCTTTTTCTCTGGTACCACTGTTAGGATATGCTATCTTTATTATTTTACAGTCGAACTGATAGAAAATGATAAGATTTATCTTTATTGTACCCTTAAAAAGGGGACTTAATTTTTTCTCCTCATTGTAAATTTGAGAATAGGGAAGCCGTAAGCAAGATCAAATCATAAATTCAAACCATGATTGAATCTAAACGGCGTTTGTTAAATTGTTTCCTTTTTAGGGTGGATTCAGCTGAAGCTTGTAGAGAAAGCAAATGAAGGGAATTTGTCTACTGCCAAAGTTCGTGATACTGCCCATGGGCCATGAGAAGAGCAATATTGGCCCTGCAGCTGAGCTGAGAAGCTTCAACGGAACTTAAAAAAATAGGACATAGGTGATAGCACTGTAATGGCAACGATATTTTACATCAATATTGAAGCACTTCATGCATGTGGATAATGTTTTCCATTTGCACGGGGGTGGTTTTGACATATTTCAGATTCTCATTTTTTGGCAGATCATGGTAGATAAGCTATTTCATTGATTTCACCCAACTTGATAAAGTAGGATCATGATATGTTGTATTTTGGGACCTTTGCACGACTTTCTAACGACTGATGAAATTTTTGCTGTTATATTTTTCATTTTAAGACCGGTGGTCCAATGGGTTTGCAGCTTTATTATATGTCTGTACGTCGGAAAATGGTTTTTGGTGCAGGGGAGGGCCTCTGTTGCAAAAACGATTTGGGGACGGATATGAAAAGGAGATTCTTTTTTCATTTCAGGTACATATTTAGAGAAGAAAAGAATTTGATTTCCATATTTACACTCTAGTATGTGCGACGAACAATGTTTACTGGAAAAATTGTGATTGGGTCCTCTTTATTAGGTTACACCATTTATCTACAAATTCTGATACATCCGAATCTGATCTTGTTCCTCTGTGTATCTCAAGGATTTGAAGAATTTCTTCAGTTTCGCCCAACAACAAAGCTGCTTGACGAACAGATTCCTCTTTATCTTTCATGGATTTCTGGTGGCACTTCATGATTATGACGTGCGTTACGTTGGTAAGACAAGCTGCCATTATATTTGCAATCATGTTACATATCTGTTGGAACAGTCCTTCATCCATTCGAAGATGATCGCCATCATATGCTCTCAGAAGTCTTTGGCAGGTCCTGTACATCGAGTTAGCTGCTATGGCGTTTACTGGCCAGTTGAGAGGATTTTCCATCAGTGAATCTTTAACATCCTTCTTGAATTCCACAATAGTCTTCTCAGCTTTGCTCGAAAGCTCTTCCAGTATCTCCTTCGAGTTTTTCCCTTTGAGAGACGTTTCATGGAGGTCGTTGTCCAGCCACTTCAGGTATAATTCAACTCCAACCCAACTTACATCTGCTGCATTTATGCTGTTCGCCAAGTTTCTATCGTTGTCCATGCTTTTCTCAATAAGTTTCACATAATATAGGCCTTCATCGACGCTCTGCAGAAGCCAGTTAATTTCTTGCTTTGGGATTTTCGGAAGTGCAATGGCGACGCTTGTTAAGGTCACCAGTGGCAATGACCAACATTTTGGAGGTTCTTGAGAGTGCAGGCTTGGGATTTGGTTCTTGTCGACTTCTCTCAGCCCTTTAAAATTCCCGACTTTATGAAGAAGGCTTATCAGGTTCTTCGGCTGCTGCTTCTTCCCTGTTTCAATCAGTTTATCCACCTCATTAAGAATGCTGGATTGGACTTTCTGAGGAAGCCTCGATTCGCCTTCTAGTAGTAGAACATACCGACTGAGATCTACATCCAATGTTGATTCTGGAATCCCATGTACGCGTGACGGGCCGGATAAATGCTTCAGTGTTTTGAAGATTGGAATTGCGAAGCAGAAAGAAATGAACTGAACCACTTTGCTGCTCCTTACGACAAGAATCTGAACTCGGACAAGAATGCTCAGAATTAGTCCTTTTGTCTTGTGCAGAATCCTTCTCCACCTCCGGTTTCTGATTTGCAGAGGGAAAGAGCTCTCTTTCCATTTGATAAGCTTTCGTGTCCAGTAAGATTCGACCTTGAATTCATCCATGGTTCTCCATTTGCCATTTTTGCAACATTTGAGCTTTATTGCTGTGAAGAATCTGAGTGTCGGGGCAATGCTCCCGACGGCCACACCAATGGACTGCGAAAGAAGAATCCACTTGATCGACCAATCGTATTTGGAAGCAGTAAGTTTACAGTTCATGTACTGTACTACTAATCGGATCTCAGCTTCTAACAAAGCAAGAGCCGCCAGCATACAAATAACTCCCGAGGCTGTGCAGGTCACGGATCTAGCAATCACAAATTGGGGGCTGCTGGTTTCTGCCATCACCCAATGTTTCTGAATCATCAGCCTGAGTTTGTTGAATGAAAAGTTTCCATCCTCTACCGATTCCATGAACTGTTCATCCGAAGCCATCTTCAGCATTTCGTTGTACTTGGACTGCAGGTATCGCTTCGTTTCTGGTACCATTACAGCTGAAGAAGCCATTGTTACAACCGAAAGGAGGATGAAAACAGTTGCCGCAATTTCTTCAGCAAAGAACTTTCTATTTCTGAGGTAATGCCGCATTTGGATGATTTGAACAGAGACATTTACTATGACGGTAAGTACAAGAATGCATAAAGCCGTTGCATTCATCAGAATTTCTCTATCATTCATTACTCCTAAACATGTCATGAAATTTCCTGTCGCAGTCGACATGAGGATCATGCTACTAACTTTCGCCAATCTATCCGTGGCAGCGTACATTCGAGTTGTGAGGTCCAGCGGAAGCTTCATAGCCACGGCTAGTAGTGTCAAAGAAGTGGCGTTAAGCGAAAAATACTTACTGGGAAACCAGTATTTCTTGCCTCGAAATCCCTGGAAGGTATCGGCTGCCATAGCAAGCGTGCAAGACAGCGATGCTCCGGCAACGTACATCCCTATCCATGGCATTGGACCATTGAGCTGTTTCTCGACATCTGCAGATAAAGCAGTATCGTTCCCGGGCATTGGTGGAGAATCACTTTTGAGGTACCTAATCTATCTGGCTTTGTCTGTTTTTTTCTTCAACTTAAGGAATTATTATCTGTCTGAATTTCGATTTCGATAGCTAGTGCCATATATAATTTTCGAGTTTAAAAATGAATGAAAAAACAGTTGTGTTCAAACTTCAACCAACCATTTAAATATGATCATTTGAATTTCAACTCATTGCCAGAAAAGGGAGATCTTAAGTCTGATGAGGCTTTATTGTTTGATTTGTTCCATTTTGGCTGCTGAAGTGTTTTGGTTGACCACTTGACACTGTTATCACTTTGACTTTGACTTTACTATTTTGGTAAGGTCCAAAGTGTTAGTTGTTGATTAAAAAAGGAGAATCCTATGCTACTTACTAGTTACTGCACCTACACTGTATGAGTCGAAATTATTTATAATCCACATGTAGTTTGAAAAGTTCGCTTAATTTTTTTTTTATTTAAAAATTGCATTAGATTTTCTTGTGTTTTTAAAATATTGCACAAAATCTCATTTTTAGGGGATTCCATGCAATATTTTTTAAAATTAGGAATTCTCCGACAGAATCAAGAATAATCAAACGAGAAAACTTTGTTTGCCCAAAACAGCAGACGGCTTAAAATCCAAAACTTGATTGAAATCCAATGAATTTCAAAAAAACAATCCTAAGCCTTATTTATACCCTAGGTGGAACACAAACCCAATGAAATAAAAAAAACCCAAATATAATAAAGGTTCAACTATTAATAATTAGTAAAATACTAAAATCTTAAGCTTGCGATGGCAAGCTCAATGCTGTCCCCGCCTCTGGAGATGAGTAAGGGCCTTGGCCCTTTTTTATTCTTGGATACATGCTCTGGCTCTCTATTATTCTCGTGCAATTTTTAGGAAATTTGTGCAATGTTTTCTTAAACACCATAGAGCTTTGTGCAATTTTTAAATAACGGAAAAGTATGGTGTCGACTTTTTGAATCACAGGTTGATTATAAGCAATTTTGCGTTTGTAATGATTAATGATTATTTTACCTTTTGGCATAGCTCTATATGCATCTTGGAGATCTACTATGGAATTTGGCAAAATTGCTTATAACCTATCCATGATTTAGAAAGTCGGTACCACTTTTTTATGATTTAGAAATTGCAGGATGTATCTTAGAATTTATTTATTTTTGAATAGAATCGCTTATAATTTGTGCAGAGTTTTTTTTTTTTTTAAAATATTGCATAGATGTATTATAAGCAATTTTGCAAATTTTGTTTAATTGCTTTAGATAGAGTATCCATTTCCCTCACTGGGTTAGAAAAATCTATCTTTTACATATTTATTCAATAGTGCTTTTCCTCTTTATAAAATCCTTCGTACAATAGTAAATGAGTTCGTGAAATAGATAAAAAGAATACTTTGAATTATTGTTATTTGACTGACTTTAAGGTATATCAAATTGTTTGTTTACAAAGAAAAGGTCAAGGAAACCCCCCCCCCCCTCCCCCCTCTCCCTCTTTTTTATTTTTTAATAAGAGTAGGGTGTTTTATTTGGTTATGAATTTAAATTTTGTTTATATAATATTTTATGAAATAAAAAAAAAAAATTGAGTATTTAATTTGATGTTTTGGAGGGAAAAAAAAGTTAGAATAGTAAAATCAGGGTAAAATCTGACAAGTAAACACAATTATTTCAAAAAGTGATTTGATTGAGGAGATTTATTATGAGGTCTAAGTGTTGTTGGTTTGTATTTTTGGATGTTTTGAATTCTTTTTTTTAGAAGGAAAAATATATTTTAAATCTAGTATTTTAAATATGATATTTTGAATAAAATAAATATTATATTATTAAAATAAAATTGAAACACAAACAAACTTACTAGCATAACCCTTGTGTATTCTTGCTAAGAGGTTTTTGGAGACTATATATAGTTGTGGTCATTTAAGAGTGGAAAAAAATATAAATTTTAATTTTATACTTAGCATTACTTTTAAATCATTTTTTTAAGATATATTTGAAAAATCGGATTGATTGATTAATAGAATAGTTATATATAAATTTCGATTTTTATTTATTTATTTATTTTTCGGTACCATATGGTTTGATTTGTTGAAAAATGTATTAATACATTGATCAATAGGGTTTTGTTTATTGTGAGTAGAGCTGTCAAAATGAGTTAAGTTTTACGACTTCTTAAAAGAGGAGTAGGTCAATAAATTTTTATTGACAAATAAGTCATATTAGGCGAATTATGTGTGACAGATGGACATGAAGGCGTCGAAGTTTGAACCAAGACTTTACTGTCACGAGTCGCTACCACTAGATCTACTTTTGCATTTTAGTGTTTAGGTTTTATTTTATTTTTGGTAATTGTTGTCTTTCAACATATATAAACATGTTTAATTTGTAATGTACTTCTTCCTTGATAAAATATTTATTTATTTTTTATGGGATTTGTCACAAAGTTTGTGGTGTTTCATTTATTTGGCAAGTGATTGATTGTATTATCTTGCAAGTTTAGAGTTAGTGGTTATTGGTGTTTGGTACAATTAGGTTTCTAATTGACTTCTTGCATACTTAAATAATTTTCCCTATTTTTTTAATCACCATTTGCTTAATCCTATATATATATTATATAAAAGCTCAACAATTACACAAAAAATAAAAATAAATCAACTTAAAAAAAAAGAGTAAAAATTTCAATGTTAAGCATTATTTGTTTTTGGGTAAACTGTTTTTTTTAGTTCCGTAACTGGATCTTTTATTATTTTAGTCCTGTAAGTGGAACATGTCGCAAATTTTTTTCGCTATTTTAGTCCTCCGACACCGGAGACGCCCGCGTGGCTCGCCGGACCTGACGTGTCCGCCAGGTGTCCCGCCAGGTCAGCGACATCTGGTGGACACGTCACCTCAGGTGCTCCACTCACGGACTAAAATGATAAGGAGGTCCAGTTACCTGACTAAAAAAACAGTTTAGTCTTATTTTTTACATTATTGACATGCTTTCTTGAAAATTTTTAAAAAATATATATGTTTTTCTTTATTATAATCACGTTGAATTGTTTCCTAATCATAAATTTATCACTACTTCATCTATATTATTTTGAATTACCATATCTTACCTTCTTCTGCTGCTATTGTGGTAAGAAAAATCGAAAAAAATCTGTAGATCTAATATGATTTGTGTAGACATGTTGTCCCAACTCTGACCTGGATTGTAATTAAAATACACATTCTGTCCTTCTCCATCAATTTTCAATTCTCCAAATGTGTATTTTAATTCATTCCTAACTTAATTAATTGTCTAAACAAATGGATCACACACAAATAAAAAGATACCCAAAAAAAAAAAAAAAAAAAAAATTGACTTGATGTATGAGAAAAAACATCGAATAAAACACAGACGTTCGATCCTAGCAGTTCTTTTTTGCCAAATCTTTTCTTCTTTTTTTTTTTTTGAGTTTCTCCACAAGTTTTTACTATTTTTTTTCTATTCCGCCATGTTGTGGGATCGATTTTATACCAACAGTGATGTCGATAAACAGCTCGAAGCTCCTGTGCCATGGATAGGCCTCTATATCGCCGGAGCATCTCTTCTATGCTCGCTCGGCATGGCCGTCGACGCTGTCCGCGGCATCCGGTCGAAGAAATTTTGGATCCCGTCGAGCTATTTCTCGCTTAATTCCGTATCCTTGACGCTGCTCGCCGTGGCAATGAAGCTGCCGGTTGATCTAACGACGAGGATGTACACCGTCACCGATCGTCTAGCGAAGATCGGAAGCCTCGTGTTCATGTCGACTTCCATGGCGAATTTCTTGACGTCGTTGGGGTCGATGACCGATCGCGACATTCTTATGAATGTCGCGGCTTTAGGCATTCTTGTCGTCACGGTCACCGTGAATGTCGTGATCCAAGTTTTTCAGCTCCGGTCGTTTCTTCGGGGCCGGTTGGCGTTCGCCGAGGAAATTTTTTCTGTCAGCGCGATGCTACTGTTGTTAGTCATGTTTGCCTCATCGGCGTTGATGATCCCGTCGATGAAATGGTACCTCGAGACGAAGTATCGGGAAATGCATACATCAGCTTTGGACGAAGAGGGAGTCAGTACAGGGAGAATTTCGACTAATGAACTTCGAGTCGCGATCAAGAAATATTGGCTAATGGCGAAAACTAGTTCGCCGCAATTCGTGATTGCGCGATCCGTAACGTGCGCCGCGTCCGGCGCCGTCTCGTTGTTCGTCGCTCTCGCTTTTGTCTTGCTCGAGCTTCGGATGGCGATGAAGTACAAGATCTTCAATTTATACGATTCGAGCTATGGTTGGTCGACAAAATGGATACTTTTGTCGCAGACGGTTGGAGTAGTCGTTGGCACCGTAGCCCCGGCGTCGAGATGGTTCGTTGCCGTCAAATTCAGGTTCAAAAACGACGAAATAAAAAACGGGTTTGTAGTCGAGAGCTACTGGACACAGAAGATGTTCGATTGGAAGCAACGATCGTTATCGGTTAACATTCGACATCTCAAGTTCCGAAAAGTCGTTCATAATCTTCGAGGATTAGTCCTCCGATTCACCATTTTCGCGCAGTTTCTTCTCGTTATTACCAGCAAAGTACTCCTCGCAATCTCGATCTGTTTATCGAGCCCGGCTATTCTCACTCTTAGCTACATTCGAAGATCGAAGCTTCGAAAATGTGTGTTCGATACAGCGAAGATTGATGTCGATCATTACGTGATACTTCTCGAAGGGGAATCGAAACTTCCCGCGGAGACGCTGGAGAACATCTGCAAAGAAATGGACGACGTTATTAGTGAAGGTAAGTCGAAAAAGCCGAAGAATTTATTGAAACTTTTGTATCGATCAAGCAGCTTCGGGGGAGTGATGCGATTTGATAATCCGGAAGTTTCGAATCTTCATTCTCAAGAACTTCCTTACTGCTGGGCTCTACCTGTGATCACGCTTACGAGCATCGCCCTCGCTCTCCCGAACGTCGAAAAGAAAAAATCGAGAAGCTTGCTGGACAGCGTCACCGAAGGGATTTCGTTCCTAAAAATTGTTGATAAAGCGCTCGATCGAAAAGGCAATTTATTGAACATCAGAACGGCTGCGGACGTCGCGTGGGTAGGAGTCGAGCTGTTTCATAAATGGCAGGACAATGATCTTCACGAAACGTCTCTCAAGGGGAAAGAAGCTGTCGAAATCTTACGCGAGCTCTGTAATAACGCCGAATTGACTGTTCGAGATTTTGTAAGAGAAGCTAGAGACTGTCTGATGAGAAATCCTCTTAACTGGCCTGCAAGGGTCATTGCAGCCAACTCCATGTACAGGATTTCGAGCGCAATTCTACTCGGGGGCAGCGACGAAACAGGCGAGCGATTGTTCGAGCAGCTGTCCGTAACGGTTGCAGACATAATGGGTGCGTGTCTGACGAACATGGCTCATGTAATAACCAACAAGTGTCGCCGAAACGCCATTGAAGAGAGGGAGAGAAGCGTTCGTCGAGCAGCTTTTCTTTTGGGCGAAACGGAAGATGTTATTGCTCTTGTTCAGCAACTCGAGCTGCCATTTTTGGCGCTCGATCGGATGGCTACAATCGAAGAGTGGCGAGCGCTGATGAAGAAAGAAAGTTTGAATGATCGAAACTTTAATTATTACGAAGGCGAACATCGAGACATGTAATGCATAATCACACGAAAATCGCATCGCTATGAGTCGCGAACTTGCAAGCGCCCGTAAGGCTCGATTCTTCGATATGCTCGGGTGATTCGAGATTTGTACTAGTTCATGTTTCGGAAACTACGTATACACATATAACAAAATACGCTAAAATTTCAAGAACTTGATGTAACGATTCCGAATCTTTTCCTTTGGTATCAAAGGTATTACGAGTCTAGATCGAATCCATTGCTTGTGTTCGTGATAAATCGTTGTTGCCATTGATTTCTGTTGGCTCCAAATTCGCTCAAAACCAAACAACAAACAAATAAAAGCACCACAATTTATCCAAACAGATTTAGCCACAAACAGTTCATGAAACGATCAAACAACATACGCAGACTCTGAGTTTAAAAATAAAATACATGAAATTGAGAACCCAATTTGGTTGCAAGAGACCTACATTTAGAAGGTTCCAACTCAGACATAATTTCACTAAATCAAAAAAAAGATGAACTTACATATTTGCAAAAATTACTATTTCTGTCATTTGATTGCGCAACGTTCACACCACGTGCGACCAAATGATAAAAATATAGAATTTTGTAAACATCTGAGATATATTTTGTCAACAAATAAATATAAGACAAAAGTTATAATGTATACAGACATAATTTTTTGCAATTTTCAGTTGTATATTAAGACAATACAATATGTGTTGTATGTATTTTTCAATTGAAAACAGATTGTAAGAATCCAATACCACACACATATTTTTAATTCCATTTATGTGTTGTATGTACTTTTAACACTAATCAACACAAAGAATTGTTGTTTTATTAAAAATGAAAGAATTTAGGTGTGTTTTTTCAAATAAAAAATATTATCAAATAAATAAATATTATTCAATAAAACTAAGATTTGTTACTAAAAATATTTTTTTTAATGACACATTTCTTAATATATATATATATATAAAATATATTCTATTCTATCAAAAAAATAAAATATTAATACATCCGGTAAGGTCATGGGTTCAAATCCCCGATGCTTCAGGTTACTTGCCACATGGTCTACGGGGTATTAGGTTTGCCCAAGAGTTTCTTGGAGACATCCTCGAACCCCACCATGCCCTTCTTCCTCACAACCAAAGGAGAGCTCTTCGAACCACCATCTATTAAGCATTTGTTCCCAATCCTGTCGCTCATCTCCATAGCTTCCATGGTGATAGAATCCATGACCACTATTACTTTGTGCATATCCTGATCAAAGTTCTTGATGTCCCCCTCACGACTAGTCGATCCACCCTAGATTTCATCAGCTATATGGGATTCAATCAGATCTGCAGCAGCATAGGCCACATCTGCTATGCCACTTTACAAGGTATCATCAGCTTTTTCGATAGCTTCGTGGGGTTTCAACTCCAGGAACTCTTGCAAGGAAGTGATGCTCTTGCTAATAGATTCGATGTGTTGTTTGTCGAGAAAAAATCGGAGGACGTGGATGACTTTGGATCTGATCTATAAGAGTCATAAGAGACACAAGAGATGCATAAGCTGCCATGATTTTGATTTCTTCCCAAATGTGTTTCTTTCGCCACAGAAATTAATTTCAACAAGACTGATGTATAGAAAATGTTTGGTAGATGAACAAATTAAATGTGTTTTGAGTTTACTACAATTATCGGATTGCCTTTACAGCTTGCATTGTGTTCTTCTTTGCTTTTTAGTAATGGTGTTTTATGATACTCTCAAGCTTTTACATACAGACAAGTTTTAATGGCGGGCCATAAGGACATTTTTATTTATTTATTTATCTTTCAAGAACCAGAACAAGAATTGATCTCTGGATAAGAAACAAGCCAACACCTTACGATGCTGATGTACGAATTGAAATAGTCGAACAAGAGAATAATTGTAGAAAAAAAAATTGAAACTTTTTTTTTTTTTTTTTATTAATAATCGAAAACTGATTGCAACAACAGAAAATTAAACGTACTTATTTATAGAGTTACAAATCTAAGTCCAAAATACATAAACTAAAAAAAAAAAAAAACTACAATTTTTTTAAAAAAGAACCTAAAAGTATAATGTTTGGGTGCGTTTGTTTTGGGGGTTTGAGATTTGAATAGTAAAAATTTTGAATTGTAATAATAGTATGATGTGATACAAAATATTGATGTGATATTTTAAATATAATATTAAGTTTTAGTATAATATAAAAAATGAAAAGAGGTGTATAATTTGATATTTTTGGAAAAAAAAATTGATAAACAGTGAAATTTAGGGAGAATCCCACAAATAAACCCACCAGGTCGTTTGTAAATAAATAAATAAATAATGCGTATCCCTAAGCTTTTAGGTGAGTCGGTATTTATATAATCTAACATGGTATACGTTTAGTTTGGTGGCGTTTAGCCCTACATGTCCAAAACATTCGACTATATGATAATCTAAGACTAGTTCGCAAGAGCATACGCGAAAGAAGCTTGAATCATCGAGCTCTCGGATTGCACAAAAAACAGGCTTCTAAAAGAATGTCCGCATAATACAAGTGTCGTCGCCTATTACAAGAAATCATTGTTGAACTCCTAGGTAAGATTGAGGATACCATTTCGACAACAAAACATGCTTCCCCTTCACGATCAACAAGAAAATCCCGTAGCACGGTATGTGTAGCAGCGCAATGCTCGAATATCTGCAGCATTCGTAATTAACATAAGCCCTCATTAACCTACCTACATATGATCGAAAATATTTTCCCTTTACTACGGATCGAATAGAGGCTTACAGTAATGGAGCGTAGGAAGATGATAGATCGAGAAAGGGGTAAGGCCACCTGTTTTTCAGACACGAAAACACCTCTTACAAAACTTTAGCAACATTATTTTCTATTGGAACATGAAATTGAAATTCTTTATTTTGATCGTAAGAACTTGTAGATATTTATACTACACATCCTTTAAATAAGTCAAGAATTTCACAAATATTTTAAATAAGACAACTAGAGCTGTAAACGAGCCAAACAAAATTGAACTTGTCATATTTGAGCTCGGTTCGTTTAGCAATTTTTTTGTTCGTGTTCAGCTCGGCTCGTGAAGAAAATTTTTATTTGATTTATTTATTTATTTTTTAAAAAATTTAAATTTAGTTAATAATAATTATAATTTTTATTAATAATTTAAATAAAAAATAGAATGAAATATAATATTTATAAAGATATATATACTTATTAAATATAAAATTATTAATTTAATTTTTTAATAAATACTACCAAACGTTCAGGAGCAAGCTTAAGCTCGTTCGTGACATAACGAGCCAAAATTTATGTTTGTGTTCGGCTTGTTTAGCTTAACGAACAAGCTCTTAGTGGACTCAAACGAGCCGAACCGAGCCAAACTCGCAAACTATTTGTTTGTTTTACAGCTCTAAAGACCACTACTATAAATACAATCAGTGTGTTCACAAAAGTTTTTAGATGATGAATTGATTTTTTTGTGTGTGACATGAGAACAGTGTTGGTAATATAAAAAATAATATTTTAATTTGAATAATTGATTTTTATGAGTGGATGATATATATTATATTAATGTGCGTATATTTGTACATTTTTAATAATATTTATGAAAAATTGTTTCGTTATAAAATATTGAGTGAATAAACACAATATATATTTTCTAAATATATCTTTAACAATTTTCATATGTAAGAAGAGTGAAGAAAGAATTGTACCAAATAGACACACTGGCATGGAGAATCCATTGGAAAAGAATGTATGAACAAGTCCATAGAAGGAAGTAGCCGATTCGAAACCACGGGAATGTCTGCCGGATTTAAGAAAACAAATGAATACACACGAACAAAAATTGTAAAAATGATTTTTCCTTCTTACCAAGCTGTTCAAAGCCGTGTCGATGAGTAGGAAAACAGCGTTGGTCGAGTGCATATTTATTACCAACTGCGAAAGGGAGTGTTCGTTTATGTCCAAATCAAAAACCACAACCGATACTAATTTCCAAATCGAAGACAACTTACGAAGTTGAGTTTATAATCCTTTGTTGCAAGAAAGGGAACTATAACAAACCAAAAGACTATGTCCGTAAGCACCACAGCTCCCGCGCTTATCTGACGATTAAAGAGCTATTACAAAAGTGGAGTGTAGCACTACAAAAAAATATCTAATTAGCTACAATATTTTTAACTATGAAATATTTTTGTAGTTAAAATGTGTCATTTAGTAACAAAAATTAATTTTATCGCTAAAACTAAAGTATGTACTATAAAATTAATTTTGCTGTTGAAATTTTTTTGCTAAAAAATTCTATCTTCATAGCAAAAAAGTTTTAGCTACAAAATGATTTTCAAAGCTAAAATCATTTGTCTACAAAAATCAAACATATTTTATTGCTAAAACTCTTTTGTTATAAATACAACATCATATTTTCGTAGCTATATAAATATTTTGAAGTTTTATTGCAAGAAAAACTTATTTTTTGTTACGAAAGTCATATTTGTCGCAAAAAATCTTTACTAACGCTGTATAAGCGACGTAATGAGTTTCGTCGCAAAAATATTTTTGCTATGAATTATTACCTTTTGCTACAAATTTTTTTTGTAGCTAAATTTCAACTTTCTTGTAGTATAGGAATCAATGAATGTTCGGACAGCTCCAAAACTTGCCTGAAAAATGATGTGGTAGACACGGGACAATAATCCGGCCTTTTCGCGACGTTCTTGGTTTAGGTCCACGATTTTTGTCCATCCGTAGGATCCATGCTCGGCGTCAAAATGCTCTTTTTCGAGGCTTCTATATCGGTAGCATCCGCGCATCGATAACATGGATCCGAGCTACAACATCGATTCCTATGTCAAAATAAATGAAACATACTAAGGAAGTGTTTGCTCAAATTCGGACAAACTTACCCCAAAATATATCGTTACAAGCGTAAAAGTCCACCTGTAGGACAACGTTGTGACATCTTTAGTACATTTAGCAATGAGATCGATATAAAAATGATCCAAACATTTTAATCGAAAGAAATCTTGTTACATTTGATATTCTTATCTTTTGAAATTTAGTTTCAATCTTTTGAAATATAGGAAATTTACTTATAATTTTATTTCTGGTTTGAAAAATTTTCTTCTTAAAAATATTTATTTTTTATATTATACTAAAAATCAAATTTTAAATTCAAAACATTACATAAATATCTATTTATATCGCATCATACAGCTATTCGAATTCAAAATTTTTACTATTCAAATTCCAACTCAAAATTCAAATCTCCAAACAAACACACCCCGAAAGCCAGCGAATTAATTTAATTAATTTGTTTATTTTATGTTTTCAAAACTTGTTTTCCTCTGTTCATCAAAATTTCTCTCTAACAACATCTTATATCAAATATCTAAATTTCATTTAAAATATTACATTAAAAATTTATTATCTATTAAAAACATCATATATAACATCTATTTCTATTAAATCAAATATATATTTTTTAAGTCTGGAAAGATTATTAATCTAAATATTTAAGCTTTATGACAAAATTTCATTCATAGAATGTCTTACTGAGTATAGTAGTAAAAAATGCTCGAACCATCTACGACAACGTTGAGGACGAGCATTGTAAGAAGTATGAAGCCCGCGAAGACTCGGAAGGCGAGAAGCCAGCCGGGATGGACACTTTCAAGGCACGGCTTCCACGCTTGATCCTCATACAAGACTCCACAACATTGGTGCTTATGTTGTCCTAAAGAACAACAATGTCGTTCATGTCTTGATATGATAGAAGAGGCGAAGATAATCGGCATAAGAATCCATATGGAGCACAACAAAACCCTCCAATTAATCCAATAAGACACGGTGGTCGTGTCGACCGTCGTGGCTGGCTGCCACGACCTCGTTGATCCTGTAATGAACTCGAATAGACTCATGTTGTCCGATCCTTCTAGAAGTCGGGAAATATGCGCCTCTATGAACGCGGGCCGGGCCGATGAATAGATACCTTCTAAGAGCCTCAAAATTAGAAGTTGTTTGAGAGAAATTCATACCAAAGTGAGGATGAATTGATGCATAAATTAATTTCTTGGTAATAATATATGAGAATAATAATTGTATGAAAAATTGGAAGAAAACAATGTCTATCTGAGGAAAGGATGAAGGATGAATTGTGATGATGAAATAATATTGTAAAATGATAAATGTGAAAATGATGAGGAAATTAAAAGGCAATAAGATTGTTAATTGCAAGCAAAGAAAGGATGGAATGCTTTGGGGAAAACTGACTGTGGATAAGTTAGAGATGATACAATAACATTATGCTTTGCTTCAAGTTAAAGAATTGGAAAGCTATGGTTGAGTAGAACCTTCTCCCACCCCCACTCCCCCCCCCCCCTCTCAATATATATATATATATATATTACTTTGCAATTTTTTAGACTATTTAATTTTTGCAATGTCCAATAGAACTATATATATATTGTGTGTATAATATCACAAATGTTCAAACAATAAATAAATATTTTAAATTTATTTCCATTAATGTTTCAAAAAAATAATAATAAAAAGTTACGCTTTATAATATATCATTTCACTTACTTTTTGTAACCAAGTAATTAGTTTTAATTACCAAATGTTGTAAATTCAAAAAAATTCAAATTCATTAATTTAAATTCCAGTATTATGATATCTAAATCTTTCCAAACCAATAGTAGCATTATTCAAATTTATTCTTTTTTTTGTTTTTTTTAATTGTCATCTAAATTTATTTTTCCCCCACCCCATTTTGAGTAAAAAAATACCATATTTTTATACTTTTTTTTACTCTAAAAAGAAAATATTTTTATTTTTACTTTTTTTTTCTTAGAATGCATCCCCGGTCAAATAGACATACATTTTGATGACGGAAAAGTACAATCTATAATTATATAACCCAATGGTATTGGTGCTTCAAAAAGAATGTTGCGTTTTTCTTGAATAATTCTAGAGTTTTTGAGTTCATCTATAGAAATTATAAGTTCTAACAAAGTTCTTTCATTTTCCTCTATACATTTCTCGCCATACAAAATAATTCCAATGATCCTAACAAATGGTTTTTTTGTTTTTTATTTTTTTTACTAACGCACTTTCCCGTGGATCAAACCTCAAACTTCAACCATGCCAAGGGAGAATTCAACCTCTTAAATTACACACCCTCAGCTGATCCTAACCAATGATTCAAAGCCAATTATTTCGCTCAAGACCCGATTTGGTTAGCCCATTATGACGGGCGTGGTACCAATCTAGCCAAAACAAACCGAAATATATCTAGGCCCAACTAAGTTTAAGCATGCCCGTAGAGCTTTAGACTCGACCAAGCCCATGCCGGCTTGCATAGGCTTAGGTCCAACGAAATCCAAGCCGGACGTGAAAATTCATGACCATTTTAGCTCAGGCTCGCTCGACAATTTATTGGGCTTGGACCATATAATCTTCAATTTGATCCATAAAGTTTAGGGAGGAAAGCTGAGCAGAAAGAGTGATGTTAGTTGAGGAAATTTTTAGAGGTGAGTGAATCATAAGATAAGAATGTTTGTTTAGTTTTTATAGTTTATATATAATTTTTTTGGTTATAAGGTATGTGGAGTTCTGGGGTATCAGAGAGAATGATATTTTGTTGATTTGTTTATTATTATTGCTATATGTATATATATATATATTATATATATTCTCTCCGTCCACCGTATATACGTTCATTTGAGATAAATATAAGTAATAAATATAATATTATATTGATTAATTGTTACATAAACTAGGTATATTCTGAAAAGTACAATAAGTTAATGAAGTAAGAGAAATTTTTTTAAAAATTGAGTATGTAAATGGTTGTGACATATTTATAAATAAGGATAATACTAAAGGATATAGAATAAGGAGTGTGGTAGAGTTTACTAGCTCCGAGGATAACCTCTGGGGTTGACTCATGGGTAGGTCAACACTAGTTGGAGCCATGATCAAATTTTCGACAACATTGATGACATCGGAAAGTTGATCGGTGGATGGCATATTATCATAGTATTGAAGAGATAATCGGTTTTCAATTATTAGTAATATAACTGTGAGAATGAAAGTAATAAAATTATAATCGAATAAATTCAATCATTACATCGAGTCGAGAAAAAACTTCTCTTCTCAAAATGATTATGACTTGATAGTGCCTTCGGTAAGCGGTGCAATATTCTCAAGGATAAAACAATATTTATCTCTAAATTGGGTGACATCTCAATATTTCAAAGCTCTGATAAATAAAATAAGAAGGAGGTAAAAGAAAGGATGGAGATTGCCGGAAAACTCAATGGAAGAATTTATAGAAGAAGAAAAAAGAAGAGAATGTGTTGTGACCCTTTTATAGCTAACTCCAACATAGGAGAATTCAATTCTTCAAGTTGAAACCTCCGGAAATCATTGCCCTGAGGCAGGGCCGTCTCGAACTTTTTTGGGGCCAGCAAAAATATATTATAGGCCCTATAAACATATTGTTAAAATATATTTTAAAAATAATATCTGATTGACATCGATTGGATAATGAATTTTAACGTGACAGTTTGTGCGTGGTAGATTTGAGAAAAAAAAAAATGAAAGACGAACTGTCCGGAGGTTTGAAAAGCGAGAATGACTGAGTGATGGCGAAAGAGAGAG
The DNA here is from genome assembly GCF_009805555.1 of Andrographis paniculata. Lineage (NCBI taxonomy): Eukaryota > Viridiplantae > Streptophyta > Magnoliopsida > Lamiales > Acanthaceae > Andrographis > Andrographis paniculata. The sequence continues at coordinate 1,044,951 of NW_026137588.1, forward strand.
AAGAGAAAAGGTGACACTAGTTTGGTCTGAGTGGGTGGGCGCAATGCGGAGGTAGAGAATTGTAGACCACGATTGAATTTGAAATGATGAGATGAGACTAGCTAGAAAGAATAGAGGAAAAATATATATAATTAGAAATTTAAAATTTAATTTTAAAATTTATTTGGATAATTATAAAGAGAAAAAATATAAACTACATGTTAAAATTTAATAATAATAAATGGGTAATATTTTAAAATTTGAGTCCTCTATTAATTAGGGGTCTGAGCAGTCGCTCACCTTATTTCGGCTAAGAGCCGCCCCTGCCCTGAGGTAAAATTGTCGGTCATCAACGTCAGCCATCAATGTCAAATCCTTGTAAATCAAGTGGTTGATGGCTAGCGCTAGCCATCAGTGTGACGTTAATTTGAATTTTCAAAATCCAAATACATGCATGCATGTTGGGCTGATTTTAAACTTTTTGTAGTTTCTTGGGCTATAATATTTTTGGGTTCGACTCGAGATTATTTCATGGATTTGGTTGGGCTTTGGAGCAAAATAAGTCATTGGCATATCCATGTCCTAGACATGCTATTATGCCACTTTATACAATTTAATTGTATATAAACACATCCAAATTTGTGTGAAGTTTCACTGCTCGATAGTCGATAATTAACTAACAATTTAGTTAATTATTCTTAGACCATCCCTATTTAACCCACTTTAACCATTCCTTTTTGGTTTTCATCGACACATAGTATTTTTACTCATCGATTAATTAGTTTTGGAAAAATTTTAAATTTAATTTACAAAAATGAATTATATCCATTATTTTTAGCAGATTAATTTACATGTTTTTTATGGGAAAAAAAAATATGGAAGAAGAAAAGGGTAGGCAATTGCTTTGTTATTCATTTTTTATTTCTTTGATAATAATGACACGTCTCTTTCTTATTCTTTCTTTTTTTCTTTTTGCTCAATGTCACGTCTCCTTATCTAAGGTGTGTTAAGTTGATTTTATAAACTATTTGACCAAGTAAAAAGATTAGCAATATGCACATATCCTTGTTTAACTATACAACTTTATTCATATTTGTATTTACTTATTATATTAATTTTTTTAATATTCCCCAAGATTTCAATACTTAAAAAACTTCTAAAAATGTAGTTAACTAACATTAATAACAACCTTATGAATAAATTTTGGAACACTAAAGCAATATATAAAATAAATATGTATTACCTCAGTTCGGTTCTAAAGCAACTTACATTTGCGGATCTCAATTTAGAAGTAGTTTACCCATAATCAGTGTTGATTACAGCACAAAAATAACCACAAACTCTTTCAATTCATTTACTCTGCAATGGCTAATTTTGGAATACCTTAATAGGTTCTGATTGTCACAAGCTCGTAGCGACAACAGCCACAAACTAAGGCAGAGCTAGTCGCATTCTCTTATTGGACCTCTGAAAAATCCGTCCTCTGGCAACTCCTCCAGTGAATTTTTGTGTCAAATACAAGTTCAAAATATGTAAATAAAATGCACTACAAAAAAATATAAATTTTGTAACAAGATTTTTTCGTTCTTAAATCAACTTTTTCCGTTACTAATGATATTAGAGACGGAATCAGGGATGGAATTACGTTAGCTACGTGAACTTTAAGAACGGAATTCCGTTACAAATATATTATTTTTTTGTAGTGATGGGACATGAGTGAGAGAACAAACAATCATTTCTTTCTCTAAATTATGTCTCAAATGTGCTTACTATATATGTGGTTGCAAATCGAAGGTTATTTAATTCCCTTTGCATGCACATAAATAGAATGAAGCGCATATTTATATTTGTGTCATCACTTTGACTAACTCCATTAATCCATTTTGTCTCTTGTATCGATTTGAAAGGATGAGACAAAAAGGTCTTTATTCTCATATTTTTAATAAAAAAATACAACTATTCTCATAAAATATTAAATAACTCTAAATCAAATAATAAAAAAAAAAAAAAAAAAAAAAGGAAGAGGCCTGTTTAAGATTCAAGGTTTCTTCTTTCTTTCTTTCTTCTTCTTTTTTTTTTTTTTTTTTTTTGGGTTTTAATTTTTAAGTTTTTATTTATCTAGAAGTTGAATATAATGTTTGATATATATATATTATCTAGAAAATTAGAAAGAAAAAAAAAAGTCAAAATACACAAACGTATTTAACAGAAAAAAAAATCAAACCTTAGATAAAAACCCTAATGCATGCTTCATTTCCTCCAAATTTCAGTTGTATCAAAGTCTTTCATCACAAAGTCAGCGCCCACCACAGCATTTTCGAACTTGTTTCCTTTATCACATTCTAAGAACATTCTACAAATATATATATATATATATAAAAGCATATATTGAAGCTCTAACAATCAGAATTATTCATTACAACATAGTAAAGATGAAAGCTCTTCTTCAATGCTGTCTCTGCAGATGTTGCAAGAAAAAGAAGCCAGCAAAGGCAGTAATCACCACCCCTCCAGTCCAGCCGGTGAATCGGGACGTCGAGAAAGGCGAAAAGCCTAAAAGTAATCCAACAGCCGTTGCCGAGAAGCCAAAAATTAGCGGTGGGGCGGCGGTGGCTGCCGCTCATGTGCCCAATAAACCAGTTATCAGTAGTAGCGGTGGCGGTGGCAGCAGAAGTAGTTACTCTAGCGGTGGTGGTGGATATGGTGGCTTGGGTGGATATGGAGGTGGAGGCGGGTTTTCCGGAGGCGGTGGATTTGGGGGTGGCTGTGGTGGCGGCGGCGGCGGCGGCGGTGGTGGAGATGGAGGTGGAGGAGGATGCTAAAGTTACCTAAAGAAGAGAATCATATTATGCAATGATAGTTTTTATATTTGATATGTTGATCTTTGTGAGTATTGTTTGATGAATTTGTTGTATGCATATGTACAATAAAATTTGATATTTCTTGTGTTTGTGATGATAATTTCGGTTTTTTGTTTTTCTGTAAAATTGTGTATAATTTATTTATAATAAACAATTTTATCTATTTACAATTTTATTATCTTTACTTTAATAAATAATACTATTTCTGTTTCAACTCAAAGTGCATTTTTTTATTATTTTTGTTTGCACCACTTCAAACATCTTTTTTCTATTGCAGTAAAAGTAATAGTACATTAATACCAAAATATCTTTAATTTTTATCTAAATTACAAACATATCATTACACATATAAATTACTTTATATATAAAGTGACAAAAATATCAAAAGTTGTTACACACTTTCACCTATCAATAAAATACTATTATTTCTTAATTTACTACGGATACGGCAAAAGACTTATTTGGAGTGGGATTGGAGGGAGTAATCAATTTATCACTACTTTTTCTACTTATAGATTAACTCTTTAATAAGTTTTTATAATATCTCACTTTACTTTTTACATACCCCATTTTATCTTAAAATACTACTGTTTTATTTTTTAGTTTTCGTGACCTCAACATAGTTTTTATGCCCTTATTTTAGAATAGACAAAAATAAAATAAAAAATAAAAATGGCACCATCAGACGGAGGGAGTAACATATTTTGTTAATTGAAATAGATTGAGTATAAAATTATGTAAGTTCTACAAATGATAGAGGTATAAATAAATAGAAAATAATACAAATTTAAAGAAGGTTTAAACTTCGGTTTGCTCACTTTATAATATTTTTTTTGTAATGTAGGAATCTTTTTAGCCATTATTTTTCGACAAACAGAAATATTTGAAGTTTAAATTCATAATCTCTCGATAACTGACAATTTGTCGAGAATATAAAGTTCAAGTGAAGTTTAAATTCATAATCTCTCGATAACTGACAATTTATCGAAAATCCTCTAAGTAGAAGTTTGATCCCCATAATACGTAAGTGTGTGCCCACTCCTTGGCATTTTTTTTATAATGTGAAAATCCACTGTCGCTAATTCTCGATAACTAATAAGTTGTCGAGAATATAAAGCTCAAGTGGTTAAATCCTCTCAGTGGAAGTTTGATCCCCATAAAATATGTAAGTGTGTGCCCCACCCCACACTCTATAATGTATTTTGCTTTTGACATTTTTTATTTTTTAATAACGTGAGAATCCGCAGTCGCTAACTCATGGGTCATGCAGCCAGCAATAAGTATATACCAGCACGACTCCATGCAATCGGTTGTAAGTTGAAAAAGGAAATACATGTGTTCGGCGAACGAAAATAATAAAATGTATACCTTAACAAAGGGTTCACGGGAGTACACATAAAACAGAAAAAATAAAAATTACAGCGTCGATACGATTACACGGACACATTAACAGTATCCGTCTTCACCAGCCGGCAGACGGGGCAAACGGCGACATAGCATTCGCAATCCGAGCAGAGGCTCAAGTGCCGGCAAGGCAAGATTAAGACAGACACATCTTTACCGTTGCACGCCCTGCATTTCGGCAGGGCTCGACCCGAGTAGTTCGATACTGCATCATCATCAACCTCGCTGTCCCCGCAACCTTCAGGAGCTGGACAGGTCCCCTGCGCCGCAATCTGCTCAAGATTGCTCCTTAGAACATTCACCACAGATTCACTCTGCTTCGCTCGGAAGCGCCACGACTGTGCTTCCATGGCGACCTGCTTTATCCTCTCCTCGAGCTCCTTGTTTTTCTTATTAATGCTCTCGATATTCTCCTCTTTCTCGCATAATTTTTTGTAGACGATTTCTTCCAGGCCTTTGAGCACAGACATCGTGTGTCGCTGGTTTATCTCCCGTATGCCCGTCAAGATTTTCTCTTCCTGCTATACAATTAGGTATTAAATACGACGAAAGATATAGGAGTGTCAAAATTAAACCCGACTCGAAAAACCGAACCCGTTCGACCTGAAAATTTCCAGGTTCGGGTTTTTGTATTTCGGGTTTGCAAAAAATCGGGTCGAACCGAATCCAAAACGAAAAAAATTCTTGTCGTGTTTCAAGTTGACCTGATAACCCGAAATATAAAAATCAGGTTTTGTATTTCGGGTTGACCTAAAATTTTTATTATTATTATTTTATATTTAAAATATATTATAAATTAAAATAATATAAAAAATTAAAATTTAATTTAATTTTTTTTTTTAAGTTTGCGGGTCTGTTTTGTACCGGGTTTGTTTTGGTTTCGGGTGACCTGAAACTATTTCAGGTCAACCTGAATCCGACCTGAAAGAATTCGTGTCGTGTTCGGGTCTAGGGTTTCAGGTCAAATTTCGGGTTCGGGTTCGGATTGACAGATTTTTTGCTATTCCCATGGCTCAACCCGACACGAACACGACCCAAAAATACGAATTGACACCCCTAGAAAAATATAGATTGATTCCTGAACAGGGTACAAGATTTTTTCTACCTGAGTTTTAGCGCAGTGGAGGAGTTCTTGCACCTGCCGATCAATCTCTGTTGGCGTAGCTCTACTAATGGAAAGCTCGGGGCCAAGATTGAGTTGCGGATTTAGAGAGACTGGTAAATTGTGGTCTGTGTTGCAAGAAAGTTTGAGTCCTGTTGATACGGGATTTGGATTTAGAACTTCTTTTAAATGGCCGCCTGTTTCGTCCCGAAAAAAGCCATTGCACGGCATTTGTCCGTTTCCATTGTAGTTTCCGGCGCCAGTATCAACAACACACTGTGTCGGCGCTGCAGAAGAGTTCGGCATCATATGAGAAACATTAAAATGGTACGATCAAAAGGGAAGGAAGATACAAAAATTACGACAAACAGGTCAAGTCGAGACCACTCATATGGCTAAGTAAGTACAGCATATGATCAGTAATGATCGATATTCAAAAGAAAATTGTTCAACCATTTTCTAGTTCTTCTACATCCGTAAATCCACAAACAATCAATACAGGACTTGCCGAATATAATCTATTATGAGCATCTTTACTTTCTACAACATTGTTAATATATTCGCGAATTGTAACAACATATGTTATAATCGAAGGTTTTTAAAAATCGATGAAAACTTCAAACATATCAATCAATCAATCAATATATAACTCATTTCTGGATTTCCTCGCCACAATGTCATGCTAGATAAGCCCAAAAATGAACAATCAAAGTCATAACTCGTCGAAAACTTTCTACCGAGAATCACTACACACAAAAAGGTCTTGAGCTTCATATAAAGCAGAATTTACGCACCTTGGAGTGAATATCCGAGTTGAGGCATAGAATTATTGTCGAAATGGAAACCGTTTGCCTCCGATAAACCGGGGAAATTCGAACTTCCATTAGTTCCTCCTCCTAGCATCTTCCTGAAAATCACAATCCCCAATCTATCATCTACATATATCCCAAATTGAGAAATTTCAATCTTCAATGCACCAAAAACTATAGATTATCAACACAGAGAGGTAAAGCAGAGCATAGAACACAATCGTCATCGAAAGTTACATCAAAATCTAACAGATACAGACACAAATAAAAAGCTTCAAAAGTCCTCCAAGCAATCCATGGATTCCTAAACTTGCACTGAAACTATGAGCAGAAACCACGATTATAACATTACCTATTAAACTAGTTTCTAGATTTCGCCTATAAGGAAAGAAATCACCATAAGCATCAAACCCCAACCAAAAACCAACTGACCCTAATTGAAAGGCCACTCACAAATCATATGAGCAATTGAATTGAAACCCTAATTAGCGAGATTGAAGAAAGTTACCAAAAATTGGCTCAGATTCAGATAACCAATAGCGACGATTACTCCGAATCGATTAATACCCACATTGAGGGGACGAGAAATTGGGAGAAGGAGCGACGACAACGAGGGAGAATTGGGTGAATAAAATGAAAGTGGGGAATTGTAGAGAGTTGGAAGTGTTGTTTTGGGGGAAAAAAATAAGGAAGGAATCCATTGGTGGGAAGGGGTGCGAGCTCGATGTCGTTGTTGAAGAAATCAATGGGGATCTTTACTCGTCTTCTCTTCTCCCCATATTTTGGGGTGACATTTTTGTGCGACTGTGGCGTCATGCTTGTTGATTGATTCACCCACCGCTTGTTGATGTTGTTGATGCAGTTGTTGTTGTTGTGTGAGAGACGGAGTGGGAGAGTTTGTTTTTGGTTCTCGATTCTCCCAACCCCAACTGGCTGGCGGAATTTGCGTTTTACTTTTTCTTGTGGTTTGTCCGCCATGGCTGATTTCTCTCGATTCTATCGAGAAAAGCAAAGCAAAGTAAAATGTTGTTCCTTATTACGGGCGTATTCAGTTGTTTGGGTGCTTTATTTAGGATGGTATCACATTGGGTTTGTTAATTCAATGGTTTTTTTTTTTTTTTTGTTGAAATGGTACAAAATTTATATGTAATTTCAAGAAATTATCCCAAATTTTTGAAATTTTTAAAATTGCGTTTCATAAACTATGCGTCTAATATCTCGACAATCTTTATTTAGCCGTATTTGACATAAATGTGTCCAAACTGCTGAATAAATTTTAAAATTTCAATTTCTAAACCCCTGAAATTACAAATATATTTATTTTTCTTATATTTAGTCTCAAAATTAGTAAATATACTACAATTTTAGACTAAATATAAGAAAAATAAGTATATTTATTATTTTAAGATTTAAAAATTGAGATTTTAAAATTTATTTGCAGCGCATTTAGGTCAAAATGCCATTAAATAAGGACCGCCGATGGTATTAGATGCATTTTATGAAATCACAAAGGAGTTTGATGCAATTTTAGAAGTATATGGATTTGACGTAATTTCGTGAAACAACAGGTGAATTTTGTATAATATAGCCTTTCTTTTATTTAAAAATTATTTTTTATTAATATTATTTTTTGATTAGGAATACGATTTTTAAGGCAATAATATTTAATTAGTTAATAATAGTATGTTAATATTATTTTACTCACTTTGTGCGGCTCTAAGGTCTCATTTACTTTTTGCATCATTATACTTAATATGATAAATATTTTTATATTTGTATATTTTTTGCACAAATGTTAATAGTATTGTAAGACAGTAATAAAAGTATTTTTATCATTTTTTCTTAATTTGTATTGCATTTTCATATAATAGTTAATATTAAAATATCAATACGCAAAAAAGTAAACGAGACCCTTACAACCGGACAAAGGTAATATTATTTTTTATGTAAATTATATTGTTACTAATTTTAAAATAAGAAATAATATATACGAGTAAAACAAATTTAAAATATATATTTAAATATTTTAAAAAATTATATCTTAATACAATATATACAATATTATAAAATTTTATATAATACAATAAATAAAATATATATATATTTATTTATGATTAATATAAACTAATTTGTTAAAAGAATGGGAATTTTTTTAATTAAAGATGAAAATATTTATTTATGGCGGAGAAATAAATAAAGAATTTTGAGTAGGCATAAATGAACTAACCGATATAAGCCTTACATTGGATTTGTCATAAATTATTAGTGTAATTATTTAAAATTTGAACTGTTGGATTGTCCTAAAACACTTTCACTATTCACCATTTTTTTTCGAAATTTTTTTTACTATTTATTATTTTTTTAAAAAAATATAAAATGAAGCTTTTATGTTTTATTTTACATTCAAAAAATATTATATTATCAATTAACTATTCAATTTTTAAATATTACTATTTAAAATCAAAACTCCCAATCAAACACACCGTTGGAAATTATTAATTATAAAGCATATTGTTTAAGATATTAAGATTAAAATTAATATTAAAAAAACTCAGCTCGGCCCAACCCTACCCGAGTCTGATTTTTTGAATTATGCCCGAGTCGGTTTTTCAATTTATGCCCATTGTGTAATTAAAAATAGGAATAATTCGAAACACTATAACGTAAATGTTGAGTCATATAGTACACCGTATCGAATCTTTTAGTATTTTTCTGATACTGTAAAATTCTGTATAACAAATATTTATATATAATGATTCTATCTGATTTTTTATCTTTGTCTCACACTCATATTCCGGAAATACGAAAAGAAAGAAATTCCACGATCGCTCTACAATCAAATTGACCCTTCAAATTCAAGAAATAGAAAAAAATCCCGGATAATTCAAATCGAAGCAATTGGATGTCCGACTCGGGCCTATCATAATGCATGACTACTTAACAAGAGGATTCACTGCAAATACTAGCTTGGCTCATTATTGCCGAGATAATGGCCTACCAGAAATTGCAATAGAAAAGAAATAAGGGAGGTTTAAAATTCTTGGAATGCCGTGGGCATTCTTGATTGGTGCGTACCCAAATTAAAAATAATTTTGTAATTTTAGAAAAATATTAAAAGTAATTATTTTTGTATCAATATACTGAATACCAAAAATATTAAAACGATATTTCCGTATATATTAAAAATGCCAAACTATATATCGCTACCATATAAAAGAATTGGTATACCAAAGTTTTGGTATTTATAGTATTTTTTTCGATATTATATGTGCGGTATTTCGACAATTCAATATTTTTCACCCTAACTAAAAATAAATTTTTGAAATAATTTTGAGTAAAAAATTAAGATGTGTTCACCCAATAAAAAAGTTTGGACATATGTCGCAACTGACATTATATGAAATAAAATATAACACGCATTCACACAATATATATCTCAAAACATTTCATGTTTTGGCAAGCTTCCGCTGCCGTCGAGTGTTGGGGGAATGTGAAATAGGGGAAGGGAAGGGCACAATAGGGTTTTAATTTGGGTTAGCGATGATTAATAATCCCTCTTTAATTCCGTCGCAAACCATCTAATTGTTAGCAAGAGAAAAACATTCGTCGCAAAATATCCATCGCTAAATCATACTCCCTCCATCCAGCTACAAAGTATACATATTTCTATTTTGAAATGTCCAATTACAAAGTAATAATTTCATTAAATACCTCATTTTTTTTTTCCACAAATACTATTATTTTACATCACATAATTACTTTTATATCAAAAAGTAAAGGCAAAAATATCGATACACTACTTTTACATACCCACTATAATTAAAATACTATTATTTTTTAAACTCCGCGACAAAAATAAAGGTATACTTATTGTTTGGACGGAGGGCTTTGTAAAGCCTCGCAAAATCCCTTGCAATTTGCGGAGGAATTTCGAATCCTTTGCAAACTTCCCTCACAAAAAGGAAATTTTTTTAGTGATTATATATATATATATATATTTATTTTACCAGCATAATGTAGCCCATATTTTTCAAGTTTATATTGTCATTTAGGGTCATGTATATATGTCTATATATATATATATATACATGGGTAAACTGTTTTTTTAGTCTCGTAACTGGACCTTCTTATCATTTTAGTTCCGTAAGTGGAGCATGTCGCAAACTAGTCCCATAAGTGAAGAATTTTCGCTGTTTTAGTCCTTCGGTGCCGGAGATGCCCGCGTGGCTCGTCGGAGGTGACGTGTCCGCCAGGTGTCGCTGACCTGGCGGACACGTGGATTTTTTTATTTTTTTTCATTTTTATAATTTTTTTAAAACTTATTTTTAATTTTATTTGTATTTTTTTTTATTTTTTTATTTGTTACAATTAAAAATAAATAAATCCACGTGTCCGCCAGGTGTCGCTGACCTGGCGGGACACGTCACCTCCGGCGAGCCACGCGGGCGTCTCGGGCGCCGGAGGACTAAAACAACAAATATTTTTCACTTATGGGACTAGTTTGCGACAGACTCCACTTACAGGACTAAAATGATAAAGGGGTCCAATTACGGGACTTAAAAAAACAGTTTACCCTAACACAAGCAATCAATAACATTAAAAAAACCCGAAGAGATTAAGATATATTATTACATCAAATATATAATGATTATAGTAGCATTTTATCATTCCAAATATCACATGGAAACGAAATTGCTTGCAGAAAATTGAAATGCGTAGATCCATCTTTATTCTCAGGCCCAATCGTATTTCTTCACCTGATACGTTCCAACTCCATTATATGTATGTTGTAAATAAAACCTGTCTGGTTTTACAAACCATTTGCAATCGCCATTCGATTCACATTCGTCTCCCCACCATCGGGAATTAAAAACCTCAAAAGCTCGTCGCTTCGACCCCCAACTGAAATTGCACGAGTATAATGTGTTCCTAAGAAAGTTACCGCAAAATGAGCAGTGCCAGCTGTCTGAATGATCGCCGAGGTCATCATCGCCCGACTTACAATGATACTTTAGGTTTTGATGATCCGGAAGATTGTTATTTATCCAAACAATATGTTTATTTGTGACGATACAAGTACGCGAGTCTATTAATTTTGAAAACCCTAAAGAAAATAATACCATAATTACTAACAAGTTTCTGGCTATTATATCGATCATAATGTATGTTACGAGATAGTGGTTTTCATTACCAATATATTACATGGAGTTAGAAGATATTTATAATTGGGGGAAAAATCCTGTAAGGATTAGTCATTTGATTAATTCAAATGTTATTAACAAAATTTGTAATGATATTTTACTAATTATTTATAGATATATGTAATATTGATATATAGGTATGGTAACATTTGTTGAGATTACATTTTTATTTTATTAGTGAATGGAATTTCAAATTCAAACAATTGATTCAACAGTATAATCTAGATACGGTGCTGAAATATGGTTTCCCATGTTGCAAAAATCGTAATCATTTGTCACTATTTTCTTATTTTCGTTCGTCCCATATAATTTGTCTTTTTCTAATTATACATTTTAATCACATTTTATATTTTATATATTTCTAAATTACTTATTAATTATACTTTACATTTAAATTCTCATATTTACCTAATAGGCCATATTACATGGAATATTATTTTAATTGATTTGTTGCTTATCCAGAGATCAAGGAAGGCAATCTTATTGTTCTGGTTTTTCAAAAATAAATAAATAAAAAAAAAATGTCCTTATCTGGTCCGCCATTAAAACTTGTCTGTATGTAAAAGCTTGAGACTAGTATCATAAAACACCATTACTAAAAAGCAAAGAAGAACACAATGCAAGCTGTAAAGGCAATCCAATAGTTTTAGTAAACTCAAAAACACATTTAATTTGTTCATCTACCAAACATTTTCTATACATCAGTCTTGTTGAAATTAATTTCTGTGGCGAAAGAAACACATTTGGGAAGAAATCAAAATCATGGCAGCTTATGCGTCTCTTGTGTCTCTTATGACTCTTATAGATCAGATCCAAAGTCATCCACGTCCTCCGATAATTTCTCGACAAACAGCACGCCGAAATTATTATCAAGAGCATCACTTCCTTGCAAGAGTTCCTGGAGTTGAAACCCCACGAAGCTATCGAAAAAGCTGATGATACCTTGGAAAGTGGCATAGCAGATGTGGCCTATGCTGCTGCAGATCTGATTGAATCCCATATAGCCGATGAAATCTAGGGTGGATCGACTAGTCGTGAGGGGGACATCAAGAACTTTGATCAGGATATGCACAAAGTAACAATGGTCATGGATTCTATCACCATGGAAGCTATGGAGATGAGCGACAGGATTGGGAACAAATGCTTAATAGATGGTGGTTCGAAGAGCTCTCCTTTGGTTGTGAGGAAGAAGGGCATGGTGGGGTTCGAGGATGTCTCAAAGAAACTCTTGGGCAAGCTCGTTGGAGATCGATTGGCTCACCACATCATAGCCATCGATGGCATGGGTGGTATTGGTAAGACTACACTTGCCAATAATGCTTATAAAAATGAGCTTGTCGTGCAACATTTTGATGTCCGTTCTTGGGTAGTTGTTTCTCAAGATTATAACGTGTGTGATATTCTCTCGATATTTCTTACTGATCTTAACAACAAAGAGAGTAATGCACTTATGAGCAAAGAAGAATTAGGAGTGAAGCTATATAAGACTTTATATGGTAGGCCATATTTGGTTGTAATGGATGATATGTGGAGCGTGGAGGCATGGGATGAGATAAGTCAATACTTTTCCTGCAACAACAATCAAAGTAGAATAATGGTCACGACTAGAATATCTTTTGTTGCATCGAAGCTGTCCACCGATAAGATTATCTTGGATTTTTTGGATGAAAACAAAAGTTGGGATTTGCTTAGAAATATTGTGTTCGGGGAAGAAGATTGCCCTGATGAATTGAAGGGAAGTGGTAGAAAAATTGCAGGGCATTGCAAAGGACTTCGGTTGTCGATTGCTGTCATGGGAGGACTAAGGGAGAGCATCGCTGTCGATTTCTTGATGCCGTACAGTCAACATCTTCTTTTAAGTCCTTGGTGTGTGCTAAGATTTTCTCACAATCCTTCTCAATCCCATCGTATGGAGTGGTCTTTCGATCAATCAGTCAACATGCGATTCTTCGCTATCGATCTCTTTAGGAAGAAGATATCTAAGAATCCCCCCACTTGGACATACTCCTGTTGGAATCTTCAAACCTTAATCCTTCGACATACTTCATCCAGCATCCTATTCGATATTTGGAGGAAGTATTGACTCGGGCATGTCAAGGTTTATTTTCTTCGGCTCCCAAATCTTCCCCAAGATGATGAATATGTTTTGCAGAATTTACATACTTTGTCGACAGTTCTATGCTTTAAGTGTGATGAAGAGGTCGTAAAAAGGATTCCAACATCAAGAAATTGAAAATTCTTACGGTGCCACCGAGCTCAATCGAATTCAACAATCTCAGCCGCCTACAAAAACTTGAATCCCCTCGTAAAGTTGAATTTATACTCGCGGTTTGAATGGGAATGCATAAAACAAAGATAGGCTCATTGACACACCTCAAGTGCTTGTCGAGGAATCGTGTGGAAGTTAGTCGATGGAAAATTCCAATCCTTACGAGTTTTGTGCATTCATGGAGTCGAGCTCGAACATTGGATAGTAGAGAGGAACCATTTTTCCATGTCTTGAGGCCCTAACTATAAAGTACCAACACAGTTTGAAGGAGATACCTTGGGGCATTGGAGATGCACCAAATCTCCGAACCATAACATTGATTTCCTGCGATCCTCGATTGGTCCATTCGGCTCAAAAAATACTCGACGAACAACCGGAGCTTGGAAATGTTGGCGTTGAAGTTGAAGTACGGAATGTGAAGTATTTTGAAGATGGTAAACTTACGCCCAAACCATGGTGAAGACGAAAATGGCGATGAGGGGAACTAGGAAGAGAAATTGAGGAAACAAAGGATAATTTGGTAATCCATTTCGATAAACATAGGTGATTCGGGCTTTTAATCTATAACTAATTGGTGATAGGCGGGGTGGTCATCACCCTTGTAAGCCAAAGAAATTTTCACATGTTTACCAATGTGGGACAATATTCAACGTTCTTCCTAATCTCAGAAATTCATACAGGATCAAAAATCAATACGACACAATGGCTCTTATACCATGTTACGGCGGGTATCCGGGGTTCAACTAGTCAATAGTAAACAGGGTTAATTTCATAATTATTCTATACACTTTAATGTGTAAATTAATTTGTCCCAAACTAGAAGAACACAAGGTACTCATATGGAAGCAGTGATGTTTTACTTTTTGGGTTTCATGTTTTAATTATTCAATCTCAGTGTTTTTATACATAATTAATTTTATAAAGCAAGATCATTGTTTCTGATACCAGAAAAAATAATAATAATAATAATAATAATAATAATAATAATAATAAGAGTCTATAACAACAATAATGTGATATTTTTTGAAAATATATTTTATGCTGTAATTATGCAATTATAGTGCTTTATATAGAAAACTAACATGATTAATATTTTCTATGTCTCATTTCAATTGTCTTTTTTTTTTTTTCCTTTTTTGTCCATGTTACTTCAATTGGTATATTTATATTTTTTTGGTAAAATTTACTAAATCAAAATATATTTAACAAATATAAATCTAACTTAATCAAATTCATAAGATCATACATCATATAGGATTCACTCAAACTCCTTTATTTCTACGTTAATAAACAAATATTTTTATCTACATTAAATTTTTTTTTTTATATAAACATAGTTTATCTTAACTCAAAATATTTATTTTATCATTTTCGTCGATTTCACTTCAAAGTATTTATTTTTTATTTAAGTAAAAAGTAATCATACACTAATACTAAAATACCTTTAATTTTTACCTAAATTACAAGCATATCATTACACATACAATTATTTTATACATAAGAGTAAAAATGTCAAAATCTTTTACCAATTTTCAATGATCAATAAAATATTATTTGTTAATCTATTATAAAATCTCAAATGATCCCTTTGGAGTGGGACGGAGTAGTGTATTTTTTTAAAATATCATATTTAAAATATTTAAACACATATTTTAAATTTATATTAATCATATGTATTCATTTTTATTTTGAAACTACTAACAATACTAAGTATATGGAAATATAATAAATTAATATAATAACTCATTATTATTAACTAATTAAACTATATTATTTTAAATGTTGTATTCCAAATCAAATTAGTCATTTGAAATAAGACAAAATGAGTATATATTTAATACCCTAATTATGCAAATTGACGACTTCGCATTTATTAATTTCTTTTATATAAGTAAGATGATTCATCAAAAACAATATATATATATATATATATATAGTACGTTGGTTAAAAATTTTCAAATTAGATGATAAGCAAGTTCTTCTTTTGGAGAATTTAGAATACTTAAATCTTAAATTTATATCAAATGCAGTGCCAAGACATTTGATAGCAAAAAAATTAGAGAGAAGAAGGAAGTGCATAAAATTAAGTAAATTACTTTGAATGAAAAAATAATAATACTTTGATTGAGACGTTGAAATCTGCCTTTACAACAATTACACGAACTTATTTATAGAATCCAAATGGTACTTGCGAACCGACAAGACGTTTCTAATCTACTAAGAATCTGAAGTGATGCAACCTTCGGCATAAAAATAATAACTCATAGAAATTAAAGCTAATTAATTCATTTATTTTCTAACTTTAAATATATCTAATTTTGAGATTTTATTCAAATACCCAAATTAGACAATATTTAATCATGGTAACAAATTTTGATATTTTGTCAACCAAATCCAATATTATTATTGAATAATCAAGATTTTCAAATCCAAATACCGGCAATATAACCAAATGTTTTATCTAAAATCAAGATTCAGTAGTTTTATCGACAACGGAAGATAAGGACTTGCACGCCTCCCCTTTCATTGATTGATCAACCTACCAATTTTATCCGACAGTCCGTTAAAAGTTTTTTCTGATGGTCAAGTAAATAAATTTGACAGCCGTCTCACAAATAAGTTTGAGAGGCAATCACAAATGAACTTGTGAGACCGTTCATCAAGCAAGTTAGGCGGCCGATCTTCTGATCTGATACGTCATTCGTCTATATCCTCCGGATCTATTCATTGATCTAGCAGCCAAAAAAAATTTACCCGACATGAATTCTGGTCGTCTGGGCTTCCTTCTTCGACACGCCTATGCATACATTACTCTTGGTCTCAGTACGTCCAAATTTCTTTTGACTTTTCATATTTATTGAGTCTGATGCTCAGTCTAAACTATACCTCATGCATCACGGTAATACATCCAACACGTTTGGGCACCCTTACTTCGAAAATTCCAGGGCGCATTTAGCTTAACAATTTGGGAAAATCTTTATCTTTAAGAATCTGGGGCACTCCTATCTTGAAAATCCAGGGCACCCTTAGCTCTAACAATTCGGGACAATTTTATCTCTAAGAATCCGGGGCGCTCCTATTTTGAAAGTCGAGGGCACTCTTTCCATGTTCACACATTCGGACATAAAGCGCTTGCTTAATACGTTCGGACAGTTAATTTTAGATGGTACCTCTTTAATTTAATATTAATCATTAAATTAAAATTTAATCCAATGGATCCACCCTAATCAGCACCATGGTAATTAGTCCTAATCAGATATTCTTTTAATATATATTTAGGCTTGCACACGAGAGTAGTCCACGTAACATATATTATAATTTACTACAGTCATGTCTGGTTCTTTAAGGGAGCAATATGAGCAAGTGTTCAGGGCCCCTAATGTAAGAGGGTACATAATTTTAGAATTTAGACCAATAGATTAATTAAATTTTAAATTAGATATTTTAATTAATTTTTTTTTTTACATTTGTCTAATTTTAATTCTAAAATTAAACTTTAACAACTTATGTTTTCTCTCCACCTCTATTCTTTCTCACCTCCATGGCCAACCCATTAAAATTTAACTTAAATTTATTTTTATTTGTCTTTATTTGTACAAATATTTTGCAATTAAAATATATTTGGAGTTCATACCGTTATTATTAGTGTTGTTGTTATTATTATTATACTAATGGTTTTACAATAATCATGATATATTATTTATTTTTCACTAATGATAGACTTTGTACTTATGCCCTTTTATTGGATAAACGATTAAAATAATTTTATTTTTTAGAATTTATTATTATATTTATAGTTAATATTCTTTTAAAAATAAATTTAATAATATGTTTATAGGACTTATAATTTATTTTTTTTTGCTCAGCTCTTAAAAAGATTTCAAGACTGCCCTTAGTATAAGTGATCTCAAACATATTGTATATTAACATATTATATATATAAAATAAACTAAACAGCTCATACTAACAATCTATACAAGACCTTGTGTCCGCATGCATACATACATAATTTTATTTACTAAAGTGATGAATCAAAGACTGCATAATTATAACGAAATATATATATATATATATATATATTGCAACAAACAATCATCATATATATCATATCATATGAATCCCAATGTTCCAAGGTCTTATCTCAACACACAAACATTCACATTCTTCATGCTATAACATAAATATATATATATATGTATATGTATATATTATATAGTCGATTTTCGAAATTCTTACTTCTTCACATAGGATCGACAATGGAGGCCACATCGAAAGGGAATTCAAGAAGAAAGTACGATTTTTCATCGTTTTCGTCGACGGTAGAGGGAAGAAGACCGCGAGGAGCATCACCTAAGGACGAGTCAATGCTGCTCCCGGCGCCATCGAACACTTGAAAATCGTCGAAGGTGAAATTGAGGACATCATCAAGGTTATCGTACTCGTTCTCACATGTTAAGCCGAACTCGGTGACATTGGCTAGGGCATCATTTAGGGTTTCGAGATCTCCAGTCTCCGGTGGTGGAGTTTCGCCATTTTTCAATTTTTTTTCCCCTTCTTTCTCCGAATAGAGGCTTTTGATGTAGTTTTGGAGAATGTAACTAGGTTTTGGCCATTTGGTTCGGCATTTTCTCCGCGAAAATTGCCTTCTCTTTGTGGCGTTCCAATGGTTCTTGATTGAATTCTCCGTTCTCCCGGCAAGTCTCTTCGCAATCTCGGCCCATTTATTTCCGATTTGTGAGTGAGCCTCGATTAGGATCCGATCCTCTTCCTCGGTCCATTGATCTTTCTATAAGGAAATATAGTACCGAATCAATGAGTACATTTTTTTTAGGTTCGGGATTTAGGGTTTAGGGTTCAGAATAAGAACAATAACTCATGCCTTTAAACAACCCTAATAGTTCTAGAGATCCACAAGTTTTTTTTTTTCTTCGAAATAAACCTAATCTTGACGTTTCCAATGGTTAAATTAAATCATTGTGACAACACAAAACAACTTCAATTTTCTTGATTGTTTTAGTCTTGTTTTTCATTTAGTTGCATATATCTCCTACATGATCTATAAGAAACGCGTTTGCTAAATATTAAATGGTATCTCAAAATAAATGAGATTGAATAGAACTAGATAAAAATACGAGAATGTTGTTATGTACTCGAAAGAAGTTCTAGATCAAGAGCCAAATAGAACTAGATAAAAATACACAAATAATGTTTTGTACTCGAAAGAAATTGTAGATCGATGAAGAGTCAAACCTTTATGTCGGGTCGAAGATGATTATGCCATCGCTCGCGGCATTGTTTCCCGATCCTTCCCTTCATCATTTGCGCGATATGCGACCATTTCCTCACTCCGTATATCTCAACTAGACGGATCAAAAGCCTACGAATCGAAAAATATGTCATTTTAAACCATAAAATCAAAACTAAAAAGCAAACAAAATAAAAAAAATTTCGATTTACAGGCTATATTACGCTCGACCAGGGGTTTATCCAGTACTCGAAGAGTAACAACTATTATTCTCACATCATAAAATAAAAATCAATAAATAAATAAATAAAATTTGTATCTTTGTGTGTGTGGTTTTTCTCATTTTTCTTTTCTCACTTGTCCTCTTCAATAGTCCATTGCCCCTTCATCGATTTCGACTTCTTTGACCCTCTATTAGTCATTCTAGCCAATGAAGATCGCGCCCGAATACTCAAATTATTCTTATTCACACTTTTGCTTCTTTTGACGCCATTTCTTCCACCGCCACCATTGTTCTTAGCATTCGTCACACATGAACTCTCATCGGGAATAACAAACTTCGCATCGGGCTTAAGATCGGTCTCGCCCAAACCCATCCCGACATCCATCCAAACATCCTTAGCATTCGAAAAATTCAAGAACTCACTCCCATGGAAGCCCTGCAAGGGTGTAGCATGAACAGCAATCCCTTCATACGGATCATCGAGCCCCGGAAACCCTAATCCGGTCATCGAAAAGTAGGGATCGAAGGGCTTTGATGGTACAACAGTGTTCATCAATGGAAATTGTTGAAGAAAACTCAAAGATTCTTGATGATGAGTGTGGTTGGGTAGCAGCCCTAGGGGATGAAGAGCAGGGGCATTATAGACATTTCCAGACTCCATTGGAGCACCTGAGGAAGCTCTCAAAGAGTCGATTGAAATGGTACTTAGAAATCTTTGTCTGTCACTCTAAACATTTTGGTTTAAGTCTGTATTTATTGAGACATATAAAAGGAATTTAATTTGCTGGGGAACTTATCGGTTTCATCAAATTTATGACAGATTTTTCATGCAACAAAACTAGGGAAATTGAAAAAATAGAATAAAATAAAATACACACTTTACTTGCTAGGGTTAAAAGGTTTTTTTTTTTCATTTCAAATATTACATATTTTTTCTTTTTAAAATGGAATTGTATGTAATATAATCTACTAATGAATTTTTACTATTTTGCAATTTTATTTTATTTTTGAAAAAAAAAATTGATAAGTTTGATTGTGTTCTTCTAGAATGTTTAGGAGTTTTTGTAATCTATGTTGTAATTACTAAGAACTGCAACAATATTATCAAAATATTTATTTTTATAATTTTATTTTTTTTAAAGAAAAAAATAATATTTTTATATTTTTGTTACGCACAAAAAATAATAATAATAATAAAAATAATGATAGCAGGATCTTAAAGGAAGTTAGACACGAAGTCGGGTGGAAAAGAAGAAAAAAATTTACGCTCAGGTCGGTTGGTCCTCGGTTGGTTGGTCTGGTCGGTTGGTCCTCGGTCGATTGCTCCAGTCGGTTGGTTCGCAGGTCGGAAGGTCCGCAGGTCGGATAGTCTGCGAGTTGGAAGGTCCGCAGGTCGGATAGTCTGCGAGTCGGATGGTTCGCAGGTCGGAAGGTCCGCAGGTCGGATAGTCTGCGAGTCGGACGGTACGCAGGTCGGATCAATAAGTCGGATGGTTTGCAGTCGGATGGTCTGTAGTCGGTTGGTCCGTGGTCGGACCAATTAAAGTCGGACCAAGTAAAGTCGGCTACTACGGAGGTCGGGCGAAGTAAGATATGGTAATTGATTGCCCACTTAAGTGAACAATAGTTTGGTCGCTTGGTGGGGGCGGTCAAGGAGTCTTTTGGTCTAGCGACCAGTTAGCCGCTGGATTAGTCGGTTGGGTTATGCAGTTGGCGAGACGGTTGCTGTAACTGACCAGGCGACATTTCAAAACGTTTCTTTTGGGCGGTTGACGGCGGTTGCTGTAACCAACTAGGCGACGGTTCCAAGCATTTTCTTCGAGGAATATTTAAGGAGTTGGATTTTTCTGGAGAAGACATCTTCAATCAACTTCAACAATAGCAAAGTCAGATTTGGGGATCACCACTTTAAATTTCCAGCGTTTTATTTTCTAGTTAATTTTCTTATGTACCGTACAACATTTAGAGATTCCTAATTTCAGGCACTAATTAATCAAATTTGAGGATATTTCCATATCTTTGAATTTTACTTTTTGTTTGTTGAAAAAATACATCAACAAATTGGCGACCACAGTGGGAGAAAGGCAAGATTGTTGATCCTACATCATCAGAAAATGTCATACAACTGAGGTCTGGCCGAATCATCAGAAAGATCACTATGGCAGGCTCACAATCTCAATCATCATCAGTACCGGTGGGATAATATATTTCACCACCTGGCATGTCAAATCCAGGGGAGATTCCCCAACCACCTACCGATTGGTTGTCTTATGTTCAACAATTGAACAATCAGCAAACTTTGGCTATGAAGAATATGTTGCGTGAGCAACAGAACATGTTGCGTGAACAACAAAATCTAATGCAGAACATGTTGGATCAGGCGTTCTCCAGATTCACCTTGTATCCAAGCATGCTTCCAGCCGTGTCACCTTCTCGTTTTCAGGAGACTTTTCCAGGATCAACGTTCGCAGGGCCAATGTACGTTGACAGTACATTTCCAAGCGTCACAACTTTCAACCGACCAGATATGGGGAAGATTCCTCTAAATTTCCAAGATAATGCTCCTTTGGGACCAAGAGTTGATAATACTCAGCCGAATATCGTAAGGGAAGAGATTTTGGGAGGACAAGCTCATAATCCTATCCCAGACGAGCCAACCGTCCCCAGAGAAGAAAGATTGGGAGATCAGATTCATAATCCCATCCCAGCCGAGCCAGCCTTCTCTAGGGAAGATTCTGTTCCACCCAGGATAGATCCAGAAGATATCGCGCAAGTTTTGCGGGTGCATTTCGGAATAAACACGCAAACGGTGAACTGACCAGTGTGTCAAAGGCCATTTCCAGAAATAATCATCAATGAGTATCCTCTCCCGAGGAATTATCGACCGCCAGACTTTTATGTTTTCTCAAGAGAAGACGGATCCTCCACCATAAAGCATGTTGATCGGTTCACAGCACAGTTAGGAGAGATCGGTAGCAACCCTTTTTTATAAACTGCAACTATTTGGTTTGTCTCTTATCAGAACAACTTTTTCATGGTTTGTCGATCTACCACCTGGACAAATACAAACCTGAGAAGGTTTGGAAGCGGCCTTTCATGCAAGGTTCTTTATTCCTCTTCCAACAGTCTCACTCACAGACCTTTTTGAGATCGAGCAGATGCCGGAGGAGACCGCCTCCCAGTTCATAGAACGGATGCAATTAATGAAGGGACGTTGCCCGAAAATCATTGAATAAAGTGAAATGACCACTTTGGTGGTCAGGAAAATGCACACCAACCTTCGGGAGGCTTTGACAGCCCACGATGTTTGAGATCTGGCTAGTTTAGCATCCAAGGCAGGAATGTTAGAATCATTTTTTAAAGAGAATGATCGCGGCTTCGGTCAGGGGGGAGGTATTGAAGAAATGGTAGTGCAAGGTCGACCAACGCGCAGGCCACCGCCAGTCTACGATCAATGGAGGTCGGGTCCAACATAGCCTCGAGAGAAGGAGGTCAGATCTGAGGCTGATGTGGTCTCGGATGACGGCCTGCAAACTCCTAAAACATCACTGAAAGTGACGCTTAGGAGTCTTGAGGGGGAGGCTTATTGTTACGCACAAAAAATAATAATAATAATAAAAATAATGATAGCAGGATCTTAAAGGAAGTTAGACACGAAGTCGGGTGGAAAAGGAGAAAAAAATTTGCGCTCAGATCAGTTGGTCAGGTCGGTTGGTCTTCGGTTGGTTGGTTCGCGGGTCGGAAGGTCCGCAGGTCGGAAGGTCCCAGGTCGGATAGTCTGCGAGTCGGACAGTTCGCAGGTCGGAAGGTCCGCAGGTCGGAAGGTCCGCAGGTCAGATAGTCTGCGAGTCGGACGGTACGCAGGTCAGAAGGTCAGCAGGTTGGATCAATAAGTCGGATGGTTTGCAGTCGGATGGTCTGTAATCGGTTGGTCCGTGGTCGGACCAATTAAAGTCGGACCAAGTAAAGTCGGCTACTACGGAGGTCGGGCGAAGTAAGGTCTGGTATTTGATTGCCCACTTAAGTGAACAGTAGTTTGGTCGCTTGGTGGGCGGCCAAGGAGTCTTTTGGTCTAGCGACCAGTTAGTCGCTGGATTAGTCGATTGGATTATGCAGTTGACGAGACGGTTGCTATAACTGACCATGCGACGTTTCAAAACGTTTCTTTTGGGCGGTTGACGGCGGTTGCTGTAACCAACCAGGCGACGGTTCCAAGCGTTTTCTTCAAGGAATATTTAAGGAGTTGGATTTTTCTGGAGAATGTATCTTCAATCAACTTCAACAAAAGCAAAGTCAGATTCGGGGATCACCACTTTAAATTTTCAGCGTTTTATTTTTCAGTTAATTTTCTTATGTACCGTACAGTGTTTAGAGATTCCTAATCGCACTAATTAATCAAATATGAAGATATTTCCATATCTTTGAATTTTACTTTTTGTTTGTTGAAAAAATCCATCAACAATTTTTATCAACAATTTTTATTATATATTAGTATAATAAAAAATTGAAAGCAAACAATCTTTTTGTTTCATATATTTTGACTGTGATTTTGTATGTTTGTTTAATTTAAATAATATTTTTACGTGATATTTTGATAAAAAGTTAGTTGAGATTCTAACAAAGCAAATGAATTAGAATATGAATTCAATTGTTTGTTAACAGAAAATATGTGTTGAATTTTATATTATAGATAAAAAGAAATAAAAAAATGATATAATATTTAAGAAAATATATTGTTTTCATCCGGTAAAATTCTGTAGGTTTAATTGGACATAGAAATTAAAAAATAATGATATTTTAATGCTAAAAATAATAAGGTGGATAAAATAAAGTAGAAGTATTATAAAAAAAAAAAAAAAAGAAAAAAGAAATGAGTAAAAGATTGATAAAAAATAGTTGAATAAGTAGAAAATATAATGACAAAGTGATTATTTGTTAAATTAAAAATAATAAAATTATAAGTAAATAAATATTTTTATTATAAATGAATTGTGATAATTACATAATTTTTGCGTAATAAGTATATTTTAGTGTAGATTCCATGGGCGAGAATGAGATTAAAGATACAAGCACATCTCTTTTTATACTATCTCCGTTCCTTAACAATTTATCTATCTTTTTATTTTGATCCGTCTGTATCTATTTTATTTTTTAGTAATTGTACTATTTACCTAACATTACAAATACCCTTCTAATTTACAATATATTACACAAATGTCATTATCTTTATATCATATAATACTAATAGGATTAATTTAGTCTTTTCACATTTATTTCTACTTTATCCCAATATAATACTAATATTTCTAAAACTCTGTGTAAAAAGCAAATTGATATATAGATATACGATGAAGGGACTATTTAGATTTTTAATTTTCATGTTTTCCATGCATTTTTGCATTTGTATTTTATTTTTTATATAATACAAAGGTGTGCTTGTATTTATAAAAAAAAAAAAAAAAATTGATGTTGAATGTAATATTATGTATAAAGAAATATATTTACTATAATATTCTTAATGAAGAATAAATATTGAATAATTTTTAAAAGTAGAAAATTTCTTTTTCTTTTCTCTTTGTAAATTATATATATAAAAACAAGATTGAAACACAAGCACACACTTTCCTTGGGTTATGCTTATATTATTATTACTATAGATACGAGAATTTAGGATAAGTATAATTAAAAGATAATTAAATATATATTAATAAAATTAATTATCATATAATATAAATAATTATAAATTAAGATTAAGATAACTAATTACTTTAATTAAAAAATTTTTAAAAATAAATTAAAAAATTTAAAATCAGATTAAAGTGTGTAATCATCTTTCCAAAAAGAAAAGTGATATGAGATATGAGACGGACATAAACGGCAATATGACGTAGTAGGTGGGATGGAGTGAGTATTATTATAAAAGGGTATTAGGGAAGAAGATTATTTGACCATGCAATGAATATTATATTTGAATTCGTTTAGCAGTCAATAAATTTATAATTCAAATTAGACAATTTATGATTGAAATTAATGTAGCAACACATTTGACCTGAAAGAAAAGTATCCGATGATAGATTTTCATTAGTCTCCTAAATTTGGTTCATTTTTTTAAAATAATAATAATAACAATACGTGTGTGTGTGTGTGGTTTTTTTATTTTAAATAAAATATATTACTATTTTATTTTATAAAAAAATATTATATTAAAATATTATTCAAATCAAAATTCAAATAAAAAATACATTTTCGTTCGGATTTAAGGGTTCCATTTACTTTTTGCGTGATCTTTAAATATTAATTATTATATCAAAACGTAGTACAAATTAATAAAAAATTGCAAAAATACTTTCATTAGTATCTTATAATACTAATAGAAAGACATTTGTACAAAAAAAATTATGCAAATATAAGAATATTTTTAAGGGTAAACTGTTTTTTTAGTCCCATAACTGGACCCCCTTATCATTTTAGTCCCATAAGTGGAGCATGTCGCAAACTAGTCCCATAAGTGAAAATTTTTCGTTGTTTTAGTCCTCCGGCGCCGGAGATGCCAGCGTGGTTCGCCAGAGGTGACGTGTCCGTCAGGTGTCGCTGACCTGGCGGACACGTGGATTTTTTATTTTCTTTTTTTCATTAAATATTTTTTAAAAAACTTATTTTTAATTTATTTTTAATTTTATTTGTATTTTTTTATTTGGTCCAATTAAAAAGATTAAAAAAATGAAAATAAATAAATAAACACGTCACCACCCGCGAGCCACGCGGGCGGCTCCGGCGCCAGAGGACTAAAACAGCGAAAAATTTTCATTTATGGGACTAGTTTACGACAGGATCCACTTACGGGACTAAAATGATAAAGGGGTCCAGTTACAGGACAAAAAAAACAGTTTACCCTATTTTTAATTTTAAGTACAATGACGCAAAAAGTAAATATGACATTTAGAAGTGGACGGAGTAAGTAGGGATGTCAAATGGGGCGGGTTAGCCCCGACCCGCCCCGGACTCGGCCTTAATGGGGCGGGTTCGGGTATAAAAAATTTGGTTTGGGGCGGGTTGTGGATTTTGAGTTTTAGACCCGGCCGGGTTCAGGGCGGGTTACGGGTTTTACTAGAAATCCGTCCTATCCCGGACCCGGACTCGAACACAGATATGTTAATAATTATTATAATTTAGTTATATTTTTATACAATATAAATTATACTATTATTTATTTATTTAAAAAAAATTAAATATAAAATATAACCTTAATTCTAAATCAAATTTATCTTCACATTTGTTTTTTTACAATTCTTTTTATAATCGGGACTACTGCTTACCGTCATCACTACGTACTATTGTCAATATTGTGATTATTCTTATTTTTAAAACTATAATTTTTTGGTACTTTAGCGCATGCTTTTTTTAGTAGTATTAAATTATTATTTTTAAAATTATTTTATTCTTTTTTTAATAATAAAACGAGTTTGTCGAATTGGCCCCGAATCCGGAGTGTTCGAGGCCAGACGGGTCCTAGGGCCGGGTTGAAACGGGGCGGACGGGTCTTGGGTCCTAATATTTTCTAGGGGGACGGGTCCTGGGGTCTGTCCGCAAAACTCATTTCAAACCCGCCCCATTAATATCCCTGGGAGTAAGTATCTAATTTCAAATCAAAACCAAACAAACTCTTTACATACCTAATATTAAAGAAAAAAAAAAAAAAAATTAAGAAATAAAAATTGGAGCCACATTCTTAAAATAAATTCTTAAAAGCAAAAAAAAAAACTAAGAAATAAAAATTGGAGCCACATTCTTAAAATAAATTCTTAAAAGCCCTTTTTATATTTTCGAAATTCATTCTACTTTTGTAACTTTTAAAAATTATTATTTTTTCACGTGGTATATTGTTATTACATGTTTTCTTTATCCATTATTTTTTTAATGTAACTTTCATTTTCATGATAAGATAACAGGATTAGAAGTTGTATATCTGTGTGTACATTTATATATTAATATAATTGTATTTTCACGGGTTTAAAAGTAGCTCGACCCAAATAAATAAATAAATAAGCTATTTTAAAATAAATATTACTACTTATCATTTTATTTTATATTATACTTAAATATATATATATTAGAAATATCACATAAATATCTATTGATATCATATAACATAATTATTTTATTTTAAAATTTTAATATAAAAAATTCAAATTCCAAGAAACAACCTTTGTTCTTTATTCATTTTTTTTTTTGTTTACTTAATTATTGGATGTAATATTTTGTAGAAGAAAATTAAATACTCCCTCCGTCCCTTATTTAAGTATCCTTTTATTTTTTGTACAAAATTTTATGAATATTAGTATTATATTGGGGTGTAGTATGAATAAAATAGAATAAAGACTAAAATAACCTTATTAGTATTGTGTTATATAAAAGTAATGACCCTTGTGTAATATATTGTAAGTTGCAAGAGTATTTTTAATATTAGTAGAAAGTACAATTACTAAAAAAAATTGATACTTCGTTATTGGACGAACCAAAATAGAAAAATAGATAGATCTTTAAGGGACGAAGGAAGTAATTTTTGTATAAAAATACATAATAATAATTTATATATAAAATACATGTCATGATTGATTTCAATGCAATATGTACATTAGTACAACAATACAAATACATTATACGAATTGACAATACATAATAACAATTCATATAACATACATTGATTTAATTCAATTCATGCACTAAACATTAGAGTTATTAACGAGTCAGATTGATCAGAATTTTAGGTGTTTATATCGTTCGTTAATCTTCGTAAACAAGATTTGTGTTCATTCGTTAAGCAATTTTATTGTTCGAACTCATGTTCGTGTTCGACTCATTTAAGCTCGTTTGTGTTGATTCGTTAAGCAATTTTATTTTATTTGTTTATTTTTCAATTAATAATTTCATATAATATTAAAAATATGTCTTTGTAACAAATATTTATGAACAAACCTCGAGCTCGTTCGTTAGTAAAATGAACATATTTATATTGTTCGCCTCGAATCGTTTACATTAACGAATGAGTTTAAGCCAAGTTAAACCAAGTCGAACTGAACCAAATTTACGAGCAAAATAATTCATTTATCCAACTGTACTACTAAAAAGTAGTTACTCATGTTGACTAGCCTAACTAACAATCTATCGGTCTCATTTCAACATATATCTTTCGTCATTATTCAATACATATGTCTCATAAATTTAATATGTTCCGTCCATAATTTTGTTGAGATGTATAAGTATATTTCCTTTGTTCCAACTTAAAGTATCTTTTTAACTTTTTTTTGTTTATTTCACTCAAAAAGTATCTTTCTTATTATAATAAAAGTAATCATATACTAATAATAAAAATTTTTTTAAAATTTTTTTACATAAATTACAAGCATACTATTATTACACATACAATTAATTTATACATCAAATATAAATGACAAAAATATCAAAATTATCTATACGCTTTCATTAATTAATAAAATATTATTATTTTTAAATCTACTCTAAAACCCTTAAGAACCTCTTTGAATTGGAACAAAAGAAATATTTTCATAACCCCGACGCCTCAAGTTACCTGCTACACATGGTTCGCCTAGTGTGACTTTCTCGTCGAACCTGGTTTTCAGGGTATTGGGTTCGACCGAGGGTTTACCCAGTGTGCACTTTTGGGTAGCGACTGCGAATTCCCACGTCATAAAAAAATAAAAAAAAATATATACATTTTCATATATCCACTATGTCCTACCTATGAATAAATAGTGACTTTATTATTCAAATATTATTCGAAATTTTAGGAAGTTATAACTTCACATATACAAGATATAGTTAATCACGCAAACTATTAGATTCAATCGGAATTTACCAAAACACATTCAAAGAGTAACTGTTCAGGATTTTCACGTCATGAATATATATAGTTAAACACTATCCATCCAAAGTTCAATATATATATATATATATATATTCGTTACAATATGTCAATTTTTTAGTCAACATATTTAATCACATATAATTTAATAAATTCAAAGATTAATAAATCTATAATTACTAATATGCCTCTTATGCAATATAGACAGTTCAAATATAACATAAAATGATTGTTACCATATATATCATTTACACAAATTTATATAAGAAACAACAATTGTAAATTATGTCTTAAAATTCAAATATAATTTAGAAATTCTACGAAAAAATTATTTTAACATATATGATACTCCCTTCGTCCCACGTACCGTGTCTGCTACACTGTAGACACGGTATTTTAGAAGGGATGTAATTAGTAGATAATTAAGAATATATTAGTAAAAATAATCATCTTATAATATAAATAATTATAAATTAAGATTAAGATAACTAATTAGTTTAATTAAAATTTAAAAAAAAAATAAATTAAAAGGTTTAAAATGAAATTAAAGTGTGTAATCATTTTTCAAAAAAATAAAAGTGACATGGCATGCGGGACGAACAGAAACGGCAACGTGGACATGGTATGTGGGATGGAGGGAGTACTACAGTTAAAAATATACATTCAATTCAAATTTCAATTTATTTCTTTATTTATATATGTTCGTTGTGGTATGTTATGATTCAATATATTTTTAATTGCATTTAATTTAACAAATTAGAAGATTATAGAATTCATAATTACATCAAAATTAATATTATTTAGTCAATAGGTTCACCATATATTTTTTAATAAAAATAAATTAATTTTTCTCATAAAACATTTCGTAGAATATTTTTTAAATACTATTTTAATTAAATATTTTAATTTCAAATCAACATTCTTTTCAAATTAATTTAAATTGACAATTGAACAATATAAAACTCTTTATGTTATTCAAATTGATGTTCATTTTCTTTTTATTTTTTTGGTTAATAAAATATATACTATTTTTCTATTTTTTTACTATAAATAATAAAAAATAATAATTACTATCCATTTATATTAAAATTTATGTTCAACCACATATAAAAGTACGGATTTAAATGATCGAGGGGTATAAAATGATCGTCACCAGTCATATTATTTACACAAATTTATAAAAGAAACAACTGTAGTAAATAATATAAAATGAATATATATATATATACATCTTTTTTTTCTACTTTCGAAAACTAAATTTTAAAAATGATCTATTATCAAAAGTGGCTATGATTTTCAAAGTTAAATCGATTTGCAAATAATGTAACGCTTAGGTTATGCTAATTTAATTAATTTCAGAATTACTAAATTGTTATTTAAGGGAGCATTTAATGTGTAGATTTATTGTAAGATTGAAAAATAAAATTAAAAATTAAAAGTATTCATTACTGTATTTTAATATTGTCATTGTCCGTACTAATAAGCATTACTTTTGTATTAATTTCTGTTGATGTTACACAAAGGCTTCAAATTTTATTCAATTTTATATATTTGATATATTGCTTGAATTTTATTTATTTATTATTTATTACTACCTCGGTCCCCGTATTGAATATTTTGGTCAATGTAGACATGGAAATTTAGAATAAGTATAATTAATAGATAATTAAGAATATATTAGTAAAAATAATTAAATATCCCACACGTATACTCCATTATCACTTTTATTTTGTATTTATCTCGCTGGCAAAATATATCTTACATGTTTGCAAAAGTCGTTATTTTTATCCTTTGGCCGCTCGTGATTGCGCGTAAGGGCCCCTGGTGTGAATTTCACGCGCGGCCAAAGGATAGAAATAGCGACTTTTGCAAACATGTGAGATATATTTTGCCAATGAGATAAATACAAAATAAAAGTGACAATGGAGTATACGCGTGGGATATTTTTTGCAATATTCCCTATATATGTTGGGTATAAAAATAGAAATGAAAACATAAATTAACACACCTAAGTATTTTAGGACA
Source organism: Andrographis paniculata (assembly GCF_009805555.1). Lineage (NCBI taxonomy): Eukaryota > Viridiplantae > Streptophyta > Magnoliopsida > Lamiales > Acanthaceae > Andrographis > Andrographis paniculata. The sequence continues at coordinate 1,075,952 of NW_026137588.1, forward strand.
AGCGGATAAAGCCCAAAAGAATCAAATGTATAATAGAATATGTTTGTAATAGAGCTAATAAAATAGATCAAGCCCAAAAGTAAATTCCAACTATATGGATTTCATTGGCAATTTAAAGGAATAAATATAAATACAATTATCATTAGGGATGATAAATGGGCGGATCCGCCCCGACCCATTCTTATTGACACGGATTTGGGTCTAAAAAATATGTTTCGAAAAGTATTGTGGATTTAAAATTTTAAATTCGATCGCATTAGGGACGGGTTAGGAATTTTATCAAAACCCGTTCCATCTTGAACCTGAACTTGAATTCGAATATTTTAATAATTATTAAAATTAATATATATTTATATAAATTATAATATTATATATTTAAAAAGATATGTATAATACAGAATTTTAATTTCTAAATTAAATTTATCTTTGTATTTGTTTCTTTCCCAATTATTTTCGCCTACCACCGAACGCCACCGCCCTCGCCACCACCAGTTGGTTGGTTGTTTGTTATATACAATATATATATATATATATCACTTTTGAATAATGTTAAAATTGAATGTTAGATTTTTTGAATTTTTATATATGTATTTGCGTTGTGTTTATATACTTTTATTTTATTTTTTATCGATCAATATTTTATTGTTTTTATTTTTTAAATTGGAATATTTTTTTTTGTAATTAAACGTTTTATTTTAGTATTAAATTGTTAAAAATATACTCCATTTTTTAATTTTTTTTTATAAATACAATTTTTCGGATTGGCCCGAACTCGACAGGTTAGGGGGGGGGGGGCAAGTCTTGGGGCAGGGCGGGGTCTTGTAGCCTAATATTTTTTAATGGGACAAATGAAAATAGTAAAAAGAATACTTTGAGTTGGAACGGTAGAGTATTTTCTACTGATATTTTTATAAATGTTTATATTTTATACTTTTTTGTTAGAATTTAAAGAGGTCGTTTGGAATTTTATTTTAGATTAAAAAATAATAATATTTTATTGATAAGTAGAAATATATAGGATGATTTTGATATTTTTTTTCTTTTGTACTCTCTCCGTCCCACATAATTTGTCCATATTTTTTATTTTCGTCCGTCCCACATAATTTGTCCTTTCTATTTTTGGAAATATAATTATACATTTTAATCGCATTTTAAATTTTAAATTTTATAATTTTCTTAATTTTAATTAAACTATTTACTTATCTTAATCTTAATCTTAATCTATAATTATTTTTACTAAATAATAATTATTTTTACTAATACATTTCTTAATTACTTACTAATTATACTTTACCTAAATTCTCGTGTCTACAGTAATACACCCATATATATTACATAGGACGGAGGGAATACTTTATATAAATAAATTAATTATATATAATAATATATTTTTCATTTATTTAAAAATTCAAGAATATTTAGTATTAATATATAATTACTTTTAATATAATAAATAAAATGATACTCCTCAGTCTCAAACACCCTCCAATATTAATTTTTTATGTCCCAAAACACACTATAATATTTTCAAAATAAAAAATAATTAATTATACTTAATTTTTCTGTCCCACATTTTATCATCTTACATCATCTAAATAAAAAAAATAAAATATACTTGACATCACCTAATTTCTAAATTATCTTATTTAATACTACCCACCTAAAAACCTGTGTCATGGAGGAAGTACTTTTTAATAGGAAGAACTAAAGTGATAAAAAAATATTTTGAGTTTGAAACAAAATAATTAAAAAAAAATACTTAAATTATACTGTAAATATAGCAAACATTAAATATGTTGAAAATATTAACAAGGGGTTCCTTTGACGTACTCGATATAAATTAGGGACCAATCTGCAATATCCGTTCCCTTTCCTCCAATCAAAATCTAAATCCACCGACTTTGCGTACGTGTCTTTACAACCGCCATTCTGATAAGCTTTAAATACCGAATCCGATTCTCGTCGATCCGCCTTTGCTGACACTTGGAATCCTTTCCCGTCGTCCCCAAATTTCTCAAACCCTAAAACCAGATAAATCTCGTATTGTCTCGATTCGATCCAAGGATGCTGAGGCACGTAACCAGCAGGATTCTTGCTCAAGGGCGAGCTTCCGCCGCGACGCCGGCGCCGGCGCTGCGCATGTACCACGAGAGGGTGGTGGATCACTACAACAATCCGAGGAACGTTGGCTCGTTTGAGAAGAACGATCCTGACGTCGGAACGGGTCTCGTCGGAGCTCCAGCTTGTGGCGACGTTATGAAGCTGCAGATTAAGGTCGACGAGAGTAGTGGAAAAATTGTTGATGCTCGTTTTAAGACCTTCGGTTGCGGTTCCGCCATCGCCTCCTCCTCCGTCGGTGCGTTTTCGTAATAGCTCTTGTGTTGATTAGTAATTTATTACTGAGATTCGATAAGTGTGAACACGAGCTTAATTCGACCTTGATTAACTTGCTTGCAAGGAATTCAGAGAAATTGGAACATAATTCCAGGAGGTTTAAGATTCTATGAGTTTTAAACTGGTGTTTTTATTAGAAACGATCGATTTGGATTTGCAATTTCTGAAATAGGTTGAGGCTATACTGTGCAGCCTAACAGATCTATTATTGCTTCTGATTGAAGAAATGAAAGAATATATATTTGAAAGTTTTATATGCTTTGAAAGGCTGCTCTTGTATGAAATTGTGTGTGCTTTGTGTATATTCATATATATATATATATGTTGTTTTCTTGGGAGAACTAAAAATTTCGTGGAAATATTGTGAGAATTTTTCTTCATTTTAAAAAAAAAATTGATGTGGAATAATTGGTCTGTGTTAGCCACTGCATTATGCGAAGTTGTGAATGAAACTATGCCCTGGCGAGCTTTTTACCATTGATGTTGGAAGCTTTTGTTACCATAAGGGAATTTGTTTTTGTTATATAGATTGAAGAATTTTACTTTCCAATCGAAAAAGGTTGCTTTGCCTTCACCACTGTTCTTGGTGGAGCCTTCCTCTGCTTTCTTTTTTAGTTCTTTGATGTGATTATTTTTTATCTGGTACTTTGTATTAGCTTGAACAAAATATGCAATTGATTCAAAAAGTAATTGCACTTGTCGGTATCTCAGTATAAATCATCACCTCCTTGGATGTCACTTGTTTGCACAAAGTAATTGGTGCTAAAGGTCGTTGTTTTCTTTTACAGCCACTGAATGGGTGAAAGGCAAACAGATGGAAGAAGTGCTTTCGATCAAGAACACGTAAGTTGGTTCTATTACACTTTGTCTAAATATACTACTCCTGTCCACCGTAAATATGTTTTTTTGTCTGGATACAGAGATTAAAGAAAAATTAGCATTTTAATGTAAAGTAAAAGTTATGTAGAGGTATTTTAGGAAATGTATTTAATTCAGAGAGTATGTGTGATGTAAGTATAGTGACAAAATCGTTATTATGTGTTAGAGATAATCTTTTAGTGGATGGAAAAAGGTAGGGTGTGTTTGTTCGTGGGTTTTAGTTTTTGGGTTGGATTTTTAAATAGTAAAAAGTTGAATTTGAATAGTTGTTTGATGTAATGTTTTGAATGTAAAATAAATTTGTAGTATAATTAAAAAAAAAAAAAAAAGTAATTGTTTGATGTGATATTTTTTAAGGAAAAAAAGAATATAAATAGTAAAAATCTGAGCTAAAACCCACAAAGAACACAACCGTAGTTATTTATGATAAAAGTACAAATTTTGCGGATGTAGGAAGTATTATGAATGAATTTGAGGCGAAACTTAATGGGGATTGAAATATGTCCGTATATCTTTGGAACCATCACTTCTTGTGGCTCGGCAATTGATCAAATTATTTGTTCATTGAATTATTTGTTCGATGTGTAATTGGTCAGTGTTCTTAATCCCCTCATTTCTGAAATCATAATGTAGGGAACTAATACTATATATATGTTATATTTATGTGTTTTGCGGGTTCTTGATACAACACTTGAATTGCAGGGAAATTGCGAAACATCTATCTCTGCCGCCGGTTAAGCTTCATTGCAGCATGCTGGCCGAGGATGCAATAAAGGCTGCTGTCCGAGATTATGCAGCAAAGCGCCCGAAATCGAGCGAAAGTAAAGATGCAGCAGCAAGTGCCTGAGGGATGAATAATATGTAAGTGATCTTAGATCATATAGTTATGTGTAATGAAATAATGGTGTAGTTGGAAAGGTATGCATTGCCTTTTATACAAACATACATCACTGTTGACACAGAATGTTATGTAATACTTTATAGGTAAACAGGGTTGATGACATATATATGTGTATGTATATATATATATATATATGTGCACATCTATGCATTTACTCTCAAGCTTTCTTTTTTTTATAGATATACATATATTGAGTGAAATTGAAGTGTTGAATAATATCATATTGAAATAATTATGGGCTTGTTTGGTTGAACTTTCAAATAGATGTTTTCATTTAGTTATTTATTCATTTTTTTTTTACCTTTGGGTGAATACAAGTACTTCCCAGACGGTAGGAGTGGAAGGAGGCCAAGCGGCCTACGGCTTGACCTATTTATTGTTAAATACTATTTCAATTCAAGTTTATTTTTTTTGGGTAAATTGTTTTTTTTTAGTTCCGTAACTGGATTCCTTATCATTTTAGTCCCGTAAATGGAGCCTGTCGCAAATTAGTCTCATAAGTGAAAAAATTTTGTTATTTTAGTCATCCAGCGCCGGAGACGCCCGCGTGGCTCGCCGGAAGCCACCTGGCGGACACGTGGATTTTTTATTTTTTATTTTTTATTTTTTATTTTTTTAATTGGACCAAATAAAAAAAATTTTAAAAAAAAGTAAATAAAATTAAAAATAAATTTTTTAAAAAAATTAAAAATTAAAAATAAAATTCATGTGTCCGTAGGTGACCTCCGGCGAGCCACGCGGACGTCTCCGACGCCGGAAGACTAAAACAACGGAAAAAATTACAGGACTAGTTTGCAACAGGTTCTGACTAAAATGATAAGAAGGTCAGTTACAACACTAAAAAACAGTTTACTCTTATTTTTTTAAGTCTATTTCATTAATTAGAATAGTTTTAGGTTTTACAAAAGAATCGTTTAGGCCTATGAGGACGGAATATATATATATATATAATTTTAATTTAATATATAAAATTATTATATTTTTAAGTATTTATAGTTTTTTTTAAAAATTAATTTAGTAATAATAACTAAACATAAAATTAATTTATTTTAACTATAGTTATATATATACAATAATTGCATTTATATTTTTTACTAATATTGAATTTAAAAAAAATAATTAAATATATACAATAATTGTATTTAATTTTTTTTACTAATATTGAATTTTAAAAATAAAAAATTAATTATTATATAAACTTTTAAATAGGCTCGTAGGCTACACAAACTTACAAATATGTCAGGTTTCGGCTTTATGGTCCTGTTATTATAAGTTAATAGATTAGACTCGGGCATTAAGTTTTCAAAATAGACCTGGCTTGTTTAGTCTGATCTGACTTATTTTAATCCCTACCAGAAAGTTGTTCATACTAGAATACCCTCTAAAGTATGTTTAATTTTGAAGTTTTGATAGCCCAAAGCATGTTTAATTTTGGAGTTCTAATGGCTAAGAATGTTTAACTTTGGAGTTACGATGGAATTAGGTGTCTCAAGTATTTTTAAATTTAAAATTTTGATGGGATCTAGTGCGTTAGTTTGTTATGGACTGAAAATATTTTTACTATTTATCTACAATCAATACACAACTAAACAACCACTTTAATATTATATCACAATAATTATTCAAAATAAAATAGTTATTTGTAAATGTTAATAGAAAAATTCCTTATTTTGATGATTTTGGCATATGTTACAAAAATGTTCTGAGTTGTCATATTGTCAAAATAGCACAAAAACAGCATGACAATGTACTTATTGGTGGGGCTGGAAAACAAACGGATCAGGTCGGGTCGGGTTCAGGTTCGGGTCAGTTTAAACGGGTTATAAAACCCTTGACCTGAACCTGACCCATTTAATTAAATGGGTTGATATTTGCAACCTTAATTTGACCTTTTATTAATCGGGTCAACTTGAATCTGACTCTTATAATCCGTTTAAATCTAAAAATTTTAAATTTTAATTTAAAATTACAATTTATACTAACAAAATTTTTAAATGCATAATATATATATTAAAGCAAAAAATTATTTATTCATATCATGAAACCGATATCCAAGAATTGAATTAACAAACGCTACATAATAGTACACAATACAATCCTTTATTTTTTATTGTTTATTTTTATAAAATTGGCCATAAATATTGAATTATATTGATAAAATTTAAAAAATATATTTAAATTTAAAATAATATTAATTATCCAGGTTAGACGGGTTATTTTCATGTCGAAAATGTAGACTTTAACCTAACCCATTTAATTAAATGGGTTAAACGGGTTTAATCCAATTATTAATTGGGTCGAAAATCTCAACCCAAATCTAACTATTTTAGGTCAGGTTCGAATCGGATTATCAGGTCAGGTTAATTTTTGCCAACCCTACTTATTGGTATAGTCTCATTCCTCCTAAGTTGAATATCTTCTAACACTTTCAAGGTGATTAGAAGTCTATTGAAAAAAATGAGAAAATAAAAATATAATCGAAGACACTTCTACTCATAGCTAGATATGATGATATTTCCTTATGTTAGTTATTGTTGTTGTATGATAACAAGTTAATTAGCTAGATATGATATGTAAACATTTTATACTCTCTTCGTCCAATTTCTATTGTTTTAAAGTATATTTGTACGGTTTTTTAGGTGATTGTCTTTTTGTTATGATTTAACAAATTTGTCCTTAATTGTATGGTAGAGATTAAAAGTAATAAATGAACGAAGATTAAAAATATAAAATTTATTTATAAAAAAAAATAGAACAATAGTTGTTGAACGTCCCAAATAGGAAAGTAGAACATTAGTTTATGGACGGAAGTATTAATTTATTACTTTATTTTTATTTAAAAAATTAAAAGACTTCCTCGATCTTCTTTCTTCTATGAATCCATTCATTATTTTGTATGTAAATTTATTATTATTATTATTATTGTTATTATTATTATTATTATTATTATTATTACTTTATATTAATATAATAAAGATACATATATAAACCAACAACATATGATATAATTTTCTATAACACATGCAACAGTTAGATTTAACATATTACATACTCACACACTGTAATTATGAATAAATAACATATGATATGATTACAAATAGCACGTGTTGTTTGTAATAAATATATATATATTATTTTTATATTTTATGTGTGTTAGATTTCTATGGTGTCCAATTAATACTGTAACACTTCTCTAGATGTAGATATTTATCTCGAACTGCATAAACTGTCTCTTTAATTTTCTGTATTATTTTGAGTTTAGAATTTTTGTTGTATTTTATCGTTTGATTTCACAATAATGTGAATAATATATTTAAAGTGTTTGGTTTGTTCTTGAAAGTTTCTATTTACAAAAAAAAAAAAAAAAAAAAAAAAAAAAACCAAAACTACAATAACAATTTATTTTCAACAAATAGACTTTCTTCCTACATAGCCACTCTGCATCCTCATTCACCGTAATTCTTGAAGCTAATATGTTATTGGCGGAACTAGCCCCTGAATTTCGAAGGGTTTATTTCCGATATATTTTTATTGTTTCGACAATATTTTGTCAATTTTCCTTGTCATAGTCACAGTAGTAACATATAAAAACTATATATATAATAAAAATATAACAAAACGATAACATTAGTATTTTGATGTACAAATTAACTTATTTATATTACAAAAATATATGTTTATACTAGAAAAATCAATTAAATTTTACGACTTGAGGGGGTTGACGCCCCCTTGAGTCCTTCCTTAGATGCGCCACTGTATAAGGCGGAGGTGGGGCTTTCTTGTTTATACAAAAATATATGCATCCAACGGGACAATTTCCTGGTTCAAATTTTGGATCGCCGCAAAATCTTTCGCAATTTTCATAACAACCGGGATAATTACCCGATGAGTGTCCGAACATCGCGGTGAATGCCACCATCAAGAATATAATCACCGTAGGATCGAAGCCTTTCCTCATATTTTCGAAATTAAAGATGTTGTGATTGTGAATTATGCTGTAAGGAAGAAATGACATTCTCTGTCTTTTTATAGAGATTTAGAAGGTTGAGTAATAAATAAATTTTTAAAATTAAAATAATTGCAAAATATTAAATAGTTATGTCGAAATAAATACTATTACTGTAAATTAAACCAACTGTACCATACCATTAATTAACAATAATAAAAATGGTTGGACCTACCATAAATTTAAATAAACAAACAGCAATATTAATAATTAGTTTTCAGGTTTTTATCCTTGGATAATTAGTTATTTATGGAGAAAATTGCAAAAAATATCTCACATGTATATTCTATTATCACTTTTGTTATGTATTTATCTCGTTGGCAAATATTTGTGGGATATATTTTGCCAGAAAGATAAATACACGACAAAAGTGATAATAGGGTATAAGTGTATGATATTTTTTGCAATTATCTTGTTATTTATGCAATTAATTGGTGAATGAAAATGCGATAGGCCGGTGAACCAAATTAATTAGATTGATTTGAAAGAAATTATTTATTTATTGTATACGAGACTTAGTTAATATTTTGGCTATTATGTCTACCAACCAAATTGTGCAGCCCTAAGTTAAACGCGGTATATGACCTAAGTTGTAGCATTATTTGGATATAATCTGTTGGATGGATTCATTATAATCTTAAACGGAAGGTTTGAAATTAGAATAAATTATAATTGTTTTAAACAGAAGGTTTGAAATAAGAATAAATTACTATCATCACAAACGAAATGTTTGAAATAAGAATAAATTACTATCATCACAAACAGAACGTTTGAAATAAGAATAAATTATTACCATCACAAACGGAATGTTTGAAATTAGAATAAATTACGATCATCACAAAGATAGTTTGAAATTAGAATAAATTACTGTTGATAGAAAATTGTGTTATTTTTAATAAACACAAAATTTGTACAAATTATATTTGATTTGAATTTAATGTGGGTCCTATTCTCTAAATGGGTCATTTGATTCTCTTTCCGGATCGATTTATTTTTCAACTTGGTTTCGATGGCTTCTTTGATCAGAAGAGATTTGGTCTTCGGTTTGATTTTGCCGGATTTTGGAAGGATTTGGTCTCCGTGCAAGCGATTTGATCGTCGACTTTGGATTTGATGTCCTTTTTAGACGATCCAAGGCTTTGATATTTAATTTGGCTTTGCCGCCTTTTGAAAAGCTTTGGTCTCCGTGTAGGCGATTTGATCATCGGCTTTGGATTTGATCTCTTCTTTAGATGACCGAAACTTTGATCTTTGGTTTGGCTTTGCCGTGTTTTGAGGACTTTGGTCTCCATGTGGGCGATTCGATTGTCGGCTTTGATTTGATGTCTTTTTTGAACGATCCACAACTTTGATATTTGATTTGGCTTTGCCGCTTTTTGGTGGTCTACATGTGGGCGATTTGATCGTCGGCTTTGGATTTGATGTCTTGTTTAGACGATCCGATGCTTTGATCTTTGGTTTGGCTTCGCCGGATTTCGGAAGGCTGTAGTCTCTGTGTGGGCGATTTGATCGTGGGCTTTGGATTTGATGTTTTCTTTGGACGATCCGCGGGTTTGATATTTGGTTTGCCTTTTCCGTCTTTTGGAGAGCTTTGGTCTCCGTGTGGGTGATTCGATCGTCGGCTTTGGATTTGATGTCTTATTTAGAAGATCCGATGCTTTGATCGTAGGTTTGGCTTCGCCGGCTTTTGGAGGTCTTTGGTCTCCGTGTGAGAGATTCGATCGTGGGTTTTGGATTTGATGTCTTCTTTGGACGATTTGTGGCTTTGATCTTTGGTTTGCCTTTTCCGCCTTTAGGAGAGCTTTGGTCTCCGTGTGGGCGATTCGATCATCGGCTTTAGATTTGATGTCTTTTTAGTTTTTTGTGTTGGTTTCTTTCTCTGCCCAACTACTTTTTTGTGTTGGTTTCTTAGAAGAGAGATTTCAAGAAATGGCGGATCTATTCACTCTATCAATAACCCTCAAGGGCCTGAACTTCTTGTTTCAGATGGTGAATCCATCAAATTGGATCAACCATTAACGAGTAAAACCCTTATTTCATTCATGCGCTGCTGACTAACCTGGCTTGAACGATCCGCAGCTTTGATTTTTGGTTTGCCTTTTCCGCCTCTTGGGCGATTCGATCGTCGGCTTTGGATTTGATGTCTTCTTTAGACGATCTACGACTTTGATCTTTAGTTTGTCTTTTCCGCTTTTTGGAGATCTTCAGTTTCCGTGTGGGCGATTCGATCGTCGGCTTTGGATTTGATGTCTTCTTTAGACGATCCGCAGCTTTGATCTTTGGTTTGTCTTTTCCGCCTTTTGGAGAGCTTCGGTCTCCGTGTGGGCGATTTGATCGTCGGTTTTGTATTTGATGTCTTCTTTGGACGATCCGCGGCTTTGATATGGTTTGCCTTTTCTGCCTTTTGGAGAGCTTCGGTCTTTGTGTGGGCGATTTGATCATCGCCTTTGGATTTAATGTCTTCTTTGGACGACCGAAGTTTTGATCTTTGGTTTGGCTTTGCCGCGTTTTGAGGACTTTGGTCTCCGTGTTGGCGAGTTAATCATCGGCTTTGGATTTGATGTTTTCTTTAGACGATCTGCGGCTTTGATCTTTCACGCGTTCTTCACCGAAGACCTTCTTCGATCCAAATCCACCTCTTCAAGGATCAAAGCTCCAAAAGCCATTGAAAAATCCATCAAAGCCAGATGAAAGATTAAAAGCGCGGATCGTTTAAAGAAGACATCAAATCCAAAGCCGATGATCAAATCGCCAACAAGGAGACCAAAGTCCTCAAAACGCGGCAAAACCAAACCAAAGATCAAAGCTTCGGTCGTCCAAAGAAGACATCAAATTCAAAGCCGATGATCAAATTGTCCACACGGAGACCGAAGCTCTCCAAAAGGCGGAAAAGACAAACCAAAGATCAAAACTGCGGATCGTCCAAAGAATGTATCAAATCCAAACCTACGATCAAATCGCCCACACGAAACTGAAGCTCTCTAAAAGGTGGAAAAGACAAACCAAAGATTAAAGCTGCGGATCATCTAAAGAAGACATCAAATCCAAACCCGATGATCGAATCGCCCACACGGAGACCGAAGCTCTCCAAAAGGCGGAAAAGACAAACTAAAGATCAAAGTCACGGATCGTCTAAAGAAGACATCAAATCCAAAGCCGATGATTCAAACAAAAGCAAAGATATTTTGATATTTATATATAAAATAAATATTTTTGAGTGAAACAAACGAAAATAGTAAAATAGACAGGACTGAGGGAGCGCAATATAATTTTATATAACTTGTCGTGTTCTTCTCTAGTATATATTCCATGACTAAAAGTAAATTAGAATCTATTTAACTATTTTAAATTATATCTCATTAAAATATATATAATATAAATATATTTTATAGAGAATATATGATATAAATAAATAAAAAATTTATTTATATATAATTAATATAAATTAATTTTATAAAAATAAATAAAAATAAAAAATTTGAAGTGAATCTTATATCTAATTAATCTTTTAGTCTCACCTTGATTGACATTTTTTTTTTATTTGTGTCTTCTCTTACATATTTCTATTTTGATAAAACTTCTTAAATCAAAACATATTTAACAAATATAAATAACTTAATTAACTTACCTATAACACATAGAATCATAAGTTACTAACACAAAACTCCTTTATTTATATATCTCATCAAAAAATAAATATTTTTATATGTATTTAAAACTCTACATCTTTTATTAAATTAGTTTATATTAATTTTAAATAAATAAACGTATTTTCTTATTTGCTTGTATTATAAAAAATTTTATTCTCTTCAAAAGAATATCTATATTACATATTTATTTTATTGCAATATAAATTTAAAATATTTAAATATCTTTTTAAAATTTTTAATCATACATATTTAAATTTTATTTTTAAAATTATCAATATTACTATTAATTTTATTTACTTTAAAAATTGCATGGCGTCTCTCATATTTTAAAAAACATTGCATGAACACCTCTATAGTTTCGAAACTTAGTGTAAATCCTTGTTTTACCTAAAAATTTGCATGACGCTCCCTTATACTTTTAAAAATGTTAGAATGAAACATCTCTGCCATGCAAAAAAAAAATATAGATAGAAAATCATCTTTTCGTTACACAAGAGAGATGTTTCATAGCGATGAAGTTTCATGCAACTTTTCTGAAAGTGAAGAAACGTCATGCAATTTTTTAAAGTAAAGAGAGATTTTATATAGAATTTCGAAACCAGAGAAATTATAAGCGGTTTTACCTAAATATTACTCCCCCGTCCCAGTTAATTTGTCTACTTTAGCAGGGGCATAGAGTTTTAGATATGATGTAATTAGTAAGTAATTAAAAGTGTAATAGTAAAAATAATTATGATATAATAAAAATAATTATAAATTAAGATTAAGATGATTAAATAGTTTAATTAAAATAAAAAATTATAAATTATGAATTTTAAAATATGATTAAAATGTATAATTATATTTACAATAAATGAAAGAGACCTTTTACATGGAATAGAAGAAGTGAGACGGATAGAGTATTTTCTTAAATACTGTAGAACTAATGAAAAAAAATCAAAGGTGTGTTTACTTGTGAGATTTTGGTTTTTGGTTTTGGTTTTGAATAGTAAAATTTTGAATTAAAATAGTTATTTGAGGTGATATAAATATGTATTGATGTGATGTTTTGAATGTAAAATTTAATTTTAGTGTAATATAATAAATAAAAAATAGGTGTTTGATTTGATATTTTTTGGGATAAAATAGTTGAAATAGTAAAATGGAAAAACAAATCTAACAAGTATGGATATAATGAGTATATTTGATATATTTAAAATTAATAAATTTATTAAAAAATAAAAATATGTATGAACAAATTAAGATGAAAAATGTAGTGTATAAATTCTTCTGATAGTTTTGAAAAAAATAATATGAATTTAATATTAAAAAATATATAATAAAATATTTTATACTCCATTCGTTCATATTGAAAGGTTATCATTTTTTATTTTCGTCCGTCCTCAAACATAAGTTATCATATCTTAATTTAGTAATTGTACTACCCAGTTAACATAATAAATACCATTTCAATTTAGAAAATATTACACAAATGCCATTAGTTTTATATTATATCAATATTTTTATTTTTTTTACTCTAATTCAATATAATACTAATATTTAAAAATCTACATGCAAAACATAAATGCATTCTCGGAGGGAGTAATTTTTTTTTTAAAAAAAAAACATATAATTTATAAATAATAAAACCCTGAAATTTTGATAGAAAGAAACAAACCCCTAATCTTCATCTCCAAAAGTCCTCACAATGGACTTGACTTGAGAAACAATTTACTGACAAAAATTCAGCAGCCCTGACTATTCTTACTTGAAAAAAACAAAAAAAGAAAAATCAAATCCAAATCCAAGAACCAAAATCTCCATCACTACCTCCACCACTCATACAACGCTTGAATATATGTATGTATATTCAATCCTTTCTTTCCTTCTCATCTAAATTATTCTTTCCTAATCGTTCTTCGGCCAGAATTGTCGTCGCCGTCTGCACTTCACTTCTTACTGTCCGTACCAGACCGACGCACACGTGAGAAGAGAGAGAGAGAGAGAGAGAGAGAGAGAGTTTTCTTCGTTTTTTCATGGTTTCAATTTCATTTAAAAGCTTCCATCGTTGTTGAGTCTTTCTCCATTATCTCCAAATTTTTATCAAGAGTAGCTCGAGGTATAATTGGCTGTTGCATCGCTGGCTTCTCAATCACAATAAGAAAAATGGCTTTAATTATTGCTTCGCTGCATTGCCCTTCCACCGCCTACGCCAATTAATTCCAGTAGATGTTTAATTTCGCGGGCGGCCTCTGGTTTTTTTCAATTTTTTATTTTTGTTCAAAAATTTCTATTTTCCTCGAAGGATCGACCTGTTTTCCCCTTCAGGATTAGATTTGAAAACATATATCAGTTTGGGCTTATGGGTTCTGCTCTTTCATGGCGGCCTGTAGTTCATCTGCTCGTTAATCTTTAGTTTGTACTGTCGCTGCTTGGATTCTCATAGTCTTATCCATATTTGGACTTTTGAATTTTGAATTAATTAGTTACATGGGGCTGCTGACCTAATCAAAATTTGTCTTTTTTGACTAGAGTAAGAAGAGAAACAGTTTGGGGTTAGACAGGTAGAGTAATTACAATGGATAGTTCAACGGAGGACCACCAAGAACCCAACATTGGGATTGACGGCTACATAAATATTGCTGCTTCTGCCAATCAGAATTCAGTTGCAGACTCTAGTGTAGGAGGAGCTCCAGGGAGATCGGGTGAGTCGGGAGAGAAGGAGATGGCACCACTGGGAGGAAATTCGATTCACCGTTCATCATCCAGGCCACAGTTGGACCTCAGCAAAGCGGCCATACAAGGGAATTTTGAGGAGAAAGATCCTACAATTCTGTTGCCTAATCAGTCTGATGATATTTCTCATCTGGCTTTGGATATTGGAGGTGAATTTTGAGGTTTTCTTGTCATAAAGGAGTGTTTCTTTTAGCCCTTTTCTTACCCTTCACATATAAGCATTTCATAGAAGGCTTAGGCTCCATTTAGATTGAATTTTGGGGAGTTTCGGAAAATGATGAGATTGTGAAAAGTTGGGTTTTTGATATGATGATTTGGGAGATGAAAAATGTATTTTGATTGTGATGCTTTTTTTTGAAGAAAATTAATGTACATGAATATTACCAAAAGTTACAAAAGTGTGTAGGTAAACTGAGTTTAGTATGTTCTTATTTTGTCGTAGAGTAGTAGTACTAATGAGGTTATGACAGTGATTTCAAAGACATTCTGTTAGATTGCCTTCAATGGCATCAATTTGTTGAGTAACAATGTGTACTTTGGCAGGATCGCTCATTAAGTTGGTGTATTTCTCAAGACATGAGAATCAGCCTGTCAACGACGCAAAGAGAAAGACAATCAAGGCGAGACTTAGCATGACCAATGTAAATAGGAGGAGCTACCCGATTCTTGGCGGGAGGCTGCATTTTGTGAAGTTTGAAACTTCTAAAATTAATGAATGCTTGGATTTCATCTACTCCAAGCAGCTTCATCATGGTGGTATGTATATTCCTTAACTACCTCGAAGTTTCGTGCTTTTTCGAATTGCAGTTTGTTTAATCTTGTGCTCTACTGTCTGGTTACAGGAATGGATTCACAGCATTGGCAATCTGAAGGGAGTCCAAACACTCAGAACACCGTAATTAAGGTATTTCTCTACGTCGACATGCACTTCTTTAATATGATTAGATGATTCTTCTCTTATGGTGATGCATTAACAAGAAAAGTATGTGTTTTTTTTTTTTCACCTTTCAGTTTCTGTGTTTTTAATTTGGATAAATTGCTTATAACTTGAGGCATGGAAAGTCATTCCACTCAAGGTTTAAAAATTGCGCAACCTTCCATCGTGTTTTCGAAAACATTGAATAAAATCCTCCAAACATTTGAACATAACGGGTTGGTGGAAGCTATTACTGTTCAGACACTGCAATTTGGGGGATTTTGTGCATTGTTTTTGGAAAAACGAGGGAAAGCTGCGCAATTTTTAAACTAGATGAGAAAATGATGTAGATTTCCAAAATCACAAGTGAGTTATAAGCAATTATGTCTTTTAATTTTTAAGTTTTTGAGGTGAAATAGTTGTTGGAAGTCATCTTTTTGGAAGGAAATTGAGAAATTGAATAATAAAATAAATGAAAAAAAAGAAAAAAGAAACACAATGTGAACAAGCCGTATAATATTATAACATAGTCATTTTGTGTATGGATGTTTTGTCGGTTGCCTTTACTTCTTTCTATGTGTGCTCTGAAAAATTGAATAACTATAATGGAACTTGTTTTACTGATATTTTGTCCGTTACTGATTTTTGTCGTATTGTTATTTTTGTTACAAAATATCTTTCTGATTAGACATTGTTTTTGTTTTACATACCGAGGTTGATATTATGGGAAGTCCAATTTGCTTACTGGTCTTAAGACAAATGACCTACACTATACAATATAAATTTCATTGTATTAATGGAGTCGACATTATTGAAGTGGTATTATGAGGGAACTTTCCATGTTAACGTGAAAGACAGGCATTTATTCATATTAACTAAGAAGGATTTGTTTGCAGGCAACAGGTGGTGGGGCTTACAAGTTTAACGATCTTTTCAAGGAAAGGCTTGGGATCAGTATAGAGAAAGAGGATGAAATGAACTGCCTGGTAGCTGGTGCAAATTTTTTACTCAAGGTGTGACATCAATTTCATTTATTTTTTGTTGGTTTCATTGCGACGATTATTATCGTAGCCAAAAATATCGTTAGAGCATCTTCAACCAATAAAATGTAAAGAGTAGTTTATTAAATGAAGAAAAAAAAAGAAAAAAAAAAAGAAGAGATATTTGTATGCATTTTCTTACTGCTCCAAGATAATTTAATGTCTCCGCGACCCTGTATTAGTCAACTGAACACAGCTATGTGCCGGTGCATCATTAATGTAGAACAGTCGTAATTATGTAGTGGCTCTAGATGCACTGGAAGTTCAAGATCGAAATTTTGTAATTATTCCATTGAGGTTTAATTGTATAAGATAAAATTATAAAAATTATTGAACTGCATATGTCGCAAGGCGGGTGGCTCTTCTTACAATTTGTTGAGGTGTATTTTGCTCCTATTTATTTTATGTTCCTACTTTTCAAGACGACTACCTTCCATTGTGTCTTATGCAGGCGATTCGACATGAAGCTTTTACACACAAGGAGGGCCATAAAGAGTTTGTGCAGATTGACTCGAATGACCTGTTCCCTTACCTTCTCGTCAACATAGGATCTGGTGTCAGTATGATCAAGGTATTAACTTATATTGCATGCAATTCTCTTCCTTCCTTCCCTGCTCGGTAACAAAGGAACCTACCCTGTCTACAGGTTGATGGGGACGGAACGTTTGAGCGTGTTAGTGGAACAAATGTTGGTGGGGGCACCTACTGGGGTCTTGGGAAGCTCTTAACCAAGTGTAAAAGGTTGTGTTAATGTCATTCTTGAATTTGTAGCCTTCCTAATTTAAATGTTTGCCGCAATTTAATTTTCGAACTTCGTTTTCTCTAATTAGTTTTGATGAACTATTGGAGCTGAGTCAACGGGGAGATAACCGAACCATCGACATGCTAGTAGGAGATATTTATGGTGGCATGGACTACTCGAAGGTACGCCAACTATATAGTGCATTTGTACATCCTTATTTGTTTCCCTGTCTAACATCGTCACCAATAATTACGGCAAAATAACATAAAACCTATTTGTGATTTATGAAAATTGCGTGAAACAATTCATTGTTTCAAAATTGTGTCAGACTTCTTTATAGTTTCAAAACTCTGTATTTAAGTCCCTTCCGTCATTAGTTAACCTTCCGTCATTAGTTAATGGTGATTGTTTTGGACACGTCCTAACTGCGAAGATAATTAAGAAACTCTATAACTACGAATCACCATTAACTAATGACGGAGGGGGTTAAGCACAATGTTTCTGAAACTATAAGGGAAGCAATTTGAAAACAATGGAGGGTTTTGCGCAATTTTCATAAATTTCAGATGAGTTTTATGCTATTTTGCCAATATTTACGGTAAATGTTATGTTGTCCAGTAAATGTTTTGTTTAGTTCATTTTCTTAGTCTGAAAATATTGTAAGTGTCGCAGATTGGTCTTTCTACATCGACTACTGGTTCTAGTTGTGGGAAAGCTATCTCTGAAAATATTTCTAATTCTTTCCTGTTATGCCTTTTTCTTCGTTCTCTTATTCATTTTCTAATTCTGACAATTTTGTAAGTACCACAGATTGGTCTTTCTGCATCGACTATTGCTTCTAGTTTTGGGAAGGCTATCTCGGAAAATAAAGACCTTGAAGACTACAGACCTGAAGATATATCTCTGTCTCTCTTGCGAATGATATCCTATAATATTGGTCAGGCAAGTGTGGCTGCGAAATTTACTTGATTTTAACATACATGGCCTTATATATGAATCTTGTTTTTCTTCTTTAATTTATGTTAAAAGCTGCAATTATTTCTGTTTGATGTAATGAAAGTGGTTCGCGAAATTGAAAGGGGCAAGTTATATATAGGAGTTAATTACTCTTGAATTATCGGTGTCCACAGAAAATAATGTTCCAAACAAAAGACCAATGGTTCTGTAGATTGTAAATTCTACATCTGAACTCACTGTATATGCTGTATTAATGGGCCGAACATTTAGGGTGTGTTTGTTTAGTGTTTGTGTGGTTTGATTTTTGTTGTTTTGTTTAGGTAAAATAATTGTTTGTTGTGATGTTTGTAATGAAAAAATAGTATAGTTTTATCGGAAACAATGTGTTTAGAAAAAAGTGAAATCCAAAACAAACACACTCTATTTCCTTGTAAGAGATTGAAATCACCCCGATTGTCACCGTATAAGTACTTGCTTCTAAAAATAAATAAAATAACATTGTGATTTCGCACTGCACTTAATAGTAATATACTTTAGCATCACTAGTTTGATTTTTCTATGTTTGTTATTTAATGGACTACGTATATCTGCCCTGCATCTTTTCTTAGTTAGGCATTAGAAATATGAAACAATATATATATATATTATTCAAAAGATGTGATGATGAACTATGTATATTCTTTGTTTGGATTTAAAGTTTGAGTGCATTATATTGTGGTTTTTGTTGAGTTAATTGCGATGACTGATTGAAGAGCTGAATATATATTTGTGTGTGTGTGTATATATATATATTAGACGTGTATGATTTGATTATTTTCTGTAAAGATTGAATAAAAATTATTAAGTCATGGCTTTTGAATAGTATGATGATATGAAGGTAGATATTTAAATGTTTTATTATAAACTAATACATGACTATGAACACAAGCACATAAGAGTTTGAATAAAATAAGTATAATATAAGTAAGACTAATATTATTTTTGTGGGAAGAAAAGCACATAGGTGTTTTGACAAATTTGGGGTGTTGAACTAACAAACACACTTTGAAGCACAAATCATAAACAGTGTGTTCCTTTAAAGTTTGAATTTGGTTGTGAGAATAGTAAAAATTTCAATTGAAATAGTGATTGACCTGAAAAATTTTAATACGATATTTTGAATGTAAATTTGATTTTATTTTTTAATATATTAAATGAAAAATAAGTGACTGATTTGATGGTTTTGGGGGGTTGGGTGGGGAGGGGGGATGGTTGGAATTTGATTAATAGAGTGAGATGAGGTCCAGATAGAGCCTTTGTTACCATGTTTGGAGGATAGTGTGCTTCCATGTTCGAAGAATCTGTAAATTCACCAAATTTATTATTGGAGCAATAAGATCTTTCTGAAATTAGAAATCTCTGGTAGCGGAAACACCTGTGTGTTGCACATTATTTTACTATTGAGTTGACATTCTTCATCAGTGTTTGCTTAATTCACCATCTTTCATCACTATATTCCTTTCTCTTGTATGACAAGACAGCTCTACAGCTGTCAACCATCATCTTTCATAGACGAAAGAATGTTCTTACATGAAATGTGATATTGTTTTTAATAATCTTCAGATATCTTACTTAAATGCATTGCGCTTTGGGCTTAAGAGAATATTCTTCGGAGGGTTTTTCATCAGGGGCCATGCTTACACTATGGACACCATTTCATTTGCTGTTCAATTTTGGTAATGTCGAAAACATGTTGCAGAAGCTTTATATGAATTAATTATGACTATCGCTGCATTCTCACTTTGACACCCTTTTGAACACCATTTTTTGGATTTTTCGTACCTGCACACTTTTAGGTCACAGGGGCAAGCCGAGGCAATGTTTTTGAGGCACGAAGGGTTTCTAGGAGCATTAGGTGCCTTTATGAGCTATGAAAAGCACGGGCTGGATGACCTTATGGTTCATCAGCTGGTTGAAAGGTTCCCAATGGGTGCACCATATATTGGAGGAAATGTTCATGGTCCACCTTTAGGAGATCTTAACGAAAAGGCAGGCAAATTTATTGACAAGCACGGTTAATTTTGCCTATCATTATGATTTTGGGTTTAGGAATATCACTGCATTCGATTATCTGTCGCTTTTGTTCATATCTCCATGGCTATTTATGTGTGTATATATATATATATTCATTTTTTTTTTAGAAAAAAGGAAATTTAAGATTCCCTTCAACACATGATATTTGCTTATTCAGTTTACTAACACGTGTTCCCTTCGATTGAATGAGACATAAAAGAACTAACCTTATACGGGTCTCAATGGGCACTTATCATGTTTTGGAATATATTCTCTACTGCTTTTTCAGTTTCAAAAGCTCTGGAGTAAATTGAAAGGTTCCTTGAGCACCAGGCATATTAATATATACATATATATATATATTATATAACGACTATTTAGCTTTACAGAAACTTTTTTACATAAAGATGTGGTAATACAGTTTCTCAGTCTCTTCATATTGTTTTTGTTAGGAAAATTATTATTGATTTTGAAAATTGATTTATGCAGCAATTAAAAGGTTTGGTGGGTTTATAAGCAAAGCATTTTTCTCGTGAAATTTTTTATTTTTTTTAATTTTTTGTCATGAAATTTGTCAGAAGAGCTTTATTTGATGCGGCCGGATTACTGCCTTGATATATTTCTTTAGTTTGTTGGCTGTCCGTTATGCTGAGCTATCCCGTGTCTAATATCCTTCCCCTTTATATTTCTTAACTTGGTTGATTAATCTGAACCGTGAGTAGGATTTCTGGATATGGAGTAACATTAGAGATTCTATGACATGAATGCTTTTCTATAAGCTGATTTTTATTTTTTTTTGCGTGTGGCTGTCGCAGATCTCTTGGATGGAGAAGTTTGTGCTGAAGGGAACTGAAATTACCGCGCCGGCTCCTGTTCCAATGAGTCCCCCGGGAACTACTGGCCTTGGGGGATTCGAAGTTCCGTCATCCAGAGGAGATATCTTACGTTCTGATGCTAGCAAACTCAATGTGGGCGTTCTCCATCTCGTACCGAGTTTGGAGGTGTTTCCGTTGTTGGCTGATCCAAAACTGTGAGTGAATTAAATGATTCAGTAGACTGATATTAATTGGAAATACTTTCTTCTTTGTAAGTTTGCTCGAACAGTGACATTTTGTTGAAATCTTTATATGCAGATATGAGCCGAACACTATCGATCTTTCTGATCCTGGTGAGCTAGAGTGAGTACCAAAAATTTGATAGCTATGCATTTGCCGTTCTGATTCATCCCCCTTTTGTTGTCCTTAATCCCGTATAAATTTTCTTATTTAATGTAGGTATTGGTTCGCCGTCTTATCAGAGCATATGCCGGATCTTGTTGAGAAGGTAGTTTAAAAGGTCTTTTGTTCTATTGTCTCCTCGCTAATCTGAACAATTGTGTTGGAAAATGATATGCACCTGACTGCAACACTATTTATCAATGGGTATAAGTTGCAAACGAATCTCTTATACCAAAATTTGAAGTTTGGAAATTTACCTTTCGCTCTGTTCTAGTCTTATTTTTTCAACTTATGTTATTGGATAAAGCTGAATTTGTGGCTCTTGATTTCGCGATTTCGCATTATTTATCAATATTTCTCTTTCTAAATCCTTAACTTTAACTACTGCTTGACATTTTCATGAAATGTTCAACTTCCAATAATCAAACTTTATGCGAAGCTTCAACTAAGTATGAAAAATTTTCTCCTATTTATTAGAAACTTAAGAAATCGAATGCTACTTTGGCGACTGTGCTGATGCTGCAATTATGATCGGAAAATCCCTGTCATTTTCTGAACATTTGTGGCTTGCTATGTGTTAGTTTTGATTGCATCTTATATTTCTATGTACAACTATGGAAGATTCGTGAAACTTTTGCAGGCTGTGGCGAGTGAAGGTGGCACCGATGATGCCAAGAGAAGGGGCGATGCATTCGCCCGCGCATTCTCTGCTCACCTTGCAAGGTTCTAACTTAATCATTACTCATATCTTATACTTAAGAAATATGTATATATATATATTGGTGTTTTTGGGCTCCTCATTTGTGATATTTTAACTTCTGCTCGATAGGCTGATGGAGGAGCCAGCCGCGTATGGAAAGCTGGGGCTAGCAAACCTATTAGAGCTAAGAGAAGAGTGCTTGAGGGAGTTCCATTTTCGTGATGCCTACAGAGGCATAAAACAGAGGTAATTAATTCCGCACGGATTGACATCTATAGAATTGTCTTGCGCCTTAACAAAGGGAAATTACAGCAATTTTGATTCGATAAATGACACATTTTATCATTTTAGTTCTTTAAGTGGACTTGTTTGAAAATGGTCTTGTATTTCATTCGTTTTCATTCCAATGGTTCTAATTCTGCCGTGACATAGATGTGCTTAAGAAAAGTGACAAACGAGGTAGAGGGTGGGGTGTAGAGACAAATATATTTTGTGATTCTTTTTTAAATTACAATTTGATATAATATATTATGAGATATTTTTGTATTTTTATTGAGGTGCGTGGGAATGAATAATAGAAAAATAGAATTGTAAAGTGAACAATCTGTACAAATAATTGACTTCTACATAGAAATACTATCTCCGTCCGGCTCTAAGGGTTTCATTTACTTTTTCCGTGTTAATCTTTGAATATTAATTATTATTTTAAAACGTAGTAAAAATTATAAAAAATGCAAAAATACTTCCATTAGTGTCTTATAAAACTAATAAAAAGATATTTGTATAAAAAATTATACAAATATAAAAATATTTTTAATGTTAAGTACAATGACGCAAAATGTAAATGTGATCCTTAGAGGCGGACGGAGGAAGTATATGATTAGTTATTAGTTTTCAAAATGTAAGTATACTTGAATATAATTTATGTATGCATCGCGTTCGTGTATGCTTGTGTTGAAAATCAATAGGGATATCATTTAAGCCATTACTAAAGTTTGTATTTCTGTTTATATATTCAAGCAAAGAAATTTATTCTGACTGAAGTATTATGATGGATTTTGATGTTTTTAGGTAACATAATGTTCTATTATCGAAGTAATTCTCAGTGCCTTCACTTGCAGTCTTGTGTAGTATTAGATAAACATTTATTTGTATGTTCATGATTAAATTCATTACAATCTAGGCGGTAATAGTCTTATACAAACTTATTTTTTTATTTTTATGCCGTCTTTTGTTATGATGACCATATGGCACTCATTCAGATTTCAATTCTCACATTCGTAACAGGGAAAACGAGGCATCACTTGCAGTTCTCCCCGATCTGTTGAGGGAATTAGACGGCATGAATGAGGTTAGTCATGATTGGTTTAATGATCTTTTGCAAATTATCATATGAATTTAGATTATGTGAATTGTCTTGTTTATATCTAAGTTATAACTCTTCCTATGTCTTCAAACTTTTGAGCATAAGTTTTAATACGGGTGTGTACGTTTGGGTGTGTTTGTTTGAGGATTTGAATATTGAGTTTGGATTTATGAATATTAAGATATTGAATTTGAATACTTGTTTAATATGATAGTAAATAAGTATTCATATGATATTTTTAACGTAAAATTAATTTTTAGTATAATATAAGTAATAATAAATAAACATTTAATTTGATGTTTTTGAAAAAAAAATTAATTCAATAGTGAAAAATTTGAAGAATCCACTAAAGAACATAACTCTGTAACTGTTTATCTTTTATATTAGAAGTAAAAAGTAAGATGATTTTTTACTAAAAAGAAAAGCGAGAATATTTTTTATGATAATTTAGAAAAGAAAGTGAACATAAATTTAGACCACGGAGTGAGTATTATTGTTGGTGTGTGTCTGTGCGACTTTTTTTTTTGTAGATTAATTAATATAATTTCCCGAGCAGGAAACAAGGCTGTTGACATTAGTGGAGGGAGTACTCGCCGCAAATATTTTTGACTGGGGATCCCGAGCGTGTGTCGATCTCTACCACAAGGGGACCATTATTGAAATATACCGAATGAGCCGAGACAAGATGCAAAGGCCATGGCGGGTTTGTATTGCAAAAACGTCGCATTTTATTTCACTCCCTAACATTCCTTTTTAGTAACATTTGCGTCGCTCGAAATTTAGGTGGACGACTTTGATGTTTTCAAAGAGAGGATATTCGGTTCGGCAGAGAAGAAGCCGCAACCCTATAAAAGAGCGCTGCTTTTCGTCGACAACTCAGGCGCCGACGTCGTCTTGGGAATGCTTCCACTTGCTCGGGAGCTTCTCCGACGAGGGACTGAAGTAAGTCGTTTAATAACATCAATAAAACCATTAGCTACAAAGTTTCGTCGACAAATGGAAAATAAAAATTTGTGTAGGTTGTTCTTGTGGCTAATTCCCTTCCTGCGCTAAACGACGTGACTGCGATGGAATTACCCGATATTGTTGCCGAGGCTGCTAAGGTCTGTTTCCTCGACAAATTCTGGGCTCGCCGTCCCATTTTCTTTTTTTTTTCAGAAAAATCTTAAATGTTTCTCGACAGCATTGCGACATTCTTCGAGGAGCGGCTGAAGCGGGTGGCTTATTGGTCGATGCAATGATAAACTTTCAAGATAGTCCCCGGGAGAGGTCAAAGTCGGTGGTGCCATTAATGGTCGTCGAGAATGGGTGCGGAAGCCCTTGCATAGATCTGCGACAAGTGAGCTCGGAGCTTGCAGCCGCTGCCAAGGATGCCGATCTGGTTAAAATCGATAAAGATTAGATTTTTTTTTTTTTTTTTTTTTTGCATCATTAACCATTTCATGTTTGCAATGTCGCCGAAGCTTATCGGTTGTCGACCAATGCAGATTATTCTCGAAGGGATGGGACGAGCGCTGCACACAAACTACAATGCAAAGTTCAAATGCGACGCCCTTAAGGTAATTGTCGACTCCGATTAATGTTCTGTTTAGATAAGAGTTTTAAAAGTTCAGGAGAGTTTTGAAGATTTTCGAAAATAGTAAAAAATTATACTTTCTTCGTCCCAATTCAAAGTACTTTTTTTACTATTTTGTCTGTTCTACTTCAAAGTATCTATTTCTTTTTCTAATCAAAGTAATCATACATTAATATCAAAATACCTTTTAACTTTTATTTAAATTACAAATATATTATTACATATACACTCACTTTACTCATACACTTACTTTTTATATGGGCAAAAATGTTAAAATCTCTTACGCACTTTCACCGACTAATATTTGATGCAATATCTTTTAAGAGAAAATAAATATTTGATGCATGTTTTTCGGAAAAATTACTATGGATGAATAGTGGCAAAATTCGAAAAAAAAAAATTGCATATGTAATTAGAAAACACTCATAATTCTTTCACAAAAATAATTTTTTTTCTAAGTCGCATCAAATATATATTTTTTTAAAATAATAAAATATCATATCAAATATTCAATTTTTTAGCGTATATACTGATAGAGTAACTGCGTTGACGGTGCAGTTGGCGATGGTGAAGAATCAACGGTTAGCTGTGAAGCTGATCAGTGGAAACATTTATGACTGCGTGTGTCGATTCGAATCGGCGTCTAGTGATTAAATCTTTTAGATTTTCTAAAAGATTTTTAACATTTGAAGGAAAATTTTGAGGATGATATTGCTGCATATAAACCTCAGTGAATCAAAACTTTGGATCTCAGGTCGAGTAGTTTGAGGTTGTTGTTGGTAACTTAAATTGTTAATTATTAAGTTAAGTGAACAATCTTTGGGTTTATTAAGTGCTATTGATGTGTTTATGTCTTTTCGTTTTTTCTAGAATTTAATTTAAAGTGAAGTGAAGTATGTATTTTCGATTGTTCGCTAAATTTATGTATATTCTATTTATAATAAAATATTTTATTCATTTATAATTTTATTATTTTTATTTTAGCAAATGAATCGGCTTTGTTTAGATAGATGTTTTTGGAGACTTTTGAAAGTTTGAAAAAAAAAAGAGAAAAAAGTTAGTATTTGATGTGATATTTTATGAGAAGAAAAGTGTATTTGATGCGGTGGTTTTTTTAAAATGAATAGTGTCAGTAAACAAATTGTTTTTATTTTATTATTTTTATCAACTAATTAATAAATTTTTTATAATACTTTCATGATTTTTTATTATTAAAAAAAATGTTAAGTAATTTTAATAATCGAGATGAAACAAAGCTCCTTGTCATCTCCTCTCTTTTAAATATGTATCGATTCAATTTTTGTTCGTAACATTGTTTGTTTAGTGAGATTTTGAAAATATATATATATATATATTTTTTTTCATGTGATGTATAGAACATTGTGTAACAATATAAAAAATAATGAATATGCAATATATTAAATTTTTTTTAAAAAAAATATGTATTTTTTGAAAATTCTAGAAAAACACAATTAGAGGATCATGTTTTAATAATTATGTTTAAAGCCTGACCAATTTTTGGTTATGATCACATAGACAGCTTGAGGGCTTCACTAAACAAAGGGTGATTTGACACATCTTAAGGGTGTGTTTGTTCCGAGTTTGGATCTTAAATTGAAAATTTAAATGTAAAAGTAATTTTTAAT
Source organism: Andrographis paniculata (assembly GCF_009805555.1). Classification (NCBI taxonomy): domain Eukaryota; kingdom Viridiplantae; phylum Streptophyta; class Magnoliopsida; order Lamiales; family Acanthaceae; genus Andrographis; species Andrographis paniculata. The sequence continues at coordinate 1,102,709 of NW_026137588.1, forward strand.
ATAATATAAAAAATAAATATTTAATTTGATAATAAAATAAAAATATCTTGCTTAGAAATAGTTCTTTAATTGGAATAGAGAATAATTCTAAAACTACATGATATTTAGGGCATGTATTATGATCAACGATTGATCTGATCAAGTCAACATAATATTATATATTGTAGGACTTACTAACTCATATTTATACATATTTCAGAATATTTATAACAAACGTATATTATATTATATTCATCATATGTTAACACATATGTTATCTTATAACACAATATTTATAAATATATGTTGGTCACTCATATACATATGCTAATTCGATTAAAGCAGCACCAGACTGACTTCAGCCTTGTATTTCCTAGCTAAATAAAATTTCTACTTTTAGGGGGCCACTAATTTTGGCAAACTTGGATTTACAAAGTGAGTATCAACAAATCCGAAGTTCCATTCTAATGCGCCGAGTACTTTTATGTGTTACTTAATCAATATATAGACTCCTAATTGGTACATGTTCGTGTTTTTCCTCCGAAGCGAGGAAACTAATTTTTGTAGATTTTGATATGATTTAATTTACCTAAAATAAAACAAATTCTATCATTACCAAAATCAAAATCAAGAAAATCAAAAGGTCGAAATTTAGTAAATAGGTTAGTAAATCAAGAAAAAATGAAGACGAGAAAGAGTGAAGGAGAAGTGAAGTCAGGCAGGACTAATCAACAGATGACCGGAAAATAATCGGGATGAAATTTTCTGGAAAAGGCTTTTAAGGTTTTAACATAATTTTGTGGAAGAGGTTTCAAGGTTTTAACATACTCTTAAGAAAAACCGGGCTTGTAGCCTACACTTACGCCTATAAATTAATAATACAAGACATGTCAGCAATAACATAATATAAATACAACATATAAACTAATACATGACACTAAACATACTCAGCACATGTCGGCCGGTGAAGAATAATCCCTAATCAACACACTGACCATTCCCGTCGGTAAATTTAGCCATCTCATACAAAAATACGACCAATACACTAAAGATGGACGCGAAGTTTCAAACTCAAAATAAAGCGAAACAATTTTCTAATTTAATACTTTTAGTTCAAAAGGCAATTCTCGAAGAAGTAACATAATCTTAAACAAATAAAAAGGTATGTGCAAAGGGCATCCCGATCATCACTCATAACACTCACTTAGAAAACACAAACGAAACAATACTTTCATTCATCGACGTCTACCACAGCTCATTCAATATCCGTTTCTTCGCTTAGTATAAAGAAGTAACTAATTTGAATAGCCTTTTCAGCTTATTTTCTTTCGGAACAACCTCAAAACGACTTATGTTTCTCACTGAACAAGAGCTCAAATTATAAGCACATTTTGCATACTTGTCCATATCCATGTTCCCCTAGCAACTGATCAAAATAGGCATCGCATAAATAGATACCGGAACTTTAAAATCCATTACAAGCACTAATGGTCATTTCATCTTTCGAAGATTCAGATAGTTCAATTGATCATATCCGTGTACCCTAGCAACTGATCAAAGTAGGCATCACAGACATAGATACTGCAACTTTAAAATCAATTATAAGCCCTAATGGTCATTTATCTTTCGAAGATTAAGACAGGATGATTTACCATATCCATGTACCCTAGCCACTGATCAAAATAGGCATCGCATGAATAGATAAAGAAATTTTAAAAATCCCTTATAAGCCCTAAGGGTCATTTCATCATTCGAAGATTAAGAAAGGATTGATTTCCATATCCTTGTACCCTAGTGACGGATCAAAATAGGCATCGGATAAATAGATACAGAAATTTTAAAAATCCATTATAAGCCATAATGGTTATTTCATCTTTCTAAGATTAAAACAGGATGATTTACCATATCCATGTACCCTAGCGACTGATTAAAATAGGCATTGCATGATAGCTATAGAAATTTTTAAAATCCCTTGTAAGACCTTTTGGTATTTCATCTTTTGAATGTTACAACAGGACAATTTATTGCTAATTCTTCTGATCTCACAAATGTACAATTTATTGCACATACCACATATATATAGCAACCAACAACAAGGGAGATCACTATACAACAGACAACTAAACAGGCATGCCGGGACACATCTACAAGCCAAAAAACTCTTTATGAAAGCATACCGCAATCATAAATAATTAATTGACCATCATGTGATCAAAGCCACCTCCAGCTGGCAGGCCAACCCGCGGCACCTGCACATTGTGAAGCAATTGCTGCAGCCACCTTCTTGTAGTCGGATCTTCCTGAAACGAACACAGAAATAAGGAATAACATTAACTCCACTGAACACAATCAAGGGTGTGTTTTTTGGGTGATTTAGGGTGTGTTTGTTTAGCCAATTTCTCAAAATTTCTATTATTCACCAAAAAAATTTTCCCCATAAACATTAAACCAAATATTTATTTTTTATATTATACTAAAAAAATATTTATATTCAAACATCACATCAACACACCTATTTATATCACATTATAGAACTATTTCAATTCAAAATTTTTACTATCCAACTATCAACTCAAACCCCTCTCCAAAAAAAACAATAAAAAAGAAATCAAATCGAATACTTATTTTGTATTTTCACTAAAAATCAATTTTAAATTCAAAACATCATATTAAATCCTATTTATGTCACATCAAACAACTATTTCAATTCAAAATTTTACTATTCAAATCAAAATTCTAAATCAAATGACCAAACAAATACACACCAAGAACACAGGCAAGTTCCGTTTCAGAATGATAATACAGAAAAGCACTTACACGAAGACAGGCGCTAAAAGTTCCATCTCTAAGCATCTCAGGCAGGCAGCTTCTAAGTGCATCGCAGGCTCTGCATGAACAATATTGTCAGTTCATCTGATGTTTGAAATGAGGGAAAAAGATGCAATGAACCAGTTTCCGCATGCAGCCAAACCTCGGATTATCTGACAGTCGAAGATAGCATCTAATTATGTGTTTCAGCAGGCGGGAAGATGGCTGTTCTGCAAGAGCAGCAACCATATTCCCAAGCACTCTACCAACAGCAAGGAATCGCTCAGCAGTGGTGCAGATGTATTCCAAGCCCACATCATCAAGTAGTATCTTCTGCACGATAAATGTTGCCACCTGTCACAACACAAAAAAGTTCCGTTACATAAATACTAACAGAATTTTAAATTAAAAGAATGGTTAAAATCGGGTTAAGGTACTAAAACTTATCTCTGCTTACATCAAACCATATGTGAAGAGATATTTTCAAGTTAAACTTACTAATGCTATGCTTTAAAGCATTTTGGAAAGTAATCAATAAATCTTTGAGTCGAATTTACAGTAAAAACATTAATTAATTAATTAATACTCAATAAATTAATCATCACTTCAGAATATATTTAGTCCCAACTTGGGCCTTTCGAACAATGATTAATTTTTCATAAATTAATAAGATAATATCTTTTTGGAACAATCCTTCATCAATACATGAACACCCAATAAAAAATTGACATGCTTCCCGATTAATATTACCAAAAAAAAATACAATAGCTACACACTTTTGCATTATATATATAATATACATACTTTACCCACTCTAAGAAAGTAAACATTTTTAACACAAAATATTATTTTTTATATAACGATACAATTTTTCATACCCAATATAAAAAAAAATACATTCATAAAAAAACCACAAAACATACACACCCGCTATAAATCAATAATTTCTCAAATACACATGCCAAGTATGAACAATAATCCACCGAATATTATCAACATAAGTATAATGAACTTTCAGGTTTAGTCAACTCATATAATCTACATTTATCATGTAAAAATATCATGATTAGCCGTTAGTTAGTTGATTTTAGACAGAAACTTTATTTAAATTAGTAATCGGAAATATATTTTTCAAATATTTAAAAATGACCCTATAAATTAATATTTTTTAATTTATTGATCAATAAATAAATTAATAAATTTCATGGTGCCAACATTATTAATTTACAGAGGCTTTACTATATTCATCTAGCATCTCAAGGAAACTGAAAAAAAAAGGCAATTGAAAACATGCTTGGAATAAACTCAACTGTCTTTGATAATTCACTTCCCATCTCCATCGTGCGTAAGCACAATGGAATGATCTCAGTAGATAGAAGAAAGCCGATAACCTCGGTGTCATCAACCTGACAACCAAAGGAAAACACAAGACATGTTATTTAAGGAAAAAACAACATACAAAGTATCATTCTTAACCATCCATGTTGTTATAGACGAACTTAAAAGCTAATTAGAGGCTCGAGGAATACCTTGACCAAAGCACCAATTACACCTAAACTAGTAAGCCTCAAGTACTCAAATGGCCTCGATTTGCTAGTTGTATTAAGGAAAGGATACAAGTAAAGAGGAATGTGGGCTGCAAAAGGAGAAGTCATATTGACTAGATCAGAATCATCGGAAAGGCAGAATGATTATCATAAGAGTTACATTACAAATAAGTAGCATATTGACCTGCCTAATAACAGGCAAGCCATTGTAGGTTATGGTGTGCATAAACTTGGACTTAGAATTTCAGATGTAAAAACACAATAATAAGAACATAAAATAGGAACTTTGAAACTTTTACCACAGTTGTGGATAGAAACTTGAAATTTAAAACAAGGATTCGGATTTCAAAATTTCCATATTCAATCTAGTTCAAACCTAAATTCAGAAATCAGTAAGTTTTGCTGCATTTGGAATTTGAATCGAAAATTCGGAACCCAAAGTGAATTCTACAACAAAAATCCACTTTGGGTTCCGAATTTTCAAAGTCAAATTCTGAATCAAAATGCACTGGAAAATGGAAAGTTTTGGAATTTCCACACCCCCGAAGGCAGACTCAAGGCACCAAAAGACACCTGAACTCATAGTAGCTTTAGACAAAGGATCAACAAAGGAGATTTACCATTTAGAAATAGCATTCTCGTTTCTGGATGTGACGCCACACACTGCAGCATTGAAAACCAGTTTAGTAAAGCACAGAAAGGGCAAACTTTGTCCTTCTTATTGTTCGGACGGGACATGGGATAAAAAATTTCAATACTATTGCTGTTCGGTACCAACAATCACTATGCTATGCACTAATTCTAAAAAATTCCAATGTGTAGAATTAGCCAAAAAAATCTTAAGGGAATACAAAATACAATGGAAAAAAAAAAAAACAGAATTTCATATCCGGCTCCTCATCCCCGGGCATGCATACTGACATTTTGTGAAATTAAAGTCTTTCCACATCCTCAAAATTCGAAAGAATTATACCAAGAAATCTCAAAAATACATGTGGGAGGAGAATCCAAAGGAAGTGATAGAAAATACCTGAAGTAAAGCAAGTGCATTGCAAACTCTGTTCGACTGTGCAGGACTAAGATTCGGAGGAGATAAAACCGGGTAAATGTAGACAATTTCCTAGAGGAGGTAAGAACAAAACATAAGTTTCATCAATCGATCATCCCCAGAAGCCAATCCTAAGGTAATAACAAATTCAAGATAATTTAAAAATCTTGAAACGCAAATGCATCTAACATAAAATTAGCAAACCCCCATAATCTAAGGAGGGAAGATCACTTTTTAGCTGACATTGTCGAACAAACCTGGAGAAGGGCCGCAATAGTGCCGAAGGAATGCCACAGCAATGGAGCTAAATCTTGAAACAGCTCTCTCTTCTGTTCGAAATAAAATGATGGATAAGTAATGAAAAATGGTCATAATCAAGAATTGACTTGAAAAGCCACCGCCTAAGGAATTGGTGTAGAAATGCAACCGAAAACCAAATACTAAATCTTTAGCCATTAAACCTCCATAATTCAGAAATCACTGTTTTTCATATAAACATTTTCTATAGAAAACCGACATCAACATTTTTTTACATAGTTTTAAACCCTAAATTTTTATCAATTTTTTCTACTTTTTATCAAAACAATCCAAAATTCCCTGGATTTACATACCCCTGAATTGAAAATTGTTCTTCTACTAACACCAAAATAAAGCCTGAATATGGGCCATAGGAAACGCTACGATCTTTTCCGAAGCATAAATTACCCAAATTAGAAACCCTCGTTCATCGACCGATTCTCAGGGCGAAAAATCCGCATAGTTAAAAACAGTATAAATAAAAATAGGGGAACAGAGAACCTTGGAGAGTTCGAGGAGTGCGTTTTCCCTGAGATCAGGATTGCATATATCGAGAACCAGCTGCTCCGCCGTTTGCATCCTCCTGTCCTTGTTGACGGCGGCGGCGGCGGCGGCGGCGGGAGAGCTACTGCCGCCCTCAAATGGAGCAGCTTGCAAGTTGAGCGGCGGAGGAAGATGCGCCATATGGTCTTCACCGGTGAGTCGATTCATTCAGATCTGTCGGCGACAAGAACGATGTCTGAAGCGGTGGAGTCGGCCATATATATAGGCAGTCTTTATTTTTTAAAAAGAATGTACGGAAATAATAATAATTATTATTATAATTATAATAGAAATAATATTATGTCACTATCTATTCTAAGGTCTGATTTGTAAGCGGTTTTGGATTTGAATTTTAACTTGCGATTTGAATAGATAAAAATTTAAATTTCAATAGTTTTATTATGTGATATAAATAGAGGTTGATATTTGTTAGCACTCTCAGCCTTCTTCTGATGGTCATATTTAGATTTGTTAGCACCAATAAAAGTATTTTTGCAATTTTTTTAATTTGTAGTTTTTATTAGATTGTATGATATAAAAGTAACGATTATATTAATTATATTATGTAGATAGTACAGTTACTAAATTACTAACTTAGGAAATGATATTACAAAAATAAAAAATTGTATCCTACTATGGGACGAAAGGAGTATTTGGTTTGATGTTTTGGGGCGAAAAAATGAAATGAATAGTAAATTTTACAAAATTCTTCAAACAAACACACCCTAATTCGACTTGAATATCTTTCCTTATATAGATATTTTTAAAATTTTTGTTTCATAGGGTGTGTTTGTTTGGGGTTTGGATTTTAAATTGAGATTTAAATAGTAAAAATTTTGAATTTGAATAGTTGTATGATGTGATATAAATAGGTGTTGATGTTATATTTTGATTTTTAGTATAATATAATAAATAAAAAATAATTGTTTGATTTGATATTTTTGAAAAATAATAATGTATTTAAAATCCAATTCGAAAAGAAACACACCCTTATTGTACTTAAAACGGATATAATACTGATACTAATAATAATATGGTATCTTGTGTTAAACATTTTTAAAATTTTTGTTATTTTTTTATAATGCGTTTAATATGGAATAATAATAATGATGATAATATGGCACCGTGTATTCTAATTCGATTCGAATACTGCTTTTATATACTTCTCCGTCTCGAAACTAAGTATCATTTTGCTTTTTGTACGTAGTTTTAGAAATATTACTATTATATTAGAATATAGTAAGAATAAAGTAGAAATGACTAAAATAAAGTATATGTGATATAATTGTAATGACATTTGTGTAATATATTGTAAGTTGCAAGGGTATTTGTAATGTTAGATAGAAAGTACAGTTACTAAAAAAAGAAATAAATACTTTGTTATGGAACAAACTAAAATAGAAAAATTATGGGACGAAAGGAGTATATTTTTTGATTTGTTTTTGAAATTTTTAATATTTTTTTATACTATATTTAATACGGAAATAATAATAATAATAATACCTTGTATTCTAATTTGACTTGAATATCTATTTTCTTTATGTTTATACAGGGAATTCGTGTTATGCACGGGTAAATATAAATTATATTGAATTATGAAAATTAATTATTGTTATTAAATACTCTCCCCGTTTTATTTCTCGTGTCCATTTTTTCATTTTCGTCCGTCCCATTTATTTTGTCACTTTTCTTTTTTGAAAAATAATTATACACTTTAATCTTATTTTTTAAAATTTAATTTATAATTTTTTAAACTTTAATTATACTAATCAATTATTTTAATTTTAATATATAATTATTTTTATTATACGATAATTATTTTCACACATTTTTAATTATTTACTAATTATACCCCTCTTAAATTCCTGTGTCTACAGTAACGTGGACAAAATATCCGAGACGGAGGGAGTATATAATATTTTAATATGAGAATCATTTAAATAAAATTAAAATATTTTACACGATTAATTTTTAATATTCTAAGTATTTGAAGATTAATGAATTCTATGAATTAAATATAGATATTGCAAAAATGATATTTATATACTACATCCTTTCCGTAACAAATTATTTATTTTTCCATTTTAGTCTGTCTCATTACAAATATCCTTACAATTTACAGTATATTACACAAATGTCGTTGTTATTCATATAATATAAGCAATTTTTAAAATTATAATTTAGTTGAAAAATGTGTCTGTAGAAAATTTAAGATATCTTAACAGAGTTAAAGTCAAATTTCATTAACTTGTCATTGTTATTTTAATATAATTAAATTATAAAATAATTTTTTCATTCGGGATATTATGCCGTATTTTTATCCGTTAACTTATGCATGATTCATTTATAATACAAAATTATGCACCCACAATTTTATTATTCTTATTTCTTAGTTTGCATGTCCAGATAATATAACATAGTCCCAATGAAGGAAGTAAAAAATAATATATAATCTACTTGTTTATCCTATATTGAACAATATAGACTAATTTAAATATTATTATTGAAAATTTGATTTATCATCTTTTCAATATATTTATCTTTATAATATTACATATATAACACATAAATAAAATCACATTTTTATACATAATTGTTACTCCCTCCGTCCAAGAATATGTTTGACACGAGATTTAAAAAATATTGATATTATATTGGTAGTAGGTAAAAAAGTACTGATAAAAGACTTTTTTGCCATTACGAGTGTATTAGTGTAAAAAATAGTGACAATTGTGACAATTGTATAATAATAATGAAAAAGTAAAAGTAATTTTATAGTGACATGATTATTTATGAAAATGAGACTATTATTTTGGAATTGACAAATATGATAAACACGACTATTGTATTGAAATGAATAAAGTATTAAATTGAAATTTTTTTATTATTAAAATAATAATTATTATATTATTATTATTATTATTTTACAGTTCACTTACCTGTCTTTTTTTTCTTTTTTATTTATTATTTAAATAGTGGACTCCATAAAAAAAGATAAAAAGAATAGAAGTAAGTATTTATTGCCATGATAAAACACAAAATCAACGCTAAATATATATATATATTAGATTTTTAAATTTTTGTTACGGTTTCCATAATACTTTATTAAATATTTTTGTTTAATTATAAAATAATTATTTTAAAACTATATTACTATTGTTATTATATTATTATTATTATTATTATTATTATTATTACATAAAAACATTATTATTGTTTAAGTTTATCAAAAATAAATAAATAAATATTCTTTTATAATACGCCTTCCGTCCCGTCCCGTGAAGACCTCTTTTATTTTTTTTTTTCCGTCTCATGATAATTAATTTTTTTATTTTATTTGTAGTAAATTTATTCATCAATATACTTAACAAATATAAATCGATTTAATTAAATTTCTTAACCGATCCATTCAAAATTCTTTTTTTTTTATTACTCTTTTTCATAAATAAATATTTTTATTTATATTTAAATCTCTTTATTTTTTTTTCTAAAATTAGTTTTTGAGTTATATATAAATAAACAAATAAATATATTTATGTTATATAAAATTTTATTATTCGTATATATTTTATTGAAATATAATATTAGAAATATTTAAAATATCAACAATAATATTCATATAAAAAATAATAAAATAAAATAACAATTTATTATTAATAATTTATTTTTTTTAACACTAGCTAAATAACTGAGTCCCTAAATAAAAAGGTCATCATATACACTGGACACAACGCAGGTAGTAAATAAATATAAAAATAATAAAAGTACTAAAAATGATATAGTATTTTTTATTAAAAAAATATATATATATTTCTTTTATGACATATGAAAGTACTTTTTTTACTAGTATTAATTTTAAATTTTCTTAGAGTTTGTTTGTTTAGAGTTTTGATTTGAATTTTTTTGATGTAAAATATAGAAAATTATATTAATAATATAAAAAATAATTTATATTAAATTTTGATTTTTATGAAATAATAAAATTATATATTGAAAATCGTATTGGAAAAAGAAATATATGTCGCTAATTAAACAAATCCTTAGAACTTCAAAAGTTTCTGTTTAAATAGTGATTTTTATTTAGGTTTTGTTCTTTTTATATTATTTTCGCACATTTTTTTCAAAAAAATTAATACACTACATAATCATTATTTTTATATTCCATACACAATTTCCTATACTTTATATTAAAAAATTTTATTTTCAACAATTTCACAAAACAACTGTACCCTTACTCTGTAATTTATATTTTTTCTATCAGTCAAAATTATATTAGTATTTATTTTGTTTAGTTGTGCACTAAATTTATGTAAATACTTTATTTCCTCATAATTTTATCATTCATATTTTAATAAATAATAACACTTTTTTCATTATTTTTTTATACTTATCCATTATTTTTTTTATCAACTCTTTAATAAACTTAAAATGGTGTATTCAATCGTGATTTTGTAAGATTTTATTGGATTTTTAAAATTTGAATGTATGCAATTTAAACTTTTAAAATCTAGAGTATTCCATTCAGATTTTTAAAAATTTTATTCAATTCATACTTTTAAAATCTCTTAAAATCTTACCCTATTTAACAATTCATAGACTTTAAAAATATGTAAATTTTATTGTATTTTAATAAAAAATTATGAAGAACTATACAATATAAAATATATCATGATAAGTAGAGATTTTAATGGATTCTTAAAAATATATTATTATTATTATTAATAATAAATATCATGATAATATTTATTACTCCCTTCCGTTCCAGATACCGTGTCTGCTACAATGTAGACACGGTATTTTAGGAGGGGTGTAATTAGTAGATAATTAAGAATGTATTAGTGAAAATAATTATCTTATAATATAAATAATTATAAATTAAGATTAAGATAACTAATTAGTTTAATTAAAATTAAAAAATTTAAAAATTTAAAATGAGATTAAAGTGTGTAATCATTTTTCAAAAAAGGAAAGTGACACGGTATGTGGAAAGGACAAAAACGGCAACGTGGATATGGTATCTTGGACGGAGGGAGTAATACTTTTATAATATTATAATAAAATAATAATAATTTCAAAAATTAAAATATGCATCCATCTCTTCCTTTGCAGGCATTTCATTGTATTGGAGGAGAATACAAAAACAGTAAGTTAATTAATTTCATGTTTGGATTCAAACTTGATGACCTCTGTTTAATACGTTTATTTACATTTTTCTTACCTCATTTTAGCATTATAATATTATTAATTATTAATTTCCGTACCAAACTAAAGTTATGTCACAGGACGAAGGAGTAAATTATATAAAAATATATAAATTTAAATAAAAATATTATATTTAACAGTTATTTTGGTGTGTGTTTCTTTAAAAGATTTTGTCACATGTATACCATTTATCAATTTTTTTAAAAAAAAAACGTATCAAATCAAACACTTATTTTTTATTTTTTATATTATATTAAAAATTATTTTTTACATTCAAAATATCACATCAACACCTATTTATATCACATTATATAACTATTCAAATTTAAAAATGTTACTATTCAAATCCCACGCCAAAATCCAAACCCCCAAACAAACACACCTGGTCCAAAAATACAAAATACGGTCTCATTTACTTTTTGCATGTTGATATTTTAATATTAATTATTATATCAAAATATAGTACAAATTAAGAAAAAATTACAAAAATACTTCAATTAGTGTTTTATAATACTAATAGAAGAACATTTGTACATAAAATTATACAAATATAATAATATTTTTAATATGAAGTACAACAGTAAATGTGACCCTTAGAGACGAAAAAAAGGAGGATACAATTAACTTGATATATCTTCGAATCCTACTGATATATCACAATAGGTCTATAAGTACATGAATATTATCAATTTTCAAAGCATAGTATAGAAAACGAAATAACATTGAGGCCATCTCCAACTCATCAACTTCATTTATCTAATTTTAATTCTAAATATGCACTTACTAAGTAATTTTACTTTAACCATAACTCCATTTTTCACTATTATTATTCAAATATTCAATTTTTCATATTATTTTAAACAATTTTTTTATTTTTATAATTTAAAATAATTTTTTAAAAATTTAGAAAAATAAAAAACAAAATTTAACAATTTTAAAAATAATAATAATAAAAAAAAAGCAACGCCATTGCAACTCCAATTATTACACTGTAGCAACACCAAAAAATAGCGCAAGATTTGGCATCAGTTGTTTTCATCCGATGCCAAATCAACCAATCCAGCACCATTAATGACGCTGGGTTGGAGATACCCTAATGCAACATATATGCCACATGATCGATAGAATAAGATAAAAAGAGTGAATGAGTTTCGACAGCTGAATAAAATTCAAGTTATTTGCAAAAATACTAATAATAATCTCTCTTTCTTGGCTCAAATAATGAATAGCCATTTCACATGTATCTGAAGGTGGCTAGGATGAAGAGGAGCTGCCGATCAAAATCAGAAAATTGTGGATCGCATTCTCCAGCTTGGCTCTCGCCTCAAGCGAAATAGTGTCTCCGGCTCTGTCGAGAGTCCACTTCATCAGCTCCGCACTGCGCCTCATGACAGCAATGCTGGGGGTTGGAGTCTCCCAAGCCTTCCGCAGATACTCGCGCACTTCTGTTGGGATCTGAAAGTTGCGGCTATCACCACTGGCTTGCTCCTCCGGCATGGATACTATGCTCGCAAAATCAGCATCAAGAAATGAGAACTTTCTGAAACCACCAAAAAATTCCTTCAATAAATTTGCATCCGCCTGCTTGCATCCGGCGATGTCACTTGCTATGCTATGAAGTTTCTCTAGCAATTCGGATGAAGATGTAGAGGCAGTGACCTTGGAGGGTTTCCTAGATCTGGAATTAACCATACTTGATCTGAAGTATACGTAAGGATCCGATAAGTATTTGCTCTTCTTCCTTTGGCGCGAAACATGGCTTCTACGATCATCACCACCATCCCTTGAAACACCCTCGTCTACATTTTTCGATCTTTTCTTAGCTTCCATTTCTCCACAAACAAATCAACAATCGATTTTCAAACCTGTTACACAAACAAAAACACAAACCAAATCAGAAAAACACTTGAAAATAATTACATTAAAAGCACCATAATCAATTCTTTTTAAAAAAAATAATCTTTGCTTTAGAAAAAACACTACATAATCAACATAAATAGAAATATAAAAATTTAAAAATAACATACTCGAGCAGTGAGAACAAATTCTTCAACAACAATACCAACAAAACATGATATATATATATATATATAGAGAGAGAGAAAGAGAGAAAATGTGTGGATTTGTGTCTTTACATATAAAAAAGACTGAGAAAAACAAGGAATATAGCAGTGATTCTGAGTTGGCATGATATTTTAAATAAATATTAAAAAAGAAAGGATAATTTTGATATTGCACTCTTTACTATTGTATTCTGACTTGAATAAAAATCTCACCTTTAGATTTTTTATTTCACAATAGTAATACATTATATTCAAATTAGCTAAATTACAGGTAAGTTGGTGATTTTAATTCAAACTATCGGGGAAGGTTTGTGATACGCACCGTGCAATCAATAAAAAAAATTGTTAGTTATTTCAAAATACATTATTATAGAAGTTTTTATTAATTTTATGTTTATTTTCAAATATTTTAATAAGTTTAAGAATAATAATTTTTTTTTTTATAAAAACAGTAATAATTAAATAAATATAAATTATTTTTTTAGAAAAAAATTATTATTTAAAATAAATATAAAAATAATTTTACAAACTTCAAATAAATTATATTTGTTACAACTGTAAGTATTAAGTAGGTTGGTGTTCAGTTACATTAATCACAACCGTAAAAAGTTTAATCATAATTGTAAATATTAAGTAAGCTGGTAGTTTTATTACAAAAATATGAATTGTATATTTTCTTTTTCTTTTTCTTTTTTATCGGAATCTTTTCTTTTCTTTTTGAATTAGACAATAAAAATTTTACTGATTATTTTATAATGTACATTAAAATAGTTGTATAGTATGTTTATATTACACCTGAAATTGAATAGTTTCATTTGACTTTATACACATTTTTCATATTTTAAGGTGTATTTATTTGTGTTCTATAGTACTTTAAAGCACTTTAAATGTTTTCATTTTTATGTTTATAAATATTTCAATAGAAATTCATTTTGATGTAATATTTGAATAGAATAGCTTAGATATGATGATCTCAAACAATGGTTCCATGTAAATAAATTTATCCCTTAATGGTATTGATCTTTGATTTTTACGATTGTATATTTGAGTGAAAATTTAGTCCATAATCCTTGAACTTTGAGTATTATTTGATAGATTGTGATATTATCTATTGCTTCTATTAAGAGATCCGAAGCAATTGTAGGATCTTACAAGTGAAAAAATTTATATTATTACAACAATAAAATTATTGATCAAACATTATTTACGTGGGAAGAATTCAAATGTAAACGTTTTGATTTTGTAATTATTGCAACAGTGGTAGGTATCATACTTTGGTATGTGAAAATGTTGATATATAGCATTGTTAGCCAACTAGATATTCGACGAATTTTAGTTTTTATAATTAATTATTAACCATCACAATAAGCCGTCTTTGATCAAACTTCTTTATTAAGAATTTGGTTATGAATTTTGTTACAAAATTTAACATTTCAAAATAATCATCATTGTAATGGTGAGAGAATTATTAAAATTTGATTGGGGTAAAAATCTTTTTTCATAAGTGAATATTCGTTTTAACTTTTCAGCATTAGATTGTACAGAAAGTTATATGTTTGTTTAATTTTATTTTTTATATATAGACACAAATCTTATCTCTCTTTTTTTCTCTTCCTATATGATTTTCACCTTGTATTGATAGTGTTGGTAAAACATCTATTCTCACTTCTCTAGTACATTATACTTAAATTTTTGTATCTATATTTGCGCTGATTATCCGATGTCATTCATTTGTGAAGCAATTTGTGTTTGTTTTATGTTTTTTTTTTTTTTTTTTTTTTTTTTAATGTGATAATGTTACTTTTAGTGTGCATTTGATGTTTGGAGTGAAAGAAAGCCTAGATTGTTTTTGTGAATTGTGGTTTGTGTTTGTGTAACCGACTTGAGAATTGATTGTTGATTTGTTTATAGAGAGCTATAGTAATTATTGAAATGGAGACGCAGAAAAGCTAAGGAAATTAAATGTAGAGGATTGTGCATAAGGCTGTGGTGATTATGATCGTAAAACATCATCCCATCCTTGTAGAATCCATGAGTCGCGCCAAAGGAAGAAGAGCAAATACTTGTCAGAGATCAACAAAATCTACTCCTAGTCGTCCTCCAGGCATGACATCTAGGAAACCCTCCAAGGGTACTGCCATTGCCTCTTCATCGGAATTGCTAGACAACTGCTCAGCTCAGCACAGCAAGTGACATCGCCGAATGCAAGCAGCCGGATGCGAATTTATTGAAGGAATTTTTTGGTGGCCTGGTTTCAGAAAGTTCTCATTTCTTGATGCTGATTTTGCAAGCACAGTATCCATGCTGGAAGAGCAAGCCAGTGGTGACAGCCGCAACTTTCAGATCCCAAACAGAAGTGCGCGACTATGTACGCAAGGCTTGGGAGACTCCAACCCCCAGCATTGCTGTCATGAGGCTGAGTGCGGAGCTGATGAAGTGGAATCTCGACAGAGCTGGAGAATATTAACCAGTTAAAAAACAAAAAGACTGCAATGTTTCATTAATATTTGAATGATGGATATGGAAATAAACTCCCTTTTGCAAGTATGATTCATTTCAAATTTGGTGAATAATGATTGTTTGATTTTGTGTTAGGGAGAATGATTCACGTCAGTTCTTAGTTTCTCATATAAGAAAAATAAAAAAATAAAACTTCTTTCAATAGTTAATCAAATGTTAGTCACAATACTTGTATATTTTTTTTTTTATAACGTAGGAATCTACGACTTCTACCTTTTGAGTTTGCACTACATAAACCCCAAGCGAGCGAGTGCAATAGCCTCTAAATCATGCCACCAAGTTAAGCCACCTTGGGCAAGTCCCGGGCAATAAGCTCAATCAAAAAGGTTACGGCAAGATTCTAACAGGTGGAAATATATTTTCATATCTATACAAGTTCATCCAAAACCATAGAATAGCCATTTTCCTCAACTACAACAAACGTTATCATTGAACTTCACTATAAAAAAAATTATGGCCAAACAAGTATCTCATAAAACCATCTATCCAAACAATAAAATTCAAGTTATTTGCAACAATAATAATACTAATAATCTCTCTTTCTTGGCTCAATCAATGAATAGCCATTTCGCATGTATCTGAAGGTGGCTAGGATGAAGAGGAGCTGCTGATCAAAATCAGAAAATTGTGGATCGCATTCTCCAGGTTGGCTCTCGCCTCAACCGAAATAGTGTCTCCAGCTCTGTCGAGAGTCCACTTCATCAGCTCCGCACTGCGCCTCATGACAGCAATGCTGGGTGTTGGAGTCTCCCAAGCCTTCCACAGATACTCGCGCACTTCTGTTGGGATCTGAAAGTTGCGGCTATCACCATTGGCTTGCTCTTCCGGCATGGACACTATGCTAGAAATATCAGCATCAAGAAATGAGAACTTTCTGAAACCACCAAAAAATTCTTTCAATAAATTTGCATCCGTCTGCTTGCATCCGGCGATGTCACTTGCTATGCTATGAAGTTTCTCGAGCAACTCGGATGAAGATGTAGAGGCAGTGACCTTGGAGGCGTTCCTAGATCTGGAATTAACCATAGTTAAACTGAAGTCTACGTAAGGATCCGATAAGTATTTGCTCTTCTTCTTTTGGCGCGGTACATGGCTTCTACGACCATCACCACCACATCTTGAAACACCCCCGTCTACATTTTTCGATCTTTTCTTAGCTTCCATTTCAACGATTGATACTGTTCTCAACAAACAAGTTAATTTTCAAGCTTGTTACACAAACAAAAACACAAACCACAAGTTACAAAAACACCAAAGAATAATTACATTAAAAGTATCATAATCAAATTTTTTTTAAAAAAATTACATCAGAAAAAAATAGTGGATAATCAACCTAAATAGAAATGTAAAAATTTAAAAATAATATGCTTGAGAAGTGAGAACAAATGTTTAAACAACAATATTAGCAAAAGATAACATATATATATATATATAGAGAGAGAGAGAGTGTGAAAATGTTTGGATCTGTGTATGTACATGTAAGAAAAAGGAGGAAAACAAGGGATGTAGCAGTGTTTCTGAGTTGGCATGATATTTAAATAAATATTAAAAAAGAGAAAGGGTACTTTTGATATTACACTCTTTGCTATTGTACTCTGCATTGAATGAAAATCTCAGTATTTAGATTTTTTTTATTATGCATTAATAGTAATTGTATAATAAATTATATTCAAATCATCTAAATTACAGATAAGTTGGTGTTTTTAATTCAAATTGGTTAAATTACCTTAATCACAGCTGTAAATATTGAGTAGGTTGGCTGTAAATATTGAGTAAATTGGTGTTCTATTACATTAATCACAACCGTAAAAAGTTTAATCGCAATTGTAAATATCATGCCAACTCAGAAATACTGTAATATCCCTTGTGTCTGTACATACAAGAGAAATGAGAAAAACAAGGGATACAGCAGTGTTTCTGAGTTGGCATGATATTTAAGTAAATATACAATAAAAGGATTATTAATTATTTTATAATCTACATTAAAATAATTGGATCGTATGCTTATATTGCTCTTGAAATTGAATAGTTTCATTTGACATTATTAACATTCTTTCTATTTTAAGGTGTGTTTATTTGTGTCATGTGGTACTTTACAACTTCAAATGTTTTCATTTTTATGTTTAAAAATATTTCAATATAAATATATTTTAATAGAAAATTGGGTGTGGTCGTTTGAATTTTTTTACGGATGTGTGGTAAATATGAATATATCTTGAATAATGAATAAATGTATTACACTAATTCGTTGAATTATAAATAATTAAATAAGTACCTCATGCATGCTAAAGGTAACTTAACAAAAAATATATATATATATATATATATGCGAACGATTCCACTGGATGAGATAGAAAATATTTATTGAAATATCATCAATTTGTTTGCATATTTTTTTCAGGTTCCTTACTTTCTATTGATGTGTTTCAGTCATGTTTTTCCAATTTTCAAGTCTAAGTTTATTATTATTAGGTCTATTGTTTAGGGTTTTATTTGTGTTAGATGATTATATGTAGTTACAATTTAATTATTTTTTTTTACGGGGATCAGATTGTAATATTTCAACAAATAATAATAATAATAATAATAATAATAATGATAATAATATTTTTTTATAAAAAAAATAATAATTTCAGAAGTATATTGAAAACAATTTTAAGAGGGAAGATTGTAATATTTCAACATGAGGTGTACCGAAGAGAAATACATATTTTATCTATATTTTTTAATATTTATTTGTAATATTATGTCAACTCAGAATCATTGTTATTTGTCATATTTCATTAAAAAAATAGTATATTTGTAACGGAATTCCGTTCCTAAAGGTCACGTAGCTAACGTAATTCCATTTCTAATTCTGAAACGGAAAAAGTGAATTTAAGAACGAAAAAATCTCGTTACAAAATTGATAATTTCTTACCGTGTTTGTCATATATATATATATATATATAGACACAAGTAATTTATCTCTCTCTTGAGTTTTTATTTTTGCAGATATTGTTGGTGAAGCATCTGTCCCACTTCTCTCTCAGGTAGTTACTCTTAAATTTTGTATCTTCATTTTTGTTGATTATCATGTATTTTTTGTATTATGATATTTTTATGTGATTATAACTTTAGTATAATCTTAATGTTTGTATGTTTAAGGTTAAAAAACACCGTCCTCTACATTTTTCGATTTTTTCTTAGTTTCAATTTCAAAGATTATACTAAAACACAATAATCAATTTTCAAGGTTGTTACACAAACCACAAGTCACAAAAACACCCAAGAATAATTACATTAAAAGCACCATAATCAAATTTAAATAAATAAATATTGTTTAAAAAAAAACACGGGATAATCAACATAAATAAAGATAAAAAAAATTAAAAATAACATACTTGAGAAGTGAGAACAAATGCTTAAACAACAATATCAACAAAAAATAATATATATATAGAGAGAGAAGATGTTTGGATATGTGTCTCTACATATACATATAAGAGAGGGGAGGAAAACAAGGAGTACACCAGTATTTCTGAGTTGACATGATATTTCAAGTAAATATTAAAAAGGAGAAAGGGTAATTTTGATATTGCATTCATTGCTATTGTATTCTGCATTGAATGAAAATCTTGGATTTAGATTTTTTTTTTTAATTATTATGTATTAATAGTAATTGTATAATAAGTTATATTCAAATCATCTAAATTACAGATAAGTTGGTATTTTTAATTCAAATTAATTAAATTACCTTAATCATAGCTGTAAATATTGAGTAGGTTGGTATTCTATTATATTAATGACAACTATAAAAAGTTTAATAGTAATTGTAAATATGAAGTAAATTGTGGTTTTATTACATAATATGAATTGTATCTTTTTTTTTTTTCTTTTTTTTTAATTATACAATAAAAGATTTATTAATTATTTTATAATCTACATTAAAATAGTTGAATTGTATGCTTATATTACATTTGAAATTGAATAGTTTCATTTGACATTATACATATTCTTCATATTTTAAGGTGTGTTTATTTATGTTTTATAGTACTTTAAAACACTACTAGTAGGTGTGTTTGTTTGAGGGTTTGGATTTTAAGTTGGAATTCGAATAGTAAAAATTTTGAATTTGAATAGTTGTATGATGTAATATAAATAGGTTTTGATGTAATGTTTTAAATGTAAAATTGATTTTTAATATAATATAAAAAATAAAAAATAGGTGTTTGATTTGATATTTTTTTGGGGGGGAGGGGAATGGGATGAATAGTAAATTTAAAATCCAATTCCCCAAATGAACACACATGTTTCCATTTTTATGTTTAAAAATATTTCAATATAAAATTATTTTAATGTAATATTTGAAAAGAAAATTGGGTATGCTGGTTTGAATTTTCTACCATGTGTGACAAATGTAAATATATCTTGAATAATGAATAAATGTATTACACTAATTGGTTGAATTATAAATAATTAAATAAGTATCTCATATGAAAGTTAACTTAACAATATATATTAGAAAAAATTTATTGAAATGTCATCAATTTGCTTGCATATTTTTTCCGGGTTCCTTGCACCAACCTACTCAATATTTACAAGTCATGTTTCAATCATGCATTTTTAATTTTCAAGTCTAAAATTATTTTTTTATTAGGTCTATGATTTAGGGTTTTATTTGTGCTTGGATTATATGTAGTTATAATTTAATAATTTTTTTAATGGGGAGGTTGTAATATTTTAACAAATAATAATAATAATGATAATAATAATTTTTTATAAAAAATCTTGAAGTGTACTGAAGAAATTTTTAGGGGGGAAATTGTAATATTTCAACGTACTTAAGAGAAATACATATTATATCTTTTTTATGTTTTTTAATATTTATTTGAAATGTCATGCCAACTCAAAATCATTATTATATCTCATATATATATATATATAGATACAAGTACTTTTTTTCTCTTTTGAATTTTCATCTTTTGCAGATATTGTTGGTGAAGCATCTGGTCTCACTCTCTATCAGATACATTACTCTTAAATTTTGTATCTTTATTTATGTTGATTATCACTTGTTTTTTGTGAAGCAATTGGTGCTATATATTTATATATATATATATATATATTCTATTTTTTTTTTATGTGATTATAACTTTAGTATAATCTCAATGTTTGTATATTTAGAGTTAAAGAAACACCTCCTTTATATTTTTCGATCTTCTCTTAATTTCCATTTCAACCATTAATACAATTCACACAAACAAAAACACAAACCACAATTCACAAAAATACCCAAGAATAATTACATTAAAAGCGCCATAGTCAAATTTCAAAAAAAAAAAATTGCTTCAGGAAAAACACTAGATAATCAACATAATCGAAGATATAAAAATTTAAGAACAACATAATTGAGAAGTAAGAACAAATGCTTAAACAACAATATCAACAAAAGATAATATATATATATATAGAGAGAGAGAAAAAAAATGTTTGAATTTGTATATGTACATGTACAATATAAGAGAAATGAGGAAACAAATGATACGACAGTATTTCTGAATTAGCATAATATTTCAAATAAATATTGAAAAGGATATTTCCTCTGCCTCTGCATCCAAATTGCTAGATAAATTGATAGTACAACATGTGACGTTAAAAGTGCAAAAATGCAAATGCAAATTTATCTATGAAATTTTTTGGTGGCTTTCGAAACTTTTCATATCTTGATGCTGATCAAGCCAACAAGGTATCAATGCCCGATGAGAAACACAAATTTCAAATCCCAGAAAAAGTTTATTTATGAAAGAATTATGACACCAAACATTGATCAAATACTCTTTTAGTTCATGTTATTTATGAAACCCTGCAACTTACATGCACCTCGAGTAATTAATCACTAAAAAAAGTTATTTTATACCAAAAAAAAGTTTAGTTTACATAAGATTATGTATTTTTTAATGTTAATTATTGTTTACAAAGATAATTTCTGTTCAAATAAATAACTTAGATATGATGATGCTCACACAATGGTTCTATGTGAATGAATTTATCTCTTAATTGTATTGATCTTTGATTTCTACGACCGTATATTTGAGTGAAAATTTAGTCTATAATCATTGAAGTTTGAGTATTGTTTGATAGATTGTGATATTATTTGTTGCTATTATTAAAATATCCGAAGCAATTATAGGATCTTACAAGTAGAAAAAGTTATATCATTACAACAATGAAATTATTGATCAAAACTTTATTATTGATGTAGGAAGAATTCAGATGTAAATATTTTGATTTTGTAATTATTGCAACAATGGTCTTTTGGATATCATATTTTGGTATGTGAAAATGTTGATATATAGCATTATTAGCCAACTAGATATTGGTCAAACTTTATTTTGATCAAACTTTTTTATTATGAATTTTGATTAAATTTGATTAAATTTAACATTTCAAAATAATCATAATTGTAATGGCGAGTGAATTCTTAAAAAATAACTTGGATAAAAATCTTTTTTTCACCAGGTGGATAATCGTTTTAATTTTTCAACGCTAGATTGTGTTTTTCAAATATATTGGTTTGTAATATTAATTAAAAATTCATCTATTTTTCTCATGTGTATATTTGAGTATTAAAATTCATTTGAACTTTTAGCATCTATGATCAAAGACAAAATATAGAGCTTCGTTTGGACAAACGACTTTAGAATTTTGGAGTTTTAGAATAATTTAAATTAAAAAAAAAAATTGAACTGAAAATTTATATTTTTTTTATTTGAAATGTGTGAAATTTTGAAAATATTTTGGATAATGTTTTATTATAATAATTAAATACTAAATAAAGTGATGAGTGTGGAAATAAAATAGTATCTCGGTCCCTTAACAATCTAATTATTTTTTGTTATTTTGGTCAATCTCATAATTTTAGTAATTTTACTATCTATATAACATTACAAATATTCTTCTAATTTATAATATATTACACAAATTTAGTTTTTTTTTTTAATTTCTACTGCATTTCAATATAATACTAATATTTATAAAATTTCGTACAAAAAACAAATAGATAAATAAATATGGAACCGAGAAAATATTAATTTAATACTCTCTCTGTCATCCAAATCTATTCTCACGTTGTCATCCAAATTTATTCCCGTTTTCTTTTTTAGTAAAAAAATCTCACATTTTTTTACCAAAAAAGGAAAAATTTCTATGTTTACATATTTTTCTTAAAATTCGTACCCGATCAAATGAGCACACAATTGGGCGACAGAGAAAATACATTATTTATATTGGGCCTAGCGGGGCCCTTTTACCCATGTCCAAAGCCGATTTTTTCTGTGATTAACATTTCATTGTATTTCTTTAGTTTTAATTATATTTCAAAACAATTATTATCATTACTCAATACTCTCGTGAAATATTTAGATAAAAATTATGAATAATTATCTAAACAATATTACTTCAAACTATACAAATACAAAAATAAACTAAATCAAACACACCCTTACATAAAATATGAAATTTGTATATTTTTTTTCTAATAGTGAATTGTTTCATGAAAGTTATATCTACTTTGTTATATATTTATGTAAAAACACTTATACCAATAAATTTATTATATTATTACACCTTAAAAAGATTTCGTAAGTCGAGTTTTTCCTAATTTTATTATTTGAACTCTGCGTTTTTCGAAAAAAATATATTTTTCTCTCTTACAAAACATCTCATAAAACATTATTTTCGTATCAAACTCAAATCAATTTTTTTTCAAACTCATCAAAAGAAACATATTAAATTATTTAGTTGACATGTAATATACAAATTAAATTTGAACATAATATACATATTTCTGAATATAAATTATTATTTAACCTAATATAAATATATATTAATACTCCCTCCGTCCCTCAAAAAGGGTGGCATTTGTTTTTTCCATGTAAATTTTTTAATATTAATATTATATTGGATTGTAGTAAAAAGACAAAAATACCCCTATTAGTATGGTGTGTAATATAAAAATAATGCCATTTGTGTAATATATTGTAAATTGAAAGGGTATTTATTATGTGAAGTAGGTAGTACAATTCCTAAATTAGAAAATAATAACCTTGTTTTGGAACGAACGAAAATAAAAAATGATAACCTTTCAATTGGACGAAGGGAGTATAATATTTTTAATATAATATTAATTTTAGTATAATATAAAATTTAAAAACAAATACTTCAATTTTCTTAGAAAAATATTAATAAAAACCGTGTTAAGGAAACTAAAAAAAAAACACACACACACAAAGAAGATATTACTCTTACAAGAATTTACTTGTCATTTTGACAAAATTATCCATATATATATATATATACTAGAACCCGGCGCGCGATGCCGCCCCGGTGTGTACAATAAAAATAATTTCATATAAAACATATACATACACATGTAAAACAAGTAAACAAGTTCGATATGATTGCAACAAAATCAAAGTAAAATAACCTTAACATTTAACTCAAAACGTGATGCAAATTTTAGGTCACTTACTGTACTTGCTAGTGGCTGGAAGTGAGATTGAAAGTAAGAAAGTTAAGCCTAAACCATAGACGCCTATTTTCATAAAATGATTTCAGCTTAAGAGGAGCTTAAGAGGGTAGTTTTTAGCTTATTAACAGCTTTTAGCTGTTTGATCAATCAGAAATAGTTTTTTGGATTCAAAAAGCTAATTTTTTTAAAAGCTCATTCACCCAGTGTTTTGAAAGAGTTTTTCATTTTAATTTTGGTTATTCCTTATTTACCTTTAAAACTTAATTATTTTTTTATACATATAAATATATTTGTATAGTTGTATTTATTAATTATTTTTAATATATTTAATATTAAATTATATTTTTATTTTTGTAAATTTAAAATAATTACTATTATTAATTATTACACATAAATTATTTTATTTGTAAAATATATAAATTTTTAAAACTAAATCAAATAAAAAAAATAAAGGTTAATAATTTATTTATATATATTAAAACAATAATTTAACATAATAAAGATATATATACGAAAAATTTATTATTTTATATTTTACATAATTTCAATAAAAAATTATTATTTTTTAGTAAAAATAATTTTCTCAAATCTAAATAATAAAAATAAAAATAAATATTTTATAATTTTTTTATAATTTTTAATAATTAATAACAAAAATTCTCATAAATTTCAAACCAAAATGAACAAAATTAAATATTTTAAAAAATAGCATATCAATGTCCTTAATAATCATTTTATATATAAACAGCTAATGTCAAACAATTATTTTACCAAACACTTTAATACAAACCGCTAATTGAATCAGATAGTCAAACCAACTAATTGAATCAGCTAGCAACTAACAACTAATTGAATAAGCTAACAGGTAAAAACTATCTGCTAATTGCCAAACGCACCCTAAGTAAAATAAGAAGACAGACATCTTCTATTCCAAAAAAATTTAAAACATGCGGATGACAACGAAATGATCTTTTTAGTAAATTCCACAAAAAAAAAAAAGATATGTTATATGATTATTACCAATTTTCTTTAAGGTGCGTTTGTTTGGGGATTGGATTTTAAATCCACTGTTCATCCTATTCCCCAAAAAAAAATATCAAATTAAACACCTATTTTTTATTTTTTATATTATACTAAAAATTAATTTTATATTTAAAATATCAAATCAACACCTATTTATATCGCGTCATACAACTATTAAAATTTAAAATTTTTATTATTCAAATTCCAACTCAAAATTCAAACCCCCAAACAAACACAAATGTAAGTAATGAAACATCTACAAGCATCAGTAAAGTCATAATATATTCCATGTAAACCAACTATATGTAATAAAAAAATATTATTGTTTAAATTAATTAATTACTGACCATGTAAGTAAAAAAAAGGCAAAAATGCATAAGACCAATTTCACCTAAAAAAAAAAAAAAAAAAAGGCAAAAATGCATAGACCAATTTCACCTAACGGTGAAGGAAAGGACAAAGATGTAAATAAGAGAAATAGTAAAATAATAATTTCAAATGGCAGAAGTACAATTCTTGTATTATATATATAGGTATGTACCATTTCAATTCAAATTCAATTTTTTATTATTATTATATTTTTCATATTCATTAAATTTAAAATTATTGTTCTATTAATGATTTGATATCTTCTATTTATAATAAATAATTTTTACACTACCAATACAATTACTTATATAAAAAATAATAAAATATTATTATAATTTATTATTAATTAATTAATTAAACATATTATCTTAAATATTGAATCATTATTAAAAGAATTCAATTGAGTCGGAACTTATTGAGTTTTATTTTATTTATTAAAATTTGTATTAAACTCTAATTTTACGAAAAGGTATAATTGTTAGGTTTTTTAAACATAATCTTTCTTCCCCTCAATTCAAATGAATTTTTTAAAATTTTATAGTAAATTAACAAATAATAATATTTTATTAGTGTATAAAAATGTGTAAAGGGTGTGTTTGTTTGGAGGACTGGATTTTAAATCTACTATTCATCTCATTTTTTTTTCAAAAACATCAAATCAAACACCTATTTTTTATTTTTTATATTATACTAAAAATTAATTTTACATTCAAAACATCACATCAACACCTATTTATATCAGATCATACAACTATTCAAATTCAAAATTTTTACCATTCAAATCACAACTTAAAATCCAAATCCAAACCTTAAACAAACACACCCTTAATATATTTGTCTTACTTGATATGTATAAATTAACCGTATATTTACAATTTAGGTAAAAAAATAAAAAATATTTGATATATTACTTCAATTCAAACGAAAAAAGTGATTTATTTAAATAAAGTACTATATTAAAAATATTATTTAAATTATATGTATAAATTAATTGTATATTTACAATTTAGATTAAAAAAATATATATATATTGATATATTACTTCAATTCAAACGAAAAAAAAGTAATTTACCTAAATAAAAATTTAAATTATATGTATAAATTAATTGTATATTTATTATAGATGAAAATAAAAAAAATATTTTGATATATTACTTTAATTCAAACAAAAAATTCATATAATATTTTTTAAAATAAAAAAAAATTATGTAATTTTTTTAAAATAAAATGAGAATTTATTTTAAATCTTAAAACAAATTTTATTCAATATTTGTTAAAGTATAAATCATATTTAAGATAATTTTCGAAACTATTTTGCAAAAATATAAGCAATTGAAAATCCCGAAGTATTCATTTTCTACCTAAGACATGAAATACCGATTTTACCCTTCTGTTCATTTTCAGAGATGCCATGCCACCTCAGAACCGTCTACGCATCTTTCTTTCCGCTCCCCCTTTTTTATATAAAACGACAGATCCCTCTCTACTTCTCCCTCTCCCCTATACACTATTCTGTTCGCTTTGCTGATTTTGTGGCGGAGCCAGTGCTTTCACTCTCCTCCTCCTCCTCCTCAAGGTTCATTCTCCTTAGTTTTCTGCTTTTGTAATTTTTTAGTTTCGCTTTGATTATCCATCTGGTGTTGTTTGCCAACCAAATGGGGCTAATTTTTGGCGGTGGTGTTGATCTTTGTTGTGTTTGTAGTTTTCCTAGTGATCTCTATGCGAATGTATCTGTAATTGTTTGAATTTGTCATTTTTGTCTGTTCGGAACATGCGGGTTTGGTTTCAATTGTGTTTCGCTTGATGTTTGACTGTGCGTGGAAGAAAACCTAGAGCTGTTTTTTTTTTTTTTTTTTAATTGATTGTGGTTTGTGTTTGTGTAACAGCGTTGGCAATCGATTATAGATTTGTTTGTGGAGAGAATTGTGGTGTTTTGTTGAAAATTATTGGAATGAAGTCTAAGAAGACTTCGGGAAACAAGGAGGAGGGTGTTTCGGGATGTGCTAAAATGGCCATTGAGGAGAAGGCTGGTTCCTTGTGTAATTCATCTGAGGAGCGTGCCTCTGGTCACATTAGGGAATTGGATGATCGCATTTCAGGAAATGATAAGAGAAATAATGAAGCTGGGGGAAGTAGTGGAAGTGAGATAAAGGATGATGATCTGCAGGTTTATGTGGGGGTTTCTGAATCCGACCAAGGAATCGAGGATGGGAAGGTTCGGGAATATAAGAAGAGATGTGGCACATTGCAGTGTTCTGAGCCTAGATCTCCGGAAACAATAGATGTTTCTGGAAAGGGCTTTAATTTGTTTGTCGAAGTTTTTGGTCCGTTAGATGGAATATCTGACAGTGATCGTTTTCGTGAGCACGTGTCAGAAGGCGGTGATTCAAATAAGGAATGCTCGATCAAAGAGGATGGAGATTTGTCCACTTGTGTTAAAAACAAAAGTGAAGAGGAAGGTGTTGTCGGAGAGCAAGAATCGGCATTTAATGTGAATAGTTTGGTGTGGATTAAAACCAAATCCAGCCTGTGGTGGCCAGGGATTGTGTTCGAAGCTTCTGAACCTGCGAACAACGTGGAAAAATCTGAAAAGTGGGCTGACTTCCATGTTAGGTTCTTTGGAAATGCAAATTCTGTTTGGTGCAGTAATTCCGAATTGAAGCCTTTCGTTGATTACTTTGACCAGATGTCAAGACAGATCGAAGGTAGAAACTTTGTTGGTTCGGTAGAGAAGGCTGTGTGTGAGATTGGTCAGCGTGTGAGGTTGCAGATGACTTGCCGCTGTTTCTTGAAAGAAGGCCAAACATTTTCTCTTCAGTTACCATTGGAAAGTAAAGACAATAAGTACATCAACAATGCTTTGTCATTGTCACAGTTTCAGCCAGCAAGATTTGTTGCAGAAATCCGAAATCTTGCCGTGTCTGTCAATCCACCTGGTAGAATTGAGCTGACAGTAATGAAAAGTCGAATCTCGGCGTATTACTGTTCAACTGGCCACCTTGAATTACCCGTACAACTAGTTAAATCAAGCGAAGATGCTGCAAAGAATTTGCAGGATGGGTTGGCGCAAGAAGAGACGAATGATGACCATAAGAAGGCTTCTAGACAGCGGAAGAAATCTGTAAAGACCAGTGATGGCAGTCGTTATCCACTGAGGAGAGGGAAAAGGAACTGTGGTGAAGAAGATCGAGCTCATACTGGCAAAGTAACTTCATCTGGTAAAGCCAATGAATCCCGGGAAAGAAAGAAGAGCAAGTACTTGTCGTATCCTTATGTTGATGTCAACAACAAGAAAATTGCGAAATCCAACGAGGAGGAAAAAGCAGATGAACCCGAGATTAATTCAAGTGCCTCAACCAAATCGACTCCACGAGGAAGATCAAATGGCGCGACATCTGGGAAAAGAGGATCTAAGAAGCCTCCCAACTTCTGTTTCATATGCAGTGAAGTAGGCAATATTACAGCCTCTTCATCCGAATTGCTGAGTCAATTGAAGAGAACAGCTCGTGGTTGTATTCTAATCACTGGAAGCGAGCAGGATGATTCGATGAAGAGATTTGTAACTGGCTTCAGAACTGCTCCGTGGCTTACGGCTGTTAAAGCAAGAAAACCATCCGTGACCAAGGAGAAACCGAGTGATTCCAAAAACCTGGCTGGAGCTGGAGTATTGCCGGAAAAAATTAAAGAGGCGGGAGCCTCCGAAAAGAAGAGAGTTTATCGTAAATCTGTCAAGAAGACTGGAGAGTCTGTTGACGACCGAGTCTCCAAAACTAATGATCCGGAACTGAATGGAAATGGAAAGCGTAGGAGGGCGAAGAAGAAGGAAAAGATTATCCCGGCAGTGCAGCAGTCTGCAAACAGTTTTGTCGGCACAGATGTGAAAGATGATAATCCCAACTTCTCCGGTACTATTAGCTTCCAGCCGGCTAGCTCGGATCTACCTGAAAATGAATCTGCACCTAAGAAAAGAAATGTTCACGGCAAACAGCCTACAGGCACCTTCGATGATAAAGCTAACCCCAATAGCTCGAGCTTGATTAGCTTCCAGAAGAGTTCCCCAACCGCGCCTGAAATTGGAACTCTACCTGAAAAAAGTGAGGAATGTAGCGAGGAGCCAACAAGAATTTCTGTAGTCGAAGATGCAAAAGAAATTCCTGATAAATCGTGCGTCGTCGGCTTCCAGCAGACTCCCTCAGATGTGACCAAAACTGAAAAAAATACACCCGAGAAGGCAGAGGGGTCCGATGCGCATCCTAAGAGAAGCAAAGTTGCCGAACTGCCAGATTTAAATGGGAACCAACCCGTCGAGCCGGTCAACGAAATTCCATCGGGAGGGGCTGCCAATCATGGCTATCATTTCGCTAATTTTATCGGAAGCCATCAAAGTTTCGGACGATCTCCTTATCATAGCATGCCTCCTGGGATGGAAGGATTAGTCCCGATAAATTTGGGCATTGCTCAGCCGCCACCGGTAGCCAAGAATCTTCCGAATCCCAACATTCGATCAAGCCGGATGAATTTTTTTCAGAATACCGAATTTTCAGCCGGAGGTCGCGACCCCAATGCGAATGCTAATACGAGGATAATTTCATTTGGTTCGCCTCCAGTTCCAGTGATCGGCACGACATCTGATGGCAAAAAAACAGAAATCAAAGAAAGAAAACGAAAACAAAAGACTCAGCAAGGCGCTTTGGTTATTCCGAATCTGAATGCGAATGTTTCAGATACCGGCTTGTTGGGAAACACCGTTCCAGAGGGAATTCCGATATTACCTGAAGGTACGCCGCAGCAGAAGAGGGGGAAAGTTAAGCCCAGCGCCGAATCAGGTTCGAGTGCGAAAATCAACGAAGATCCCGGAGGCAGTATTCTCCTCAACTTCGTCGCGGAATCTACTCTGCCCGCAAAAGAAACACTCGTTGCTAATTTTTCGCGATATGGGCTGTTGAAGGAGTCCGAGATTCAGATCAACGACGATTCCAGTGTGCAGATTGTTTACGAAAGGAGCTCGGATGCGAAATTCGCATTCAGAAGTTTGGAGAGAAGCAACCCGTTTGGAGAAGCTCTTTCGAGCTTCAATCTTCATTGCTCGCAGGGTGCTCCGAAGGCACCATTGAAAAAAAAGAACTTTCAGATGCCTAAACCTGTTTTGCCGACTCAAGTGCGACAGAATAATCCGGTCAGGGCTACGGAGACACCTGACATTGCTGTAATGCGACAGAATGTCGAGATGATGAAGGTGACTCTGGAGAGAGCCGGGGATACTATTTTGCCGGAAATGCGAGCGAGGCTGGAGACGGAGATCCATAATTTTCTCAACAAAATCAATAACATGGGCAGCTCTTCGTCGTAGGTTCAGGTACAAAAGCTATTCGTTGTTTTTTTAATCCTACCGTAGCTCCCGGTGCTAAAACTATTCGTATTTATTTGCACCTTTGCGGAGCTTGTTCGACAATTGTTTGGTGTTTTATGGAGGATAGGATCGATCGATTTTTGTTGTTATAATTTAGTCTTTTTAACTTGGATTATGATGCTATTCTCTGTTATTGAATGTTGGGAAACTATTAACTGCATTTTTGCTAATAACATTAGGACGTATTTATTCATGATCGCCGTCGCTTGAATTACTTGTTTAGATTGATCGTGCGTTTCTTTGTTTGAGCGTAGCGCGATGGATTATACTCGTGTAGTTGAGATTAGTACATTTTTGTTTGTTATTCGAGCGTTTGGCATGTTGCATTGTCGATATTTGGCGCGACAGTTCGTTGGGTAGGAAGGTAGGTAGTTTATCACATGCTAATAAGCTATGCATTTGAGACTTGTTCGACATGTAGTTCCGTCTTTGTCGACTGCGCTTGATATTTTTATTTAAATAATATTTTGATATGATATTAAGAAAGGATTCAGTTGCTCCTACAAAGATGCCAACGGTTACTTATACTAGTAGTGTATTATGTGGGCTTTTCGATTTTTTATTATCTAGATTTTATGTTTTTGGAAATAATATCTTTTTTATATATATTATTTAAATAAAAAAATTTAACTATCCATCCAAAATTTAAATCAAATATTGTTGCTTGTTGGATTTGTGATTATATATGTAGGGTTGGATGAAATATCTAACTATTTTTAAAATATGTATTTGAATAAATATATATATAATATAGTTATGGAACATATTGTACTATATAAGATATATAAAAATTTAAAATTTTTGTTACCATATTAGTATAAATATATTGCTGTAATACTTTTTTTTTTGTCTATTGTACTTATACATAAATTAATAGTACATGTAAAAATACTTTATTTGTAATTTTTCTAAAAATTAGAACGTAATTTGTTAAAAAAAATAAATATTTTTAAATGACACAACATAAATAGTAATATAGGTATTTTTAATTGGAATGAATAGAGTATTTTATTATTAAGCGAAAGTGTGAGACAATTTCCATATATTTACCATTTATATTTTATGTATAAATGAATTGCAGGGATAATTATATATATTTATAATATATATTTTCTCTCTGATTAATAAATAATAGTAATATTTTATTAGTTAGTAAAAATTTTTAATAGTTTTTTATATTTATGTCATTTGACTTTATGCATAAAAAAAAAAATTGTATGTATAATGATATTTTTGTAATTTAAGTAAAAATTAAAGAGTATTTTAATATTAGTATAATTATTTAAAGTAATAAAACCGACAAAAATAATATAAATGATACTTTGAATTTGAATTCGGCAAGACGAGTACAAAAATTAGTAAATGTGAAATGTGTGTTCCTCTTCTTATTATTCATCGTCACAACTAAAGTTCACAACAAACACATTTTATACTAAGTACATAGTACATATACAAAGGTTAAACTCAACTTCCCCTTCCATGCCGTGGCATAGATCATTTCATTCATTGCCCGAGATTCCTCCTCCCGGCGAACCACCGCCGCCGGCCGGCCATCAATTGCCTCCGTGATCGTCGGCAACTTGACCGCTCCCAAACATACTCTCCTTTCTTTTCGACACCCCGGAACCATCCACGTTCCCGCCCCGGAACTTCATCTCCGATCCCGCCCGAAATCGGGAGTCGACACCGCCGCCTCTCGAATCGACGTCGCTACCCGACACAAACGAATTTGCCGCGCCGGGTTGATATCGCGGAGGCGACGACGAAAACCTCGACGGCCCTCTCAAACCGTTCCCGCCTCTAAGCTCCATAATTTCCGGGTTCCTCGTCGAATCGACGAACGACGACGACGACCTGTCGCCGCCCAACGGAGCACCGTTCGAAACGGGCGCCGAGCTGAACGGCACGTCAGGACCCCACGACGTGAGCGCGTCTTTCTTGTTCGAAAAGAAGTGCCATGCCGCGAAAAGAAAAATGACGAAGAACAGCACCGGGCTCGACCAGAGGATGCTATTGAACTCGTTTTTCAACGCCGGGAGGTTCGAACGGTACATCGCGACGTACCCGTTCCCGAACCCGACGAGAACGTGCTTCTCGTGGTCGCTCGCGATCAACGGCATTCCCGTTCTCGTCGGATCGGAAACCTGCTGCGGGTTCAGAAACGTCGCGGCGATCTCGTCGAGTCCCGCCGTGAACATCAGCCGTAACCCGCCCGCCCGAACGTACTGCTGCGACGAGATATTGTAAACGGAGACCTTCTCCGAATCCGCGATCAGCAAATACCCTTTTATCGCCTGTAAAACACGAGGCTCGAACATGTCGAGCCTCCGTTTCGACCGAACCCGGCACATGAAATTCATCGTATCACCCAACAAAAACGCCTGCACCAAATCGCCGTCTGGCGTTATCCCGTACGCCTTCGACCGATCCATCGCGTCGAAAACGAAGCTCGTTGCGGAAGAACCGTTCCATCCCTCGCATTCTGATTCCTTCAACTTCATACTCCGCAAATCCAACGAACCCGCGCCGTTCTCCGTTAGAAACAAAAGCCGTTGCTTCATAAACGCAACGGGACGCCGATTCGGCGCAACAACGCCGTGCACCGTCCCGTCCTCCCGGAAAACGATGATTTCCCCGTCGTCATTCGTCGCGAAAATGTACCTCCTCCTACCTACATAATGCACTTCTAGCAACTTAATTCTCGACGACGATGACGTTTTCGACGATGATGATTCCGGGAACGCAAATGTGCGAATTTTTTCGACGTGCAACGAGCTCCATTCGTCGCCGCTCGACACCTCCCACGCGCGGTGCATCGCCACGACGCCGTTACCGTGTCCGGCAATGACGACGCTCTCATTTTTGTACGCCGATAAATACGACAGAATCGAAGTGACCTCCGACCGATCTTCCGCCGGCGGCGAGAAGGAATCGAATTCTCCGGCGACGTCGCCGCTCCTCAAAAACACATACAGCTTCCCCTTATCATCTCCGACGGCAAAATACTTAGTCGAACCATCAAAATCTCGATAAGGTAAAACGCTAATACACGTCGGGATCGAACTCAATTTCACAGCAGATACAAATTGAAATCTCTCAGACCAAAACGTATTGTATTTCGTAACTAACACAGTTTCAACTCCTCTCTTATCTAATTCATCACTACCGCCACGCAATTTACCATCGTCTTCCGAAATCCTATCCTTAATCTCATCAATCGATGTCGAAACATCGATTGTCTTTGCGCAATCAGTAAATCGAGACTCTAGCTTAGCAACGAGCTGCTTGAGGTTTTCAACTACCTCTTCGAGCTTTTCCAATTGAACTAGTTGCTTTTTAAGGAGGGAAGTTTTTAGGGTTTCGATTTCATTCGGATCATCTTCATCCGTTTGTTTTTGGGGGTCTGAAATTGAGGTTGGGGGAGCTTCTGATGCGAGAACCAGAGATGGGAAACACGAAAAAGCGAAAGATAACAGCAGGAGAAGAGCTAATAGGGAAACAAACTTACCTCTATTGGGAGAAGCAGCCATTGAATTGACGGGAAGGAAGAACCGATGATGATGGGGTCTGTGAGAATCGATGGGTTGGAGCTCAGAGATCTGAAAATAAACCGGAATTGATTTGGGGGCTAGGGTTTATATTTTTTATTTAGTTTTAAATTTTTAATTAAATTTTATGTAGTTTTTGAAATATAATAAAAATAAATTCAATTTGATATAAGAAAAATGTATTCATAGTTATAATTAAATCGAATCAATTACAAATAAAATATTTAATATTTATATTTAAATTGAATTTCTTTTATTAATAGAAATTAGTATATATAGTTGTATTATCAATATATATCTTAAATCTGGAGAAAAAATTGTAGAATTTTGTATATAATACGACTTATTATTTCGATACAGTGATAGATGGAGTGGTTATTCACCCTTATAAACTAAATATTCTCACATATTTATCAATGTGGGATAATATTCAATAATTTATTATTTTTATTTATGTACAAAAATCGACACAATATCTAAATTACGATATCTATTACTATATAATTGTCATATGAGATTATATGAAATACTTAACTAGAAATTCTAGCGAAAATGCCAAATTTCAAGTGATGTTTCATATGTCGGCTAGATTCTAATAAAAAAAAATAGTTTAAACGAATAATCCGCAAAGCAAGCAAACACGTAAGTGAGCGAAGGTTTTTGGCAAGCGTACTTCGGACAAATCAAGCGAATATTCAAATAGTTGAAGCGAACCTTTAGGCCAATTAATCAAACATTCAAATGGTTAAATGAGCATCACAGATTAATAAGTATTTATTTGTGAGATTTTACCCATAATTTTACTATTCTAACTTCATTTTCTCTAAAAAAAAAAATATCAAATCATATACTCAATTACACTAAAATTTAATTTTACATTCAAAATATCACATCAATACATATTTATATCATACCAAACAACGATTTCAATTCAAAATTTTACTATTTAAAATCAAAATCCAAAACAAAAACTTCACAAGTAAACACATATGTATTCCCCTTCAAGGCTAGCCTAATCCTACATCAAGCGACGAAAACAAAGATTAGTATCATCAATCAAAGATTGGTATATCAAACAAACCGATGGCTAAGATTAACACATCACTTGTGGCAGCTCCAATCGAATGCACTAGTTTATTGCGAGCGAGCAATGGTAGCGATGACAACCTCATCAAATTAGTAGACATAATTCAACTTAGACTAAAAAGAGGCAAAAGAAAAGAAAAAAAAAAAAAAAAGGATAGGCAACAAGAAGGTTCACTGAGTACAATTAATTAGATTATAGATTTTAAGTCCCCCGGATCACATCAATGACCGGTGACAAAGAATCACTTGTTAATAAAATGACAGTCAACCTCAATGTCTTTTTGAACTCATAAAAGAAAAAAATTGGATTCGAAGCAAGATAAAGCGATATCACAATACAAGTGAACCGTTTGAGGATAAGATACACAAATATACAACCTCTCTTGTCAATTGAGGCAATAACATTCTAGTTATTGGTCTTCTAAGACACAAGGTATCCACAAAAAATAATAGATGACCATATTCTCCAAGTTCAATGAAAAAAAAAAAAAAGGTGTTAGAAGCACACAAAAAATCATAAAACCGATGAGTCAAGGATTAATCAAAATCATACTAACTATATAATCAAAAATAAAAATCGCCACGTATATGTGTGTTTGTTTTATGAGATTGTTGGAAAAAAAATTATGTGAAGTATAAGAAATCGTGTATAGAATATAAAAATAGTAAATGTGTGTAGTGTATTAATTTTTTTAAAAAAATATGTAGAAAAAAAAATTAGAAAGAACAAAGTCTTACCCCCACATGTCTTTTAAGATAGCATACAATCCAAAGAGCATGTCCTATTCAATTTGCCATGGGATTTGCATAAATTGGCCAAGAACACAAATATAATAAGATAACTCTTGGCATGTAATAATAAAAATAAATCAAATGGCTAACCAAATGATAAATAAGAAATAGAATCAAATTGATTACAAACAACCTTAATACCAAAAAAAAAATGAAAAAACCAAATTTTGAAAAAAAAAAAAAATTGTTATCAATCGCTAAAATGATTAGATCACCCGCATAAAAAATACACAAGGTGATAGACCCTTTACAAAAAGTAAATCAAAATAAAATTGACGAATCTCATAACTGTTCAAAGTTTAGGCCTACTTCGCAAACCAACATTTATGGTCTATTTCAAACCATATAAAGAGTGATATAGATAACGATCAATATGCAGGATTCGGAAAATAAACTATGAGGTAGATTCATATAAACTTTTTCTTCAAGATAATCATGCGCAAAAATGTTGTCAACATCCATTTTATGTAATTTCCGGTGACGGGAAGTAGCAATAACCAAAAATATGAGATCTATAACCATCATAAATATTGGAGCAAAGAGTTAGCAATAATCCAATACCTTAACTTGTTTATTTCCCAAAACCACTAAGGGTGTGTTCGTTTGTAGGATTTTATCAAAATTCTACTATTCATCCAAAATTTTCTCTCCAAAAATATCAAATCAAACACCTATTTTTTATTTTTTACATTATGCTAAAAATCAATTTTACATTCAAAACATCACATTAACACCTATTTATATCACATCATACAACTATTCAAATTCAAAATTTTTACTATTCAAATCTCAATCCAAAATCTAAACCCCCAAACAAACACACCCTAAATGTCATTCAATCGATCCATCAAAAGTTTGTTTAATCCTATAAACCTATTTACATCTAATACGCTTTAAAAAAAAAAAAAAAAAAAAAAAAAGAAGAGAAAGCTCGAAAGACCATGTACAAATAGACTTTAAAGTCAAATTTTCAAATTACATTAAAGTTATACAGCGAAAAATACGACGATCACTAATTTCAAAACATAAACATGACATCCTTTATTTCCCAAAAGGGTAATGGATATCTTCGACAATTTTTTATTCTCGTGATTATAATTATAAACAACAAAAATAGTCAAAACCGCATAAATGACTCGAAAGAAACTTCATATAGGTTCTTACCAAAAATGTAAATACAACCTAAGATATCAAATTTTGGTTTTGGAGTCAATTTCACGTACATATAAATTTATAGAAATTTCAATGGAAATTTGGTTGATTTTAAAGAGATCATAAAAATTATAAATGAAATTTTAGAAATTTTTTCTAACATTTTTAGACATTTTAAAGTAAAAAATGATTGATATGTAATATACAAAAATAAATAAATTATTATTTAATTTAAAAAA
Source organism: Andrographis paniculata (assembly GCF_009805555.1). Lineage (NCBI taxonomy): Eukaryota > Viridiplantae > Streptophyta > Magnoliopsida > Lamiales > Acanthaceae > Andrographis > Andrographis paniculata. The sequence goes on from NW_026137588.1 coordinate 1,140,847, forward strand.
AAAAAGAATGTTTATTAACGGATATATATTATAATAGAAATTCAAAAAAAATTAATAAATAATAATTTAACTGCACTATTATATTACAATAAAATCCATATATTTGTCATTAAATACAATATTTAATACGACATTAAATTTATAGGAGAATGAATATAAATATTATGCCAACATAAACATTGTCCCAATACTACAAGTCCTTTTAAATGGAATACAAATATTATGCCAATATAAATTATTATTTAAAAAAATAAAAATTAAAGGAATATTTTTTAAAATTAAAATATAGATATCTAGATTTTGTGAAATTTCGATCCAATTTTATAAAATTCAAGAAATTTCGAGTGAAATTTAATTCATTGCATACTACTAATACATATGAAATCAAAGTATTTATCAAGGGTGTGTTTGTTTGGGGATTTGGATTTTGAGTTGGGATTTGAATAATAAAAATTTTGAATTTGAATAGTTGTATGATCTGATATAAATAGGTGTTGATGTGATGTTTTGAGTGTAAAAATGTTTTTTAGTATAATATAAAAAAATGAAAAATAGGTGTTTGATTTGATGTTTTTTAGGGAAAAAATTGGATGAATAATGAATTTAAAATTCAATCCCAAGACAAACACACCCTTAAAGTCCGCAGTCCACTTTATAAATACACATTTATTTTTTATACGGAATTTAATAAATATTGTATATATTGATAATAGTTTATAATAATTTTGTATGTAAAAATTATTTTATCCTATAAGAAAATTATTGTAAAAATATTGTAAAAGTAATAAACTAGGGGTGGAAATAGAAAGGTCAGACTTTGGTTAAATTCTGTCATGTTTTTAAAATATCTGGCCTAAGTCTAACATGTAAGCCTGAAATATTTTTTTTAAAAGCCTGCATTTGTAAGGTGCCGGAAGCTAACACGCCCGACGCCAAGGTCCAAAGGCCCAAGCCAGCCCTCCATTGTGCGCAACAAGTCTGAATATACCGAATAATGCGGATAAATGAGCCGGGACGCGTACCTGCACCAACACATATGCCGTTGATTAGCGTACAGTTCTGGGGCTCGCACACATGGGACGGACTATGACCGAATACCTGGACAGAAATGTCAGTTCCTGACACTCTGGCCTTTTTAAAAGTCTGGTCTACAAATCTATTTAAAAGACTATATAATATTTTTATTTTATTTATTTATTTACAAATTTAGTATTAAAAATAAAAAAATTAAAAAAAAATACATACAATTATTAAATATATATATAAGTTAAAAAATTCTATTTTTATAATAAATTTATAATTATTTAATAAATATTATTATTATATGGAAAGTTATTTTTAATATATAATAATAAAAAAATATTTTTATACAATAATAATAATAATAATAATAATAAATAGGTCGGTCTGTTAATTAAAAAAAAATTTAAAAAACCTAAACTTGTTCTATTTAAATAAAAGTACTTAAAAAAAAATTTTGATCGAGCCTTTTTAATAAATAGATCAAGTCAGGCTAAGCCTTATGTAGACCAGGTCGTAACTGACAGACCGTCTGACCTATTCTCATCCCTAGTAATAGTATAATATATAATCCAATTCATTTTCAGTAAAACAAAATAATAATTTTTATTTGAACAATAAAAATAATAAAATATTTATTTACCAAATAAACAGAGAAAGCATAATATTATAATTTGAAAAATTATTATATTCCAAAAATACCAAAATATAAAGCTCTTTAGATAGAAACCTTTTTTGTTATTAAGTTTTGAAAAAAAATATGAAAATAATAAAAATTAAATATGTATTTAACACTACAAGAAAAAATTATTTTTGTAACAAAATAATTTTGTCTCTAAATCTACTTTTTTTCGTTATTAATGACATTAGAGACGAAATTATGAATAAAATTACGTTAGCTACTTGAACTTTATGGACAAAATTCCGTTACAAATACATTATTTTTTTTTAGTGTTAATATCATATTTTTTAGAAAAATAAATAATAATAATCGATAAATAAATAATAACTTACAAAGATATTTGTTTAAATAACCCAATTCCCAATTTCCCAAAAATATTTGTGTAAAGAACACAAAAATAAGAATTTATCATTTATTTGAACTATAGCGTGTTTATTTTTTATTTCAAAGAAAAATAAATACTAATAATTTCATATGATCTTTAAAGTTATATCCCTCCATCCTTTATAAATTAGCCGCGTTATGATAAAATAATAAGTAATTAAAAAAATATATTAGTAAAAATAATTATTTTATAATAAAAATAATTATATATTAAAAAAGCCCGGCTCGCGAGGCGCCCCTCCCCCTTCCTGTTGCAAATGGGGGTTCCAAACCTCGCCTTAGCCGAGTTCATTCGAGTTTGTCCTTCCCTACCGACCTTTCGTTTCATGGTCATGGCAACTTATTCTTTTTTAGGGAAAGATCAAACGGATTAAAATAATTAAATAATTTAATTAAGATTAAAAAATTATAATTTATAACATTTAAAATGTAATTAAAGTTATAATTATATTTAAAAAAAGATAAATTATATTGGACGGATCGAAATAAAAAAAAAATGAATAACTTATGTAAAATAGACGGAATATTATTTTTTTAATATATCAAAATAATATTTAAATTAAAACTCAAATCATTATCCAAATTTTAAATCAAAATAAAATAAATTTGAAATATCACCATGATTGAGATAATTGACCCACTAGACTTTGTGCACAAATTCTTACAAGTATGAATTTGCTGTATGAAAGCCCACCCCCAAAACCTACCCTAGACAAATAAGCAAGTTCCCTTTAGATATACTCGCTCCGTTATGGATACGAGATTTAAGAAATATTGATATTATATTGATAGTTAGTAAAAAGTAAAGATAAATAACTTTTTTTCCTTGTGAATATATTAATATAAAAAATAGTGACAATTATGTAATAATAATAAAAAAATATTGATAGTTTTATGGTGACATGGTTATTTATGGAGATGAAACTATTGTTTTGGGACGAATAAAAATAGTAAATAAGACTGTTATATTAGAACGGACAAAAATGGTAGACAAAACTATTATATTGGGACGGATGAAATAATAATAATAATAATAATAATAATAATAATAATAATAAGAGTTTTGAAATTTTTTATAATAGTACAAAATTATCAGATACTCCATCCTGGCATATAAATTGTATAATTTTCATTTTCGTCCGTCCCATATAATTTGTCATTTTTCATTTTGAAATATAATTTTACATTTTAATTATTTATATATATATATATATATATCTCACTAATATACACATTCAATCTATCCAATTTTTTTTCATAACTTACTCATATAATTATTAAAATATCATTATTTTATATTCCTTCCGTCTCGGTGAAAGAGTGGCGTTTTCTTTTTGCACATAGATTTTTGAATATTAGTATTATATTAAATTGTAGTAAAAAAAAAACCCCTATTAGTATAGTGTAATATAAAAGTAACGACATTTGTGTAATATATTGTAAGTTGGAAGTATATTTATTATGTTAGCTAAGTAGTACAATTACTAAATTATGAAATGATAACTTTTTTGGGACTGACGAAAATGGAATATGGCAACCTTTCAATGGGACGGGGAGAATATTACAATTAACACTTCCCTGTTCTAATTCAAAATATTTTTTTTATGATTTTCGTCTTTCTAATTCAAAAAAAAAAAAAATTCTTTTTTAATAAAAATAATCATACATTACTAAAAAGATACTTTTAATATTTATTTAAATTAAAAATTTATTATTACACACCAATATCATTCATGAATTTTGATGGACCTGGATAAAAATAACAAGGCCCTTATGTAATTCTTTTATATATAAATAATATAAAAAAATAAACTTTAATTACTTTTTAAGTTTGTTTGGTTGGTTATATCATAAATAAAAAATAATTATTTATAATAAAATATCATATCAAAATATATTAAAATTAAATTCAATAAAAATAAATAAATTTAAATACAATCAAACACATTTTAACATTATATATATTTATAATATTTATTCGATATATATACATAAATATTTTGAAAAAATGTACTACCCGGGGTGGCCTTGTCCAGAGTTGAGTGTACATTACACATATAATTAATTTATATGCAAAGTTTATTAACAAAAGTATTAAATAATGTGTCTTTATTTTGTAAAGTAATTTTAAAAAATATTTTTTTATATAAAGTACCAAAAATCTTGTAAAGAATATAAAAATAATAAATATATATAATATATTAATATTTTTGGGAAATTGTGAAAAAAAAAAAAGTTAAAAAACACACTCAATATTAATAACACGATATTAGGTCCTTGTCTCCAATAATATTTATTTCCTCTAATTTATATAAAATATTCGTATTTTTTATTTTGGCTTGTTCTATATAATTTTTTTGAAAATATAATTATACATTTTGATTATATTTTTCTTAATTTTAATTAAATTATTTAATTATTTCATTCTTAATCTGTAATTATCTGTGTTTTACAATAATTGTTTTCGACAATATACTTTTTAATTATTTACAAATTATATTTTACTTAAATTTTGTGTATACAGTAATATGGACAATTTAGCACCAATGAATATTTATTTATGTATTTGCATTTTAGTAGATTTTTTAGAGCGTCGGTTGAATTCAATTTTGTGTCATAGCATTCAATTTTGGGTTGTTGCATTCAATTCCATGCATACGTTACTAATAAATTTTATTTTATTTTATTTTTATAAATTATCTATAAAAATAAAAATATTAAAACGTGTTTGTTTTGTGTTTTTCAATAAAATATGAGTATTTGTTTATATTAAATACTCTCGCTGATCAGCCTCTAAAAGTTACGTTTATCTTTTACGTCATTGTACTTAACGTTTAAAATATTATTATATTTGTATAATTTTCTGTAGAAAATCCTTCTTATAAGTCACTAATGAAAATATTTTTCAATTTTTTCTTAATTTGTACTGTGTTTTGATATAATAATTAATATTTAAATAACAACACGCAAAAGTAAATGAATTCCTTAGAGCGAGACGAAAGTAGTATAAAAGATTGTATCGATAATATAAAAAATACTACATCCGTCCCATATACCGTGTCTGCTACACTGTAGACACTGTATTTTAGGATGTGTAATTAGTAGATAATTAAGAATGCATGTATTAGTGAAAATAATTATCCTATAATATAAATAATTATAAATTAAGATTAAGATAACTAATTAGTTTATTTAAAATTTTAAACAAAATAAATTAAAAAGTTTAAAATGAGATTAAAATGTGTAATCATTTTCCAAAAAAGGAAAGTGACATAGTATGTAGGACCGATAGAAACGACAACGTAGATATGGTATGTGAGATAGAGAGAGTAATATATTAAACTGTTAATTTATAAATAAATAAAATAAATATATTATAAGCAAAATTTTTCATAACTCATTTGTACTTTGAAAAGAATTTATCATTCTTTATCCGTCCAACATCTCATGTCCATATTGTTATTTTAGCACGTCCTGCATCTCATGTCTCATTATTTTTTATTTTTTAAAAAAGAATTACATATTTTAAATATTTTAATCTTAATATATTTCTTAATTATTTTTTAATATGTATTTATGTGTTATATTTATATGTCACTTCTAAAATCTCATATTTACCTTATCCAAGACAAAATAAATGGGACAAAGAGAGTATATAATTATGTGTTTATATGTTACTCCCTTCGTCACAAATAATTTGTCTCTATTTTCTATTTTCGTCCGTCCCGCATAATTTGTCCATTCCTTTTTTGGAAATATAATTATACACTTTAATCTCATTTTAAATTTTAAATTTTATAATTTTTTTAATCTTAATTAAACTATTTAGTTATCTTAATCTTAATCCACAATTATTTTTATTATACGATAATTATTTTTACTAATACACTTCTTAATTACTTACTAATCACATTTTACCTAAATTATCGTATTTACAGTAATAGACCCATAATATATGGGATGGAGAGAGTATATTCTTAATTAATATTCATTGGAAATTATATTAATAACAAATAATTGGACGAACATATCCTAAATATTTTAATAACACTAAAGTGTGTTTGTTTAGCTTATATAATTTTTAAGTATTTTTTTTTTATGGTAGTTATTATTATTATTATTATTATTATTGTTATATGTTGTATATTAAAATATTGTATTTCATCTGTCACATATATTTTACAATATCTTTTATTATGTTGTATCACGCTTATCATATAATATGCTTAAAATATGAAATAATTAATTACATTTTATTTCATCACATCATTCAAATAAAAATAAATAAATTTACATATATGTCGTCACATCATCCCATTTTTATTTTATTCAACTCATTTAAATTCTCGTGAAGAGTCAAGTTATTGTACCTTACATAGAACATATGGAGTTTTCTTGACGGTGTGTTTGTTTAGGGGTTTGGATTTTGAGTTGGGATTTGAATAGTAAAAATTTTGAATTTGAATAATTGTATGATGTGATATAAATAGATGTTGATGTAATGTTTTGAATATTATTGAGATAACAACTAAGAACAAATTAATGGAAACAAAGGCTCAGATTTGCAGTAGCGGGAGAAAGATATTATTAAACAGAATAGTAGAAGGGAAACATAATTTGTTAGACGTGGTGGTTTTGGTCCTATGCTCCAGGAGTATCAACTCTAACAAATGTAAAATTGATTATTAAACATTTGATTTAATATTTTTTTAAAAAAAAAAATGAAATGAATAGTAAATTTAAAGCAGAATAGTTATCAAATAAACACTATGTCGATTCTTTCTTAGCGTTTGAAGAATCGTCCTCAGGCTTTCAATAATTGAGAGGAAACACATATAGAACAACAAATATCACATATTTTTATATTATATACTCCATCCGTCCCACGTATCATGTTCATGTTGTCGTTTATGTCCGTCCCATATTTTATGTCACTTTTCTTTTTTGAAAAATGATTACACACTTTAATCACATTTTAAATTTTTAAATTTATTTTTTTTAATTTTAATTAAACTAATTAGTTATCTTAATCTTAATTTATAATTATTTATATTATAGGATAATTTTTTTCACTGATACATTCTTAATTATCTACTAATCACGTCCCTCCTAAAATACCGTGTCTACAGTATAGCAGACACGGTATACGGGAACGAGGGATTATTATTTATGTTCAAAGGAGAAATCAGAAGTTAGCAAGAGGGGGGCTAATTTTCTAAAATCGAAAATAATGCAGCTATATTAATTTATACGTATAAAAATATATATATTTATTTATTTTCGGGTAATTATATTTTCAAGTTGTTAAATTTTAAAAGTTATGCTAGATATGATGTTAGTTAGAATTAATCATTACTCACTAAATTGTAATATGATATGCATAATATATTTTTGTTAAATTTTTTTATAAATATTGAAAATTAATAATTACACATTGTAGATATATTTTTTATATTGTTTAAAATTGACAAATAATACATTTTTTATTTATTTTTAAATAATTACTTTTAATAAATAAAAAAAAATCAGTAACGATATCTAATTCCCACAGCTAAAGATTTGTTTGGTTTAATTTAAATTTAAATATTATATTTATTTTATATTTAAATAATATTTTAATATAGTATTTTAAAAATATACTTTCTCTGTCTCTTATCTATCTATTCGTTTGCTTTTTACACGGAGTTTTAGAAATATTAGTATTATATTTGGATATGGTATGAATAAAATAGAAAAGATTAAAATAACCTTATTAGTATTAGTATTGTATGATATAAAAGTAGTTGCATTTATGTAATATATTGTAAATTCTAAAAGTATTTTTAATGTTAATAGAAAATACAGTTATTAAAAAAATAAAATGAATATTTTGCTATGGACAAACTAAAATAGAAGAATGAATAGATAGATTGATAAGGAGTCGAGGGAGTATATATTTAATTTTTATTAAAAATTATATAAATTAAATAATACTACGTAATAATTTTAATTTAAACCTAAAACCTAACAAATTTTAATTTTCAATATTTTTATGATTTTCTATCGTTTTTTATATTATATATATATGTTTGTCTTGTACTCTCTCTCTCCCATAGTTTGGATTGTGTTCGGCACGGAATTTAAGGAATATTGATATTATATTGGTAGTGGATAAAAAATACGGATAAAAGATTTTTTGTCCTTATAAGTGTATTAGTGTAAAAAGTAGTGGCAATTGTGTAATAATAATGAAAAAGTAAAGGTAGTCTTATAGTGATATGATTATTTATAGAAATGAGACTATTATTTTGAGACGGACAAAAATAGTAAACAAGAATATTGTATTGTATTGGAACGGATGGAGTATCATGTAGTGTGCGAAATCATATCATATGTTATCTGTTTATGTATTATATTTGTAATATATTTATATAATTTATATATAAATTGTGTGTTATTTATACTTATGTATTATCTGGCGTGTGTTGTGGTTTTAATGTATTATTAATTTTTTACTTTTTATAATAATAAAATTCAAAAAATAATTAAAAATAATAATAATAAAAAAAAAGATATATTTTTTTTACTTCAAAAAAAGTAAAACAGATCTATTTTATTATGACAAATAGATAAAAATAAAAAAATAAAAAAATAAAAAGTGAATGACATTTTTTTATTATTAGTTTTTGTTTTATTGAGGGATAAATATATAATAATTAAGCAGGCGATACCACACAATCCACGAGTTGGCGATGCCTTAGATTCCATATTTGTTTGAGCTTTGGGTCCGCTTTCTAAAATATGCATTTATTATTGTTATTGGTGGGCTCTAATTTAATTTACTTATTTTTTTATTGTTTTGACCCTTGGAACCGACGATGCATTTCAAAATTATTCTAATAATAATAATAATAATAATGGATTGGGTAGTCCTAAGGGATGACTTGGTGGTATAGGAGTTGGATTTGTGACCGTGAGGTCATGGGTTCGTCTAGTGTAATTTTTCTGTCAGGACCTAGTTTGTTAAAATAAAAAATAAATACTTTAAAGTGGAACATAAAAAAAATGATAAAATATTTTGAAGTGAGACAGAAAAAGTAATGCATATCAACATTTGAATCTTGAGATGAATTTTGCAAGAAGCACTACAATTATTTTTGAAAACTTTTATTACAGCTGATCCAAGGTTAAGGACAATAATATTTTGAAATTGAAAAAAAAAAAAAAAAAATCAAAATAACAAAAAGTAATCATAAGAAGACGATATTTTAGAGATGTAGTTCAACTAGAATAATATATGTTTGAGGCGGTTAGATCAGATATTTTTATTAATAGTGTTAGATGTGTGTAAATTTTAAAGAGAATATATAAGTAGTTGCCTTTTTGTGTGATTATTTTTTTTTTTTTTTTTATTTTGTTGATTTTTAAATTTCCGCAATAATTTTCCTTATCTTGAAAAATCTTCCAAATTAAAATATATTGACTTTGTCAGGAATAAAAAGTGATTCTATTCGACTCAAAACACAACATCCTATATATTCAATACAATATACAATATAAGTAAGGGCAAATTTGATATTATATATACAATTGTATAAAAATGATATATATACTAACATCATTTTCAAACTTAATGTGGTGTCGTAAATATCAATTTGAGTTTGCCTAATAGAGTGTGGAATCGACCCGGAAGAAAAGATTTAGTAAAGAGATCCGTCGATTGATCTTTGATGGTGATCAAACGTACAATCTTAGCAACCACGTGATGTCTAAAAAAATAACAATTGGTCTCAATATGCATATTGCACTTGCGGAAAACATCATTATGCGAAATTTGTATGACACTACGATTGTGGCAGTGAAAATAGTAGAGGATGGATGAAGGGCAACAATGTCAGATAATAGTTGGTGAAGCCACAAAAGTTCGAATATAGAATTAGAGAGAGCACGATACTCTAACTTGGCGCTAAATTTAGAGACATTTGTCTACTTTTTATTGAGCTAAGAAACCAAAGAGTTACCCAAAAAAAATAAAATAGTAGCAATAGATCAACGATCGGTGGGATCATCCACAACAAGAAAATATCAATTTTGTAACAAGGTTTTTTCATCCCTAAATTCATTTTTTCCGTTACTAATGACATTAGAGACGGAATTAGAGAGAGAATTGCGTTATCTATGTGAACTTTAGAGACGGAATTTTGTTACTAATATACTATTTTTTTGTAGTGATCTAACCAATCTGCATCTGAGTAGTCCATAAGAACCAAAGATAAGTGAGTGAAAAAATATAGACCATGAAGAAGCCCACCCTTGATATACCCAAAAATATGGAGTACTGCAAAATAATGCGTAGTTCACAGAGTAGTCGTAAACTAACTAACAATATGTACAACATAAGCCATGTTAGGATGAGATACCGTGTGATTATATCAAGGATCCAACCATATGATGATAAAGAATTCGATCGTAGAGAGGATAGCCGTCCTAAGGGGTGAGAATATAGTTGGTCTTGAAAGGTATAAAGGTGATTTTGCTATCAATCAGACCAACACGAAAGATAAGACCATATGCGTACTTGGCTTGAGACGAAAAACGCGATGGTGACTATGGTAGAAAAAGTACCAACCTGATGAGAATAACAAGTGGGATGGGGATAGTTCTGGATGACATTTCTCCGAAGATGGCAATAGTGGCATTCGACTCTAGGGTACTAAGTATAGGGATGATCAACACTCTCGCATCGACAATATTTATAAGATTCATTCTAGCGTGGAATTGAACCCAGACAAGTAGGACTAGAGGATAGAGAGGGAACCACCGATGCAAAATCCAATAGTGGAGATCTAGGCTTAAGTCGGGTCATTTCAAACATAATCTCCTTCATGGTAACATCCAATGAAGAAAGGAAATGATGATTAAACAACGAGGCACAAAATGCTCATTTTCTAGATGGAGCTTTATTAGAAGTTGAATGAGCCTAAGATGATTGTGTCCAATTGCCTTTTGATAGATTAGATCCTATAAAGGTTGAATGGTAAAGGAAAAGTCATTCACAGACTGTATCGATTCGTGTGTCAACACGTTCAAGAGCTTAAAAGCTTATAGTAATGTGCGAGATCGGTAGGCTAAACTCGTAACCTTAAATAGTCTCAAGCTTATTGAGCAATGTCTATACGAAGAAGCTGAATCTGAATGGCTTAAGTAGAGGTATTGCGAAATCAAGTAAGAATTTGATGATTTTTACCGTCTCAATTCTTGAACTTCTCATGATAGACATAAATATCCTATAGAATTAGAGGATTATCGGGTGTAACGACATGCTTGATTTGTATAGTAAATCTTCCGTGACAATACGTCATAGTTTTTCATTGAATCAACTTAAATGTCATAATTGCTGCTTACAGAAGAACAATAACAATAGGGAGAGATCCATCCATACACTCTATAAAAAATTTCAAAATCAGAATAAGAAATCCCAAAAGAATAGAGCAAAATAAATTCACAATCAGCCTACAAACCCATGACCTCAGAACTCCAACCCCCAAGACCAAGCCAAGACTTCTTTCCGCGGTATTGTTCATTCTTATTTCTTGTGTTCTTGTTAGAAAAATGTGTTTTCCTATCATAATTTAATAATAATAAATAAATAAAATACAAAAATAAACCTCCAAAATATACACTATAATCCAGTTTCCTTAATTTTTCTTTATTTCTCATTTTTAATTTTTTACTTTGCTCACCAACTAAATGGCATTAATAATAATGTTCAACTCATAGTTCGAATATTTATTATTCTTGTTTTTTTTTTTTTTTTTTTTTCCACCTCACATTTAAAAATTTTCCGTTCTCTCTCTCTCTATATATATATAATATATGTACGTATATCTGCGTGCCAAATGAAAACAGGGTTGCAGGCACTGGCAGACAAACATATATCTCTGCAACACAGCACAACCACAAAGCGCTCTCTCTCTCTCTCTCTCTCTCTCTCTCTACTCATCCACCATTGCCTTCTCAAATCTCAATCCCTCTACAGTTTACACTACACAATCATTTATTATTCTTGTCGTTGTTCTTATTACATATTGGTTGGGGCTTCTACTGCTACTGCTACTGCTACCTTCAATTCAATTTCCTCGCCCAAAAAGGGGTTTGTTTCGTCAATTGATAATGGCTCTACTAAGCTTTCTGTCTCCCACAGAAATCAACACTACCCTTTCTTTCTTGGAATACTCCTCCATGTCCACACCCAATCTTAATCCTCTCAAACTACAAGGTATTCGTTTCGAAATTTTTTTTGAGATTACTGTTTTTGTATCATCATCGCTGCAGAGATTCTCTTTTGTTTTTCTTTCTTCGATGCTTTGGATTTGAGATATAGTGAATTGATTCCGAAGAAATTTTAAGGAGTTTGAAAATTTTGATTAATTAGGCGGGTTGGGTTTCAAGAGCAAGAAAATTGGATACAGTGCGGGCAAGAGAGTCCAATGCTCAGTCCAGCCACCGGCGCCGCCACCGGCGTGGCCCGGCCGGGCGGTGGTGGAGGCCGGCCGGAAAACTTGGGAGGGCCCTAAGCCTATTGCGGTTGTTGGATCAACTGGCTCAATTGGAACTCAGGTCAATCATTTTTATTATGTCCCTACACCATAGTCTAAATCTTTTGAGTGTGCTATAAACGTGGAAAATAAAATATCTATTTTATCATTTTGGTCGAAAGTCTATTTTCTATGTAAAATTAATCGTACATTAATATTAAAATACATATTTTATTTTTACTTAAATTATTAATATAATAACATGTGAAAATTTTTTGCAAACTTTTTACTAAGGTCCCTTTGGAGTGGGACACTTCAACTGAGGACCCTTTGGAGCGATGTTTTTGTTTTCTTGTAAAAAAATAAAATTGTACTCCCTCCTTGTCAGAAAATATACGGTTGTATTTGCTTTATATATAACATTAAAAATAATTTTTTATTTGTATAATTTATTATATAATTATCATTATTATTTGTATTACAATTTTTATATAATAATTAATATTCAAATATCAAGGCAAAAAATTATTGGAAAATATTTGTTTTTTATTTTTTATTATAAAAGACAAAAAGTATCATTATTAAGCGCTCATTAAAACAGGTGTTCAAATGTTTGAACATGTAGTTTGATGATTGAGGGAATATTAAATATGTTCATACTTTATAAGCATTAAAAGTAAATAAAATAAAATAAAAAAGGAAGAAGAAGAAGAATACTAATCTTTTACTAAAAAGAGAAACGGTAATATTTTTAATAGATTTTTTTGCAAAATTTGTTATAATTCATTGGTGGTTTGAAAAATTTGTATCTACGATCATATTTTGAAAAACATCACTCAAAATCTCTTAAAAATTGCAGGAAATTTTCTCGTATTTTTAAAAATATTGCACACAAATCTTTGTGCAATATTTTCAAAATATAAGAGAATCTTGTGCAATTTTTAAATCACTAAAGAATGGCGCAGACTTTTCAATCGCCAAGTGGATTATAAGTATTTTTGCATTTTTAGGGGTGTTATTATTAGCTGAATATGTAATAGTATAAATGTTTGAACTGATTGAGAAAAGTAGGATGTTTCATAAATTAGTTCCCCCTTGAAGTTGCAAATATTCAAGAAATCCTTTGAAGAAGTCATATCAAAAGGTGTGTTTTTGGGCTTGTGTATTTGATTTTTTTTTTATTTATTTATCGGAAAATAGCCTTGAATGTAATGTTTTGAATAGAAAACGGGCTTTGAATGTGACTTTTTGAATCAAAATAGATTTTGAAGATGTTGAATGTGATGTGTTGAAAGGAAACTATACCTCGAATGAGATTTTTTTTTTCCAGAGAAAACTCATCGAAAATAAAATAAAATAAAAACATCGATAAAATAGAGCATGTGAAATTTAATTTTTCTACACTCAGGTTTCAACTATTGTTGATCAGCATGATTTTCTCTTCTAGTTAAGGGAGAGGCATTTTTCCTGCTATCGAACATTTTGATTTCTCTAAAATTATGTTTATTCGCCGCAGACATTGGATATAGTTGCCGAAAATCCAGACAAGTTTAAGGTTGTTGCACTTGCAGCAGGTTCAAACACAACTCTTCTTGCCGATCAAGTGAGTGCAAGATACAATTTCAAAATCATGCTATGTCCTAAAGAAAACCTCATGCTTCACGGTTATCATTCATATAACAAATTTTAACTAATCGTGCAGGTGAAGAGATTTAAACCTCAGTTGGTGTCGATTAGGGACGAGAAACTGATTGATGAGCTGAAAGAGGCACTGGCTGATGTGGAGGAAAAGCCCGAAATAATTCCCGGAGAGCAGGGGATTGTCGAGGTTGCCATTCATCTGCAATCATTTTATTTTTTACAGTGGTCGAAATCAATCATTTTTTTCACCTACAATAAAAATTTAACTCCAGGTTGCTCGCCATCCGGATGCTGTCACTGTAGTCACCGGAATTGTTGGTTGCGCAGGTTTGAAGGTAATCTTAATTTCTTTCGGACAAAATTTTTTATAAGTTCATGTGGCAGAACCAGCCCCCGAAATTCGGGGGTTGAACGCCGGTATATTTTTATTGATTTGACACTGTCTTTTTCAATTCTCGTTGCCGCAAGAGCAACAGATGAAAAGAAAAAAAAAATTAAATAAAGGCATAATAAAGTGATAACCTTAGTATTTTGGGAGCAAATTAGCATAATTATATATGAAAAAATAATATATATATTTTACACTTTAAATCATGAAAGAGTATGATGCAAATTTTCCAAACTACAAATGGATTATAAACATTTTTGCCATTCTTTTATAGTTTTATGGTACATTGCATTCGCCTCCCAAATCTAGTTTGCGATATCTTAGCTATGTAAAGTTTTAAGGTTATGTGTAAGCATTTGGTTTCGTTTTTTCAGCCAACTGTGGCTGCCATAGAAGCCGGAAAGGACATTGCTTTGGCGAATAAGGAGACACTTATCGCCGGTGGACCTTTTGTCCTCCCTCTCGCTCACAAGCATAAAGTAAAGATTCTTCCCGCAGATTCCGAACATTCTGCTATATTTCAGGTTCGTGGCGATTCAATCATATATTAGATGTTTATTTGATGCTATTTAGAGTGTGCTTGTTTAGTATTTATAGTTTTAGATGTTTTTATTGCGAAGAGGATTATGAAAGTATTACACAGAATGATGATTTGTGTGTTTTTATTAACTTTTATTGTCATATGTATATATTATAGTTTTTAGATAATAGTTTCAAAAATCGTTAATATTTAGAACATTAAAGGATTTGGATTTGGAGTTAGGATTTGAATAGTGAAAATTTTGAATTGAAATAGTTGTATGGTGTGATATAAATAGATGCTGGTGTGATATTTTTAGTATAATATAAAAAGTGGAAATAAGTATTTAATTTGATATTTTTTTTAAAAAAAAATTTAATGAATAGTAGAAATCAGGAAAAAACTTTCAAACAAACACACCCCAGTTACTTGCCTCCCTTGTAATTTTGAGGTTCGAGGAAATGCCGGCTTGTTTTGTTCTTACAGTGCATTCAAGGCTTGCCTGAAGGGGCACTGCGGCGCATAATTTTGACAGCATCGGGCGGCGCTTTCAGGTATAACGATATTTTGTGCAAACCGATTTTCGGTAAGGATTGAAATAGTTAGGTCTCATGAAAGAAACTTGTCTATGTTTTGTCTAAAAATCAAATGTCCGGTGACATAACTGGTAATGACTGGCGTCGCCCATGATAGGGACTTGCAAGTCGAGAAATTAAAAGACGTAAAAGTAGCCGATGCCTTGAAGCATCCTAACTGGAATATGGGGAAAAAGATCACCGTAGACTCGGCCACACTCTTCAACAAGGTAAATACCTTTTGTTCGTCTTCGAGCCTAACAACTTAGTAAAATCAATGTATTGATGCGATTCATGTTCTCTCGACAGGGTTTAGAAGTTATCGAAGCTCACTATCTGTTCGGAGCTGAATATGATGACATCGAAATTGTCATTCATCCACAGTCAATCATACATTCGATGGTCGAGACACAGGTAATTCTAATGTTATTCGCCATTGGTCGCAACTCAAAGTACAATATAAATTATGAACACTGCTCGATCTTTTTTCGTAACGATTATTACAGGATTCATCAGTTCTTGCGCAACTGGGATGGCCCGACATGCGTCTCCCGATTTTATACACGATGTCTTGGCCGGACAGAATTTACTGTTCAGAGGTTACTTGGCCTCGGCTTGATCTGTGCAAGTAATGACGCTATCCTTACAAAATTATTTAGCGCCAACGTGTCTTTAAAGTAAAAAATTTATTTGAATTCATGTGTGCTTCGATGGTTTAGGCTCGGTTCTCTTACGTTCAAGATTCCCGACAATGTCAAGTATCCGTCCATGGATCTAGCTTACGCTGCGGGACGAGCCGGGGGGACAATGACAGGTGTTCTTAGTGCAGCCAATGAGAAAGCCGTCGAAATGTTTATCGACGAGAGGTAGTATTCTTGATCCCCTCGACTAATTGGCTGTCGACATCTCATTTCATCAATTATCGATTGAAAGAAAAAATGCAAATTTCTTATAGTCCACATCTGGTTTGAAAAGTCTTGCATTATATTCTTCATGATTTAGAAATTTCATAAGTTTGTTCGTGTTTAAGGAAATATTATATAGACTCTCTAGAAATTTAGAAAATACTGTATAGAATTTCTTAAAAATTTCAAAAGACTCCTTTATGTTTTAGAAAATATTATATACGCTCTCTCGAAGTTTAGAAAATACTGTATAGAATTTTTTAAAAATTTCATAAGACTCCCTTGTGTTTTAGAAAATATTATACACTCTCTTGAAGTTTCGAAAATACTGTATAGAATTCCTTAAAATTTCATAAGACTCCCATGTTTTAAAAAATATTATACTGACTCTCTCGAAGTTTCGAAAATACTGTATAGAATTTGTGAAAAATTTCATAAGACTACTTTATGTTTTAGAAAATATTATACGGACTCTCTCAAAGTTTAGAAAATACTGTATAAAATTTCTTAAAAATTTCATAAGACTCCCTCGCGTTTTAGAAAAATATTATAATGACTCTCTTGAAGTTTCGAAAATACTGGATAGAATTTCTTAAAAAGTTCATAAGATTCTGCGGTGTTTTAGAAAATATTATACTAACTCTCTCGAAGTTTCGAAAATACTGTATAGAATTTCTTAAAAATTTCATAAGACTCTCTCGTGTTTTAGAAAATATTATGCAACCTCTCTCAAAGTTTAAAAAATATTGTATAGAATCTCTTAGAAATTGTACGAGACTTTCTCGTGTTTTAGAAAATATTGGACATAATCTTTTAAAAATTGTGTGAGGCTCTCTCGTAAAAATATTGCACAGAATCTCTTAAACTTTGAAGGAATTTCATTTAGTTTCTAAATCACGAGAAATAATAGTGCAGACTTTTCGAACGACGAGTACGTTATAAGCAAATTTGCCTCGAGAAAACAGGGAAATGTTCGTACTAATGATGATATTTTTCGATGGATGATGTAGGATCGGGTACCTCGACATATTCAAAATTGTGGAGCTAACGTGCGAAAGGCATCGGGCAGAGCTTGTGACATTGCCGTCGCTAGAGGAAATCATTCATTACGACTTGTGGGCACGCGACTACGCAGCGAGTTTGCAGCCGTCGACATCGAGCCCGGCTCTCGTCTGAGCCCGGGATCGGATTGTAGTTTTAGTAGAATATCGCCGTAAGAGGCCATAAGCAGTTTTAGCTTTGAATGTTTCATAACTATTGGAACTATTCGCTATTTGATCAAACTCGAGATAATAATGATGACGAAGATGCGGAAACCTTATGTGATCACCTTAATAACCTGTAGAATTAAACATGGCGGCGTAATAACCTGGTTATGTATTTTCCAAATCGATTGTCACGTCAACTCTGTTATGTTTATGTCAGCAATTTTCGTAAGTTATAATGAGATTAAAATTGATGAATTTTTTTTTTATGTAAATCAAAATTGATAAATTATGGTTATATTTGGACCAACCAAAATCAAATTTTTTTCCTTTTTTATATTAAAAGTAACATTAAAAAAAAATTAGAGTATAATATAATTTTATAATGCATTATTGGGCTAAAGAAAAAATTTAAAGTAAACCAAAAACAAAATGCTTTTATAGTTCAACACAGTAATTATGGCATAAGTAACAGAGATGGATAATAGGTATTATATTGTTACTATTTATATTGATATAATATAAATACAAAGGACATACTCTTTCAAATTTACTTATAATGCACTCGAAAAATAACAGTGGCAGATTCAACAACAAAAAAAACATAATAATAATGAGTCAATCACAACAAATTAAACATAAAAAATAAAATAAAATAAAATGGAGTCGAGAAAACAAAATCATCAGCACAAATCACCATCATAATGGAAAGCTAAATTAATATCTCATGGTAATTCCATGTAGAAAAAAAAACACCAAAAACACACCAAACAATGTATTATATCATGTATTTGTATGTATAATACACACACACCCCTACATGTATATATATATATATAAAGTCCACAGGCTGCACAAGGTTGGCAACACTAGAGAATATCCATCCTCTATATACTTTTTAGAGAGAGGAGAGAAATGTACCACAACCAACACACATTCTTCACTTTTATTTTTATGGCTAAAAGCAACAGAGGGTAGGAGGGTGGGTACCTCGCTAGTTCTTCAGTTCAGTTAAGCCATCAAGGATGAAGCCCTTTCGTCTGTCGATGGCGCTATCTCATTCGAGTGTGTAGAATTTGAACCATTAGCCTCAAAGGAACCACCCATTTCCGATATTTTGGTGATCTTTTGCAACTCATCGGTTATATCTGCTGATTTAAGATCATCTGTTTCTGTATCGGTCTGGGACAGAGATTTCTTCGGCTGCCTAATGGCAGCAGCTGCTTCCGGCATCACAACAGAAGGCGGCTGGGGAGGTACCCATGACCGCTTCAACAGTGTTTCATTAGTAGCTACACTGGGGAATCCAAAGTTCGGCTCATTGCCAATCTCTGTTTCGGTGGTTCTTGTATTATTTGGCTGCCGCCATCGCACAATATTGTCTCCATTCAGTTGATCATCGATGGAGAAACCATTTGTGCTTGCTTGACTTGGAAAAGTGCCGGCAGATCTACTCTGACCTTGACCAATCTCCCAAGGCTGATTGCAACACGAAATCGCGTCGTCAATAAAAATCCAATACATCTCAGAGAAAATGCAAAGTTGAGCAAATAAATTGTGTTCTTTTGTGAAGTTTTCAATATTTTTCACTGTTCAATTAAAAAAATTTTTTCCAAAAACATCAAATCTATTTTTTACTCCTCCGTCCCAATTGAAAGTACTTTTATTTTTTTATGTTCCACTCAAAAGTATCAATTTCATATTATAATAAAAATAATATACGGATACCAAAATACATTTTAATTTTTACATAAACTACAAACATAACATTACACACATATATATATAAAGTACAAAAAAAAAAAAGTACAAAAGGCAAAAATATCAAAATCATCTTACACACTTCTACTAACCAATAAAATACCATTTTTTAATCTACTACAAAAATTCAAATCTATACTTTCTTCGGAAAGGAGGAATAAATTTTTATATTATACTATAAATTAATTTACATTCAAAACATCGTATCAACATCTATTTATATCATATCAAATAACTATTCAAATTCAATATTTTATTATTCAAAAATCCAAATACTCAAACTAACACACATATATGATTGTGTGCCTAGTGACTGCATTGGGAACCTTCGGCAATCTCTTCCCATTTTGTTAATTGCAGCAACAGAAATGTTTGTGTGCAGTCATAAGTATATATATTCATTCAGATGTTTCGGTAAATCATATCTACGGCTACGAAAAGAACAGAACAGAAAGCACACAGAGACCATGAGATGACGACAATAAGGAAATGTTCAGTTGATTTGATCAATCATAAAAGCTGTCTATATTTATTTCACCAGAAACTATCTCAATAAAAGCATTGTTAAATACAGAAAAAGTAATTTTTAACAAACCTTTGGCTTTGGTGCTAAGTGTGGATTTGGTAATGGTTGATTGGGATTTGGTGGGGCGTCGTTGATTTCCTGCGAATTCAAAGAAGTTTTGATAAACAGGCAAAACAAGTTCCATATATATACATATATATATAATATAAGAGTGATAAATAGTAGAAACAAAGATAGACACCATTAATGGAGTGGACTAACCCTAATATTTGATGGTTTTTCGCCTCTCTGTATCATAGCCATTATCTGCAGAGAAATTTTTGCATAATATTAAGCAAAATAGAAATCGATGGCGGTGACGGTGACGGTGGAGAAGAGGTTGCTTTCCTGCCTATCATCTGAACCACTTAGGGTGCGTTTGTTTGGGGGATTGGATTAGATTTCCACTATTCATCTCATTTTTTTTCCCCAAAAACATCAAATCAAACACCTAATTTTTATTTTTTATATTATACTAAAAATCAATTTTACATTCAAAACATCACATCAACACCTATTTATATCACATCATAACTAGTCAAATTCAAAATTTTTACTATTGTGTACATTATTCTTTCCTAGTATCTACATATAAGAATAAATTTCTATACAGAATATTTATAGCTCCAAGGATCACTCCTAAATTCTAAAACAAAAAAATGGAAGTAATTACTCGATTAAAAAGAAGAATACTACCACAAAAAGTCCTGCAACAATTACTAGGACAATATAATCAAACAGAATGCTACTCAAAAGTCACACAGTGCAAAAGGTTCACACTTCAGAAACCATCGTGGACAACTAAGACTGAAAAGAAAATACCTCCATGTACGACTTCGGGTGAGGAGCAACAGAAGGTTCCACAGAGACTGGTGGTGACAAAGATCTCACTGCACAAAAGGGTCCGAAGATATTAATAATAGTAAAAAAGGGCAATAGACACTTGATAAAAATTATATGTATTTATATCATCAGTTTATATATGAGTGGACCTGAGCGTGAATCAGAATCCACCTTGCCGTTAGCATAAGGCTGCTGGAAAAGCAAATTGACATATTAGTAATAAAAAAGAAACATTTAAGGTGTGTTCTTTTGTGATTTCCTTTTTTTTTTTTAACTATTCAATCTTTATTTTCTTGCTATAAACATCACACAGAACACCCAATGTCATCCAAAATATCACATCAAACAGCTCTATTCAATTCAAAAACACCAAAGAAAAAATTACAAAACAAAAACAAAACCACAAAAAAACACACCCTTAAAATTGTTCAGTGGGAGCTTTAAGGACAATTAGTAAAAATTAGCTCACCCCAGAGGTGGTCCATGAGAACCCTTTGATATTGTGCTCCTCCGTAGACTGTCTACTAGTAATACTATGCCCTGAGATTGTTAGTAAAAAGAATTTAGACTTGAGTAGTTCAGAACCAGATAAAAAAAAGGAAAAAACATGAAGAAAATGCATAAGGATTAAAAAAGGTGGGTTCATTTATAGAATCTAAGATCCCAACACCCGCCTGTTCTCAGATTTGCATGACGATTAATTCCAGCCTATTACTTCTTTGATGATATAAACAAAATATGAAGAACCCTTAAGGAAATGCAAAGGTGTTTGCCCTCATATATTTGATACTATGTAACAAACTAAATCCAAGGCCAATTTATGAGCAGTTACAATCCATTCTTATAAGCACTACTACTTTTGAAACACATCACTCTATGGATAATATTATAGTAGTTTTAAAGATTCAATCCATTGCAAATGCTACAAACTACAGATGACTCGCCAACACAAAATTGAAGATTGAAAAATAAATAACAAAAATTGAAAGCTATAAGTAGCCACTTAGCAACAAAAAAGATAAACGAAATCTCATAACTTTTAAATTAATATGAATAGAAGGCACAACCCAAACAAAGGAATAGATTACTACTTACCAACTTCCAGTTTTTGTATTGCACCTCTCAGTGATGTCATCTCACTTGCTTGCACACGTAACATGCTAATAAGTTCCTCCAAGCATCTCTTTTCTGAGAACAAGTAAAATAAAGTGCCAATCTAGAATGCTACTTAAAAATGACAAGTAGAGACCGAGAAACAATATTGTACGTTACTAGAGACTATCAAATATTACCTTCACTGTTTGTCATCAACATATCCTGGCTTGTTCGTGCTACATCAGCCGCGGCTGTTGCAGCAGATTTTGCAGCAGCAGCAGCTTCTTCAGCTATGCTTGGTTTGGTGTCAAATTTCTTTGTCTGACCTTTTACATCTTCTTCCAATACAATCCAGCGAATCCAAGACTTCAACTTGGGTACAAATAATCTCTGAAACAAATGTGCTGTCAAAAAATGCAATATAAAATTTGGAAGGTGAAGGGTTTCTCAATTTGCATTGTACCTTGAAAACTACAGCCGCTATAACCTGTGCCACTGTCAGAAAACCCGCGGCGAGTATACCATGGTACCAGCGGAACCGAGATATTGCTCCAACTTTTGAAGTGCTAACGGCAGGTCCAACGGGTGTGGATTGCAGGACCTGTACTGGATGTTGTTGCTGATCATTTAATGAAGATTTTATCTGCCCATCTTTATACACCATAAAGCAGATTAAACATATTACTATCAGAACTATTAATAAAGAAAGAGAAGTCAAGTTCACAAATTTTAATCCCAAATTGAATCTAAGCAGTATACCCACCAACCCACCTACACACACACAGACACACACACACACACACATATATATATAGTGATACCTTGCTTACCAACAGCAGACAGAGTAGTTGTGGCATCTGGGTTTGAATCCTGTTATATTTAAACCAGAATATATTACACTTGAAAATTTACACTCACTCTTAAGACTTTGGATGCAAACAGATTATTACATTGGAAACAGGAGCATTTATTATTCTACAATTTGAAGTAGGATACTCACTGGAACACGTCGAAAGGCTTCATCAATTTCCTCCTTAGTGAGACCCTTTCTCTCAAGAAATGATCTTCTATAGACAACAGGAGATCCCCTAACCTTTGGATGTGAAAGAAACCTCACAGCATTTTGCACTTGCTCTTCTCGAGGTGGTTCTGCGTTCACAAATACTGAAGCAGAAGAAATCTCCTTCTCCATCTCAACCTTGGGATCCTGACGGTCATCATTTGCTTGTGCAACCTGTGAAACTGTAGTTCCAAATGTAACATAACAGAAACAGGAGTAGCATATAAAACAATTACTATTAAAGATGTCACAACTCTATTTGTATGCACACAATCTTATGATCCACATAGCTCATGATTAAAATCTAAAAATGCTAATATGAGATGAATCAATAAATTTTAGAAGCTGACCAATTCATACAATTACACTCAATTAGGAGAGGGGGGTGGGGGGGGGATTGAGTTACATCATGGGCTTGCAGACCACAGCTGGTGTGTTGGTCAAAATATTCACTGAGTTAAATACAACCCAACAACCTTAGACAGATCCTATTGCTCCAACCTCAACCTGAGCAGTGTCATGTTGATATATAAATCCACCACCCATTTTTTGAATTTAATAAAAAAGCAGATTAACAAAGAAAGCACAACTTTGTAGATGTGGATAGAACAAACATAAATAGTTTCTCAATTTAGAGATTTCAATTAAGGAGCCTGGGTTTAGGTGTTGCTAGCCTTGAGAAAGATTGCAACATAACACATGAGATCCTCGGCTTATATGTAGTAATTGGAACTGAATTGGAGCACCAATTGCATACAACTGTGCTAAATGGATTCATAATTCAAGTGTTAGCTAATCACCATTCACTTCTCCAAAAGTTCTTGTTTTTCTGTTAGGTTCTAAGTTGAATTTAATCAACAAATAGCATCTTGATCAACTAAATAATAAGGGATTTATCGATCCTAGTATGGCATAATTTCCAGGCGGGATCAACCCTAGATAATCATCTGCGCAACTATCGGATGGGCAAGCTTGAACGCAAACCATTCATCAGGCCCTCTTCTTGTTATACACCTTGAGGTACTACCATACAAATAGCATTTTCTGCTCCTGAGGATATGGTCTGGCATTAATTTAGGCAAATGGAAAACATTTATCAAAAAAATAAATCTGCTTATCCCAAATGGTAAAACATTATCAATAAAGACATATATATACATGTTTTCTTTTCTAAATGATGATTCGATGAGGTGGCACTACAACATGGCCCTAGAATGGAAAATAATGAAGTCAACAGCTTGGCCCAGATGGCATCAGGCTATAAGCCTTGCGTTGGTGCAGGGTGTCCTGAATTTGGGTGTACGGTCAAGAGCAAGGAGGTGATGTATTTTGGAGCTACTTTTTGATCATCTACAATAATACCTCATCATCCTTTGCTAGGCACTTCTTAGGCAGTCAAATGCAAGAGTCTCAACTCTCAAGTACACTGTGGTGGATGACAACTTATACCAAAGGAAATTAGTTATGGCTTTACTCCAGCGTCAACCCTTGATTCGGCACAAAGGAATTGCAACAGAAAGAGTCACTGTCAAAAACCTTGAAGCAGCAAGGAGAAGATGACCCAAGTGGCCACTTGAGGTGTAAAATTGCACTTGGGGGTACTCTTACTGGAGCTAAATTAAAAGGGGATTAATAGTAATACATGGGAAACATCATACACCTGCAATTTTTCTTGTGAATGATTTCAATACATTGACTGTACATTTTTTCGATTTAATTGCTGATATTTTTTGAGCTTTCATTTTGTAGCTTTCCCAATAGTTAAATTCAGGGGCTTGTATTAAGTAAGCAAGGATTATCACTTATCAGCAAAACCTTTTTAAGTACGGACAATAATCTTGAACTATCAAAACCAGCTCTATTGATTCATATACGTCTCAGTCGGTAAGCTACATCATTAAATTGCAAACATGAATCCGAAATTGATGAAAAGAAGTGAGCAGAAAGAAAGAGAGAGAAGTAATTTAAACCTGGATTTTGGGGGGTTTTACTCGGCGGATCGTCGGATGGGCTTGACATAACAAAATATCTTCCCCTCGCTGGCCTGCGCCTTCGTCCAACAGAATCTGCATCCAGAAACAAAAAAATGAGTGATTATGGATTGATTACGATTCGGTTGAGAGAGAATTGCAAATTGGGATCCCGCTCTTCGTTCAACGGAATCATCACAATTAGAATCAGAATCGCATCCATACCTACGGCGCAAAAGTAGATGAGTCTTGCCGAAAGTGGAGGGAGCTGTTTAATAGCACCTTAACTTCCAAACTGCAAGGATAATTTGATGCAAAAAAGAAAACCTCTGTAATTCCAACATTAAAAAATAACATTAGATATATTTTTGGGATAGTTACAGTGCTAATTTGTCGCATTTGGATTATATTAACATATACTCCCTCCGTCCCATGTAATATAGGTCTATCAGCGTAGACACGGAAATTTAGTAAAAGTATAATTAGTAAGTAATTAAGAAGTGTATTAGTAAAAATAATTATTATTTAGTAAAAATAATTATAGATTAAAATTAAGATAAGTAAATAATTTAATTAAAATTAAAAAAATTATAAAATTAAAAATTTAAAATGTAATTAAAGTGTATAATTATATTTTCAAAAATAGAAATAACATTACGTGGGAAAGAAAATAGAATATAGATACAAATGATATGGGCGGAGGGAGTAATATAACTAGAGTGAAGACATGCTATGCATGGATAGTTATAAATTTTATTAAATTATTAAAATTAATTGTTGTTATTAAATATATATAAAATTTTAATATGAGAATTATTTAAATAAATTAAAATATTTTACGCTATTAAGTTTTTAGTATTTTAAATATTAGAATTAATAGATTTTATTGGTTAAATATATATTACAAAAATAATGTCTATATAGAATTTAGTGGTATCTATTCATATTTTTATAAGTAATTTTTAAAATTAAAATTTAGTTTAAAATTATGTTGATAAAAAATTTAAAATAGTTGAACAAAACAAAAGTCAAATTTCATTAATTTGTTACTGTCATTTTAATATAATTAAATTATAAAATACTTTCTCAAATCGAAATAATTATTTCACATTTTTTATCCGTCAAACTTATGCATAATTTATTTATAATAAAAATTTATCCATTCACAATTTTATTATCCATTCACAATTTTATTATCCTTATTTAAACAAATAATGACCAAATTTGTTATCATTTTTCTACTTACTCCACTATAATATCCTCAATTTATTTTTTTAAATTATCTCACATTTTGCATTAAAAGACAATTACCTAAAAAAACTATGCAAATATACTTTTAGGGCAATAAAAAACAGAGGAAGGAAGTATTATTTAAAAATATTTAATTAACTAAGAAAATTAAATATAATTTAATTATATATTACATTTTTGGTGGGACTCACCATCTAAAAAATTCTAAAAAATATTATATTTATGATGGGATCCATCATCTGAAATTTTTTTAAAAAGAAATGGTATATTTGTAGTGAAACCTAAAAAAAAAAAAAAAAAATTAAGTAAAAGAAAGAAAAATGATGTGTTGCCACGTCGCAACACAAAATCAAGGTAAATATATATATTTTAGATATATTGTTTACAGTAATATTGCATGTTGTCAAATAACACATTTGAAACCATATCATATATTTTTTTTGTTCATATATTATTTTTGTATTATATTTAGGGGTGGAAATAGGTCATGCCAGGCTTTGGTTAAATAGGTCAGGCCTATTTTATAAAACTAAAGCCTGAGCTTCGCCTATTTTAGGCCTATTAAAATATATATCTAAGGTCTAAGCCTACTTTAAAGTTTAGTCTGGTCTATACGTCTATTTAAAAGTCTATATAATATTTTTTTTTTTTCAAACTTAATATTTGTAGAAGAATATATACAATTATTTATTATATATAATAAATCAGTTAAAATAAATTAATTTTTTAATTTTTATTGTCACCAAATATAATTTTATTATAAATTATAAATAATTAAAAACATAATATTTATATATATTAGATAAAAAAATATATATATATGCTATATAAATATATAAACAGGCGGGCCGGCCTGATAGGCCAAAAAGGCCTTTTGTAAAGCCTAAGTCTGTTCCATTTATTTAATAAGACTTAGAAATATATTTGAATTTAACCTTCTTAGTAAACAGGTCAAACCAGGCCTTATGCAGAGGCTCCTGACAGGCTGATTAGCCTATTTCCATCGCTAATATTTATACTATTGTAATATTTGTATTAATATTATGTATTATCAAATAGCACATTTAAGGTGTATTTGGCAATTAGCTGATAACTTTTAACTTTAACGGATTCAATTAGCTGTTAGTTGATTCAATTAGCGGTTTGTATTAAACTGTTTGGTAAAACAACTGTTTTGACATTAGTTGTTTATACATAAAATGACTATTAAGGACATTGATATGTTATTTTTTAAAATATTTAATTTTGTTTATTTTGATTTGAAATTTATGAGAATTTTCGTTATTAACTATTGAAACTTATAAAAAATATTATAAAATATTTATTTTTATTTTTATTATTTAGATATGAGAAAATTATTTTTGCTAAAAAATAATAATTTTTTATTGAAATTATGTAAAAATAAAATAATAAATGTTTCGTATATATTTTTTTATTATGTTAATTATTGTTTTAATATATATAAATAAATTAATAACATTTGTTTTTTCTATTTGATTTAGTTTTAAAAATTTATATATTTTACCAATAAAATAATTTATATGTGATAATTAATAATAGTAATTATTTTAAATTTATAAAAATAAAAATATAATTTAATAAATTAAATATATTAAAAATAATTAATAAATACTGTTATAAAAATATTTATATGTATAAAATAAATATCTAAATTTTAAGGGTAAATAAGGAATAACCAAAATTAAAATGAAAAAACTCTCTCAAAACGCCGTGTAGATGAGCTTTTAAAAAATTAGATTACCAAACACTTAATTTTTTTTACGGGTCAAATAGCTAAAAGTTATTCAATAAACTAAAAGCTCTTCGAAAAGTTGTTTTCCAAACAACCTTACTCGCTCTATTTTTGTTACCAACCTTTTTTTTTATATTGAAAAAATTAATAAATATATTACCTTTTTAAAAAAATATTATAATATTATTTAAATTAAAAATTAAATCACAAACTCAATTTTAAATCAAAGCATGTTGTATACGGAATTTAGATATTCAAATTTCAAATCGCCAAAGCCAAGAAATTGGGTTGTGTTTGGTACAGAAAAATAGGGCCAGATAAATAGAAATAGTATCATTTCTCTTATTTGTTTGAGTCAGAAAAATAAAACTTGAGAAATAAATTATTTTTATTTTTCTGTTTTCATTTCTCTCTAGTACGGAGAGAAATGAAAATAGTATCATTTCTCTTGTTTGTTTAAGTTTGTTTGCAGTATATGTTTTTTTTTTAATTTTTAAAATTTTTTTGTACTATTTAATTTTTATATTTTTTTAAATTATATTATTTTAATTTTAAAAAAACAAACTTAATTTATTTTTAAAGTATTTAAATTTTACGATATTTTAAGAAATTGTATTAAAATATAATTTTAAAAAACATCTTATATAATTTATAATTTTTTAAAAAAAAATTACCAAAAATATTTTTCATGAATTCTCATTCGTTAAAACTCTCTTTTTATCGAATTAATCATTTATTTTTATAATTTTCATTCTCTGCTCAATTCCATTTCTCTCCAATTCTATTCTCTACTGTAATTTCTCTGCAATTTCATTCTCTGTACCAAACGTCCAATTGGTAAACTGGTTCTAAAGTACTTCAAAAAGTCCTCAAAATAAATTGTTTAGTGTATAATGATTTTAAATTTTCTTTTTAATTTATATATAAATTAAAATAAAATGAGACAAATAAACTCGAACAAACTTAATCGAGCCGAATACGAACACGAACTCAAAATACAGAAATCCTTAATAAGCTGAGCTCGAACACTATGAATGAGCTCGAAAGCTTAACGAATGAACACGAGTCTTGCTCGCGAACGTTAACGAATACATAAAATTTGGCTCGACTCGGCTCGTTAATAGCTCTAACCTATCACAAATTGATTTTAGATTGAAAGTCCGGATCTTTGTTAACATGGTATCAGAGATTTGAGGTTATCGATCTTCTCCGAAGCCTCAGACTCCATGGATGACGGCGGTACCTATTGATGAGGTTTGACGGTATCCTCGACCAGCGTCTGCAGTGGCTTCTCCACTTGGGCATTGGACGCCTTCTTCTTCGCCATTGACACTTGAAAATTCTTTAACCTGATGCAAAAATGTTGGTTTGTATTTTTCGAGATGGGGAAATGGGATCAGGGATGAGAGGTCGAGGTTTATGGGGCGTCCGTGAATGATTAATTCTGGCCGGAGAAAATGAGAAATGCAAAACCGATATTTTTGCATCAGGTTAAAGAATTTTCAAGTGTCAATGGCGAAGAAGAAGCCATCCAATGCCCAAGTGGAGAAGCCACTGCAAACGCTAGTCGAGGATACCGTGAAACCCCATCAACAGGTGCCGCCGTCATCCATGGAGTCTGAGGCTTCGGAGAAGATCGATAGCCTCAAATCTCTGATACCATGTTAACAAGGGATTCGGACTTCCAACCTAAAACCAATTGGTGACTGTCGGAGTGGTCTTTCAACCTTATAAGCCAAGGAACTTTTCACATGTTTACCAATGTAAGACAATATTCAACACTCTCCCCTCGAGATGATAATCTCGAAAATTCATATCAGATCAATACTCAACATCATGGCCACCATGGCTCTGATACCATGTTAAGAAGGGATCCGGACTTCCAACCTAAAACCAATAAATTTTATATTGGAAGCCCGGATTCCTTCTTAACAGTAACGTCCGTAAGTTTCATTTTCTACATTTCAACTATCTACGGATTTTTTGACTTGCCTTCACTTTCCTCTTACTTAAAAATTAAGCTCTCAACATGCATGGCTTACTTCTTCCTCCAATGGCAGATATTCATCTTCCTTGAACCTGATCATCCTAAATCTATACCTTAGGCCAACTTATCCTAATTTTTGTAATCCAACAAAATCAAACAAACTGGAAATTTATAATAATAACAAGGGTAAACTGTTTTTTAGTCCGTAACTAACCCCTTATCATTTTAGTCCTATAAGTGGAGCCTGTCGCAAACTAGTCCTATAAGTGAAAAATTTTTGCTGTTTTAGTCCTCCGGCGCCGGAGACTCCCGCGTGGCTCGCCGGAGGTGACGTGTCCGCCAGGTCAGCGACACCTGGCGGACACGTGGATTTTTTTATTTTTTTTTTCATTTTTAAAATTTTTTTTAAAACTTATTTTTAATTTATTTTTAATTTTATTTGCATTTTTTTATTTTTTATTTGGTTCAATTAAAAAAAATTAAAAAAATAAATAAATCAACGTGTCCCCAGGTGTCGCTGACTTGTCGGGACGCCTGGCGGACACGTCACCTCCGGTGAGCCACGCGGGCGTCTCCGACGCCGGAGGATTAAAACAGCGAAAACTTTTCATTTATGAGACTAGTTTGCGACATGCTCCACTTACGGGACTAAAATGATAAGAGGGTCCAGTTACGGGACTAAAAAAACAGTTTACCCTAATAATAATAATAATAATAATAATAATAATAATAATAATAATAATAATAATAATTGTGTTCGAAATATATTAATCACATGTGTTTTTCCTATAAAATTGGGATAAGACAAAATGACAATTGATTGAGGTGGAGCGTTCATACTTCACGGGTGAGTGATGTTAGATAAGAGAGATGCACTAGTAAAATCATATGTGAAAATGTAGCGTGAAAATAATGCATGAAATTTTGTTTTTAGAAATCGAGAATTCAAATATTTATGAAATGTTTAACATATTCTGGAATCGAATTTCGATCGGTGATGTTAGAATATTAAACTGAAATTTTCTTATTTTAATTATAAAAATTTGTACATATTTATAATTACGTACAAATCATCTAAATAATGCAATACAAAACTCTTAAATAAGATAACTATCGTAAATATAATATATATTTTTTAAATATATTTTAACATTCTTCCTCAAACTTAAGATATGATCGAATAAACTTGAGTTTGTCTGAATGAAATGACCAAAAAAGATATAATTTGGATCTTCCACGAGTGAATTTGAATTTGCCTAGACTGGCCGAAAGTGATGTAGCCGTCCACCGGATCAGAGTCAGAATCAGAACTCAACACCGTTTTGGAGTTAGAAACAGGATTCACTCATTCACAATGGAACTAGAGTCGGAAACAGACTCGCTCGCTCACAACAGAGCTAGAGTTGTAAACAAGACGCATTCACTCTATTGAATAGAGTTAGAGTCGAAAATGGGACTCTCTACGGCGTCAGAGTTGAAAGTAGAATTATGTCAGTGGAGATCCAAATAGTAAAAATGGAAACGGCATGAAAAATGACAGCATGATCGTGAATATCATAAATAATACAAGAATTTTACAAATCTATAACTATCATAAATGTAATATATTTTTTTAAATATATTTTAACAGATGAGGTAATTGGTAAAATATTATTTCTCATATCTCATTATTGGGTGTGTTTGTTTGGGGGTTTGGATTTTGAGTTGGGATTTGAATAGTAAAAATTTTGAATTTGAATAGTTGTATGATGTGATATAAATAGGGTTTGATGTGATGTTTTGAATGTAAAATTGATTTTTAGTATAATATAAAAAATGAAAAATAGGTGTTTGATTTGATGTTTTTGGGGGGAAAAAATTGGATGAATTGTGGAAATCCACCAAAATCCTTCAAACAAACACACATGTACTAAATCAAATAGAGTTGTGAATTTTGAATCGTGTCACTATTATATATACATATCTATATACACATTAGTGATCTTTTATAAATTTTAAAATTAATAACATTTTTTTATATATTTTTAGAATATACATATTGTATTATTCACTTATTATTTAAATTAACTAAATGATTATTAATAATAATATTATATTAATTTATAATATATTAAAAAAAAAACTTAAATTTGATTTCAAAGGCCATTCCTTTATGTTATTTGATTCCTTCTGCCTTTTTCTTGGTCGTCTTCTTCTTTCTATTCCCTCAAACTTTTATAAAACTTCCCCATCACCATTTTTTCTTCCTCTTCCTTTCCTTTTCTTCTTTCTCTTTTTTTTTTTGATCGAAAAAAAAAAAAATTGAGGAGGAATGAGGTGGTAATGAAAGGAAAATATATAGTCACGGATGTGTTTGTTTGGGGTATTGGATTGGATTTACACTATTCATTTTATTTTTTCTCCTCCCCAAAAACATCAAATCAAACACTTATTTTTTATTTTTTATATTATATTAAAAATCAATTTTACATTAAAATATCACATCAACACTTATTTATATCACATCATACGACTATTCAAATTCAAAATTTTTACTATTCAAATCTCAATTCAAAATCCAAACCCAGACAAACACACCCTAAATTCAAAATGGAAAAAGGGTTTCAAAATTTTAAAATTCGGCAAGAACAAAAAAAAAAAATTCAAAATGTAATTATCCAAACCCACTTCACTACAACAAAAATAAAATTTTAAATCATACCGGGCCGGCTCTGCCTCTACTCTAAGAGGGGCCTATATTTTTACTTTTAACTATTATTAAATATATTAAAATTTATTTTTAATTTTTTTTCAAAAAATTTTCAACAATTACCTAATCTAATTTTAATTCTAAAATTAAATTATAACTATAATTTTTCTAAAATTTCATCTTTCTTGTCTTTAAAATTCGTAAATATTTATAAAACTCATAATTATTATTACATATATTAGAATTTAATTTAAATTTTATTTATTTTTACAATTACCCAATCTAAATCTAATTCTAATTCTAAATTTCTAATAAACTCTAAGAATTTTAGTTTTTCTTATTTTATATTCATCGCCTTTAAAATTTATAGTTATTATTATTGAGTTATTGACTTTATAATAGTCAAAATATTATAAAGTTTTATAACAGTCAAAATATGTATCACAAAGTTCACTTTTTCCACGCCAGTCTGCATCCTTTACGAGACACATATTTCATTTATTGTATATATGATTAATATAATTTTTATTTTTGTAAAATTTATTACTATATTATTCGTTGATAATATTTTGAAAAAAAATAAAAATTGTTCATAAAGCCTATCATTTTTGTTTAGAACCCTAAAAAAGTCCAAGACGCCTGAAATCGAAGAAGGCGATGATGAGAGAACAAAGTAAAGAAAAGAAAAAACTACATTTAATAAAACCCCGAGAACAAAGTGAAGAAAGGAAAAAACTACATTTAATAAAACTCTAGAGGGTATTTTCGTGAATTCACACAGTTATATAAAATTTTTTAGTAAATTATAAATAGTCTTGTTTATACTAATAGCATATCAATATTCCTTAAATTACTTTTTTAACACATATTTTACTATTATTCAAATTACTTTTTTCTTTCAAAAATATTAAATCAAATAATTACTTTTTTATATTATATTATTTAATATAAATAGATTTTGCTATAATATTTTAAATACAAAATTAATTTTTAATATAATATAGACAAACACAAGCATAAGAATCCACACAAAAATTTTATGTTATTTTGCATATTATATTTAACAAAAAAAAAATACAGTGGCACATGCATAAAATACATAAAATCAATATCAATAGTACTATATGTCTTCTCTTAAAAATAGCAGACTTAGACACTGTTGACATCCATTCCCCTCTCCTTTTACCCTTTCGTTTTAGGGTTAGGGGAAGCAGCAAACAAACAGAGTCTTTAAAATACAAATACAAATTACAAAGAAACCACCTACCCTACAGCAAACCACACCACTCTGCTCAGCAGCAGCTCACTTTGCATTGAATCAGATGATCGATCATATGAAATTGTTATTCGATTATCATAATACATTAGAGCAGTTGGGAATGCACCCCAAGAGACTACAGTTCTCGCGCGGATCGTATGACGAAAAGAATTCCGGGTCATCCTCCAGAGCCTCTGTGTATCTTTCGAGAATGCCCACGATCTCCACAAACTGCGGCCGCCTGTCCGGATTGCTCGACCAGCAACGGTGAATCAGTCGCCGTATGGCTGCAGGGCACGACGGGGGCAAAGGTGGCCGAGCATTCTGCAAACAATGCACCAGACACGTTTCGCCGTTTGAATAAACAGCTTTTATGAGAATCCAAATCAAATGTCCCGAGATTAGCTGTTTCTTTGTCAAAAAGGTTTAGGCTATGAATAAATCACAATTACATATAGCGACAACATGTGAAATATAAATCTACAGTAGAAAATTAATTTTAGGGTGTGTTTGTTTGGAGGTTTGGATTTTGGATTGGGATTTGAATAGTAAAAATTTTGAATTTGAATAGTTGTATGATGTGATATAAATAGGGTTTGATGTGAAGTTTTGAATGTAAAATTGATTTTTAGTATAATATAAAAAATGAAAAATATGTGTTTGATTTGATGTTTTTGGGGGGAAAAAATTGGATGAATAGTGGAAATCCTCCAAAATCCTTCAAACAAACACACCCTTAAATATAATACAAATCCAGCATATGAACATGCACGACAATAATCCATACAATATATACTAGACTGAATTGTAAAACAAACAAACAGTTCGCATGCTCAGCTCGGTTCGGCTCGTTTGAGCTTATTAAAAGCTCGATCATTAAACTAAACAAGCCGAACCCAAACATAAAATTAGCTCATTAGGTTCACAAACAAACTCAAGCTTATTCGATAGTGATTACTAAAAAATTAAATTAAATTAATATTTTTATATCTATTAAATATATATATCTTTAATTCCAAAATTTAAAAATATTTATTAATAAATCATTATTATTAATTGAATATAAATTTAAATAAGAAAAACCCACTTAATGAGTAGAATCGAACCGAACACAAACAAAAAAATTATTTAACGAATTATGTTTAAGCAAAAATTTCAACTCGTATCTCTTGACAGAAGAAGAACGCAAGTCGAGCTCAAACATAAACAACTCGGCTAAGTTCGGCTCCTATTTAGAGATATGTTCATTCGGCATATCATGTACGTATAAACTATCAACATCCATTTCCAAAATAAGCATATACGATATATAGATAGATAGATAGATACCTTTTGGCAGACTGCAAATGCCGCTTGCTCGGGAGTCATGTCGTCAAATGGTGTCAAAGCCGTTAGAAGTTCCCACAATACAATCCCAAAACTGTAGACGTCGACTTTCTTTGTGTGATGTTTCTCCTTAATCATTTCCGGCGCCATCCAGCGGTATGTACCGGTGAATCCCTTGGCGCTGCCGCATTGAGATTCCAAGCAAGATATCCCGAAATCCGCCACTTTAACGGACATGTCCTCATCGAGCAAAAGGTTCTCGGATTTCAGGTCTCGATGAAGAATCCCTTGGGAATGTAAATATTGCATTCCACGAGCAATGTCCAACGACAGTTTCAGCACTAGTTTAAGGGGAAGCGAATACGGCTCCTGCTGATGAAGGAACTTTCTCAGGGAACCCCCGGGATAGTATTCAGTAATAATGCAGAACACCGGGGGCTTCTTACAAGCAGCTATGAACTACAAGGCATAGAAAAAGACAACATTGACGATTCGAAAACACATCATAGAACACAAAAATCCAATTGCACAATTAGTAGCACACGAAATGGAATCAAATCTTCGACCTAATTTAAACTTATGCCACTTGACAAGCAAGAAATATATACACATGTATATATCATAACGCGAAAATCGAATTGCACAATTAGTACCACACAAAATGAATCAAATCTTCGACCTAATTTGAACTTATGCCACTTTAAAATGAAGGAAAGGAATATTACATGAAGCAAGAAATATATATATATATATAGAACAGGAAAATTGAATTGCACAATTAGTAGCCTGTAAATTGAACACAATGCAGCACACAAAAGTGAATCCAATCTTCGACATAATTTAAACTAATGTAATGCCATTTATGGGTGCTTGAAAATGAGGGCAAGGCAAGTTCTGACAAGCAAGAAATCTATGCATACATACATACATACATACATATATATATATATATACACACAGATGCACAGAATTGATGCTAATGGAGTTTCATCACTGGTTTTTCCCAATTCTTCCTGTAATTGATCAAGATTGAAAGATCCCAAGACGAACAAACAAACCACAAGCAATAGAATGCATTCACACTAGGATCAGCCATGGAAATGGAGACATGTTTGTTTCTTCACCATTAGAAACCTTAAATTGGAGATCAATGGATCCCAATTACAAACCCTAGAAGAAAAAATAAGATCCAAAAACTTACAGAGATGATATTGGGATGCCTTAACCTGAACAGAAGCGCAACCTCAGAGGTGAACTGCTTCTCCAAAAATGCAGCCAAATCGACGTCCTCCTCAGGCTGACTGATGAGCTTAATCGCCACATCTCTCTGCTTGTAAACTCCTCTGTAGATTCTGCTATGTCTTCCCGAAGCAAATTTGTTCCCGATGTACAGCTGCGACATGTCCGCGCTCCATTCCTCCTCTCTCCCACCCTTGATTTTCGCCCCTGAAGAAATTAGGTATTTCGACCATGAAACTGCCCTCCTGTATTCCCCCAAGGACAGCCTCCTCTCCAGCTTGCCATGGGTGCTCGCAATTTGCTTCAGCCACTGGAAATTCTTCATTCCCCAAAACGCGAAAAATCGACTCGAAATGTAACTACTGTGAGCATCAATTTCTCATTTCAATGGC
Source organism: Andrographis paniculata (assembly GCF_009805555.1). NCBI lineage: Eukaryota > Viridiplantae > Streptophyta > Magnoliopsida > Lamiales > Acanthaceae > Andrographis > Andrographis paniculata. Next base: position 1,177,873 of record NW_026137588.1, read on the forward strand.
GGATTTGCTACATTGGAAATGGAGGACGCATGAAGAAGAACATCGTTATCAAAGGCATGGATGGATCTGAGGGGGAAAATCGAAATCGAAGGGGAATTGCTCCCAAGATGTGAACAACGCCCAAAATTCAAAAACAGAACAAAATGGAGCTCAATCAATGGCTGCTGTGCAGAATAAAGAAGGTTATCAAATCAATATCATATCAGCGTTGTTGGGAGGAGAGAGAGAGAGAGTGGCAGGTGGTGTCTGGTGGAGGAGTTGAAGAAGGTGTCATGTGGGGAGTTGAAGGGCGTGGCGGTTTGGGGACTCTCATCACATCACAGACACACACACACACACCACTGCTACTGTGTTTCTGGCGCTGCTGCAACTGTGATGAATGTGGGAGAGAGAAAGAGATGCAGTGTGTGAGAGAGAAAGAGATTGATTAATTAATTAATTAATTAATAAATATTAGTAGAGAGAGAAAGAGATGAGAGAGTAAAGATTGATAACGTGCAAAGATCCACTTCTGAGGAGACATGAGGCTGTCTAATGATTATGACTTCTGCCCCCATTTCTCTCTCCTCAATCTTTTGCCATTTGTCTCTCTCTCCTTCTTCTTTCCCATTATGCCCCTATCTTTTCTGCACTCTATTTTCCCATTATACCCTTATTTTACTTTTATTTTACTTCTTTTTGTCTAACTAATTTGTCCATTCCTTCAATTTTATCCAACGAAATACTCTGCGAACTAGAAAAAGTGTCTTATTGATAGTTGGCATAAAAATTAAAAAATAATAAATATTTAATTGAAAGTAGATATAAAGTAGAATATAAATGACTAAAATACCTTTGTTTTTTTGAAGAATTTTAAATAGTATGTTAGAATAATAATTAGGGGTAGTATAAAAAATATGAATAATTTTGTTATAAAGTGGGGACCACGACTACTAAATAAGAAAACGAGACAATTGTTTTGAGACGGACGAAAATGAAAAAACAAAACAAATCTTTTTGGACGGAGGAAATATTACTTTCATTCAATTTTAAAAGTCTCATTTACTTTTTATACGGTAATTTTTAAATATTAATTATTATATCAAAATATAGTACTATTTTTGTTTTAATATAATAGTCTTATTTTCATAAATATATATATTACCATAAATTATCTATATTTTTTCATTATTATTACATAAATGCCACTATTTTTTACACTAATACACTCATAAGAGCAAAAATATCTTTAACTAGTACATTTTACCAACTATTGTGTCAAACCTCAATAAGGCTTTAATTTTGGGACGGAAGGAGTATAAATTAAGAAAAAATTACAAAATACTTATATTAGTGTCTTATAATATTAATAGAAAGACATTTATATAAAAAAAATATAAAAATATAAGGATATTTTTAATGTTAAGTACAATGACGCAAAAGATAAATGTGACTTTAAAGACGAACAGATAAAACATTTTTTTTCCGAAATATAATTATACACTTTAATTGTATTCTAAAATTTATAATATATAATTTTTTATTTTAATTAAATTATTCAATCATCTTAATTTATATTTATTTTTATTAAATTATAATATTTTTATTAAAATACTTTTTAATTAGTACTTACTAATCACATATTGTCTAATATTATATGTCAAGGTAAAGTGAACAAATTAGCTGCGACGGAGGGACTAGTTTTTTATTACACTTTTTGTCTCCGGTATTATATCAATGTTGCTGTAGACAAGAGAATTTAAAAGACTTATAATTAGTAAATAATTAAGAATGTGGTAGTAAAATTAATTAAAATATAATATAAATAATTATAAATTAAAGTTAAGATAAATTATTAATTTAAAAAATTTACAAAATATAATTAAAATATATAATTATTTTTCAAAAAAAATAACATAATACATGAAACGGAAGAAAATAAAAAATATGACATTATACATAGGACTAAAAGAGTATTATTTAAAATATCTTTTGAGTGAACTATGAAAAATTATGCAAAAATATGAATTTTTTATATATAAATTATAAAAAATTGTACAACTAATATAACAATTATGAGTATGTTTAATATATATTAATTTTTTTTAAAAAAATGTGTATTTATTTTTATAAAATAAACAAAGTTTAATATTCTTTTTATTTCAATTCAAAGTATTTTTTATTATTTTTATTTAGTTTACTATTTTCGTCCCATAAGTAAGTATTTATTTATTTTTTGTACGTAGTTTAAGATATATTAATATATAGTATGAATAAAGTAGAAATGATTAAAATAATCTTATTAGTATTGTGTGATATAAAGATAATGACATTTGTGTAATATATTGTAAATTATAAGGGTATTTGTAGTGTTACGTAGATAGTACAATTACTAAAAAAAAAAAAAAGAAATGAATACTTTGTTATGGAACTGACCAAAATGAAAAAATGGGTAGTTTATTATGAGACGGATAGAGTATTTAAAGGTATTTATTTTCTATGTTAATAAAAGTAATTATACATCAATGTCAAAATAATAATATTAATTTTTATTTAAATAATAAATATATCATTACAAATGCAATTATTTATATATAAAGTCAAAAGTGACATGAGACGAACAATATCTGACAGATAAAACTTGAAGAAGTCGGGTTTGAACCCGTGACCGTGATCACAGTCACGAATCCATCTCGACACCAACAGGTCATCCTTTAGAGACTATGAGCGTGTTTGACAAATAGCTTTTTGAAGAATTTTTAACTTATTGAACAACTTTTAGTTGTTTGACCTGTCAAAAAACTAATTTAAGTGTTTGATATATTAGCTTTTTAGATCCAAAAAACTAATTTTTGAAAAGCTAACTTACCGAACGTTTTGAAATAGTTTTTTCTGTAAATATTTTTTATTCCTTATATGCCCTTAAAAATTTATTATGCATTTTACACAAATAAATATATTTTGATTATTTATTAATTATATTAGAATATTTTATTATATTATAGTTTTACTTTTATTTATTTAAAATAATTAATTTTTATATATAAATTATTTTAATTGTAAAATATATAAATTTTTTAAAATCAACATAAAATAAAAAATATAATTAATAACTTATTTTTATATTAAAATTACATTATATAAATTTTATACTAAAGATAAATTATGTAAATTAAATTTATTGAAAACTATAAATATAATGACCTAATCGATAACTAACATAATAAATATATACACAAAAAATTGATTATTTTATATTTTACATCAATTTCAATAGAAAAAACTATTTATATATTTCAATAAAAATATTTTAAGTTTTAAATTTAACTATAATAAAATAAATACTTTTATAACACTTTTACAATTTTCAATAACTAATAACAAAAAATTTCAAACATTCTAAACTCAAAAGAACATAATTGAATATATTAGAAAAAAAATAAAATAGAAATATCCTCAATTGTCATTTTACGTATAAACAACTAATATCAAACAGTTGTTTTACCAAACATTTTAATACAAACGGCTAATTGAATCAGCTAGTCAAACCAGCTAATTGAATCAGCTAACAGCTATCAGCTAATTGAATCAGCTAACAGCTAACATCTATCAGCTAATTGTCAAACACGCCATATATATATATATATTTTGATGTAATGCTATATCCCATTTTAGAAATATTAAATGATATTTTGGACATATTAAAAAATTATATATATTGCATATATTTGAGATAGGTGTAAAATTGGTTTTTAATATAATATAAAAAATAATAATAAAAGTTTGATTTGATATTTTTAAATATTTTTTTTTTAAGAAAATAGAAATCTCTTAAAATTTTTGAAAAATAAGTGTTGGATATTAAATTATTGTAAAAGAAAAAAAAATAGAATATATATTATATCTATTGAAAATTATATTAATAAAATAATAATAATAATAATAATAATTGGATAAATAAACCCTTATTTTTCTCTAACTGATTATAGTAGTATTACTTTTGTCCAAATATGTTTAACATCAAAATTCTGATGAGTCTCATGAATTGTGTTGCTATGAGTTGTGCCCTCTGCTTAAACAATTGTGGATTGGTTTGATTTTTTTTCGACTTTAAAGTTTTAAATAATATTTTGATATACTCTATTTGTTTTAATATAATAGTATTATTTATTATTTTTATCTGTCCCAAAATAATAGTTTCATTGCCATAAATAATAATATTACTATAAAATTATCCTTATTTGTTCATTATTATTACACAATTGTCACTATTTTTTACATTAATATACTCATAAGGGCAAAAAAGTATTTTACCCTTATTTTTTACCCACTGCCAATATATATCAATATTTCTTAAATCTCGTGTCAAATAAAACTCAGACTATAATTTTGGGACGGAAGGAGTAATATTGTATAAAAAATATATTATACTATATATTTTTTATTTAAAAATTAGGGTAAATAAGTAGTTATGATAATTTCAAATAAAATCAAATGTTCTTTTGATTTTTTTATATTAAATACAATGATATATAATATAAAAAATAATATTTTATTTAAATTTTTTATTTTTGGCTTTGGGCTTTTGGAAAGCATACATACATATATACAGTGTATATATTGTACATTCTCTGTTATGCAATAATAATTTATATTAAATTATTAATATTTTAAATAAATAAAAAATATATACAGTGTATATATTGTACATTCTCTGTTATGCAATAATAATTTATATTAAATTATTAATATTTTAAATAAATAAAAAATATATATTATGTTAATATATAGATGTATTTTTATTTTTTATAATATTTATGAGAAATTATGTTATTTTAACATATATGTATTTATATTTTTTATAATATTTATGAGAAATTATGTTATTTAAAAATATAATGTGAACAAATCTATTATATATTGTATATTTTGATAATGTTTTTAAATAATTATATAAAGTGTGTTTTATTTGTATTTCACGCAGATATCAACATTATTTTGTAAATATAATTTTTAATAAAAATATATTATTTATTTTTATAATATATTTGTTGAGTATAAAAAATAATAATAAATAATGGCAGTAGGATTCAGGATGGGTCTGAATATAAGTCAAACGGCCCAAAAGTCGAGCAAAAGAAAGTCAGACAAGGAAGGATGATCGGCCGATACGGAGGTCAGATAGGACAAGGTCGGGCACAAAGATCGGGTGTAATAAGGTCGTGTGTGAAGCCCAGGTATGATAAGGTCGGGTGCGGAGCTCAGAAATGATAAGGTCGGGTGCGGAGCTCAGGAATGATAAGGTCCGGCAAAGCAGAAGTATCGGCAGACGCGGAAGTCTGTCAAGACGAAGGTCGGGCAAAGCAGAAGTATCAGCAGACGCGGAGGTCTGTCAAGACGAAGGTCGGGCAAAGAAGAAGTATCGGCAGACGCGGAGGTCTGTCAAGACGAAGGAGTATGATCGGTTGGTTCGCTGTTAGATGGTCCGTAGTCGGTTGGCCCACGGTCGGACCAAATGAGGTCGGACGGAGGACGGTTGATATGGAGATCGGTCGAAAGAGGAAGTCGGGCGAAGAAGGTCGGCTGGTACTGAGGTCGGTCGAAACAGAAAGTCGGGCGAAAAAGGACGGCTGGTACTGAGGTCGGTCGAAACAGGAAGTCGGGCGAAGAAGGTCGGCTGAAACTGAGGTCGGTCGAAACAGGAAGTCGGACGAAGAAGGTCGGCTGAAACTAAGATCGGTCGACACAGGAAGTCGGGCGAAGAAGGTCAGCTGATACTGAGGTCGGTCGAAACAGGGTCTGTTAATTGGTCGCCTACTTAAGTAAACAGTAGTTCAGTCGCTTGGTTGGGGCGACCATTAAATCGTCTGGATGATTCATTGTTCAGCTGATTGGAGAAATCAGATAGTGGTCGCTTATTGGGGCGGCCGATGAGTCGTTTGATCTAGCGACCAGTCTTAGAAGCCAGAGGTTATTGCCTGGGCGGTTGAGTAGTCGGTCGGGACCAGCCGCCCATTTAAGGCGGTGAGGTCTTCAGAGGCGGTCGGCCGAGACAGTTGAGTGCTGTAACTGGCGTGAGCGGTTGGTGAGTCGGTTAACACACGTGTCGACAGAAGAGGACTTTCTGGGGGGTTGACAGCGGTTGCTGTAGTCGACCAGACGGCGGTTCAAACCGTTTCTTTAAAGAGTTTTAAATAGGTCTGTTACTGACCTAAGAAACTATCTTCAATCGACATCAAATTCAAGAGAATTGCTTTTGGGGATCACCACTTTATTTTTCAGTCTGTAGTTTTATTTTTCTATTTTATTTATGTATTCTACAGTGTTTAGAGATTCCTAATTTCAGGCACTAATTATATCAAATTTTAAGATAATTTCCTATTTTTGAATTTTATTTTTTATTGTTGAAAAAATACATCAACAATATTATATAAAGTATTATTTAAATCAAAATTTCAAACTCAAATAAAAATCTAACAAAACTCTATATACAGTGAGCTTGTTTGTTTTTGTTTAATGTTTTAGTTTGAGGTGATCAATTTTGTATGTGGGGTAGGAGAAATAATATAAAAATAATATTTACATGAAATTAATCATTTTTGTGAAAAAATAAAATGTAAATATAAATATTATATATATTGAGAATAATATCAATGATGTGTTTACTTGTAAAATTTTTGTTTTGAATTTTGGTTTTAATAGTAAATATCATTATTAAAATATTTTTTTTATATGATATAAATAAATTGATGTGGTATTCTGAATGTAAATTAAATTTTAATATAATATACTCCATTCGTCCCAGGTGAATATACCCCTTTGAAATTTTGTAGTAAATTTAATAAATAATATTCCGTCCGTCCCGTAACTATAGTCTGGGTTGTGTTTGACACAAGATTTAAGGAATATTGACATTATATTGGTAGTGAGTAAAAAGTACGGGTAAAAGACTTTTTTGCCCTTGTGAGTGTATTAGTGTAAAAAGTAATGACAATTGTGTAATAATAATGAAAAAGTAAAGGTAATTTTACAGTGATATGGTTATTTATGGAAATGAGAATATTGTTTTGGGACGGAAAAAAATGGTAAATAAGACTATTGTATTGGGACGGAGGGAGTAATATTTTATTAGTCAATAAAAGTGTGTAAGAAATTTTGACTTTTTTTCCCTTCAACTTTATATATATATAATGATATATATTATAGTTTAAGTAAAAATTAAGGATATTATAGTACTAATGTATAATTATTTTTACTAAAATAGGAAATTAATACTTTTGAGTGAGATATACGAAAATAGTAAAAATAGTAATTTGAGATGAAACGAAGAAAAGAAATAACAAAAGTAAATATTCGATTTAACTTTTTTTTTTGTAACAAAAATATTAAATAGTACTCCCTCCGTCCCACATAATTTGTTCCTATTTTCTATTTTCGTCCGTCCCACGTAACTTGTCCTTTCTATTTTTGGAAATATAATTATGCACTTTAATCGCATTTTAAATTTTATAATTTTCTTAATTTTAATTAAACTATTTACTTATCTTAATCTATAATTATTTTTACTAAATAATAATTATTTTTACTAGTACACTTCTTGATTATTTACTAATTATATTTTACCTAAATTTCTGTGTCTACAGTAATACACTCATATTACACGGGACGGATGGAGTATAATCAAATTCAAAATCGTACAAGTAAATACATTCTAAATATCTTAAATAATAATTAGGGTCTATGTTATCTATACTAGTGTAAAGTAAACTAGTTTAAATCAGATTTATTTTACAAGTCATACAAGTCAAACTTTTGACTTTTAAAAAAACTTTTAAATCTATTGTGTAACTTTCCATTCGTGCTTTGCTATGCACTACGCTTAGGGGTGGTACTAGGTACATGAGATTAACTTCAACAATATTTTTTGAAACTTTTTAAACTAATAAAAAGTTAATATTTGATACTACGTTACTATGTACGGCTTTAACGGTCTCATTTACTTTTTGCATATTGATATTTGAATATTAATTATTATATTAAAAAGTAGTACAAATTAAAATATATATTTTTTTATTAGTGTCTTATAATACTATTATAATGATGCAAAAAATTATACAAATATAAAGATATTTTTAATATTTAGGGTAAACAATTTTTTTAGTCCCGTAACTAGACCCCTTTATCATTTTAGTCTCGTAAGTGGAGCCTGTCGCAAACTAGTCTTATAAGTGAAAATTTTTCGCTGTTTTAGTCGTTCAGCGCCGGAGACTCGCCGGAAGCCACGTGTCCGCCAGGTCAGCGACACCTAGCGGACAAGTGAATTTTATTTTTAATTTTTTTTAAAAAAATTATTTTAATTTTTTTTTTATTTGATCCAATTAAAAAAATTAAAAAAAATCCACGTGTCGCTGACCTGGCGGACACATGACTTCCGGCGAGCCACGCAGACGTCTCCGACGCCGGAGGACTAAAACAACGAAATTTTTTCACTTATTAAACTAATTTGAATTTAATATTAAAATAATGTATGATTGATGTTTTGTGAAAAAAAAATATATATATATATATTTTTAAAAAAATATATAGAACACAAATAATAAAAATTTAAGGTGAAGGCTAAAGAAACAAACCCTCTAAATTCAAAGTGGATTGATATAATAATATATCAAAATTGAGATTCAAAGTCCATTGATATAATGATACATCAAAATATTTTTTTTATCAATATAATTATTTTTTATAAATATTTTTGTGAGTTTGAAATTATTTATTTTTAAGAAAGTATTATAATTAAAATAAAAAACTATTGAAATTTGATGTATGTCAATTCCATATACAATTAGAATTCAAGTATCAGGTCTAATAATGTATATTTAGGTTGGATATACGAGGTGTTTGGAAACAGTTTTTTTAAGAACTTTTAGCTTATTGAACAATTTTTAGCTTTTGATCGGTCAAAAAGGTAATTTAGGTATTTGGTAAATTAGCTTTTTGAAAGAACTTTTTGAACCTAAAAAATTAATTTCTGAAAAACTCATCTACCCAACGTTTTGAAAGAACTTTTTCATTTTAATTTTATTTATTCTTTATTTACTCTTAAAACTTAATTATTTATTTTATACATATAAATATATTTTTATAGCAGTATTTATTATTTATTTTTAATATATTTAATTTATTAAATTATATTTTTATTTTTGTAAATAATAATTACTATTATTAATTATTACATATAAATTATTTTATTTATAAAATATATAAACTTTTAAAATTAAATCAAATAGAAAAAACAAAGATTATTAATTTATTTATATATATTAAAACAATAATTAACATAATAAAAATATATATACGAAAGATTTATTATTTTATATTTTAAAAAATTTCAATAAAAAATTATTATTTTTTAGTCAAAATAATTTTTTCAAATCTAAATAATAAAAATAAAAATGAATATTTTATAATATTTTTATAATTTTCAATAATTAATAACAAAAAATCTCATAAATTTCAAACCAAAATGAACAAAATTAAATATTTTAAAAAATAACATATCAATCTCCTTAATAGTCATTTTATGTATAAACAGCTAATGTCAAACAATTATTTTATCAAATACTTTAATACAAACCGCTAATTGAATCAGCTGGTCAAACCAGTTAATTAAATCAGCTAGTCAAACCAGTTAATTGAATCAGCTAATTGTCAAACGCACCTCATATCCCATAGATCACCCATTGCAATCGCAGTTTATATTTTCCATATTTTAAAATAGAATTAATTGGTAATCTTTTATTTTTATTTTTTCTAATAAATAAATATTTTTATATATATCCAAATTATTATAAATTTAATTTATGTTGATTATTGTAGTATATAAAAATCGTTAATAAAACATTCTTAAACTTTTAGTCAATTTTCTTTTAGGCAAAATAGCAAAAAATCCCCCTGTGATTTTTCGAATTCGTTGAAAATCCCTCTGATTTTAAAATTGCATAAAACCTACTCATGGTTTATAAAATATTGCATACTCGCTCCTGCCTTCAAAATTGGATTAACGACATTAATTTTTTACTTTTTGGACCGTTATACCACTATTTTTATTACTTTTGACCACTGATTCTATTTTTAACCATTATTTTTCTCATACATATATATCGTATATACACACATATATTACACAATCATACAGACAGACAAACAGAGACCCACTCCACCTCTCCACCTGCTTTCTTCTTCTTTCTTTTTTTTCTTCTCCATTTATTTTTATCTCTGTTTCTTCTTTTTTTTACACATAAATATACACACATACATCCGTATTCTTCTTCCATCTCCTTATTTCTTCTTCCCCTACCTGCCTACTGTTCTTCTTTTTTCTTCTTTCTTTTTGTCTATTTTTTTTCCACTTATGTGAAGATTCATTTCAGTTTAGGCGATTATTGATTTATTATGTTTGTTAGATTCATAAATCGATTAAAACCCTTGCCAATTGAAATTTGGGAATTTTGAAGTTTAACCCAAATTAAAAAAAAAAAAAAAAAAAAACTGTCTAATTGAGGAATCTTGAAAAAAATATCTGATTCATACATAAATCATATTTATTGTACAAGAAACAAAAAAAAAATTCATATAGGCTCCGCCGTTCTTATCCGCCATTACCAACACCACATTTCTTAATATTTCAGACATTTTTCTTTCGTCACTTTCTCAAATGAAAATTTCAATTTGAGGATTACATATTAGATTGATTCTTTTACTATTTTTCCCTATTCGAGCTCACCCCACTCCAATCCACTATTTATTGCAAAGATTTAGGAACTGTCGACTCTCATTATTGCGGAGGTGCGCCTCTGCTGCCCTATTCTTTACTGAACTTTTATCGAAGAAAAAGAAAGCGATTTAGAGCAGGAGAGAACAACCATGGCAGAAAGGTTGGGGAAGGAAAGAGAGAATGAAGGGTAATTTTGTAATTTTCTTCCTTATATTAAGTGAATTTTCAAGAATAGACGCATTAATGGCGCGTGCAGTACAATTGCCGTTAAATATTAACGGTGGAGGTATTTTTTGCAAAATTTTCGAAACCACAAGTAGGTAATATGAAATTTTAAAACTAGAGGGGGTTTTCAGAAAATTCGGGAAACCACAGGAGAATTTTATGCTATTTTGCCTTTTTTTTTATGACGTGATAGTCCGACATTCACTATTCTTTCAGTCCGTCTAGGTAAATTTCTAGCCGAATCTAATAATATGCAAATTAGACTGGAAAATGGAAATAATAATAATACTCCCTCCGTCACATTGGAAGGGTGACGTTTGCTTTTTGCACGTAGATTTTTTAATATTAGTATTATATTGGATTGTAGTGAAAAAGATAAAAAAAAATACTCCTATTAGTACAGTATAATATAAAAGTAATGACATTTGTATAATATATTGTAAGTTGAAAGATTATTTATTATGTTAAGTATGTAGTATAATTACTAAATTAGGAAATTGTAACGTTATTTTGGGACGGACAGAAATGGAAAGTGGTAACTTTTCAATGAGACGAAGGGAGTAATAATAATAATAATAATTACTTGATATAATAATGTGACGTTTTGACTAAAAATTAAATTCAAATGTAAATAAAAATAAAAAATACAATAGAATATCTTTCTGAAAGAGTATATGTTACCGTAGATGAATAGTTAAAATAAAATTGTTAAAAACACAACCAAACAAAATAAATACTAATTTTTCACTTTGTCATTTCTTCTTGTCATTTGATTTACATATACATATAATATATATATATATATTCATCTCTTAAAATGCTCATAAATTTTTTTAGTTGCAAGAGAAAATTGATACTCTTCCGTTCCGTAACTAAGTGAATATTTACTTTTTGTATAATGATATTCGAATATTAATTATTATATCAAAACGTATTAAAAATTAAGGGAAAATGAAAAAATACATCTATTAGTGTCTTATAATATTAATACAATAATATTTGTATAAAAATTATACAAATATAAAGATATTTTTAATATTAAATACCATAACGCAAATAGTAAATGAATACGTTGTTATGCGAGGAAGAAAATATATAATTTGTTGGTTTACTAAACAGTGAATAATATTTAAATTTGAATAATATTTTTTACATCAGTGTTTGTTCACTTTGTAACTTCTATGTAGATAATTTTAAAAATAATATTTTGTATTAAATTATTAACTTTTTTTATACATATAATAAGTTTATATATTCCATTCGTCCCAATACAATAGTCTTGTTTACTATTTTTATCTGTCTCAAAATAATAGTCTTATTTCCATAAATAACTATATCACTATATAATTACCCGTACTCTTTCATTATTATTACACAATTGCCACTACATTTTACACTAATATACTTACAAGGGCAAAAATATCTTTTACCTATACTTTTTACCCACTATCAATATAATATCAATATTTCTTAAATCTCGTGCCCATCAACCAAGACAACAATTTCGAGACAGAAAAAGTATTATGTATTGAATTAATATATATATATTTATATATTATATTTTTGCAATAATATTTAAAAATTATATCATTTAAAAATACAAAATGAACAAACGCGTATGTTTCTCAAATTAGCTACCACATAAATGACTAAACTAATGATATATGCATATTTTTACTAAATTTAGTGATAAGTTTAAAAGTTAAAATATGATTAAAGTATATAATATTTTTTTAAAAATATATATATATACAATTTATGTAAAATAAAGGGAGTCATAATTTGTATATTATCCGACACTATTCATCTCAATTTATGTTTTTTTTTTTTGGTTGTCATAAAAATAATACTTTTATAAATTTTTTTAGTAAAAAAAAGAATAACTTTTTCTATTTTCTGTACTATATAGAAAACAAAAGAAATTCTATTTTTATTTTTTAAAAAATAATATTTTGTATAGATATATAGACACCACATGTTATTATTGATTAAAGAACAAGCCAATCAATAACAAATGCCGATTCGATCCAATCAATTGAAGTAAACTTAATAATTAATAGCATAATAATATATAGTATTATGGTAGGCATGCCAAACTTTAGGCTATTAGGCTCAAGATATTAGGAATAAGCAACAATAATATATATGTATATATATATATATATACACACATGGCCGTCTCGGATATTTTTATGGCCCTGAGCAAAAAAATAAATAAATAATAGGCCTTATAGATAAATATATATATATATATACTTTTTTCGCTGGTGTAGAGTAGATTGTCTGGCCTAAATTACGATACATATTTTAACTATTATAAATTTCATAATATCATGACTATTAAAACCAATAACTTGATAATAATAATTACAAATTCTAAAGACGATTAGAATTTATTAGAATTATAATTGAATTTGAGATTAATTTTAACAAAAATTTTAGTTATAGTTTATTATGATTAGAATTGAATAAGTTATAGAAAAATATGAGATAAAATTTAAATTAAATTTAATATAACTAATAATAATAATGAACTTTAAAACTATTTAAAAATTCTAAAGGCTATGAAGATAGAATTAATTTTAGAGTGATGATCGTGAATTTATCAACTTTATATTGATTGTCAACCAGTATATGAATATATTATCGATAACATATGAAAATATAACACAGAACATATATTTTATAAAAATATTAGTAGTATGCGTCATCGTTTCTATTTTATATCTAATACTCACTCCGTTCGCCTTTAAGAATCACATTTATCTTATACGTCATTGTATTTAACATTAAAAATATTTTTATATTTGTATAATTTTTTGTACAAATGTCATTCTATTAGTATTATAAGACAGTAATTGAAGTATTTTTACATTTTTTTCTTAATTTGTACTACGTTTTGATATAATAATTAATATTTAAATATCAATACGCAAAAAGTAAATTAGACTTTTAGAGCCGAACGGAAGCAATATGATGTTTGGTATATTACTGTACTATCACTACGGTGCTAATTACATTAATCAGAACAGTAACCGCCACCGTATATATTAAATCGAAATGATGATTATAATCTATAATCAATGTAATATATTTATTATTATTTTCATTTTAAATGATTTATAGAATTGGTATGCTTGTTCTCAAAATTTTAATACAAATATAAATGATGTATTATCAATTGCGTACATGAGCAAGAAAAATATTGAAAAGATACTCCCTCCGTCCTAATATAATAATCTTTTTTACCATTTTTGTTCGTCCCAAAACAATAGTCTCATTTCTATAAATAACCATATCACCATAAAATTATCCCTACTTTTTCATTATTATTATACAATTGTCACTATTTTTTACACTAATATACTTACAAGGGCAAAAAAATCATTTATCATTACTTTTTATCAACTATCAATATAATATCAATATTACTTAAATCTCGTGCCAAATACAACAAGACTATATTTTTGAGACGGAGAGAGTATTTAATATTGTTACTCTTGTCTCAAAATGCCTCGGAATGACATAGACTCTACATAATAAAATCCCAAGTGATTGAAAAAAAATAAAATTGAAGTCCGATTCAACAATAAAATTCATCCATAATTAGCCTAAAATCAAAAGGCCATCAACATCAAGAAAGGCCCATAAGCATGGAGCAAGCAAATCTAACGATAATTTATTTTGGATTTTAATTTTAATTTTTAGGATAAATAATACTCCCTCCGTGACATAACAAAGTATTCATTTTTTCATTTTAATCCGTCCCATAACAAATTATCAATTTTTTTTAGTAACTGTACTATCTACTTAACGTTACAAATACCCTTACAACTTACAATATATTACACAAATGTCATTACCTTTATATCACACATACTAACAAGGTTATTTTAGTTATTTCTACTTTATTCCTACTATATCCCAATATAATACTAATGTTTCTAAAATTACGTACAAAAAGCAAATGGATACTTCTTTCTGGAACGGATGAAGTAATTTTAATGTGATATTAAAGTATATGTATATACTTTATTCGTCTCAAAATTGATGTAACTATTCTTTTTTAATTGTCCGTTAAATTTAGTCTATTTCAATTTATAGTAATCAAATAACTTTATTCATTTATAATTTTATTACCCAAATTTTAATAAATAATAAATAAGATTTTTACTATTTTTCTACTTATATTGTCACTTTTTTTATCACTTTTTTTTTTAATAAAATTTTCATAACAATCCTAATTTATTTATTTTTTCTTCTACTTTATTTTTAATGTTAAAATATTACGTATTATTTCTTTAGTTTCTGTGTCCAAAAAATTTACATAAATTTGCAGAATTGGGAAAGTAATACTCCCTCGTCCCGCCTACCATGTTCACATTGTCGTTTTTCTCTGTCCCACATCTCATGTCACTTTTTTTTTTTGAAAATAATTATATACTTTAATTTCATTTTAAACTTTTTAATTTAATTTTTTTAATTTTAATTAAACTAATTAGTTATCTTAACTTTAATCTATAATTATTTATATTATAGGATAATTATTTTCACTAATACATTCTTAAATATCTATTAATTATATTTATCATAAATTCTCGTATCTACAGTGATCCAGACATTCAACGTGGGATGGAGAAAATATATTAATATATAAAAAAATGTGAAATTTGAATACTTAAGAAAAAAATAATGGTAATTTATTCCTTTAAGGGGCTGTTAGGTTCGTGGATTTGGTGGGATTTTATGGGATTTGAATTTTAAAATTATAATGAATCCATATTTCGTTATAAAATTGATAATGAAATTTTAAGTGCATGAGATTTTAAAATCCTGCAAATGCATAATTTTTCAGTAAGAGTGTACTTCTTGTTACTTTAAAATCTCATGTCATTGTATTTTTTATTTTACTATTATACCCTCCCATAAAAAAATCATATTTTTTTTATTTTTAATATTAAATGTATATAAATATATATTTACATTTAAATTATATTTTATTGATTTTATAATATATAATATTATATTTAAGCATACTATTACAGATCATCTATTTATTTATAAAAATGTAATATATATTTAATTCTTTTACTAATGATAATTTAAATAAATTAATAATTTAAAATATCAATTAATAATTTAAATTTATTTTAATGATTTATTAATTTTGTATTTTTTGTTTAAATTGTTTTTTTTATATATTAAATATGAGAAAGAATGTCGATAGTATAAAAAATAATTAAATCGTCGTATTTTTTAGTGTATAGATTATATATTACAATATATATTTTGTATGTATATATATATTATATATTTTATTATTAATCGAAAATCGTATTAAATTTTTTTTATTAGAATAATTTAGTAAAAAATAAAGTTTACGGAAAAAAAAAATTGATGTAAAGTTTAATTTATCACAATAAATAAAATTCGTGGAAGGATAATTATGCGATTTAAAATATCAAAAATCAAAATCTTTGAACCAAACACCCCAACCAAACACAAGATAGGATTCCAAATTTAAATACAATAAATCATATCACATATAAATCATACTACAAAATCTCAATTCCATCGTAAAAGTTCTTGAACCAAACAGCCCATAAGTATATTCACTTTATTATTATTTTCTAACTATTCAATTTTCATTATTACCTATACAAATATATTATTTTTCTATAAAACATTTTATCCAAATAATTATACTCCTTTAGTCTCGTAACTAAATATATATTTTTTTTTGCACGTAATTTTAAAAATATTAGTATTATATTTGAATATAGTAGGAATAAAGTAGAAATGACTAAAATAATCTTATTAGTATGTGTGATACAAAGGTAATGATATTTGTGTAATATATTGTAAGTTGTAAGGTATTTGTAATATTAGTTAGATAATACAGTTACTAAAAAATAAAATAAATATTTTATTATGAGACGGACTAAAATGAAAAAATTGATACTTTGTTATGAGACGAATAGAATATTTTAAAATTAATTCCATACACCTTAAATTCTGAATTTTACGGTATATACAATATAATATCAAATGCTTATGGTGCAAATTTTGAAATATTTTAAATTTACAAAATAATTGAATGAAAACTTTTAAAAAATATTATTTTTTTCGTTCGCCTTTAAGAATTCAATTTACTTTTTATTTTTTGATCTTTGAATATTAATTATTATATCAAAATATAGTATAAATTAAGAAAAAATTACAAAAATACTTACATTAGTGTCTTATAATACCAATAGAAAAATATTTGTACAAATTTTTTTACAAATATAAAAATATTTTTAATATTAAATACAATGATACGAAAAAAAATAAATATAACCTTTAGAGACGAGCGGAGAAGAAAAAGAACTATATTTTTAATTAAATAGAAAATATAAAATTTGAAACATCACAAATATACGCAATGCATTGAGCTGGTTTGTTTGAATGAAGGCCTGAAGGGGTTAACTGCCACGGTGGCGGCGAGGGTAAAATGGGGAAATCGGAAAATGTGCGTGGAGGGCAAATTAGTAAATTGAAGGCACGTGGAGGGGGGCATGTGGGCATGGCTCGGCATTAACTAAATACAGCCACAGATGCTGATGTTGATACAAATGCAACTTGGGATATATTTATGGCAAAGGAAAAGGAAACACCTAAAATTTAATTTAATTTAATTTATTTATTATATGTGTAAGTGTAAGTACCATGCCGTATGTACATTCCGTATAAATAATATCAGGTCATGAGTTCAAATTCCCGACGCCTCAAATCATTTGCTACATATGGTTCGCCTAATGTGACTTTTTCGTTGGGTTTGATTTGCAGGATATTAAGTTCGACCGGGGTTTACCAAGTGCGCACTTTCGAGTAACGGCTGCAGATTTCCACGTCATTAAAAAAAATAAAAAAATACACCATTTCAATGTGATTGGATTAGCTTCGAATTTATTTTTAAAGTTTTAAAATAATATAAAATATTGAAATGAAATAATACCATCTTTGTTCACAGTCAATTTATCTATTTACTTTTTACATATTAATATTTAATATTAATTACTCTTTCCGTCCCACATAATTTGTTTCTATTTTCTATTTTCGTCCGTCCCACTTAATTTGTCATTTTTTTGGAAAATCGATTATATACTTTAATTATATTTTAAGATTTAAATTTTATAATTTTTTTAACTTTAATTAAACTATTTAGTTATCTTAATCTTAATTTATGATTATTTTTGCTAATACACTTTTTAATTACTTATTAATTATGCTTTACATAAATTCCCGTATCTACGTTATATTACTCATCTTATCTAGGACGAATGTAGTATTATATCAAAACATAGTATAAATTAAGAAAAAACGATAAAAATACTTCTTTTAGTGTCTTATAATACTAATGTATAACATTTGGACAAATTTTTTTACAAATATAAGAATATTTTTAATATTAAAATCAATGACGCCAAATGCAAATTGAATAGATTGACGGTGGACGAAGATAATATCAAATTTGATATAAATAAATATTTGATGTCTTATTTTAAGTAAAACTTTAAAGATTTATTTTTTATAATTATAAATTCAAATTAATACTATGTACGACTTTAATAAAAAAAAATATTATTTTTTCTCACAAAATATCAATATAATATTTGATCAAAAATTCAAACCAACAATTTATTTCAATTCAGTATAAAACAAATCCTAATTTTTAATACTTTCATATATATATATATATTTGATATACTCATATAATTTATTTAATTTTTTTTTTCTTATCGGTTAATCCATCTACTTCTTTTACCACAATACCCCAATATATGTTATAATCATTTTTATTTTTTATTTTTTAAAATTTTATTAATATGGTATCATATTGATTAAAATATATGTTTAATCCATAGGATAAATATATTTTGTGAAAATGTTATAACATGGAGTATTACATAAACAATAGTAAATATTTAATTTGACGGTTTTAGAAGAAAAAAGTTTGGGAATAACCCTAAAACTAATTGTAACTAGGGATGTTCTGTTATAATATATTGAAAATATCGATATTGTATCGATATATATTTTTTTTAATTAGATTTTGATATAGTATCGGTATATAATAATATGTCAAATATCAAAATAATATATTCCCTTCGTCCCACCTTATTTGTCTATTATTTTTATTTTCGTTAGTCCCATCTTATTTTTTCTTTTATTTTTAGAAAATATGACTATATATTTTAATTACATTTTAAATTTCATAATATATAAATTTTTAATATTAATTATACTATTTAGTTATTTTAATCTTAATTTGTAATTATTTTATTGTACAATAATTATTTTTACTAATACATTTCTTAACTATTTACTAATTATACTTTATCTAAATTTTTGTATCTTTCAACTAACCGGACACAAAATATGAGAAGGAGAGAGTATAACATTTTGTTATTTACTGAAATACCAAAAAATTTCAGTACTTGGTATATATTGAGGGTGTGTTTGTCTGAGGGTTTGAATTTTGAGTTGGGATTTGAATGGTAAAAGAATTGAATTGAAATAATTGTATGATGTGATATAAATAGGTTTTGATTTGATATTTTTTGGGGAAAAAATTTGGTGAATGGTAGAATTTGGATAAAAACCTTGAAACGAACAAACCCTAAAAAATATCAAATTGTTTATTGTTATCGTACCGTAAAAGTTAAGTATGGTATCATACCATATCAAAATTTTCGCTATACTAAAATTTTGAAATTTTCGCTATTTTTTAATACAATATGTATGGTATATTTATAATTCAGTATCTTTTTTTTGACATCTCTAATCATAACACGTATTTTTTTTAATATCCGTAGTCATAACACATCCCTCATTTCCTTTGCAATATATCATTCTTTGATGTTGCTCATATTCACACATACATACACTATGATGCATAAGCTAAGGGTTGTACGTATGTTCTTTTATAGTATACTTGTAAGTTACCGGTTATAGTTAAGTTTGTATTATAATTCTTATTATATCGTTCTTAATGTTGTATTTCATTGGTCTATCAATGAAATACAATCTTACTAGAAATCCGATTGATGTTTCGTGTCAAGGACATATCAATATCTCTTTCAGGCAACCGATGGTTCTAAAGATATCCTTTGATGTTGTTGTAAACAACTGCTTCAAAAAGTTGCCCAAAAAATACGTTTTTGATCATGAATCAATCGATCTCGATGAATCTACCCGTATAGTGGGTGAGATGGTGGTTCTATTTCCTCCTAGAGCATTCAAATTCATATTTTTTGTGGTGACCAATATACATTTCTTCCCCATGAGATCAAAGGGCTCACCTATGGAGGATGAAATGATTGTCGATTCACTTGAAAAGCATTAAAAATGCTAAGAGTGACAAGATGATGATTGGGAGAGATCCTCACAAATATTTGATCGTGACTGCAATGTAGAACTTTCGTCATTCATCTTTGGAGGCCGAGCGGCCAAAAAAACATACTTTCTTTTACTGAATATGAAAAGCTTATTACACGGAATCCAATTTTTTTAGAACGAGTTGAAGTTAAGTTGCAATTTCCCCTTGCCTTGGTAGATTTTGCCATGTTCGTCTTATTTTGTTGTCTGTATATGCTTTAACCAATTGTTGAGAGATCCTCTACATGATATTTTTTTCATGCTTGATTGAATATAACTTGAAATCTTTTGGCAAATGAATGATGTATCCATCCCTTGGGAGAAGGTTGAAACATCATTCTCAATGGACAACCTCGGATACCATATGACATGCCTATTCCCTTACTTCCTTGGTAGGTTATGAAGATTGTCTTTTCCAAAATTTGATCACATACACGCCATGTCCTACTTGTGTTGCCATTTTCTGTTGAACTAGTAATTGATTTCGGCCTAAAAGTGTCAATCGAGATATCAAAGGTGGGCTTTCGGGCCATTTGATGCAAACCCCTAATACTATGTGTAAGACTATATTGGTAACGACAAATCAATATGTAAAAGAGCAGTAAAGATAGTTGAAAATCAATTACACCTAACTACAAAACTCTAAAAGAAATAAGATATAAAAAAAAATTGATAAATTGAAGATTATTTTAGATAATATTTATTTAACTTCAATTCATTCTTTATTACGATCGCGTTCATTTTGCTTCAATTAGTTCCCTGCATCCAATATCGCATTCACTACATCAGTCATTCGACTTATTATAATAACTGTCTTTTAAATCAGTTTGTAATTACTTATCGACCATCTTTTTTTAAACTTGTATTTTTTCTTCACATTGTCTTATAGTGTTAGGACAATTTTCATTATTTTGTTAATCATCAATTAACACTATCCTCCTTTAAATCACAAACTACTCGACTTTTCCAATGGACATGCTCTATGGGTCATTGATCAAATTAGTTGTTTCATCATTTCCATAGACTTAAACTCTTTTAGGCGACATTTAGACCCATCATCATTTGGTCTTGAGCCAAAAAATATTGGTCATTTCATCGGCAAAGTTGGGTTGATTCCGATTGATTGACCCGATCTGAACAAAATTATATTAGATCAGTTTCAATTGATTCTATCCGATCAACAAAAATTCTTTGAAATAAGCTACTTCTATTATACTACTCTGTAATATTATTGTAATATACATTTTAAACTCTAAATAATTAGAATAAATACTAATCCAAATATAATTGATTAGTCATTTTTTTTTGTCTTCAATTATCCCATATATATATATATAAAGAGTTTTTTAGTTTTATTTTTTTAAAATTAAATATTAAATATTATATTTTATAAAAATATATTTTTAATATTCCTTCCGTTCCAAACAATGTCTCATTTTACTATTTTCGTTATCCTAAAATAATAGTCTCATTTTCATTTTTAGGACATTATGCATTTTAGAAACACTTTTACACAAACTATTAATATAATATTATTATTTTTAATTCTTGTGTCCATCTCAAATATTCCTATTGTTTTAGGACCGAGGAAGTATAATATTTTAAAAAATTTACTATTAATAATTAATATCAAAATTTTAAAATATATATGTAAAGTCATTATATTTATCAATTATGGTGCTAAGTTTTCCAAACAATATTGATCAATACTTCAAAATATATCGATATAAAATTCATATAACATATGGCCATGTATAATTATATACTGAAATATACATAATCGTATAATAATATGGCCGTATATAATTGTATATGATCGTGTAGTTTTCAGGGTAGCTGCCACGCCACCTCTATTATGTCAACATCAGCAATTTTCGTTAGTTTTTTAATAATGAGACCAAAATTGATAGAAATTGTTTATAATGAGACCAAAATTGATGATTTTTTTTTTATTTTTTATATTAAAACTAAAATTAATAAATTTTAATTATATTTAAATCAAAATTGATTTTTCCGTAATTTATATATCATATTTACGGGGATCTTAATGGATGATTTCTCAAACTTTTGATCGACATCACCGTTCTATTAAAGAATGTTATGCTCATGCCTTTTGCTTTTACATTGTATTTGTATTATTGACGCTTTTGATTAGTTCGATGAATTTTCAGGCATAAATCTAATATATATTTCTCCAGTTCCATTGGAATTGAACCCTTTTATAGGGGCACGATGATGTTTAATTAGTTATGATACTATCATATTATTTTTTTTAAAATTAATAATATTTATAATTTTAAAGTAAATTTAATATATATGATTAAAAAAATTAAAATATATGTTTAAATATTTAAAAATTATATAAAAATTAAAATATATACAATATGTATATCATTTTGTAGTAAATAAAAAAAATATTTTTATTTATTTATAATTAACATAAACTAATTTTATAAAAAAATATATAATTTTAAATATAAATAAAAATATTTTTTTTTAGGAGAGAAAAATAGAAGAATTTAATTAATTAAATTGATTTATATTTATTAAATATATTTTAATTTAATAATTTTAAAAAAATAAAAATATGTCCATTGTTAAAAAAAAAAATTGGAAATAGTTTTAAATTTTGAGCCCAATTGTTCAAAACAATTCCAATTACAGCCCTAGTTTTGATTCTGTTCTCTTCCCTTCAACTGTTTCGTCTCCGACACTTCCCTCTGCAAAATTCGGTCTTTCGTCTTCTGCGCTTCGTACACCCGCAAGGCTTCCGTCAGCAAATCAGTTTCGTCTCCTTCCTCTTCTTCTTCGCCCGGTTTCGTTCCCTGCAACTGCAATATGTGCGAGAAATTTGTAAGTTCAATCCTTCCTTTCCTTCTTTTATGGCTGACAAGAGAATCTTGGAAAACGAGAAAGTTATACCCAATTGGCCAATTTACAGTTCCGCAGAAGCTGAATTGAGTCCACTCGGCCACTAATTTCCGCCAAATCACCGTAGCTTTGCTCCAATGCCGTCCGCCATGGACGCGGAAAGATCAACGCTCACCGTGACTGTCTCCAACATCCCGCAAACCGCCGTCGCCAACGAGCTCTTGACCTTCCTCGAGTCCAAGACGGGAGTAAGCACAATTTACGCAGTTGAGATTTTCACGGAGCACCAGAACTGGAAGTCCAGAGGGCATGGTCGCGTCCAGTTCGACACTCCGGAAGCCAAGGCTAAGTGTCTGTTGCTTTCCGAAGAAAGGAAGCTTGTTTTCAAAGAGTTTTACCTCTCGATCTCCCATTCATTCTACGATATCATCGCTAGACCGGTGGAGGCAGCGAACAGGGTCGAGGTGAATGTGCTTGCAGGAGTTATGGTTAGGCATGATCGCTTTGGGATTTTGGAGCGCTGGAATGGGGTTGAAGTGTGGGTGATGCCTGAGAGGAGGAAAGTTGAGTGGTTTGTGAATCACGAAGAGGAAAGTTACAAATTGGAGGTGCAATTTGGGGATGTTCTGGAGACGAGGCCTTGCTCCATTGGTGGTAAAGATGATGCTATTCTTTTGAAGGTATGCTGCTAATCTGCTGCTCTAGCTGTTGGTTAAATCTAATGGTTTTAATCATTGAGAACTATCAATTTGTGTTTCTCCTTTTGGTGGAACTTGTAGATTTTGTGTTGGCTTAGTTGTTTTATCAGGTTGTAATCATTTATGGTTGCATTCCGATTCGTGTTTGGTTGTTTTTGTGGAGTATCATTGTAGGTTCTAGTTTGAGTAGAACTATGATCCACGGAAATATATATATATATATATAATTGTAGTTAGATTATTGTTGCATTCTTCTTTAGTTTTTTCGAACCAAGCTACCTGTGTGTAGATAGGCTTGTGATTGAAGTAAACATTGGAGTTGAATGTGCAGAGAAGTGCTGCTTCTGTTTGCTTTCATATGTCGCAAGCCCTTGTGATTATTGTCGATTTGTCTGGTATTTTAATGATTGCAGTATTTGCAAAAAGACTGTGTCTTTAGTACCATTGTAGGTGCTAGTTTTGGCAGAACTATAATCCATGGAAAATATATAATTATTAGTTGGATTATTGTTGAACTCGGTATTTAGTTTATTCGAACCAAGCTCTCCGCGTGTAGATAAGCTTGTGATTGACATAATCATTGGAGTTGAATGTCCAAAGAAGTGCTGCTTCTGTTTGGTTTCGTATGTCGCAAGCCCTTGTGACTATTGTTGGATATCTTAATGAATTTAGTATCTGTTAAAAGGGTGTCTTTAGCGTTACAGATGTTCCTAAGAATATATTATAGCTTCATAAAATGATAGTGAGGAGATAGGAAGTGAGACAAACCATAATGTTTTGAAGATTGCCCATATATATCTCCTTGCGTCTGTACTTTATGTTTGATTATTATTTCATTTTATGGCTGATGTCTTGCTGATTGAAATGCTCCTTATTTATGAAAAATGCATCCTTTCTGTTATTTATTATTATTAATTTATGCATCTGGAATATTTATTTGATTTTGTTTCACTTTTAATTTCAGCTCAACTGTGCACCAAAAGTATTTAAAAGAATTTCTGGGCCGAAGTTTTCATCAAAATTTGCTACAAACAGATATCGAATTTGCAAAGAAAACTTTGACTTTCTTTGGGTTCGAACAACTGATTTTTCACATGTGAGGTCAATTGGATATTTGACCACTCTTTGCTGGAAGATCGAAGAAGGAATTTGTTCAGATGTATATACTGCATTGCCGTGCTACTCAAAGGATGTGATGACACTAGAGCTTGAAAAAGGAGTAAAATTCAGCCTGTCATCTGATTTGGTTCCAATTGTTCAAAATAGCCCAGCTTTCCCCGTAGCTTTCGAAGTTCTTTTCCAGTTGAATTCACTTGTACATGCTCACAAGATTAGCCTTGCAGCAGTTGATGGTGAACTTCTTAAGATTCTGAATGGTTTAAACACAAACACTGCTGTAGTGATCCTTAAGAAAATGCATAAGTTGCATTCCACTTGCTATGATCCTAAGTTTTTTATCAAACAGCAACTTTCAAATACAAGTGAAGCAGGTAAGGATCTCGGTTCAATTACTTATAAAAGGTTAAAGAATCAGAATGTGATGAGCTGTCATAGGGTTCTTGTTACTCCATCAAGGTTCTTCTGCTTGGGTCCCGAGCTTGAATCCTCCAACTACATTGTGAGAAACTTTGCTGAATATTCTTCTGACTTCCTGAGGGTCACATTTGTTGATGAAGATTGGGGTAGGCTTCCCACAAGTGCTGTTTCCATGACTGTTAGTCAAGGAATCTACTCGAAGCCTTACAGAACAAATGTGTATCATCGAATTTTGTCTGTTCTTCGAGACGGGATTGTTATTGGAGAAAAACATTTTCAGTTCTTGGCCTTTTCTGCCAGTCAGTTGCGCTCGAACTCAGTTTGGATGTTTGCTTCGAATGAATATGTGAAAGCTGAGGAAATCCGACAATGGATGGGCTGCTTCAACAAGATCAGAAATATCTCGAAATGTGCAGCAAGGATGGGTCAATTATTTAGCTCGTCAAAGCAAACTATTGAAGTCCATCCTCGGGATGTCGAGCTCATTCCTGACATAGATGTCAATTCCCATGGCGTGACCTACTGCTTCTCAGATGGCATCGGAAAAATTTCCCATAGATTTGCTGAGGAGATATCCAGGATGTTAGGCTTGTCTGAAATCCCATCGGCCTTCCAGATTCGGTATGGAGGATACAAAGGGGTGGTAGCCGTTGATCGCCAGTCCTACCGGAAGCTTTCTCTACGAAGCAGCATGCTCAAATTTGAATCCGACAACTACATGCTGAACATCACCAAATGGACTGAATCCCAGCCTTGCTACCTGAACCGTGAAATTGTTACGCTATTGTCGACCTTGGGTGTCGAGGACTCTGTATTCTTGGCAATGCAAGAAGAACAGCTGCAGCTCCTTTGCGGAATGCTGACGAACAAAGATGCAGCACTCAATGTGTTGGAGAGCACTGGCGGCGGTGAAATGAAAAGCGTGCTAGGAAGGATGTTGCTTCAAGGCTATACGCCGCAGAAAGAGCCATACCTCTCAACAATGCTTCGGTCACACCTTGAAAGCCAGCTCTCTGATCTAAGAGGTAGGTGTCGGATCTTTGTCCCAAAAGGCAGGGTCCTAGTAGGATGCCTGGATGAACATAGGACTTTGGAGTATGGCCAGATCTACGCTAGGGTGACCATGACGAAATCTGAGATGAAGAGCAGCAATAAATCATTTTTCCGGAAGGTAGATAAAACATCTGCTGTGGTTACTGGCAAAGTTGTGGTAACTAAAAACCCTTGTCTCCATCCGGGTGATATCAGAGTCCTTGAAGCTGTGTTCGACGAGAAATTGTACAAGGCTAATCTGGTGGATTGTCTTGTTTTCCCCCAGAAAGGAGACAGGTACTGTATTTGCACTTATTTATCATCTTTGCATCCTTTGCTACATCTCAAAGTGACATTCGGAATTATTTTTATGTAATTGGACATGACTGTTGCCTAATCGTTTATATTATGAATTTTCCGGCACCTGCTATTGCTACACAGTTTACATTTCTGTAATTACTTTTGCAAATTTGGATTTAGGTTGTCGTGCTTAAATTTTACAGGCCACACCCTAACGAATGCTCGGGTGGTGATCTTGATGGCGATCTGTATTTTATAAGCTGGGATCAAAATCTCATCCCCCCTCGAACTGTGGCCCCAATGGACTACACAGGACGACGTGCGCGTATCACGGACCATGATGTCACTTTAGAGGTAAGCAGGGGTATTCAGAAATTTTTCCGCCTATCTCTTCTACTCGCGTGTGTTTCTAAAATACTTACATTTCTATCGATTTCTCGTTTCAGGAAATCCAGAAATTTTTTGCTGATTACATGATCAGTGACACTCTTGGCGCCATCTCGACGGCACATCTAATCCACGCTGGCCGCGAACCCGATAAAGCCCTGAGTCCAAAATGCCTTGAATTAGCCACCCTCCACTCTATGGCTGTCGACTTTGCTAAAACCGGGGCCCCAGCCGAGATGCCTCGATCTCTAAAGCCGAGAGAGTTTCCTGATTTCTTGGAGAGGTGGGAGAAACCGATGTACATCTCGCTAGATCCGCTAGGCAAGCTGTACCGCGCCACAATTCATTTCATTCGGCAGACAAAACCAACCCCCGATCACCTAGACAAGATCCCATCAGATGCGTTTGACCACGACCTCATTGTTGACGGCTACAAGGCCTTCCTGAAAGCTGCCGAAGGTCACAAAGAACAGTACCTGGAGAAAATGGGAACGCTCATGAACTACTACGGCGCCGAAGCTGAAGTGGAGATACTGACCGGCGAACTCCAGAAGAAGACGTCGTACTTGCAGAGGGACAACCGGAGATACGGAGAGGTGAAAGAACGGATCTTGGTTTCGGTTAAGAGCCTGATGAAGGAGGTGAAGGAGTGGCTTGGGAGCTGCTGCGGCCAGGACAAGCAGCAGCAGCAGCAGCTGGTGTCGGCGTGGTATTATGTGACGTATCATCCGTCGTATTCTCATGGCAGTGCTAACTGTTTGGCGTTTCCGTGGGCTGTCGGGAATGTGTTGCTGGACATAAAATCAGCCAAGATCCGTTCCAATGGCGTGTCGGAGTGAATTTTAGGTAAGATTTCAGTCCCCTGTTCTGCTCTGTGTTCTTGATCTAATGCCGAGATTTTTCCGATGTTTTTGAGTAGGTTGTATGAAGAGAAAATCGGATTGAATCGATGTTGATCGGTGCTGCATCGCCTTCGTATAAATCCTGGGTGAAATGTACATACCGTTTTTTTCTTCATCATTAACATGAACTTGTGACTATCTGGAGTTATTTGCACTGTTAGAATGGCAGATGAAAATTTGATCTCTTAAGTCGGAATTTCTCTTCATAAATGATAAGACATGCTCGTCTTCAACTGAATTGGTTTCTTTTTTTTTTTTTTTTTGCTTGAAATGCTTGCTAGTAGTGGGTACCTTTTTTTTTTT
Organism: Andrographis paniculata; assembly: GCF_009805555.1. Taxonomy (NCBI): domain Eukaryota; kingdom Viridiplantae; phylum Streptophyta; class Magnoliopsida; order Lamiales; family Acanthaceae; genus Andrographis; species Andrographis paniculata. Next base: position 1,206,297 of record NW_026137588.1, read on the forward strand.
TTGTTTTTTTTTTTTTAAAATGAGGTGGAACCCGCAGCTAACCCCGGACCGAATTTAATAGTTTACAAAGTAGATCCGGTCAAGCAAGTCACACTAAAAGAATCATGTGTAACATGTAAGACTCGGAAGTGTCGGAGGTTTGAATCTATGATCTTATAGTCACGAAAATAGTGGAAATTAGAGCTGTTAAACGAGTTCGAGTATTTGTTGTTCAAGTTCTACTTGAATTTGTTAGCGTAATACGAGTATTTGTTGTTCAAGCTCTACTTGAATTTGTTAGCGTAATAAAATAATGGTTCAAACTCAATTTGTTGGGCTCAAATATATTATTTTTTATTACAAAAAATATTATATAAAAATATTATTTGAATTCAAATTCAAATAAAAAATTAAAATTCAAATAAAATCAAATTTAATACTCCCTCCGATAGAAGAGGGATGTAATTAGTAGATAATTAAGAATGTATTAGTCCTATAATATAAATAATTATAAATTAAGATTAAGATAAATTAAAATAAAATAAAATTAAAAAATTTAAAATGAGATTAAAGTGTGTAATCACTTTTTAAAAAAGGAAAGTGACATGGTACGTGAGACGGACAGAAACGGCAACGTGGATATGGTATCTGGGACAAAGGGGAATATTTAATTAACGAGATATAAATTTTACTATAAATTTAATAAATGATAGGAGTGTGATTCTTTTCAATTTGAATTGAGTTTGAAAGTTTGAATATTTTATGTAAATAATATTATATTTTTTTCGAAAAATATAAAGTTCAAATAGCGAAAAACTGTTTCAAAAGAAACACAAGGGTCCTTTGCAATGAAGTAGTTAGAAGAGTTAAGCTAATATTCATCCCTTCATCAAACTTTTAATCTGTTGATCCAAAGTAGTATATATGTCTAAACTAAAAAAATAGGTGTTGAATCGAATAGAGATTAAGGTGTGAAGTTATTTACTGCGGATTCGGCGGGCGGCCGTTGGCGGCGCAAACTCTCGATCCCCATTCGAGAAGCTCTTTGCTCGTGTCATCCTTGTGGACTATAACTTCGATGAAGCACAGGCAATCTCTTTTCTCGCCGTTGGCTTTTTCCAGCGCCACGATCAGCTCTTGCTCGCAAGTCACCTAAAACAGACGGACGCGTCGTGAATTTATGATATTATTATTTAGATGTGGTCTAGTTGAGAGTTAAGAGTTAGAGTTAGTTTGTTACCTTGGTAGTCCAGCAATTCCCTTCTCCATTGCACATGGCGTCGACGAGTCCTGTGTAGTTCCAGTTCTTGATCACATTGTACGGCCCGTCGTGGATTTCTACTTCGATTGTGTATCCCCCGTTGTTTATCAAGAATATGATGGTCTTCTGCTCGCATCGGATCATTGTCGTTATGTCTTGGGCCGTTACCTGCGATTGATGTTAGTCTCGGCTCATGTGTGCATTGAGACAAGTTTAGAGTGCTGATAAGCCCTAATCAGCATATGAAATATAGTTCGACAACACATGTTAACGGTTTATACAACACATCAAATATAATTCAACAGTACATGCTAACAAGTTATATAACACATCAAATATAGTTAAACAACACAGGGCTAACAATTTATACAACACATCAAATATAGTTTGACAGTACATGCTAATAATTTATATAAACAATTTATGCAACACATTAAATATAGTTCAGTAGCACAGACTAACAACCTATACGACACATTAAATATAGTTTAACAATACATGCTAACAATTTATATAACACAATATATAATTCGACAACATATGCTAACAATTTATGCAACACATTAAATATAGTTCAGTAGCACAAGCTAACAATCTACACGGCATATTAAATATAATTTGACAGTACATTCTAACAATTTACATAACACAATATATAATTCGACAACACATGCTAACAATTTATACAATACATTAAATATAGTCCGACAACACATGCTAACAATCTATACAGCACATAACACATACTATATAGATTGTTAGTATATTTTATATGCGTGCTGTGTTAATATACCTTATGTGCTGAGATCAATTTCATCTATTGTATTTCTAATATATCAATATACATATATTTGTATACTGTTCATTTATATATAATGTGTTGTCGGTACATATATGTTGCATGTTGTTAACATTGTGCTGATTATAACTAGTCAGCACGCTAACAACACCCGTGCAATGAGAGTTAATGAAGTTTTTGAACATTCAATTGACCTGAAAACTTCCATCCCCAATGCATGCAATCACTCGTTTCTTCGGCACAGATTGTGCGTACCCTAATGTAGCGCCAACGGACCATCCGATCGATCCATACTGCATCTGGAATTCGTACCTGCAACGCCATCGATCGTTTCCCCTCAAACAATTCTTTCGAAAAGAATAACAAAATGCAAGGATCTCGACTCACCCGCATCCCTCGGGCAACTTCAACTTCTGGCAATTAAACCACGAGTCCCCCGTCTCGGCGATCACAGCCGTGTCGCCGGACAACATCTTTTGTATATGTTGGAAAAGGACATTTACTCTCAACGGCTCGCTCGGGTCGCACTTCGGAACCTCGCCTTCCTTCACGTAAATCCTCTTGTAATTTTCGAAGGCAGTCGTGTTTTTGTCGAGTTTCTTGGCGAGTTCCTTTAGAAAATCGTTCATCATCACACACCCGAACGCGGGCCCGTTCGCGACGACGACGTGATCGGGGTGCACGATAATCGCCTTCTCCTTTTTGACGAGGAGCGAGTACCCGACCGAGCTGTAGTCGTTGAATATCGGGCCGGCGAAAATGTAGGCATCCGCAGATTCCACAATCTCGCCGCAAAAATGCGTCCCGACCGCGCCCCAATACGTGCCCATGAAGTGCGCGTGATGCTCGGGGACTAACCCTTTCGCCGACGGCATCGCCGCGAGTGCGTAGCCGCAGGCGTCAGCTAGCTCGACAAACGCGCCGCTTGCCTTCGCGACGCGCAGTTTAGGACCTCCGACCAAGACTGGCTTTACGGATTTGTTTAAAAAGGCGGCGGCGGCGTCGACGGCCGCCTTCAGGCCAGATTCGTTGCTCAGCCTGCGGAAAGATCGATCGATGTTTTTTTCGAGTAATTATTCATTTGATCTTGATCGATTGATCGAAGAAATTAGGTAAAATTGCTCATAACTCCCCTGTGATTACGAACGAAATTCTGTGTATAGCACTCCCCTATGCTTTCAAAAAACCCCACTCCTATGAAACCTCCATGGTGTGGTACGATGGGACGATGATTTTCTATCCATATTTTTTTTTTATGGTGGGGTTTTATGCAATATTTTTGAAACTATAAGGGCGTCGTGCATGGCGGGGGTTTTATGCAATACTTTTGAAACTATAAGGGCGTCGCACAATTGGTTTAAAGTAAAGTGGAAATTTACAACTATAAAGGAGTTTCATGCAACGTTTTTTAAATTATAAAAGGTCTCTATGCAATTTTTAAAGTAAAAAGAGAATTTACGCTAAGGGGAATTATGGACAAGAAATTAAATGAAAGAAATTGCGGAGATGGATACCTCGGGGAGATGGAGAATGGGATTGGATCGATGACGAAAGTAGGATGAGGAATTGCAGGCAAATTGCAGCTGATGCTTATGTAGACAGGCTTGCTCTCTTTTAGGGCTGTTGTTATGGCTGTGTCGATTTGTTCGTGTGCATCTTCGATGTTGTTCACCACAGCCTGAAGAAGAATTCAATTGTCATTTACAATCGACCAATTGTTCAATTGAAGGAGGCCGACGATCCCATCCCGATGTCTTTGGGGAATTTCTACAAACACTTAGCCACCACATGAAGCTTAAAACACACATGGAAAACTAATATATATATATATATATGTATGTATCGACGACGACTTTTAGGTTTACCTGATAACACGTAACGGTCTGGAAGCAGCGCAGCTCCTGGCTGAAATCCGGCAAGCCGATGGTGTGATGCAGAATCCGATTGGTCCCGTAATCGTTGGTGTTGGGCCCTCCGACGATGCAGATCACCGGAAGATTCTCGCTGTAGGCTCCGGCGACGGCGTTCAGGACGCTCAGCCCGCCGACGGTGAACGTGACGGCGCACGCGCCGACGCCGCGCTGCCGGGCGTAGCCGTCGGCGGCGTACCCGGCGTTCAGCTCATTGCAGCAGCCGATGTTCCTGAGCCGCGGCTCGGCTATGAGGTGGTCGAGGAGAGTCAGGTTGAAGTCGCCGGGGACGGAGAAGACGTCCTCCACGCCGATCTCCACCAAACGCCGAGCCAGGTGGCGCCCGAGGGTGGCCTCCGGCGGCGCGTAGAATGACGACGTCTGTATGGCGCTGACGGCGCCGGAGCCGGCCGGGCAGCCGACGTTTGTGTTGTCGGGCTTACAGGCGTGGATGCTGCTCAGAACTGTGTCCATGGTGGGGGTGGGTGGAGTGGGTGGGGGGTGGTTATATATATATATGTATGTATATGTGGAGAGAGAGAGAGAAGGGAGAATGCAGATTCGAGAAATTAGGAAGGTTTGACAATGGCGGTTTTGTTGGTTGGGGTTGGGGAGTACGTGTTTTCTTACAGTTATGTGGAGCCATGGAGGTGGAAACGAAACGACGGACTAATCCGGGATCTCAAGTCCGTGTAGGGTGTTACTGAATTTTAATGGATTTCGGATAAAAAAAAAAGAAAAAAGAAGTTTTTTTTTTTTAATTTCTTTAATATATAAATATTATTTTTTAATTATTTTTTATTATTTAATAATTCTTATTTTGTTTTTTTCTCTTGTCAATAAAAATACCTCTATTCAATAAAAAAATTAGAAAAAAAATAAATACTTTATTAAAAATTTGATAAAAAAAAATAGTTTGAACTATTTTCTAAAATTTAATTAAAAATTAAAGAATGTGAAGAGTGATAATATAAAAAAATAGTGATATTTGTTATAAATAAATATCGAATGTAATATAATAATTAAATGTTAAATTTGTTGACTTTGTCAAAATTAATAATATGATAAATTTAGAGATGAACTAAACAAAGATAAGAATTGTTGAAAATAATTATATTTATTTTTGGATTTTGATTCATGTTGTTTACAGATGGTCCGATCACATTGATGAACGAACGCGACCTAGTTTGCCTTGAGTCCATTCAAACAAGAAGATGATCCAAAATTGATCAATCCAATGAAAATTCATGAGGAAGTGATCAAGGTTGATAGAGTTACTAGTCCCCATGTGATGAATAACAAAATTCGGTTGCAACAAACTTAGTGGAGGTGATGAAGAGATAATGGAGCAAAAAGATTCAATTCTTAATTGAATTTGTTAGATGATTATACATGTGAGTAAAAAAATATACTAAAGTGTGTGGAACATTTTGGTCCTGTCGATAGAGAAAAAGAGAGAGATTATTAAAAATTGAAAGGGTAACGATAGTAGATAGCTTTGGGTTTGGGGGAAACAATCAAGAAATATGCGTGTTGATTTCTTGAGGTGTGTAATTTGATTGTATCCAAATATCTTTGTACTTCAATAGTTTCAATAATGAATCTTGTCTATATTGGAACCTCCCAGATGTAGGCTAGTTAGAGCCGAACTGGGTTATCAATTGTGATGTATTTTGTATATTTCGTTCTTATCATCACCAGTGTGTGCATTCGCTGTCCGATCATCCAACGAACAACCATTTTGTGTTGAGTGAATTTGTAGATTTGATTTTGGAGGTAAATTGTTCTTGCTGCTGGGTGAGTTAATCGAAATTTGGAGCCAAAAATTGGTATCAGAGTAGGCTCCTTGGTGCTACTAAAGAGTTATCCATCATCATGGAAACAAAAGAAGCCTAATCCCAAACGAGCTGCGCTCACGACTAAGGATTTAGCAGCAGAAGACATTGATTGTGATGAATTATCTCCTACTTCAAGGCATTTCTTCCAAATAATTCAGAACATAAAGGCCATACTGAAACAGAATATCACCCAGATTGAAAGTCCAAAAAGCAACCAAACAGCTGGCAGACAACCTGTACAAAAGCTATGAACAAGGATAAGAAAGCAATCGGTGTAAATTGAAGTGACGACGAAAATAAAGAAGACGAGGTAGTTGTGTTAACTATTTGTAATGATGAGAAGATATGATGAATTCACAAAAATGACATTCGAATAACTTGTGGAAGCCCACAACATGGTGGTGGTTGAACAAAAAAATTGTAATTGTCCAAAATGACAAATTAAAGGCAATGGTTACGAGATTGAACCAAAGGATCGAGGTGCAGATGGAAGCAAAAGAGAAGCCAACCAAAACGAATGATGAATTTGTTGCAGAGCAAAAAAATGTAGTTGATAAGGCTACCTATTTAAGGAAGAAAGTTGAAGAACTTGAGTCTACAAACAAAAAGCTCATAAATGTAAATAAAAACTTGTTGAAAGGAAAATCCTAGCTTGACAAAGTATTATTGATTGCGAAACCTCATGGAGATCATACCGGAATTGGCTATCATTATGGAGCTTCGAGTTCCCAGATTGTTTTTCTCAAAGGCAGCATGTTGCATGAATAAGAGAAAACGAGTGCAAAATCGAAATTTAAGCAAAATCAGATAGAGGAAAAACATCAGACAAATCGGAAGTGGGGTCCAAACAATTCACAGACTGCAGGTGCTGCTGGAGAACAAGTCATATTGCAAATCAGTATGCCCAAATTGTACGTGATATACTCAAGGGAAAACAAATAAAATGGTCATCGGAATAGCTTAAGAAAAAAAATAAAAATCAGATGTGACTGGAGGCCAAAAGTTTCATCAAATATCCACAATATTGCACCATTTATGGAAAAATCTAGTAGAGATGTGTCCAACTTAAAGGGTGATGCTATTGATGTCATTCAAGTTATTGATGAATTATCCTCCAATGATATTGAACCAAAATCTGGTGTAAAAATGGGGTCTATAGTTGATGAATGTCATCCTACAAATCCTATTGTTGAAAATCTTAAAGGTGGAAGTATTACAAGAGGTAAATCCATGGATTCCTATGAAGGCAACATACAAAAATGTTTACTTAAAAAATGGATCAAAAAAAAAGTACAAAATTTTTGGGATGACGAATATGCAACGACCAGTATGCAAAATAAACCATCGGAATCTGAGGATAGCTACGTCTGAAGGTTGTTTGGATCAACAACAGACAGTCTGACAAATGAGAGAAAAACATCTCATTCCTTCCGTCTCTAGTTGAAGTCAAATGCATATTAAACCTTCTTGGCTTGATTGTCTTCCATACTGAAGAGAAAAATGAAAGAGTAAAGCTGCGATTGAAGAAGTAAATCATTTATCTTCATCTTGATATAATTTTATATTGGATTGATAGATTGGATGAGCTGCTTGTTTGTGCGCATTACTTTTTGCTGATTGTGATGATTGATTTAACTTAATTAAATAAATTAAAGAAGAGTTGATTGCATGTCCAACCTTCTATCGATGAATAAGGCCTTATAGTCACAAATTCACCACAAGGTTATCCTTCATAGACAATTAATCATTTATTCTTAATTCATATGGCTATATATTTTTTTATTTTTTTATTTTCATTCTATGTGCCGAAGCAAAATAAACACAATAAGACCATCCGTAACGGTTGTATCTCCTCTTAGGAGATGCAGAGATGCACCACATCATCATTTTTTTTTATTTTTTTTAAAAAAGTAGAAAAAGAAATAGATATTTGGTCTTCAGCATCTCTGTTTAAATTGTGACACATGACACATATATGATGTATATTATATGTATTTTATTTTTATAATTTATATTAAAATTATTATTATATTTTTAATTTTGTAATATTTTTATAATTTATGAAATTTTTTATTTTATAAAATGATACCAATATTGAATACATTTATATTAATTTTAATTTAAAAAAAATATAAAATACAAATGTAATTTTATTAAACTAATTAATATTAAGAAATAATTTAATTTATTGGATAAAGTATAATTACAAATTTTAACATAATTATATAATATAGAATCATAATAAAATTAATTTGAAATAAAAATATAATTAAAAATTAATATATGTATATATATAAAACTAAAAATAAAAAATAATAAAAAAAAATTAGGATGAAAAAATAAAAATAAGCATTTGGGTATGTTACCAAATTTTTTCCCATAAAAAAAGACATTAAATTAATTTTTTATTTTTTATTTTTTATTTTTTATATTATATTAAAAAATTATTTTTACATTCAACATATAAATCAAAATCTATTTATATCACGATAATTATTCAAATTTAAAATTTTAATTACTTATATCTCAAAATCCAACAAACACACCCTAGCTTAGCTACTTTCTGTTTTGGGGACAGTCTAAATAAGAAGAGCAGATAAATAAGAGTAGAACCACACTAGCATACTTGACTTTGAAAATCGAAACCAGAGACTCGTCACCCTCGCTCAAATTCGGCTGCTCACAACGGAGAATGAAAATGGATTCCCTGCACCTCTTCTCGCTCTGCCTTCTAACTGCTCTCCCCACCCCCACTCTGCAGGTAGATTCACTAGAAACCTGAAATATTATGGATTCTACCGTAATCGCGCAAGCACGATAAATCGAAACCCTTTGATGCCTCATAACACTGTCTTTTGCTTTCTTATTTTTATGCATTTTATGTTTTCTTGTTATATTTGATGTAATTAGAAAGTTTTTGTTGAAGATCGCTCGAAACTCTTACCATTTTATTTTATTTTTTTCTGTATTTTTTGTCCTTGCGTTCATTTTTATAATGTTGTTCAAAAGGCTTTTGGCGAAGATCGGCGGCCATTGATCAATGTATCGGTTAAGGTCTCCACGCCGTTCTCCATTGCTCTGGACAATCTCCAGAGGCAAATCAAGTAACCGCACGCTTCATTTACTTTCCAATTTAGGTCTTTCTGTGAAGATTTTGTGTGTTGCTTTGGCTAATTCCGTCCTGGTTTGCAATTGCTGTGCAATTCGAAATTCATGATTTAGTTACTGACTATTTGATAATGGATTATCATTGTTTCTACTTTCTAGTTCATATGTGTGATTAGTTTGGGTAGTAGCTGATATCCTCTTGTATCCATATTTTTGAGTTGAAAGGTGTTACTTTGTTTCATTTTTCATTGTTGATAAGCTATACATTCAAGAACATTGGGCTGCTGCGACGAGCAATGACACACGCCTCTTATTCGGAGGAGAACAACAAGGCATTAGGTTTATTGGGCGTAAATGTAATCGAATCCTCGGTTGCGCTGCAGTTGCTATCCAAAAATGTCGATACTTCATCCAAGGATTTGAGTGACAGTATTGCAGATGCATCTAAGGTGGACGGTTCTTGCAATGCAGACGGTGTGCATCTGGGGTTGGAGAGGATTGTTAGAGTCTCACACAAGACAAATGCCTCTGCTCCTTCTGTTATTTGTGGCGCATTTCGTGCAATGTATGGGGCAATTGCAGTTGACTCTGCGAGTTCGGATGAGGCTGGGAAGATCTACCTCAAAGTTCACAGTGGAATAGGGAACACGGCAGTGATGTAGGTAAGGATTCCGTATGCTAAGCTCGCTATTTGCTTTGTTAAACTTGGCTGATGTTTGTTGAACTGATCCCACTTCATAAGCTTCATCTTTCCTAGTTGTCGGCTGACTACTGGAGATTTTGAGGTTGATGCTTATTTTCTAACTGCTGGTATGTCTATCCATCATAGATGGTTTAGTTGTGGTCCAGCCGGAATGATGTTATAATGTATGCTGTGCTCGGAATTTAGTTCTAGCTAGACAAATAGTAGTATTATTTGTGCTTTAAAGTTGTGTTTCTTTCTGTGTTTTGGAATATTTAAGATTTTTGTTGTTGGGTATTAGGTACTGTGAAATTATTAAGAATTATGATGTTATTTCGGTGAAGTAGTTTTTGTTGTTTTAAGATGTTTCGTGAGATGAAAATATAATGTATAATTTGTTGAAAAATACAATTTTACTGCATGGCTGGAAAACAGACCAGAGTATCCTTAAAGAAACATTCTCCCTCAAGAAAGCCCCAATTCTTGAACAGGTAAATGCTAATATATGTAACTTGTTGGTTAAATCATTTTATATTACACTTTAATTTTTTAGTTTATTAATGATATGAAAACTTTGGATTTATACTCTAAAGAATAAAGACTAGACACTCGACAAGATTAAAAAGTTTTAGCATTTGATTGAACGATAGTCGGGCAAGACATGAAATACATATAGACAATGGTGGGAGAGTATCGTAGGCCATTTTATGCTTATTTAAAAAATTGAAGTATTAAGCATGAAAAGATGACGAGAAAGACTGCTTAATTGAATAGTCTATAAACGAGAATGCGTAGAACTGTAATTGAGAGAGTTAGGTCTATATTTTCTGAAGCATGTTATTAATCTGAACTTAGTGGTTCCTTGGGACATTAAAGTGACATATAAATTTTTGGTTCGGTATAGATATCAAGTATGATCATCTGCGAATTTTTGTCTGCAATGGATTTGTGTGAAGATCTAAGTTGAACATGAAGACTTGACAGTGCTATCTTTATTAATTATGATCGAGATGAATTTGGCTATAAATATTATGATCGTACTGATATTGAAAAGGCGTAAAGGACGACACTCAAAGAAGACAATACCTTGTCTGAAATTGATCTAGTTTGGTTGACTGCATCTAATCCTCACATTGCTGGTATGATGCTAAAACTTATGAGCATTATGATAATGTCGAATTGTCGATAACTACTAACAACTTTGAGCTAAAAATGCATGTTTCAATTGATTATGCTGAAGAATAAGATGAGATATCACATATGAGATACTTTGATGACATTGTTGTAGATGTTTCTGAATCATTCAACTCAGGCTTTCTAATGGACATAGTCTATTATAATTGTACCATAGAAAATGAAGTCAAACAAAAGTCTTTCTATGAAGATCACACTTAGAATTTGGTGGAAGTACCTAAAGGTGGAGAAAAAAAAAGGATGGATTTATAGAATTTTAAGGTAATTATTCATCTCCAAGATTAAAAAGATAGGTTAGTGGTAAAAGACCACAACCCAAGAAAAAGTGTTGATTTTAATGAGATTTTCTTGCCGATTGTTAATATATCATGTGTTAGAATTGTATTAAGTCTTGCTGCTATGCACGACATAAAAGTTGAATTTATGGATGTGAAAGATGCTTTGTTTTGTTTGTAGGGGTGTCGATTCGTATTTTCGGGTCGTGTTCGTGTCGGATTGAGTTATGGTGATAACAAAAAAATTGTCAACCCGAACCCGAAATTCGACCTGAAACACTAGACCCGAACACGACATGAATTCGTTTCAGGTTGTTCGAAATCCGAACAAACTCGATACGAACCCAACACGAAACATACCCGAAAACTTAAAAAAAAATTAAATTAATCTAAAAAATCATTTTTATTTTTATATTATATATATTTAAAATAATATAAATATTATAAATAATAATAATAATAATAATAAAAATTTCAGGTCAATCCGAAACACGAAACCAAAAAATCTAACTTGATTTTTATATTTCGGGTTATCAGGTCAACCCGAAATATGCCCCGAACACGACACAATTTTTTTTTTCGTTTCGAGTTTGGGTCGACTCGATTTTGATTGCGAACGTGTTCGCTTTTTCTTGAGTTATCAAATTGTGTCCATTTTTTTTTTTCCGGTTATTTATTCATAACTCAAGAATTTAGTCATTCTTAGCTCGTCTTTTAATTAGGGTGTGCTTGTTTGAGGGATTGTATTAGATTTTAACTATTCATCCAATTTTTTTTTTCAAAAATATCAAATCAAACTCATTTTTTATATTATACTAAAAATTAATTTTACATTCAAAATATCACATCAACACCTATTTATATCACATCATACAACTATTCAAATTCAAAATTTTTACTGTTCAAATCCCAACTCAAAATCCAAACCCCTAAACACACCCACCCTTAGTGAACCAACATCCAAAGAGTTTGAACTTTGAAGATCAAACTCGGGTAATCGAAGTCGATAAAAATGTAGTTAAGACACCTATTTCTGAGGGTAACAAAATGAAGAAATACTCGACAATGCATTTGGTCGTCATTAACCGTTACAACGCAACAAATCCGCCGTTTTTACACTCTCAAACAATGCCTATGCTTCGATTTCGATCTATTTTCATGTATCTCATGATCTACTTAGCCATACTCTAAATCTTGTCCTCATGGAACATCTTTTTACAATGTAATGAAAAGAATAGTCCTAAATAGGCATGCTCGAACTCGCCTTCTTCGACCATAGCCAAATCTTGGACAAAGAGAAGCTATCATCTCTACTCCGAAGAAGCCCAATCCTCTTCCCATCCGTCATCGTTTCGATGCTTTCCATTTTACTATCCTCACAATACGGCCTATTCACTCTCGATTTCTTCTTACAACCGCCTTTGTCGCTCGAAGTTAACGTGACTCGCAAATTCGCCCCGTCGATCACATACTGAAACGCGCCCATTGAAAAACATCTCCTCGCGTCGATACTACTGCTGCTTCCAATCGCCTCGGGTTCTTTTCCAAACCCATCAGCATTCGCGCTTCGGAATTTCCCGAGCGAAATCGAGAAGACCGTCGCGACGTTTTCTTGATTTTCGATCGCTCCCTCGTCGGGACGCGACGATTTCATCCTCGGCCGCGTGGGTTTGTCGCAAGAAATAAGTCCTCGGCACAAAGGGCACGTCGAGTTTGACAGAAGCCACGTTTCGATGCAGTGCATGTGAAAGGCGTGGCTGCAGCTGGGAATGAGCTTTAGCAGGCAGTCGGTGTCGGAAAATTCGCTGAGACAAACGGCGCAGTCGAATGGCTCGTTCGCTCCCGCGACGTCTCGGTAACGGAAAACGGGAAGCGCATCGATCACGGATTGATCGAGACCCGAGTCGTGTAGACGGAAGAGCTGCTGCAGCTGCCGCTGGAACGTGTGGGAGTTCGAGCCTTCGACGACGGCGCCGGCGGGAAGGCTATTGGAGCGCGAGATCGATGAAAACGCCGCGCGCTTCGTTAGGCATCGAACGAGGAGTTGGATGACACCGAGCATGAAAAACCCGAGCGATAATATCACTATAACCAATAGAACAATCGGGCTGATTTTAATCCGGCTCATTTTTTTTTTATTTTTGTTTTATAATCAGGCTTCACAATCCAACAATTTTTTTCGACAAATCGGGTGAAATTTGAAGAGATCATGAGAGGTTTAAGTTGGTGATGAACTAGATATGGGATTGAAGAATGGGATGAGAAAAAGGCAATGGAAGATTGGTTTGTGAAACAAGATTGGTAAAAAAGGTTTTGCTACTAACATTAACATTACCATTTTGTTATGAATTATGATTCCTCGTGCCCTTCACTTCTCCTTTCTCTCTCACCTCTCTGTCCCTCTCTCTCATGTCATTTTCTTCTGTTTTTGTTTAATTTTTAACTACTTCATCCTACTTTAAATTACATGCGACTTTTAGCAGGGGTGTCAAAAGTAAACCCGATCCGAAAAATCGAATCCGTTCGATCTGAAATTCTTCAGGTTCGGGTTTGGGTATTTCGGGTTTGAAAAAAATCGGGTCGATCTGAACTTGAAACGAAAAAAATTCGTGTCGTATTTGGGTCGTGTTTCTGGTTGACCTGATAACCTGAAATTTCAAAATCAGGTTAGGTTTTGGGTTTCGTGTTTCGGATTGACCTGAAATTTTTATTATTATTATTTTAATTTATAATATTTATATTATTTTAAATATAAAATAATATAAAAATTAAAATAAAAATGATATTTTTTTAGACCAATTTAATTTTTTTTAAATTTTCAGGTCTGTTTCGTGTCGGGTTCGTATCGGATTTGTTCGGATTTCGGGTGACCTGAAACTAATTCAGGTTGACCTGAAAGAATTCGTATCGTGTTCGGGTTTAGGGTTTCAGGTCAAATTTTGGGTCTGGTTCGGGTTGATAGTTTTTTTGTTATCCTCATGGCTCAATCCGACACGAACACGACCCAAAAACACGAATTGGCACCCCTAACTTTTAGTATATATATATACTTTTGAATAAATTAGAATAATGCATAAAATTTTATACTTGTGAAGTTCATAAGGGTGTGCTTCATTTGTGTTTTATATTTATATAATTATTTGATGTAATTTTTGTAAGAAAGAAATAATATATATATATACAACACTTTTTCAACTATAAATAAATTATTATAAGTATTTTTGCTTATATATATTTCTATATGAATATAAGAGTTTTGTTAAATAAAACAAAAAAAATTATGTGCAAAGAAGACTAAGAAAGTGCTAATAAATTTTGAACTGATTTTACGATGATAAATGTACTTACAATTTGGAAATTTCTATATAATATTTTATAAAATTGTATAATGCACTTTTTTAAATATATTATCAACATGAATTTGGTGCTGAAATTACTTTTTCAACACCATACTGAATAACTAAAATTTAATTATACATAATTATATTAATTATATAATTTAATGATATAAATTAATATTACTAACTTTTACCCATTCAGCTATGTGCTGAAATTATTTCTTTCAGCATTTGATCCTCTTCCATAAATTATAAGCAATCTTGCCTATATATATATATATATATTTCTTATTTTATGACTTACTATTGTAGTCAATGTTTGGTAATTATGAAATCCTCCATTCACACAAACTTTTTTTTTTTTTTTTTTGGTATATAGAAACATAAACTATAAAAAAATAAAAAAATAAAGTTATATGAATGATTGATGTTTTCCATTGTAGACTTAAGGAGGAAGACAAGATCATCTCCACACAAGTAAAGTTATATTCTCTACCAAAAAGAATTACTTCTATAACTTATTATATATGTATCGAATCAATTTAGGGTAGGATGAGTTTAGCCCTATTCTTTCTTAGTTTGATTTTAATGGGATTGTTTGTTTTGATTTTAAATTTGATTTAAATAGTATTTTGATATGATCTTTTGCCCGAAGAAATAATGATTAGTATTCTCTCTATTTCAGTTAAATGTATCATTTTAACTGTATTAGAATGTCTTATGAAAAAAAATACTCATTCCGTTCACGTATAAAGTATACATTTATTTTTAGTACGGGGTTTAAAAAATAATAGTATTTTAATTATAGTGGGTAGGTAAAAGTAGTATAAATGACATTTTTGTCCTTGCTTTTTGGTATAAAAGTAATGATGTAATGTAAAGTAAGGGTATTTGTGAAAAAATGGGATATTTAATAAAATAATTACTTTGTAATTGGACGTCCCAAAATAAAAATATATATACTTTGTAGCTGGACGGAGGGAGTATTTCATTTGTCCATTAACAAAATATAAATATTTTTATATTGGATTGTCTAATTACAAAGTGATAATGTTAATTTTTTTAGAAGCGTGGACCCTACCGTACATAACACACATCCTAGCATTTGTATTTATTTACATAAATACTATTACACCCGTTTTTTAATCATAAAAATATACTACCTCCGGGCGGTGGTAATCTTTTCATTTGAATTTGACGTCATTGTTTTTAATATTAAAAATATTTTTATATTTGTATTGTATTTTATATAAATATCATTATAATAGTATTATAAGATACTAATAGAAATATTTTTATTTTTTTTATTTTTTACTATATTTTGATATAATATTTAATATTCAAATATTAAAATACAAAAAAACAAATGAGAAAATTACTGGTATATATACAAAAGGAGCATGTCTTTTTATACCAAGACTATCATCTACTATCATAAAATACAATATTTCTTAAATTACAGCAAAAATAAATATTTACTTTATAATGGTACGATGAAATATTTATTTCTACTGCAGCATACGTAATCTATATATACCTACAAATATCCACAATTTTTATAAATATATATGTATGTACTTTTGTATTTACAAATGTAAAAATGTCAAATACTATCTTATATATTTTTTTAATTAATAAAATATTTTTATCTTTTAATATATTATAAAAGAACAAAAAAAAAAAATTGTATTGAGTTGGAACAAATAATTGTAAATAATTTTGAATAATATTGGTGTCATGGTGTGTGTAGGAATGTCAACGGAACAGATTTTACAGGCTCCGAGATCCGCTCCGCTAGAAAATATTAGGATCCGAGACCCGCCTGCCCCGCTTCCACCTGGCCCCAGGACTTGCCCCGTCCCGAACTCTCCGGGTTCGAGGCCAACCCGGCAAACCCACTTTTTTTAAAAAAATATAATAATAAATTTTTTTTTAACAATCGAATACTAAAATAAATAGCATTAAAAGTACAAAAAAAAAAATTTAAAAACAATCAAATATTGATCCATAGAAATAAGATAAATAAATAAATAATATATTTTTATTATATAAATATATATATTAAGTATAATAATTTTAAAAAATTATTTGAAGCAGACAACTAATTGAATTTTATATTTAAAATTATTTAAATAAATAAATAATATATTGTTATTATATAAATGTATATATATATTAGTTATAATAATTTTAAAAAATATCCGAGTTCGGATCCGGGTCCAAGTTGGAGCGGGTTTTAGTAAAACCCGTAACTCGCCCCGAACTCGGCCGGATTTAAAATTTTAAATTCACAACCCGCCCCAAAACATATTATTTAAACCCGAACCCGCCCCATTAAAAACGAATCCGGGACTAACCCGCCCTATTTGACATCCTGGGTGTGTAGTGTAGGTGAATTTGCTTGAGAAGAACACATGAAAAGGGACAAAAGAAAAAAAGGTAGAGAGAGGGGAGGTTGTTTTCCCTCGCACGCATGCAATCGATCGATCTGATATAATATCGAATTCCAAGGCTCAGCTGACCCTCAGTGCGATTATGACTAATCATCAACTCCCAGTGACGAATACAGCAGTAAAAGTTCGATCCAGCAGGTCGAAAAATAGATTTTTTTTTTTTTTATTATTGATTCAATATTTTTTTTTTTAATTCATAGTACACAATAGGGAAAAAAAAAATTTGAAAATTTTAAATATTTTATAAAAAATTTCAACAAAACTATATAGAATTTAATATTTTTTTTACTGTAAAAAATAAAATTTAAAGAGTAAGGGTGTATTTGTTTAGGGGATTGAATTTTAAATTCACTATTCATCTAATTTTTTTTCCCCAAGAATATTAAATTAAACACCTATTTTTTATTTTTTATATTATACTAAAAATTAATTTTACATTCAAAACATCGTATCAACACATATTTATATCACATCATACAACTATGCAAATTCAAAATTTTTATTATTCAAATCCCAACTCAAAATCCAAACCCCCAAACAAACACACCCTAAAAGTATAAATCAACAAACTAATAAAAATTTTATGATTTTTAACATTACAAAATAAAAAACTAGGAGGGGCAGATTACTATAAAATACATAATTTATTATTTTTTACTTAAAAAATACATATATTTTGAGGGCTGAGGGTCAATTGACCCTTTTAGCCCTATGTAGTTCCGCCGTTGTCTACTCCCTCCGTTTCAGAACTATAGTCTTTGAGTTGAACACGAGATTTAAAGAATATTGAAATTATATTGATAGTTGATAAAAAGTATGGATAAAAGACTTTTTTGCCTTTGTGAGTGTATTAGTGTAAAAAGTAGTAGCAATTGTGTAATGAAAATAAAAAAAATAAGGGTAATTTTACGGTGATTATGTTATTTATGGAAATAAGAGTATTGTTTTGAGACGGACAAAAATGGTAAACAAGACTATTGTATTGGGACGGAAGGAGTATTTATTTTGTCTTTGTCAATTTAAATACTCCCTCCGTCACATGTAATTTGGACGTGCTAATGTAGACCCATGAATTTAGGTAAAGTATAATTAGTAAATAATTAAAAAGTGTATTAGTAAAAATAATTATATATTAAAGTTAATATAACTAAATAGTTTTATTAAGATTAAGAAAGTTAAAAAAATATAAAATTTAAAATGTGATTAAAGTGTATAATTATATTTCAAAAAAAATGACAAGTTATGTGAGAATGACAAAAATAAAAAATAGATACAAATTATGTGAGGCGGATAAAATATTACCCAATGCATCTTCAAGACTACCACAACAACCACAATATTGAACTCGGACGAAATCTAAATAATCCAGTTTGATCAAATTGATCTACACTCACTGCAAAAAAATATATATATTTGTAACGGAATTTCGTTCATAAAGTTCACGTAGCTAACGTAATTTCATCTCTAATTCCGTCTCTAATATCATTAGTAATGAAAAAAATGAATTTAAGAATAAAAAAATTTCGTTATAAAATTGATAATTTCTTGAAATGAATTTTTGAGCGTTCGTAAGTTAAAAATTTTACTTTATGAGTATTGTGTTTCTTACAAAAGTGGCTAAAAATAACTCCGCACTGTGAAAAACAAACTCACACCTGTTTGTTTAAAATTTTGACATCTTGTACCGCCAAGGGTTTAGATCATTAAATATGTAATTCAAAATAAAATATTACATCAAAATATTATTCAAATTAAAATCAAATAATTGATGGTTTTTTTTTTTTCAAAATTTCTTAGGAATTTTGAATTGAAATTTTAATATAAATAATAATTTAATATAATAATTTATAAAAATAACACTACCTCCATCCACTTACAATATTGACATTTATTTTTTACATGTCGATCTTTAAATATTAATTATTATATCTAAACGTTGTACAAATAAAGAAAAAATGACAAAAATACTTCTATTAATATTTTATAATACAAATATAATGACATTTGTATAAAAAAATTATACAAATATAAAAATATTTTTAATAGTAAGTATAATGACGCAAAATGTAAATATAAACTTATTAAGTAGACGGAGGAAGTACTATATAGAATAGTAAGGCGGGCATTTATGTTTGTCTGTCTCTACAAGAAGAGGGCGGAACCAAAACTTAGCCGAAGGGGGCGAATATTAAAAAATAATAAATTTTATTTAATTTATACATATAAAAAGTATATATTTATTCATTTTCGAATAATTATATTTTCGAATCATATTTTAAAAACTAGGCTAGTTATCATACTGGTTAGGGCTCATCATTGCTTAGTAAATTGTAATATGATATACATTTATTAAATATCTTTAAAAATATTGATAAATAATACACGATTATATAGTGTCGATATTTTTTTTATTATTGTTGGAAATTGACAAATAAAAGAGAACTTTTATTTTTAATAAAAAAATCATTAAAATTATTTCATTCTCACTATTCAAAATTTATTTATTTTTAATTTAAATTTAATTATTAAATTTAATTATTTATTTAAATAATATTTTAATATAAATATTTTTTAAAAAATGTATTTTTATTTAAAATTATACATACTAAATAATAATAATATTAATTTAAATTAAAATTAAATAGATCTTAATTTTATAATATTTTTTGATAATTTTTTTTAATCAATTTATATATATATACATATATTTAAAATATATATATAAGTAGTAAATAAAAGAGTGGGGTGGGGTGGGGTGAGGGGGCTGCCTCCTTGCCTTTCATTACATATGCACCTGACTAGTAAGTATTTGTCTTCTTTGGCTTGAGTTGTGTCCAACCCCAACTTTGACTTGTAAGAAGAATATTGCTATTGATTAAGAAAAGGGCCCCTTCCTACCTTTTAACTGTACAATCGAACCTCTTCTTCATCTTTATTTATTACTTTCTCCTGGTCTCAGATACCATATTCACGTTGCCGTTTCTATTCGTCCCATATACCATGTCACTTTACTTTTTTGGAAAATAATTACACACTTTAATCTCATTTTAAATTTTTTATTTTTTTTTAATTTTAATTAAATTAATTAGTTATATTAATCTTAATTTATAATTATTTATATTATAAGATAATTATTTTTACTAATACATTCTTAATTATCTACTGATTACACCCCTCCTAAAATACTGTAGAAACACGGTATCTGGGACGGAGGAAGTATTATTATTATTTGGTGAAACCGAATAAAATTTACTTAAGATATGAAAACTTGACGTAATTTTATTTTAATTTAAAAATTGTGTGATATCTTCTTATATTTTTTAGAATACTGCATCAAACTCATCCACCATCTATACTTAGCAAAGTGTATGCAACACGCGTCAATAATATTGTATCAATAAAATGTGCCAACTTTAGAAATCACATTTAGAGGTGTGCATTCGGTCGGTTCAATTTATAAAAAATTGAAATTGAAATCGAAATCGAACCAAAGTTTTTCAAAATCAAATAAACCGAACCAAACTAGTTTGGTTTGGTTTAAAACTGAAGAAATCGAACTTTTATTTATTACTAATAAATATTTTTAATATACAATCAAATACAAATACTCAAAATTATAATCTATATTATTTATTAATATATAATTTTTCATTATTTTGAAAAATTCGGTTTTTTCGGTTAACCAAAACTAAAAATTGAAAACCATAACTGAACTGAAACTGAAAATTATAAATTCGGACCGAATCAAACCAATTAATTGAACAATCCAAGCCAAATAATCCGAACTGAATAAAATTTTGATTTTTTCGATTTGAACTGACCAATGTTCACTATCGCATATGAGATCTGTTAAGTGTAGACGACAGGGGGTTGATGCTATATATTGAAAAACATGAAAAAATATTATACTCCCTCCATCCTATAACTATGTATCTATTTGCTTTTTGTACGGAGTTTTAAAAATAATAGTATTATATCGTGATATAGTAGGAATAAAGTAGAAATGACTAAAATGACTTTATCAGTATTATTAGATATAAAGATAATGATATTTGTATAATATATTGAAAGTGGTAAGGATTTTTATAATATTAGGTAGATAGTACATTTACTAAAAAAAAAATTAATACTTTATTGAGATATACCAAAATAAAAAAAAAAAATTAATATTTTATTATGAGCCGGAGCAGTTTCTCACTCTACACATATTACCAGCTGCTCCTGTAATTGATGTTTGTCACTGCTCATCCAACACAAACTGCCCTATGTACTTTTAATATGTCAAAGTTTTTATTTTAAATTGTAATTATTTGAATTATGAGCTTTATATATATATATATATATATACACTAGAACACGCTCTTGCGCGGTATACCGCGTGACTATTCTATAATGTAATGTAGTGAAACATTATTTATTTGAAATATAAACTGTAAAACAAAAATGTAATCGAATTATTTGTGCTCAGGTCGGTGGGTCAGGTCGTTTGGTTTGGTCGGTTGGTCTGGTCGGTTGGTTAGCGGTCGGATAGGAAGGTCGGAAGGTCCTCGGTCGGTTGGTCTGGTCGGTTGGTCCTCGGCCGGATGATCAGGTCGGTTGGTTAGCGAACGGATGGGCAGGTCGGAAGGTCCTCGGTCGGTTGGTCTGGTCGGTTGGTCTTCGGTCGGATGGTTAGCGGTCAGACAGACAGGTCTGATGGTCACCATATCGGACAAACAGGTCTGATGGTCTGCGGTCGGATAAAGTAGGTCGGCTGGTCTGCGGTCGGATAGGCAAGTCAGCTGGTCCGCAGGTGGATGGACAGGTTGCTTGGTGGGTGCGGCCAAGGAGTCTTTTGGTCTAGCGATTGGTCTCTGGATTGGTCGATTGGGCTATTTGAGTTCTGGAACTGGTAGAGGCGTTTGGCGAGGCGGTTGATGTAACCGACCAGACGACGTTTCAAAATGTTTTGTCTTGGGCGGTTGACGGCGGTTGCTGGCGACGGTTCCAAAACGTCTTTTCAAGCCAGTACAAAGGTAGGGTAAGAGCTAAATTGTCATTTTCGAAATGAGGGGCATGATAGACTTTTCAAGTGACAAATCCATACAATCTCGTGTATAACAACATACAAGTTTTAATACCCAAATCAACTAATACATAAGGTCTTGTTACGTACAAAAATAATAATAATAATAATAATAATGGTAGCAGTGTCTTGAAGGAAGGTAGGACCCGAAGTCGGGTAGAAAAGTAGAAAAATTTGCGCTCAGGTCGGTTGGTCAGGTCGGGAGGTCCTCAAGATGGAAAGTCATCAGGAAGGAAAGTCCTCAGGTCGGTTAATCAGGTCGGTTGGTTAGCGGGTCGGAAAGTCTTTAGGTCTGATGGTCAGTAGGTCGGACAGACAGGTCTGATGGTCAGCAGGTCGGACAGACAAGTCGGAAAGTCTGCGGTCGGGTAGTCAGGTCGGTTGGTTAGCGAGTCGGATGGTCCATAGGTCGGAAATTCTGCAGGTCTGATGGTCAGCAGGTCGGACAGACAGGTTTGATGGTCAGCAGGTCGGACAGACAGGTTTGATGGTCAGCAGGTCGGACAGACAGGTGTGATGGTCAGCAGGTCGGACAAACAAGTCTGATGGTCTGCGGTCGGATAAAGTAGGTCGGCTGGTCTAGCAATTGGTCTTTTGAATGGTCGGTCGGGCCAGTTGAGTTCTGGAACTGGTGGAAGCGTTTGGCGAGACGGTGCAAGACACGTGTCAATAAAGGAGGAATTAGTGGGCAGTTGATGTAACCGACCAGACGACGTTTCAAAGCGTTTCGTCTTGGGCGGTTGACGGCGGTTGCTGGCGACGGTTCCAAAACGTCTTTTCAAGTAATATTTAAGGATTTAGATTTTTTATTTTCAAGCATCTTCAATCAACTTCAACAAAGCAAAGTCAGATTTGGGGATCACCACTTTAAATTTTCAGCATTTTAATTTTCCAATCAATTTCCTTTTATGTACCGTACAGTGTTTAGAGATTCCTAATCTCAGACGCTAAAAAATCAAATTTAAGGTGTTACGTACAAAAATAATAATAATAATAAAAATAATGGTAGCAGGGTCTTGAACGAAGGTAGGACCCGAAGTCGGGCAGAAAAGTAGAAAAATTTGCGCTCAGGTCGGGAAGTCCTCAGGTCGGGAGGTCCTCAAGACGGAAAGTGGTCAGGTCGGGAAGTCCTCAGGTCGGGACGTCCTCAGGTCGGGAGTTCCTCAAGACGGAAAGTGGTCATGTCGGGAAGTCCTCAGGTCGGGAGGTCCTCAAGACAGAAAGTGGTCAGGACGGGAAGTCCTCAGGTCGGGAGGTCCTCAAAACGGAAAGTGGTCAGGTCGGGAAGTCCTTAGGTCGGGAAGTCCTCAGGTCGGGAGGTCGTCAAGCCGAAAAGTGATCAGGTCGGGAAGTCCTTAGGTCGGGAAGTCTGCAGGTCTGATGGTCAGCAGGTCGGACAGACGGATGGTCAGTAGGTCGGACAGACAGGTCTGATGGCCAGCAGGTCGGATAAAGTAGGTCGGCTGGTCTAGCAATTGGTCTCTGGAATGGTCGGTCGGGCAAGTTGAGTTTGGGAACTGGTGGAAGCGTTTGGCGAGACGGTGCAAGGCACGTGTCAATAAAGGAGGAATTAGAGATTCCTAATCTCAGGCGCTAATTAATCAAATTTAAGGATATTTTCCATATCCTTGAATTTTACTTTTTGTCTGTTGAAAAAATACATCAACACTTTATTTTCAGATTTTACTTTTTATTGTTGAAAAATTGCATCAACAACAATAAAAAATAAAATAGAGGAGAATGTAGATGAAATGTTTGAGATAAGAAGGGTGACCCTGCATCTCTTTATGAGTTTTGAAATGTCAAAAATAGCAAGGATATTTCAACTTTGATAATTATTACGCAAAAAAAAAAAAAAAAAAAAAAAATAATAATAATAATAATAAGGATAGCAGGATCTTAAAGGAAGATAGACACGAAATCGGGTGGAAAAGGAAAAAAAATTGCGCTCAGGTCGGTTGGTCCTCGGTCGGATGGTCAGGTGCGTTGGTTAGCAGTCAGATAGGCAGGTCGGAAGATCCTCGGTCGGTTGGTCTGGTCGGTTGGTCCTCGGTCGGATGATCAGGTCGGTTGGTTAGCGGTCGGATTGGCAGGTCAGAAGGTCCTCGGTCGGTCGGTTGGTATGGTCGGTTGGTCCTCGGTCGGATAGTTAGCGGTCGGACAGACAGGTCTGATGGTCAACAGGTCGGACAGACAGGTCTGATGGTGTGCGTTCAGATAAAGTAGGTCGGCTGGTCTGCGGTCGGATAGGCAAGTCAGCTGGTCCGCAGGCGGATAGACAGGTCGCTTGGTTGGTGCGGCCAAGAAGTCTTTTGGTATAGCGATTGGTCTCTGGATTGGTCGGTTGGGCTATTTGAGTTCTGGAACTGGTGGAGGCGTTTGGCGAGGCGGTTGATGTAACCGAGCAGACGATGTTTCAAAACGTTTTGTCTTGGGCGGTTGACGGTGGTTGCTGGCGACGGTTCCAAAACGTCTTTTCAAGCCAGTACAAAGGTAGATTAATGGCTAAATTGTCATTTTCGAAATGAGGGGCTGGATAGACTTTTCAAGTGGCAGATCCGTACAATCTCGTCTTTTCAAGCCAGTACAAAAGTAGGTTAAGGGCTAAATTGTCATTTTTGAAATGAGGGGCAAGATAGACTTTTCAAGTGGCAGATCCGTACAAACTCGTATTTATATGATATAATATTATGCAATGGAAAATTGAATTTCGAAAAATAGATGATTATTTTTTTATTTATTTTTATTTTTATTATTATTATTTTTTAAATTCATAAATAAACACAAATATTTCTATAAAGAATAATAAAATACTCACATGATGTAATATTTATTTCTCGACACAAATTTAGATAAATAATATTAAATAAGATAATTTAAAAATTAAGTAATGCGATAAAAGAGAAAAGTGAATAATTATTTTATTTTATTTAAATAATATAATGGGATGAAATATGGTGTAAGAATTAAATATAATTAATTATTTTTTATTTTAAAAATATTGTAAAGTGTTTAAAACTGACACAATAATAAAAATATTATAGAATATTTGTGACGGAAGAAATATACTTTATTATATATATATTTTTTTATAAAAAAAAGTATAATTTTGAAAGTTTGGACATTGATGAAAGTACTAGGGAAAAAAAGCCCTAGTGATGTGTGTTTTTGCAAAATAAACCAAGAACTTTTTTTTTAAAATATCATTTCCAGTATATGCAAGAATTTATATAAAGTATAATTAATAAGTGATTAAAAAATATATTAGTAAAAATAATTATCGTATAATTAAATTAATTATAAATTAAAATTAAGATAATAAAATAGTATAATTAAATATTTAAAATTATAAATTATGAAATTTAAAATATGATTAAAGTGTATAAGTATTTCCTAAAAACAAAATGACGAATAAAGTGAGATGAATCAAAATAGAAATAATGGACAAAAAATGTGGAACGGAGGGAATTATAATATTTTTTATACACATTTATTATTTTTATATTACCTACTCAATTTTTTATACTTTATATAAAAAAAATTCTTTCAAACTATTTCACTAAACAAACACACCCGAACTCATTCAGAAGAATTTATAATAAATACTCATAGTTTAAGCACGTTTGCTACAATTTTTGTTATATACTAATAGGTAAGGTATATTTTGCAATATTATCAGAACCACAAATAGGTAGACATAATTTTAGAACCAGAAGGCCTTTTTAGCAAATTTCGAAAATCATATAATTTCTTTTTCTATTTTGTCTATATTTTGTGTTTGATAATTTATACTCCATCCGTCCCACATAATTCGATTTTATTTTCTATTTTCAATCATTTCATTTTTTAAAAATATGATTTTACACTTTAATCACATTTTATATTTTATAACTTTTTTTAATCTTATTTAAACTATTTAATTATCTTAATTTTAATTTTAATCTATAATTTTTTTACTCTATAATTTTTATAGTACACTTCTTAATTACTTATTAATTATACTTTACTTAAATTCTCAACGAGTAATAACCCCATGTTAATGGGACAGAAGGAGTATAAATAATTTTATTAAGGGTGTGTTTGTTTGGGGGATTGGATTTTAAATACACTATTCATCTTATTTTTTTCCCCAAAAACATCAAATCAACCACCTATTTTTTAATTTTTTATATTATACTAAAAATCAATTTTACATCCAAAACATCACATCAATACCTATTTATATCACATCATACAACTATTCAAATTCAAAATTTTTACTATTCAAATCCCAACTCAAAATCCAAATCCTGAACAAACACACCCTAAATATACTTTACCTAATCATGGCTGACTATTCAAAAGATGGTTTGATTTGAAGCTAAGGAATTGAAGCTTTACAGATAATAATCGGATTTGTGTTTGAAAGTATAGTAAGAGGATATTTATTTAATTATATTTATTAATAATTAGCCAGTTCACCAAATATTTTTTAATGAAATAATTTTTTTATAAATATTATTAAAAATATAAATATACACATATTAATAGAATATTATATACATTAATTACTCATAAAAAATCAATAACTCAACACAAAATATTACTCCATCTGTCCCAAACACCGTGCAACATTTTCTTTTTGGTATGTGCCAAACACCCTGCAATATTTCTAAATTAGGAAATAATTAATTATACTTAATCTATATCCCCACACTTTATCTCATCACATCACCCTAATAAAAAAAATAAAATATACCCTTCTCTCTCCATCACATCACCTAGTTACTCAGTTATCCTACTTAATACTTCTCACCTAAAATCTCGTGCCCAACTTAAATGTAGCACCTTGTTTGGGACGGAGGGAGTATTTTTTATAGGGTAAATTGATTTTTTAGTCCCGTAACTAGACCTATTTATTATTTTAGTTCCGTAATTGAAGGCTGTCTTAAAATAGTCCCGTAAGTGAAAATTATTCTCAATTTAATCATCAATGCCTTGGTGACATTTGCGTGGCAGGCTGACGGACACGTGTCGGCCAGATTAGCGCCATGTGGCTGACACGTATTCGCCACGTGAATTATTTTTATTTTTATAATACAAAAAATATAAAATATAAAAATAAAATATAAATTATAAAAAATATAAAAATAAATTTAAAATTAAAAATAAATAAAATATAGTAAAAAATAAAATTATTCATATGTCCGTCAAGTCAGCACTACGTGACTTTTAATAATTTATATATTTATATATTTTTTAATTATATATATATTATTTTTAATATAAAAAATATAAATTATCCATGTAACGACCACGTAGCGTTGATATGACGGACATGTGGATAATTTTTATTTTTATTTTAATTTTTATATTTTTAAATTTTATTTTTTTATATATTTTATATATTTAATTTTGAATTTATTTATTGTTTATTAAAAAAATAAAAAATAAAAAAATAAAAATTATCCACGTCGTAGACACGTGTCAGCCATTTGACATTGATCTGGCCGACACGTGTCCGCCAGCCTGCCACGCAGATGCCATCTAGGCATTGATGACTAAATTGAGAAAATTTTACACTTACGAGACTGTTTTAAAATAGCATCAAATTACGAGACTAAAATGATAAAAGAATTCAGTTACGGAACTAAAAAAACAGTTTACCTTCTTTTTTATATTACCAATATAATTTTCTATAATATATGCAAAAAAATCAATTAATCTCAAAACGCTAGGTGAACAAACTAATAAGGGTATGCTTATTTTGATCTAAATCCCCAATTTTTTACTATTTTGACCATGTATTTTTTGAAAAAAATACTCTCTTCATCCCATAAAAATGATAAAATTTTTTATTTTGTCTGTCCCAAAACAAGAATATCATTTTTTTTACATTGGTGTTGGTAATTGTACTACCTACCTAACATAATTAATACTCTTACAACTTCTAATATATTACACAAATGTCATTACTTTTACCTCTCACAATATAATAGGGACATTTTTTTTTTCATTTTTACTATAAACCAATATAATACTAATATTAAAAAATTTTCGTGTAAAAAATAAATATTACTCTTATTCCGGAACGAAGGTAATATATTTTTTCTCTCACAAATCATCTTATTAAAATAATTTTAATATCAAATCGAAATCATCTTTTTTTTTCAAACCAATCAAAAAAAACAACCCTGGTGTTTAAAATTATATTTTAATAAAATAAATTCAATATTAATATTATTATACATAAATTAAAATTTTATATATTAAAGGTTTATATACATACACAATTAATATAAATTAATTTATTAAACAAGAAAATTTTTGAATGTACACATATGTAATTATATGATATATTTGGATATTGAAAACAAAGAGATACTAATAATAACTTATAAATGACTTTAAGATGATAAAATATTAAAAATAATGCTACAAGTAAATAGAAAGTAAACCAAACACAAACAAGGATTTGTTTTACTTGCTCTCAAATTTATGACAACATTATTTATTTTGCATAATTTTTAATAAAAATATTATATTTATTTTTACGAAAACCTCTTTCCGTATGCCAAATTAGGGGCTTGTTCTTAAATTTGGCGGACGATGGAAGCATAATATAAAAATACTTAGTTAATAAAAATTCAAATTAATATTTTATTTCAAATCAATTTAAAATTACAATAAAAACAAAATTCAAATGAACTTGTGCATTTTGAGTGTTTTCATTCATATTTTAAATTTGGTGACACACTATAAATATTATTAAAAATTATATTTTTTTTGTCATTCAATTATATGCTCAAATATTTGAGTACTCTTTTTAATAAAAATGTATAATAATTATTACTTTATGCTATTTGTAGTAAAAGAATACAAAAAAATAATGTATATTTTTTACTAAAAAAGAAAATAATATAATATTTTTTCTGATGAAATCTAAAAAAAATAAAATATAAATTTGAATGACCAATGAAATAATATCTAAACACACAAATACAATGAATTTTAGTGAATGTAGTTTGAAATTAATGGTTTGATTTGATATTTGATTTAAATAATATTTTATGTAATAATTTGTGAAAACAAATAATATATTTTTATTGAAAATTGCGTAAAGTAACGGGTACTCACTCTTTTTTATTTAATTTGTCAATTTTTTCTATTTTCGTCTGGTATATGTAATTTGTCTATTTATTTTTTATAAAATATAATTATACAATTTAATCACATTTTAAAATTCATAATTTATAAATTTTTTCTTCTTCTTTTAATTAAACTATTTATCCATCTTAATATTAAGTTATAATTATTTTTATTAAATTATAATTATTTTTACAAATACACTTCTTAATTACTTACTAATTACACAATACCTAAAACTCCATGACTAAGCTAAAGGGAACAAACTAGTTGAGACAGAGAGGGTATGAATTATGGTTTAAAATCACAAAAAAGAAAAAAGAAAAAACCCAACACATATAATACTCCATCCATTCCAAACAAAATGGACTATTTGAAATTTTGTAGTAGATTAAAAAATATTAATATTTTATTAATTAGTAAAAATATGTTAGATGATTTTAACATTTGTAATTTATGTATAAATTATGTAATTGTACGCTTATAATTTATGTAAAAGTTAAAAGATATTTTGATATTAATGTATATTAATTTTACAATAATAAAAGTAACTATTTTCCAATGAAACAAACAAAAATAGTAAAAATGATATTTTTACAATTGAATCGAAAGTAATAACTTTTGTAATAGGTTAAAAAATACTCTACCCGTCCACCTCTAAAGGTTATATTTACCTTTTGTGTCATTGTACTTAACATTAAAAATATATTTATATTTGTATAATTTTTTTTTTTGTACAAATGTCTTTCTATTGGTATTATAAGATACTAATAAAAGTATTTTTGTAATTTTTTCTTAATTTGTACTATATTTTAATAATTAATATTTAAATATCAACACACAAAAAGTAAATGAAATCCTTAGAGTCGGACGGAGATAATATTAATATTTTATTCATTTTAACGTAATTTATTTTGCTAAAAAAATATTTTTAAGTGACACAATAATAAAAATAATACTTTTGCATCATAATGAAAATAATATATATTGGGGTATGTTTTTTTTGGATTTAATTTTAAAATATTTGATGAAATATATTTTTTTTTAAAAAAACATAGAATTTAAATAATAAAATTTAATAAATTGTCAAAACAACAAACTCATATTTTTTGATATTATTAATCGTAAAATTAGTTGAATAATCACAGCCAAAGCCTTACGCAACACAAAATCATTATCTTGCAAAAATAGACGGCTAGGATCCAATCTCAACCAGACAGATCCACTATAAA
Organism: Andrographis paniculata; assembly: GCF_009805555.1. Lineage (NCBI taxonomy): Eukaryota > Viridiplantae > Streptophyta > Magnoliopsida > Lamiales > Acanthaceae > Andrographis > Andrographis paniculata. The sequence goes on from NW_026137588.1 coordinate 1,236,556, forward strand.
CGGCGCAGATCAATCCGGTCCTGCGCTCCTGAGCCCTCCCAACTTTTGATAGCCGTATCCAAGTCTGTGGACTAGAGACAGAGAGGAAAAGAGAACAAAGACAATCAAATTGCCTACGTAGCTTTCTCTTAAAAACCTTCAGCACCGACCGTACAATCAACCACCGCCACCGCCACCGCCATGCCAGGCCCGGGCCCGCACACGATATACGCGCTCGGGTCGGGCCAGGCGTTGATGTACGCATCGGGCGGGAGGTTCGGGCCGCACCACTGTGTGACGTACGCCATCAACGCCTTCTTCGGACCGGACATGGGTTCGTTCGCCGACTGGCTGTCCTCCTTCTCTCCCGGGTCGGGTCGGGTCCTCGGATCCTCCGTGGAGCACTGGATCCACCACCCGTTTTACTATCCTCTCATTCTGAGCCTCCCCTTGTCGCTGCTCTACAGTCGCCTCTCCCGACTCCTCCTCCGCAAAGGCATCCTCAGTGGGGTGAGTCACCGTCCGTACATAATCCGATCGGCCGAGGTTGTCGTCTTGTCTGTAAATTGAGGAGCTTCGAGAATTTTGCTGGGTAAAAGTGTCGGTGAAACGGCGTCGTTTTTGTAGCTTTCTTAGTTTTATATACTATAACTGAACTAATTTCTATATACAGAAGGCGAATCAATTGATTACTGTATGTGATCTTTCTTGTAATTTGGTAATTTGAGGTTAGTTTAGATCGGACATCAGTTACTGTATATGAACTCACACTTTATTAGAACCTGCCATTACAGGAAAGTTCCGACATTTGCATACAATTTGAAATTTTTTAGAAATGGTAAAAAAGTGTTTGTTCGAGGGTTTTTGGATTTTTGAACAGTAAAAAGTTGAACTTGACGTGATGTTTTGAACGTAAAATTAATTGTAGTATAATATGAAAGAAATTGTTTGATGTGATATTTTTGGATAGAAAAAAGAATCCGAATAGTAAAAAAAATTTGTGGTAAAATTTACAAAAGAACACAACCCGTGTTTGATAAGGAGTAGTTTATATATTGTACTGCGCTATATAAAAATATTTATTGTATTGAAATTAATAATAACGTGTGATTAGTATATGTATTATATGTTGTATTATTATGCTTTGCCGCCTTATTGTATATGTGTTGATTTGGACAATATTTATGCTGATTTGACTCAAGCGGCATAGAAGCCGAAGCATTGATGGATTATTTTGTAAGAAGAAGGTCCATATTTGATATGATATTTTTTTGAAAACTTGCGAGAAATTCAAAAAGTGTTTATTTTAACGAGCACAAGATATTGAGGCAGATTTCATTAGGCAATATGTATTTAGTGAACAATTTTTTATGATCTTTCGAATTCGAATAGGAGTTTGGTCTCTGCTGTTGAGTAACAAAAGGTTTATTTGTGGTTTCAGGCAGCTCTAAACTTGAGACAGTGCATTTTGTTGATCTCTGCCGGATCTTTGTCGCATTTTTTCTTGGATCATTTGTTCGAGGTATGTGATCAAAGCATCGATCTATTCTCTTATCTTATTAACAGCTACGAATGTCATGTGTCTCTTTGTTCATCGATAATTGGTTATATGTGTTGTATAGTTAGCAATGCCAAAGAAAGAAAAAAAAAAAAAAAGAAAAAAAAAATTTAACCAATAACTATGAAAGTAATTCAAGCAAAAGGGTGTGTTTCTTTTCAGTTTATATACTACCTCCGTTCTAACTGAAACTATTATTTTTTACAATTTTCGT